>NC_134406.1:157773857-158458857 GCF_038048845.1 Mixophyes fleayi
ACTTACAGACGTAATGCTACTCAGACAATAGCCCCTCGCACTTTCTCCAAGCTCCAAGGTTTCTAAATTTTCCTTTACCCCTGAATTGAATAGAGTAATTGGCTGGACTGATTATGCTACTAACTTCTTCCTCCCCAATACCTCCTTATCATTACCTGAACCAGTCTCTGTCACCTGCTAATAATCAAAAGAATTAACCGCCCTGAGAAGAGAATGAAATGAGAGAACACAAAACAGGAAAAACTACAACTTCATGCTGTACAACAGTCTTAGCCTTTAGCTCAGGTGCTACTAACTGCATTTGAGGCCTTCCAGTACAGACTCATGAGTGCCCTTGGACCCTTCTCTGAGTGTTGGCCCCTCTGCAGTGGGTGGAATGGGCACCAGTGTGTCTCTGCTACCCTTGAAGCCGTGATGCTGGTAGCCTACATCTGGTACCTGTCTGTCAAATAACCTAAGCTTAAGAAATTTCTGCTCCACAACTTACTCTCCCGATCCAACATCCTGACAGTTAGTGTGACCTTTCAGGAAACAGTGTTTTAGACGTTCTTGATTGCTGTCTCACTATTTACCTTCTCTCAAGATCTCACTTAGCCTGCCAGTTACAATCTCATCTCATGAGGGGTCAAGAACATTTCAAAAACTGACAGGTTAGGAGTGTGCCCAGGAGTGATCTTTTGGTAGCGGGAAAGGACTAGTGGCCAAAGCTATCAGTCACTTCAATCAAGTTCCAACTCTTATTCTATTCAATTCGTTCTACCGAGTACCACTACTTTATGTTCACACTGGTTTATGGTTAATTGAAAGTATGTGATTTGTTACCACTACTCATACATTATACCTCTATTATCAATAACATGAATACCCCTATCATCTATTATAACTCTAGGACTATCACATTGAATAAAAAAAGCTTTGAGTATGATACAGTAATACATTAGACACATTTCAATACACCTCTACCCAGACATATTTCATTGGTACACCAGTGTATACTTGAGGATCCTGCATGGTGGTAATTGGATGACGTGTATTTGTTTTACCTGGAGGAAAACCCATCAGCAGGAGGGATATGGGATGGCTCTATTGGTTTACCTTGTCCATCTCTCCAGAGTCCACCAGACTCCTCACCACATCTCTTCACCTTCCAGACAGTTTATCCCTCAGGTAACACAAATCTTCCTATATTAACCAATATGTGTATGCGTGCATGTGTGTGTGTGTGTTCACATTTTAAAACTTAAAACAATACAACGAAAAACAAAACAAAACATAGATTTGTTAACTGTAACATAAAACCCTGCTGTCTATTTGACAGCTATGTTCGTCCTGGTGTGACAGCCATGTATAGTCGTGTGTGTAAGTGTGGACCTTACTAGCAGCTAATTCAGTTGGTAACTGTGTAACTGTATAAAGTCCTCTATGTAGTGTCCTAATCATGTGCTGGTATTGCTATAAAACGATTTCTCAGTCACCTCAACATCGCCCCCTTGACTAGAAAAATGCTGAAGACCAATGTATATCAATCGATTTTCCCTCTGCCAACTCACATGTAATTCTCAGTACCTCACATTCAGCTACTTGACTAAGTGGTAAAGGCAAAGGGGTCTATTTCTATAACACTTTCTTCAAATATAACAGTATCCAGTACATGCCTGTCTAACAGTGAAAAAAATATAAAACATGAAAATTCTACATTTTCTAGGGTTTCACATTATGTCGTATCTTGTGGTATAAATCCTACTCCAATGTTCTATACAGAGATGCATATCTGTATGCCTAACCTCCAGCAATCTCCTATCCACCCTTTGTGCATCCATATAAAAGCACAATTTTGTACAGGAGGCACAAATCATAAAACAAAAAAAACAAAACAGATATGCAATCTATAAAACATGAATCGTATTTCCACAACAGAACCTTTCTGCTTAAAAATCAGCAGTTTCTATACACGTGAAAACAAAACCCCTGACTGTTTCTGTAACTTATGTCAAACTAGTGTGTGTGTCTCTGAATTTGTCTTATGTAAAAAAATAAAAATATGTTTTAGCCCCATTGTTGAGACTGTGTCTGATTTTATCTCTACCAGAGCAGAGAGAGAGAGAGAGCGAGAGAGAGAGGGAGAGAGGGAGAGAGAGAGAGACTAGCGTTTGTGTAAAAAAAATGAGAAATAGGAAAGCAATGAATGATGGGAATATAAAGATTTGATTAGAAACATACATGCAGAAAGGGAGATTTTTTTTTACAACAAAATGACAGCTGGATTGGACTCTGACTCTATGGGGAAATGGCTGTATTCATTCCACTGCTCCCCTTAGCTATTTGCTAACTATGACCCCTCCCCATACTTGACTAGGGGGTCTTAACAGTGCAATCCAGCGTCGTCCGTCATTTGTTCATTAAGAACTCGGTATCTCATTGACTACATACCTTTTCAACGGACTTTCCTAACTTATAATAGAGAAATGTAAAAATTAACTGTTGATGACTCATCTGAGATACATAAACGATATTTTGGAGCAAAGTATGTATATACTTCATTGTTGGATAATGATTCTCAGCCAAACAAATTATCATGAGACACTGCAGCCTAACAAAGAGTGTTCCAATTGTCTATTGTTAATTAGTCTTTCAAGAGTAATTCTTCTATTTCGCTATCTCACCCCCTTTAAACACTAGTCTATACTTCTTTTGTCTGCCTTTATCTGTGAAGAAAAGACAAGATAGTTATCTTTAAACAACAAACAAACCAAACATTCTCATTCTTTTCCATCGGCCAGCGATTTAGGAAAGCTAACATGTGACAACATAAAACAAACAAACAAAATCAACAAAGATTACCATTTAAATAAGTTTCTTTCTACATTTTGCACCTTAATACTTACCACAGATTAACTCTAGAGTCGGCTATATTTCTCCCCCAAAATATTAGTTGTTACAGAGTGTGCAATCAATTGTAGAGGAACCTCTGAGAGAAGTGTACGCCTCCTTTGTGGATGTCTTTGTGATTTCCAACCCAGGTATTCATTCTTCTCTCTACACAGTTCCTACTCATGTGTCCCTTCTTACGGCAGTAGAAGCACGTCCCTGTCATGTCTGCACAATGTTTTGCTAGGTGTCCTATTTTATTGCATTGAAAACACTTCCTCAACTCATGTTGTTCCACTTCCTTTTTACAATCTCTCCTAATGTGTCCTTCTTCTCTGCAATTGTAACACCTCACTATTCTGGGTTTCCTGTTATGTGGGTTGTATGCTGGTGGTTGTGTGTGCAGTCCCTCTAGTGCTGGGATACTTACCATCATTACCCTATCACTTAGTGTCTCTTTCAGTTCATTTATACTTTTATCATGTCCTATACCTGACTCCCTGAGAGCACTTACAGTGATTCCTCTCCAGTTTGGTAATGAAGTTTGTACCCTTCTTTTCAAGTTTTCCCTGAGGCCATCCATTAGAACTTTAACAGCAACCTCTCTGTAGCGTACATTATCTTTTATGTCGGGTACCCCAGTATATTTGCTCATTGCTATCAGAGCTCTGCAAAAATAGTCTGTTGCATTTTCACTATCTTTTTGCTGGATAGTAAAAATTTTACTCCAGTCCACTATCACTGGGAAATATATGGCCAACTGTGTGATTATATGTCTAATATTGTCCTGATTATAATCCTCGGTTAAGGATTCATCCTCCTCCAACATACAATCCTTAATGACCTTTTGTATATCAGTATTGAGAGGAAGACAGGTCTTCAATAATACTCGCCAATCGTTATTAGTTGGCTCGTACACATTACCATAATATCTAATAAACTGCTGACATTTGGTCAAATCTTTCCTAGGAACAGGGAAATCAGACAAAATTGAAAATGTTTCAGACCTAGTGCATGGATCATGCTTTGCTACATGTTTCAAGGGAACATCACTATCTCTGTCCGCTTTCCCATTGGGAACTGCTGTTGTGCAGACAGGATGCAAGTCTACCAAATCCCTAAAACTAGTTGCTGAAATTGCTGCTGCAGTACAATGGATGTCTCACCCTGTGTTAACCTTTTCATTATTCTCACCACTTTCAGCCGCTGCCCCTGCTGGTGGGACCGTTCCTTTTCTTTGTCCTGAAACATTACTTTTAACATTACTTAAAACAACATACAAGTTACTAATTACAGTTTTTACATTTTTGGTATTGGCTGTACTTCCCGCCCCGACCGAATTTGTCGGGGGCGTGTTTGCGCTCAGTTCGCCACGCTTAGCAATGCACACTTCCGGAATGCTTGTTTCCGGTACGCTTACTTCCGCTGAACACGCATTTTTCGCTACACTCACTTCCGCTGTGTGTTCGCTGCTCTGCCACGTGTTACCTTCCATTTGCCACGACTTTAAACAATGATTATGTGCATTTCTCACTTTCGTTGACTTAATCAACCGTACTTTATCTTTTACGGTATTTAGTACCTCTGCATTAAAACTCCCTGTTGTTGGGAAAGGCCTATCACAATCTTTGGTCATTTCGACCCACGTGTCACAATACACAGTTGCGTATGCACCATATTTTTCACACATGAGAAATCTCGCTGACTCAATAGGACCTTCCTTAGGCAGTATAATGGCCATCTCTAGCGTATGCTTAGCACCCATGTTGAACAATATACCTTCTACCCAGAACACAGACACACCGAAATGCTCTGTTCCTTCCGGCCAACAATACCCTTTTATGTGGAATACAGACACACCGCAATGCTCTGTTCTTTCCACCCAACAATTTCAACTCTGTTGCTATAATCACCGCTAGAGATCTATAATGCTCGGTAAACGTATTTCCTTTAGCCGCGTTCACTCGCTTTTTTTGCACCAGGCGAGGATCCCTAAAACAGAAATATCACTGTGGGCCGCCCCAAGGGCTATCAGCTCCTCGATACCCTGGCTCAACCACAAAAATCTGTTGAGTTTATTATAACTGGTAGCACAAAGTCGATACAATCAACCAGCCTTTCCAACATAATTCCTCCTAGCTGCTTCACCAATTCGCACTAATTGATGCGGTTAGATCGCACTGCCTACCAATACTAATATTTAGCAAACCTTGCGATCTATTGGTAGCGCTTCGCGAATACACGGTTTTCGCATTCGGTATACCTGCCCTGTATACCGTCCTTCAGTTGGGCAAATCGCCTTGTCAGACAGCAACTGAGCTAAAATGAATAATAAACAGTGTATCTACGTTACAAAATCACACACTATACACCTTTTCTGCGCAGAAAATCAAAAGTTCCCAAGAACAGTAATAATGTCTCAGAGGCTTTCACAAGTAATTATGCTATGCATATAATAACTATCAAAACGATTGTTCAACCACGTGGCAAATCTACCCGAAGTTCGCGTACGCACAGCAGGAAATACACATATGCTCAGCAATGCAATACACTTTAAAACGTAAAACGACAATAAAAAGAAACATTTTTCTTTCTTGTCCCTAGATTCCAATTAGTGTTCCTTCAGTCTATGCAACAACGGACATTCGGTTTCGCAACACACAGTGAACCACAAGTCTTAAACGCATTACGTTCTTTCCTGCTTATGCGACGCGTCCGTCAATCCACCCTTTGTTGAGGAACCGAATATCGTAAGCGTTGCATACCTGCCGATAACGTAACTCACCTTCGAGCCCCCAAATTATTAAAGTAATTATATCGTTTTAAAATAAGCATTGCTCAATCAATTGTATGTGTGTCCAAAGCACATGGTGGTTTATTTTAGCAGATGTAAATAGTCAACAATTCAATACATTAACATATTATAATACAGTACAGTACAGCACAGCCAATACCAAAAGTTACATACATACATCCCGCTGCAATCGCTGCGCTTCCATGGGTCCCAATGGAACAGTGTATCTGTTAGATAACTGTGGTCAGAGTTGACTGACCCTGATGGGGGATGCAGCTAATATATACAGTCAGTGTTTCATTGTGAACAATAGAGATGACGTAGCTTGCTTCCATAGGTCCAGGCACAGGGTGGCTTCAGGGTAAACAGTTCATAGGCTGATTCAATCTAAGGAATCCAAAGGAGGGGGTCGTCTCTCCAGGGGGTCTGCTCCTTTCATAGCCAGCATCATACAAAGGTTTATTCCCTAATATCAATAACTAAAGTATGCAATGTGCGATCTCTTCGCCGACTGCACCGGAAAGCTGGTGATGATTAGGGCTTCAATATGATATCAGGCATGACACCTTTCCTATAACCTAAACCTTTAATAACACTAAAATGTACATATAATCATATTATATAAACTAATAATAAACCAAATGCTATCTGCTCATAAATTACAGTGTAACGGAACCAATATGAATTGTATAAATAACTAAATGTTGTAATGCGAGTGTGTGTGTGCGTATTTTACCGTGCGATCGCATCACGCCACGTAACACGTGGCGTACGCTTCGCAACACGCACGGCAAACCAATATTAAACCAATATACTTTCGTTCATCCAATTATACGACTTCAACAAAGCATTCTCCTTTAAGAGATGATATCTTGTGTTTTCTTAGAAATAGAAATGTATGTGTAAGAATATGTAAATAGTTGTGTAACCTGTAACCCAAAAATATCAAGTGTGAAGAATGGAGTGGGAAGCTTTTGGATTGAAGCCAGCAGATATGTATACTCTCATTTTGTAAGATGGATGTTTTGCTTGCTGTTATTATTTATCTTTTATTTTGAAGTAAACCTCCATTACTTCAGACTTCTTTTCTGGACATTCAGTTATTTCAACCTTATTAAAGGTAATTTTTTTTTCATCAAGGAGATTTCCAGTTAATTGTGTTTTCAATTCCTAGCTCCTTCAACTTGTATTTCTGACTTTTGGATTCATCTCTGTGTGCTGACCTGGCTTGACATTTAGACTTTGCCTCTGATTGATCCTTTTGGAACACTGATTGCAATACTGGTTTTGTGTGCACTGATCCGGATTGACCTTTTGGACTAAGTGACTCTCTAACCTCTGGAATTTACATTTGTCTTTCTGTGTACCGACCTGGCTTGATTAAGGACAATGCCTCTGGATATTCCTAATCTACATTTGATCCAGCGCTGGAACACAAAAAGACTTTGTTCCACCTCCACTCAGCTTCCACCAGAGACTCAGGTAACTACATTTCATCTCTTATTACCATGACAATAATCTTCCTCCACCACTAAGATCAAAAATTTCAGGTGGACTTTGCTACACATTAATATTATTTTAGATGTGCTAAGCAGATCCATCCACCAGTCAGAATCGATTATTTTTTTAAAATGCAGGCCCACATCACATCAGATAAAGCTGGGCTTGCTCCTAGAAGTAAGCTATTAAAATATATCATGCCCAACACTAGAAGGATTTGACTGTGCATACCACAAATATCAATGTACTGGGTTACGTAGAATTAGAGACCTACACCTAGTTGGTTTTTTAATGTTTGCACAGTGATTGCCATTTCTTATCTCTGCTCATACCTTTAACACTGTTGGTTGTATACCCAGTGCTCATTGAAGCTCAATCCAGGGATGTAAAATGTTTAATAAATTACTTCTGGAATGTGTAAATGACCAGCAGCAAGATGTGAAACCCAACATAAACCATTAGAGGACACCACTGACATATTGAAGCAGAATGTATGAGGTAACAAAGGTATGAGGTACCATAAATCTATGAATAGCATATGCATTCCACTGAACTAGCCCAATTTATCACAAACAGTTTTGTGGTTAGAGTTTCCTTAAAAAAAAGAAATATAGAGAATTACATTTTTAAAAGTTGTAGTTCAGAATCACATGATATTTAACTTCAATATATATTTTTATATAGTTTATGTTATTCAGCACTAGGTTACATTAATGAAAAGTGATGCAGAAGTTGAATAACCTTTAAGCACCAATAGTAATCATCTGTTTTTGAAATAATAAAAGAGCACAAAGTAAATATCAGAAGATATATACTTTTAATGTTAAAAGACTATTGTCTAATTTGTCTAGTAATGAACATCACCATATGAATGATAATGCAGGCAATAAAAATGCACCTCAAAGTGATGGCAGTTAAATGAATTGCATATTGTGGCTTTAATGTGGCTAAATGAACTAAGGCAAGATAGTTAAATCTATTATTCTAACTATTCTATAACAATTAGTATAAAAGTCAGGACACTGTAAAGCTACATTTACCAGAATTCTTCCAACACTGTGTGTCCATTAACATTATTTAAAAGTCATAAACATTCTTTATTGTAACATATGACATAGAAAAGCTTCTATCTGGCTCCATAAAAAAGCAATATCTATTAATGGTTTAATCCAAGTCTTCATAATTATCATTGGCATCAATGATACAATTAAAAATTGAAAACTATTGAATATTTTAACATTTTCTAATGTGTTTTTCTTTGTGATAAATTAATGTGAACATATTATTGAGCTTCTCTAATCTAATATACTATTCTTGGAAATTAATGATTTATTTTTAGACATGAAACTATACCTTACAATACACATATGCAAAAACATATGGAAACTATTAAAAGAACTGGGTGTTGCTAATGGTATAGCCCAAACTCCATACACTTTTTCATGCCTGATAACTGATTGCAAAATAAAAATATTGATATGTCTTTATTGCCCACTGATGACTATTCTTGAATTTAAGTTTTCATTAGAACACAGCAAGTTCTTACCCCAGTTGTACTGATGCCACAAAATCATCATAATCTAAGTATTTAGCAATTTATTATATGCATCCACTGAGTTAAGTTGATTGAATGGGGAAAATCTGGGCCACATTAAAATATGGAAGCAGACTATAGCCCTAGATTTAAAATGTGAGTGTTATGGATCCTGATAGCTGCAGATGATTTTTTTTAAAAAAAATCTTTTACATTCAAAAAGCAAAGTAAGGGACACAAATGTTATACAATTAAATGTCTAATTCCACTTATATTTTTTTCACACTGCCACACTTTGTTACTCACCTTAACTGAATTGTGGAGTTCTCATACCTGGGACCTCTTCCTTTGCATGGTTCGGTTCCCTGATTAAATTTAGTGGAGTGCTTGATTAGGCTAAGAAGTGCCTCTGTTGGTCCTGCTCTTGCCATTTTTTGATCATGCTTCTGATCAGCAATGTTGAAAGTCCTAGCAAGAAAAGTTATTGCACTGGTACTTTGAAAGATAATTGAAGCCACAGCAATATAATTATTAATGTTGCGACTCTGTTTTTAACATCTCGATTCCTTTTCATATGATGCTGAGAACTCATAAGATTGGAACTTGCACTGTAACTTTAACCAGTTATTCTGGTTTTGTCGCTTTAATACTTCTTGTAATTTTTGTTTAGGTTTCCATGGTGAATATTTCTAGTATATATTTGGTTTCAAGCCTCTAGTTAAGGTAACATTTAACTATTTGCTCAAAACATAAAGCTGTAAAAATCCAAAGCACACATATGTTGTATACAAGAGAGCCATGTTAAATCAGCTTCACAATTGTCCTGGAAGAATAGTAAATTTCTTTACATTTTGATGGCCTTGGCAAGTACAAATAATGTATGGGTCAGGAAACCAGTTAGGGCAATGGTAAACTAATTTTTTTTCATGATCTTAAAGGCAAGGTAGTTCAAAGGCTGGACTCCATGTCTGTTACACAGTGTGGTGTATGTAGTCCCTGTTTGCTGTGGTAAAGTTGGTAAAGATGTGCACTGACCCCCGTGTTTCGGTTTCGGAACGGGTGTTAGTTCTAAACCGCAATCATTTTTCGATTTTGCTACCGGTTTTGGCTTTGGACCTAGATTTAATTAAAAATTGTGAAAAATAGGTAAAATAATGTCATTTAGAGCAGTATTTGCTCGATATTACTATTTATAACATTAAAATTCATTTACAGTTTTTTACACTCTTTTTTTAATGAGTCCTTCACAACTGTTCCAATTTTCAGTGATTTTGTCTAAAGAGAGCTGTCTTAATCAAGGATTTTGTAACTTTGCCATCATTGCATTTGCTTCCTTCGATTAAATAAAAAAAATAAAAATAAACTGCATAGTGTTGATTTCTCCCTTTCATTGCACCCAAAGCTCCTTTGCATGTTCAGACTTACTATTACTGTAACTGAATAAATAAATAACCACACAGACACCAAGGTAAATTTGGCAAAGGGGCTATTTATTTTAATAAAATGGTGGTGGAGAAAGCAATGTGAGTCAGCTAAGAGCAAAACCAAACAGTGGATGGTCAAATTGCCATGACATCACTGGTCCCAGGATATAATCCTTTATTATGTTACGGCTTCCTAGTAACTGTCATAAGCTCCTGCAACTGGCAGGAGAGGTCTTCATCTATAGCCGCCTTTCCCGTAGCGTTGTACACACTCACAGGTACTCTGAAACCCCCAGGAGTCAACTCAACATAGTAAAAGATTATGAGTCTGAACCGGTAGCACATAGATTGGAGAAGCCGGGCCCTTAGAATGCCCCCACGTCCACTCAGGAGGCATGGATAATTTAATCACAGCCATGCGCCCGGGCTGCCTGTTACTAGCCAAGATGCAGTGGCAGTGTGAGGCATCTCGCTTGCCCTGATGTCAGAGTGAGTACACACCTTTTTGGGGACCATCTCTGCTATAAGTCTCGGACAGTCCCCTGTACCACTGGGTTAGACAAAGCTTACCCCGGGGAATGATTTCTCAGCCCTCCCTTCCCATAAATATTTCCGAGTTTCCTGGTTTCATTCCAGAGGGCAGCATTACAGCACAGAGCGTACAATTAAAACTAGGTAGGAAAATCCTGCTTTTGGCTACTAATAAATTCTCTGGCAATATGTTGTATTTGAATTTTTTTAGTATGAGTTCAGGCCACCTACGTCTCTCAGCATTGCTAATTTTTTGTATAGTGTCAAGGTTAGGAAAGCCCTGCCCTTGGCTACCAGTGAATGTTCTGGCAATGCATTGTGTGTGTAGTATATGAATTTTTTTAGTATGGGTGCAGGCCAACTTCGTCTCTCAGCATCTTCATTTATTTATATACCGACAGCAAATTAGGTAGCTCTTTACAATGGGATATATACTTAAATGTCTACTGATCCTCTGTCCATCTAATGACATCTGATTGTTAATGCTTATTCACTCTCCATGATGCATGCTGTGCAATGTTTCAAATTTAGTGTGTGCTTAGCGCTGCAATATTTTTATCTCTTGCACCTTACACTAATTTTTTTTTCTGTTTTTTTTTATCTAATGGGCTTACCTTAGTTGGTGGCATGGCAAATGACATATTTTTTGCAGCGCTGCAATGTTCTGCATGCGGTTGCTGAATGTCAAAAATGGCCAGAAAAACACTTTATTAAAACATAGATTTCACTGAATGACCCTTTGAAAATTAACAAGTATTGAAAAATATAAAATATTAGAATACATAACGTTTTTTGGCATGTGCAGCTGCCTGCTGACCCTTGCACACAAACACCCTTTTTTAAATGTAGATTTCACTGAAGACCCTTTCAAAATGGACAAGTATTGATAATTAGAAAAGATTAGAATATTTAGCATTTTTGGGGGGTGCAGCTGAGTGCTGACACTCACACATAAACCCCCTTTTTTAATATGGATGTCACTGAATAAGCATTTCAAAACTGACATGTATTGAAAAATAGAAAAGATTAGATCTGTTTTCACCTGCACTTTCACGTAAAAGCTATTGAAAATAAAATCCTCAGTAGACTGGACATCAGACTGAGATGACAGGGAACCCCTTTGGTCATTCAGGAGTTCTGTTTAACAGGTGGCCATGGCTTTGGACCTCAGGAAACTGGCAGCCCAGTAGTGACACACTTCATCTTTCATACTCCCACAGCAGGTTTCACTATAGCTGACATAGGATTTCAGCAATCTTCAAAGATCTGACTGCAGGCAGCCGGACTTCTTTACATTTCATCGGTGGTTCTTAGTACTTGGAAATTATACTTCCTCAATATACTGGAAGTTGCCATCCTCTTATACACCAAAACTGAGGTACCTGGCCACTTAACATATTGGGCTATAGGGCAGACGTTGTACCAATAATCCACCCAGGAGACTCTACAGTAAATCCACAGTAACACATAACCTGCCAGAGACTTTACTAGACAGAAAAAATAAAAATCAAAGCTCCTAGCTGAGGCATACATAGCATAAGAGGGTGAAACTAGGGGTATGGGATTCTTATCATCTGGAAAATGTGCTAAAACCCATTTAGTAGCATAATTTATGACTGTTATCATAAACAAAATTCTTGCAAGGGTAGTTCCGATTCAACCTAAGAAATATAGTACTTATGTTCCCTTCAATCCACAAGACCAATTTATATATTAATTTATACTTATACCATCAAGAAAAACTGCAAGATGTATCTTCATTTAAAATGTTTTGTATTCTCAATTAACATTCTACTTTCTACTTGTAAAACACACACACAAAAATATATATATATATATATATATATATATATACATACATAGGTATATGTAGATAGATAGATATATACTTATATATATACATATATAGATATATATATATATATATAGATATATATTTATATATATCTATATATATATATATATATATAGATATATATATATATACAAGTTAACCCGTGCATGATACTCATGCATTCTAGTCAAATCAAGCTACTTAAGGTGTTAAAAAGGTTCTTGTCATGCATTTGGGGCTAGGCCAGGCCTCCTCAGGGGAAGAACGTTACTTCCCGACGTAAGCGCCCTTTTTTAACGTGGTTTTGTCCACATGTCACCACCTCATCATTTTTCTCCATCACCTCATCCTTCATCTTTATCGCCACATCTATCCAGATGTCTATCCAGACACAGGGTTCACTCTCAGCGGTCCTGAGTATCACACTCCTCTCGCTCTGTCACCCCCGGCAACCACTAACCACTCCCCACTGTCACCCCTGGCAACCACCAACCACTCCCAACTGTCACTTCTCCTTCAAGAAATATATATATATATTTTTTAAATCTTTATAAACACTTTTAACAATTAACAAATTAAATTAACAAATTAAAAACATCTTAGTATACCAAATTTCAGCCCTTTCTGAGTTTTTTTTCCACACACACTAAAAATTTAGTAGGTCAGTGTATAACTCCACCCAGCAGGTGGTGCTGCAGCCAATTTCAGCCCTTTCTGAGTTTTTTTCCCCACACACACACTAAGAATTTAGTAGGTCAGTGTATAACTTTGCCCAGCAGGTGGCTGATACCAGATACACCGGCAGGAATACACAAAGGTGTATTCCCCGGCACACTGGTACTTCTGACAGCTGGAAACAGTAACCGGAAATCCTGCCGATGAATGAAGAAGCCAGCAGGTAACGATGACGTCACTTTCAAGCTGCACATTAGGTTTGCTGTTCTTAAGCTGCTATTTTAAGGTGGCGCCTCCTTAAAATAGCCGATTAACAATAGCCGAGTAAGAACAGACGATTAAGAATAGATTAAGAATAGCCAATTAAGAACGCCTCACGTCATCGGATGATGATGCCTACTTCACTACAGTCCCGTGATTACCCCACGGGCTTCTTTAATGATAAAACAGCTGTTAAATCTAAAGGTGTTGCAGTTCTTTACTCCAAAAGATTATAGCACACAGGCACAGCAATGATAAATATTGGTCATAGTAGAGGCATTTTAGTAAAAGGTAGAATATTTATCCACACTTTTACCTTTCTTAATGAACCGGGGTCAGTCGGCTTTCCAATCACGTACAATAGGCTTGATTGACAAACACAAGGAGGGAGTTCTTATGGTGAGTGGATACTTTAATGGATCCCGAAATAGACACGATGGGTAAGAAAAACAGATTGCCACTGCGAGGGGCTTGGAAGACTAGGCATATTTTTCATGAACATCAGTTATTTGACTCTTACACTTTAATTATAGAGATTATACATACTACTTTGTCCCACACTCTTGTTACTCCATAATTGATTACTATTTCATTGAATATAGACACCTAGTTATCCTCTTAGACTCTGAGATAGGGCAAATAGTGCCCTCTGACCATTCCAATTACACTTCATCTTGGCTTTGACCAAACCCCCCCCCCCCCCTCCAGGCAGTGGACCAGGCAATTTAATGACCAATTATTAGCAAAACATTATTGTAAATTTTAAATAGAGGAATCCTTTGATGATAATATTACCTTTAATGACAATGTTGAGATTTCCAAAATCACAATTAGGGAAGCACACAAGTGCATCATTAGAGGAAAGTGTATTCAACTGAGATCAATTCTCAAGAAACAAAGGGAAGCTCTTCTGTCTTCTCTCAAATAAAAGCTCTAGATACTAAAAATAAAGGTTGCCTATCCCCTGACACATATGTAGAACTTGTAACTTCCAGACAGCCCTAAACAAACTACTAGTTGATGGAACTAAAGTAACATTCAGAAAATGTAACAATAGATCCTTTAGATGGGGAAATAAACCAGGGAAACTCCTTGCTAGGTCCCTTCATAAACAGCATGCTCAGACTTACATTCACTCAAAAATGAGGAAGGCAGTATGTGTTTAAAACTAAAGATTTTGCGAAAAGCATCTCACAACTTTTATTCAGGTTTATATAACCTTGAATCACATACATCACCCTCATCAATGAGTGAAAATGTCACCGCCATTAAAAATTACTTGAAAGATATAAATTTTCCTAGACTTACCAAAGAAATGAAAGAGATGTTAGAGAAATCATTCTCTACTGAAGAGCTTGATGAGGTCATTAAATCATCGCCATGGGAAAGAGCCCTGGTCCAGATGAATTTTCAGTTGTATGTTATAAAACCTTTCATCCCCTATCCTGCTGCTTGCATTTAACGCGGTTTCAGACAAAACATATATTTCATATCAAACACTAGAGGCACACATTACTGTAATCCATAAAGAGGGATAGGGCCCATCCCAATGTTCAAGCTATCACCCTATCTCCCTCCGAAATATAGATATTTAGTTGTTTGAAAAATTGCAATCTTGGTTTATTCTAAAGCTTTCCTGGTTTGGAAAAGTAAGTGTCATCAAAATGACCATTCTATACAAGACATTATATATTTTCCAGACAGTATCAATTAGAATTTGCTTTTTTGTAACATTACAACATACGATTAGAGACTTTATATGTGGGGACAGTGGCCAAGGTTCAAACATGATATATTATATAGACACAGACAGTAAGGAGGTCTACGACTTCCTTTCTTCTGGTGTTACTAATAAGCATCTATGTTAACCAGAGTTCTGGAGTGGAAGAGACTAGTGAAGAACACACAATGGATTCTAATAGAGGGTCAGGGACTGTCAACAACACTATACCTATTGCCATGGCTCAGAAAATACCCAAATCATTTCATCCCATCATAGGCCCTACACGTTATTACTGGAAAAAATTAGAACAAGTAGTGGTATCTCCACAATCACTTCTCCCCTGACCTCCTTTTTTGGGCAATACCAACCTGGATTCCAATCTAAGCACTTCACTGCTTGGACAGCAAAAGTTATCCAAAGATTGGGCAATTTAGTCAAAGGTGGGAATATCAGGGGTTTCCATGAGCTCCAATCGCAGGTTTTACTTTCCACAGATGAATAGTGGAGATATTTGTAACTTTATTCTGTCCTTAAAAAAAAATACTCTAACTAAGATCAGTAGAACTCTCACACCATTTGAATCACTTTGCACTCTTACTAGCACACCCAAACAAACTATTTGTTATAGCTACAAAATACTTATCGAAGATAAATTTACAAATAAACCTTGTTTTACAGAAAAATGGGAGAATGACCTTATGAGATCTTATGGAGGTGGAGTTGGACTACCTCTCTCTCAACAGTGCTCATTTACATTTCTACCAAATGTCCCATCACTCACGTTCACATCTTTTGAAGTATATGCTATTCAGATTTTTAATCCACTCTGTATGCGTGTTGCTGTGATCTACCGCCCACCTGGTGTACACAAACAATTTCTTGAGGATTTCTCTGCATGGCTCCCTCACTTCTTATTTTCCAACTTCCCCACCATCATCCTGGGTGATTTCAACATCCCCATTGCTAATCCAACTTCCAAAGTTGCTTCCAACTACTTTCTCTAGCCTCCTCCCTCGACCTCCCAAAGTGGGTTGAATCATCTACTCATCAGGATGTCCATTACCTTGATCTTGTTTTCTCTAGTTTCTGATTTTCTTAACACACCTTTTTCCCTCTCGGAACATCATCTTATCAGCTACACTCTCAACCCCACTGCTCTAACCTCTCTGAAGAAATCTTAACTCTATTAATCTTCAACAGTTTTCCATCTCTCTCCATCACCTTCTCTCCCCAATCTCTACATTCTGCTCCCCTGAGATGGCCGTACCTCAATTTCACCAAACCCTAGCATCAGCCCTTAATCAATTGGCTCCAGTGACTCTTCATACTTCATGTTGATTCAATGTCAGCCGTGGCACACTAAAGTAACACAAAATCTTCAAAAATGTTCCCATAAAGCAGAACGTCACTGGCATAAAACTCGTACCTCTAATGATTTCTTCACATGCACTTCTATCTACCACTCCTTCCAAATGTTCAGGAGCTTGCAAGCAAATATTTTAATTCCTTCCCAGCACCCTCTGAAAACCCTCTCTTCATTTGATCTCACAAATGAAGATGAAATATCTACTCTTTTCTTATCTGCCTACTTTACCTCCTATCCACTTGAACCTATACCCTCACAAATTGGTAGATCTCTGTCTGCTGTGCTCATTCCACCTCTAGCTAAAATCTCTCTCTCGCTCTCTACTGTTATCTACGCATCATTATACATGTAAGCAGTGATTACTCCTATTCTGAAAAAACAAAATTCTGGCCAAATTATCTCTCAAATTACCATCCCATCTCTCAACTCCCATGCCCCTCCAAGATTCTAGCGAGACTTGCCTACACTCGCTGATTAGTCACTGCTAAAACTAAAGGCCATTACTCTCTTCTAAATCTCCTGGATCTCTGTGCTGCATTTCACACTTTTGACCTCTCTCTTCCATACAAACACTACAAATGCTAGGTCTTCAAGACACTGTCCTATACTGGTTCTCATCCTACCTTTCTAATCGCTCTTTCAGTGTTAATTTCACTGGATCCACCTCTGCTCCACTTTCTTCTTTAATTGGAGTACCACAAGGCTCACTACTAGACCTTCTGCTGTTCTCTATCTATACCACTGCTCTTGGAAAACTAATAAGCTCCTTTGGATTTCAGTGTCATCTATATGCAGATGATACCCAAATTTGTCTGTCCTTTCCTGATCTCTTGACATCTGTATTATCCCGTGTTACTGACTTTGTTTCTCCATTTCATCTTGAATGTCTTCTCGTCAACGCAAACTTAATCTTTCTAAGACAGAGTTAATAATTTTCCCACCCACCAACAGAAGCATACCTGACATTTCTATTTCTGTTGACAAAATTACCTTAAACACCACCCCTCAAGCTCGCTGCCTTTGTGTGATTCTTGACTTAGAACTAACCTTTGTTCCCCACTTCGACTCTATATCTACAGTAAATCATGTTACATATATCTAAAAACATTTCCAGAAAATGCACATATCTTAAACAAACACTACAAAAACCTTAATTCATGCACTTATCATCCCCCGCATTGATTATTGTAATTCCTTCTATTGTCTTCCCCTAAACAGACTAAAACTTCTACAATCTATCTTGTAGTGGCCAGATTGATTTTCCTTGCAAATCGTTATTTCTTTGCTGAATCACTCTGTCTGTGTCTAGTTGCCTGTTTTTTACCATATCCAATGTAAAATACTTTTACTAACCTACAAGGCCATTAACAAAGCTTCACCAAAATACATCTCAAAATATCTCCCAACTCGACAACTCTGTTCTGCACAAGATTTGCATCTCTTATCCACTCTCATTACATCCTCCCATTCCCATTTACAGGATTTCTTTCATTCTGCACCCACTTTATGGAATTCCCTAGCACAATAAGACTTTCTTCTGGTCTTCAAACTTTCAAGCGTTCAAATTCTCAAACGCTATCTGAAAACTCACCTCTTCAGGCAAGCTTATAATATTCCTCAACCAGGTTCTTTACCTCACTAGATTACCCTATTTTCACCCATTGCACAATTACACAAGACAACATCCATCTGACAAACATGTCTGTGTGACTGGATCATAGCGCATACCAATTTATTTTTTCTGTTATTTTTTTTTTTTTTAATCTTTGCAGCTAGATGAAATGCAACATGTACATTTATCCTTATGTATGCAACTCCCATTGTCTCATAAATTGTAAGCTTGCGAGCAGGGCCTTCTCACCTCTTTGTCTATTTTACCCAGTTTGTTTATTACTGTGTTGTTCCCCAATTGTAAAGCGCTACGGAATTTGGGCCAATCCAATGTCCAATAGTTTTCATGGCCACTCATACATGCTCACAAAATACTGTTGAATCCAAATACAAACTCTTGACTGGATGGTACAGATATCTTGAATTATTGAATACATTTTCAGATAAGATATCCCCTCTTTGTTTACATATAGCATCCCAAATCCATATATGGTGGTCCTGTTCCAAGATCTCCACATATTGGAACAAAATAATACATCAAATAAATCAAATCAAATAAATTACATGTACAGATGTGCCAATAGACACTGGCTTCTGTCCTTGCCCAATATACCCATCTCTTCATATTAAAAATTGCTTCTTAAACACCTGTTCAATGCTGCAAATTCGCTGATACCAGTTTGCTGGAAATCACCTCCACCTCCTGCTATGTCAGCATGGTTTACATGTATTGATTTTTATATGTCCATGGAAGTTTTATCTCTCTTAGCCAATAACCGGACCTCTGAGTTCACAATTACTTGGCTTAAATGATTGAAATTTAAAAAACAGATAACTACCATGCAATACTAACATCTGCCCTCCCACTACAGTAATAGCATTTACATAGAGATGACTTGATATAAATACTTTCAATATATCATCATTATCCCACTCATAATACAATTTATTATCTGTTTGTATGAGATAACCATATACAATTATTCCATAATTAACAGCCTGTAATCCTACTCCCTTTGATTTCTAGTTAAACCCTCTACCATTTTTGTGCACCTTTCTATCTACTTCCCCTTCTTTTAGTCCCTCATTTTTTCCCTCTCTCATTTTCCCATATCTGGATGTTTTCCCCCATTATGTTTTTTATATATTATTCAGTATTCTTACAATGCTTTCTATGTTGAATTGCTATGTTGATTCCTTTATGAATTGGTATTATTGACTATAGTTTTCTACTAAGCACATATAAATAAAGAGAATAGAATATAATAATATATAGCCCTTTTTTCACACGCCGGACCCGCAAGCGGGTACTGCAAGCGGGCACTGGCGGTCTTGCCTGCTCCGGGCGGGCAGAGACTTTGACGCCGTTGCCACATCCTCCTGATGGCAAGCGCCATCTTGCTTTCGAGTCTCTTCTATTTAATTCTTTCCCAATCGCCTTCTAATGGTCTCACTTAATTGGTGGGATATTTAAAGCAACTTAGCTGTCAGGTGTCTGTTCTTTGAGCTCACTTCTCAGAAGAGTTTGGACCTGGCTCTTTGTCTCTCTCTGCTTCTAGATTCCTCACAGACTATTTGTATTGGACTTCCCTGCTGTTCCAGTGACTCTGCTATTTGCTTCTCTGTGTCACCTCCTCGTGTACACCCTACAATTCAGTGCTACCTGTCCGCAGACTATTTGTATTAGATATCCACGCTGTTCCAGTGATTCTGCTATTTGCTACTGTCTGTCACCTCCTCGTGTACACCCTACAGTTCAGTGCTACCTGTCCGCAGACTATTTGTGTTAGACTTCTACGCTGTTTCAGTGATGCTATTACTCGCTTTTTCAGTGACTCTTCCTTGTGTACTACATACACTCCAGTGATGCCCATTTGCAGTCTTTCTGTATTTGACTTCACGCTGTTTCACTCTCTTCTGAGGTTCCTGTTGCCATTGGTTACCATTTCTCTGTTCACTACTCTCCTAAATGGGTCTGTCTGGGACTCACCTAAGGGGCTGCGACCTGCGGGATAAAGGCTGCAAAGACCATACCTCCTTGCAGGGGTTCCTGGCGAAGACCACCTGTTCTGTTAGACTCCGCACCTTTAGGTAGAGTTGTGCCAAACCAAGACCACCCGTGAACTTTGTGACATCTTTTTTGTGGTGTGCAACTGCTGCTAAATCTCACACACAAACACCCAGAATTCTTCAAAATTATTTCTGTTGCCACTGCCCCACACAAGATTACTTTCATTAGGAAGACTTTAAAATTTAAAATAAATAAATCTATATGTTTTTTGGATTCTGATTATAATAGTGAGACAGCAAAAACACATTGATTTTCTCTAATAAATAAATATACTACTTAGTTCAGAATGATATCTAACTTACTTAGTCTATATATGCTGTCTAGTACTATTATATATATATGCAATGCATTAACAACAATCAGTAGCCACTAGTCTGTGTAAACAGTGTCGGACTGGGGCATGAAGGGCCCACCGGGGGACTGCAATGCTAGGGGCCTACCAGAGGGGGTGTGGCCAGCCATCATAGACACTAGAGGGGGAGTGGTCAGCCTACGAAGGACAGCTAGCACCATAGTGTAGTATATAAAGAATGCAGTGTGTATATAAAGAGCACACAGTCTTGACCTGCCCCTTAGATTGGGCAGAACAGTCACCATGTAGTTGTACTTTAGCACCAGGTCATAAAGCAAACCACACATTCTTTGCAACCAGAACATTTCATTGTAGAAATTAATGCTATTATTATTAGGGTATGATCGAAATACATTTTTTTTTTTTTTGTACCACAGAAGAGAAATTACATTATGTATAGCAAATACCATGCATAATATCAATGACAAATCAGCAATGTCCAAAGGACTATCAGGAGAGACATAAAAAAGTACTCATCCAGCATCAGCGTCCAGCATCAGCGTCCAGCATCAGCGTCCAGCAGCAGCTAGGCGGTCCAACCAAATTGCAGCCTCTCGGGGAGTATCAAAAAAGGATGTACGGCCCTCCGAAACCACTCTCAACCGCGCAGGGAAAATCATGGCATATGGGATCTGTAAATCTCTCAATCTTCTCTTCACCGGAATGAATTGAGCCCTGTTCTTTTGTACATCCAGAGCGAAATCAGGATACATTGCTACTCGCTGACCATTGTATTCCACTGAACCTTTCTGCCTAGCCAAGCGTAGAATGGTATCTCGGTCATGATAGTGCAACAATTTGGCTATGAAGGTGCGTGGGGGGGGTCCAGTAGGGGGTGCTTGAGTTGGAATACGGTGGGCCCGCTCCACTGCGAATTGGGCTGTAAATGAATCTATACCAAACAGTTGGATTAACCACTTTTCCAAGAAGGATTCTGGGGAGACACCTTCTGCCTTCTCGGGCAATCCAACCAACCGAATGTTGCTGCGACGCAAACGCCCCTCCATATCCGTAAGCTTTTGTTTAAACAGAGAGGCTTGCGACTCCAGACTCTCCAACCGGCCCGCAACTGGTGCAGAAGTGTCCTCCAATGTAGACACACGTGTCTCCACTTCACCCACTCTCTCCCTGATTTTTTGCACGTCTTGCCGGAGAAGAGAGAGGTCCACCTGCACCTCTCCTATTTTATCCGTAACACGCTTTTCAGATGCCCCAATTGCCTGCAGGACCTGCTGTAATGTAACTTCAGGGTCCGCCAGTGGAGCTGACAAAGGGGGGGTAACGGGATGTGATGCATCTCCTGAACCAGAGGCTGTAGTGGAGGAGCGAGCAAAGTGGTCCAATTTTCCTGCTGCGGTGGACAGGTTATGTTTGCCCATAATTTCACAGGAAAGATGGGATGATATTTATCCTATAAGCTTATATGCAACCCTGTAACCTGTATAACTTTAATTACATATAGGTGTACAGCTCAGATTGTATTGCTAGCAGTGCATTGCAGCCAGTTATCTTCACAGAGAAAGGTATATCTCCTTCAACAACACTGATAATGATAATCAAATAAGTTCAGAGCCCAATTCAGTTACTCCTCACTTGTACAAGGATATAATTGTAACTGTATCAGATGGATATCACAGGCTGTGTTCACCTAGGCCAGTATGTGGTATTATTAGGGTATGATAGTTATGTTTTGATAAACAACTTCAAAAAACAATATTGTATTTTTCACAGTTGCAGGATCCAACGTGTAATAATAACAGGCTTACCGTCATGAGGTGAACATATTGAAACTATAACTGTTTTTTTCCAGGAGCAGTTTCGTAGAGTGTTAAAACCGCAGAGTCTTGTAGCCATCCTCCTAATAGGAAAGACAGCCTTTTGGAAAAGTGGTTGCAGACTGGAAACAGAGGGACATGAGCACCAAGCAGTGAGAGTTAGTTTATTTTATGTTCAAATAAACATTTTCTGCATTATGATATGACCTTTTATTGTACTTACGCATGTGCGTATACCGCAGTCTGTTCTGTGCGTCTACGTACAGCAAGTACTGTTTAGGCAGAGCATACTTATAACCGGATTCAAATCTAAGAGAATCTTGATATACGCTTGTATTCGAATATGGCCGGAACTACAGTAAAGACGCATGCTCTTTTTTAAAAAATGCAACTTAAATTCGGACATGAATCTGGACCTTTATGTATAACAATACTGCCACAACCTTAAAATGCTTTTGTTCAATGAAAGTTATACTGTCACCGCATGGGATAGGGGGTCATGTTTTTAGGTGTGGCAGCCCCTAAAGTTTCAGATGATAGCCCTTAAACTAGAAACATCATTGCCATTATTGCCAGGGTACTTTATAGTGATAGTATACAGGAGGTGTGCAGTGACTTACTGTGGTTAAGTGTGAAGGAGCTTTCTAAACTACTGAGATGTTTTGAAAAATGGATATATAAACACAGTATGTTGATGATGACAAGTTAAATGTCACACATAAAGCATAGTACAGAACATCCAAGATTTATATTATTAGGACACACAGGTGAATGGGGGAGTGGACAAGAGGAGTAGAGAGCCCTACTATTGAGAATTTTTGTAATAAAATAAAATTGAAATTTACCTGCATCTGTGTTGTGATGATGGTGCAGGAGCAAACACAGGATTTTTAAGAGGGGGTTTCCAAACAGTTGAATGAAAACAATAAAAAAATAAAAATAAAAATTATATACATATATTAGTTGTTGTTGTTGAGTTACAGGGTGAGGGCAGATACTGGACATTTCTGGTGAGTCTGCAGTGTTGAGATGCAGAGCTGTGTGATTATATATATATATATATATATATATATATATATATATATATATATATATATCTATATATATCTATATATAAAATCACACAGCTCTGCATCTCAAACACTATACGAGATTGCTTCTTGTGGGCAGTCTCTGAGACCTATGTACCGCTCTGTGTATATATATATATATATATATATATATATACAGGGCCTGATTAAGGGTCACAGGTGCCCTAGGCTACTACACTGGTTACCGCAAACGTGAGATCTCACGTGACCACACTAAGCAATACACTGACTAACAGCAGCAGCTAACAGCTAACAGCATCAGATGCTGTTAGCTGTGTGATTGGGCATAGGAACATGCGAGACCGCCCCCTTGTGGCCAGGGGCGGCCCCATCAGAGGAGAAAGAAACCGATGGCCGGCATTTGAAGAAAAAAACCCAAAAAAAACAAAAAACAGCTTGCTGGTGTGCCGCGCTGCACCCCCCAGGACTCAGCGCCCAAGGCTGCAGCCTGGTCAGCCTAGTGGTTAATCAGGCACTGTATATACCTATTTTGCCATATAAGCGAACCCTTACCGTTCTCCAGACCAGCCAGCGATGTAATGTCTGAAACCCAGCCGGAAGGGTGTTTAGTCCTCCGCAGCCCTGTTTTACACATGGAAGATTTGTAGATTCTGTGCGATCCAGCATCTGGCTCACAGCATGTCACCCCCACGTCAAAGCGGAGAAACAGATACTATTTATTGCTGGTAATAAGGGAACGCATGCAACAGAGCTGTAGTTCATTACCAGGATCGTTACACATAGGGTCACTGTAAATAAACATTAACAAAACAAAACCACAGATATTTTCCGCTGATCTCCATTGCACGATGATCTTGTTCTCTGACTTTCTTTGTAAAACAGCCATGTTCGGTAAGCTCCACCCTAACAACGGAAGAGGCGGAGTTTCAACCCAGCGGGGCCTACCGGTGGTTAGCCTGGCTGCCTGGCAGGCCAGTCCGAGGCTCCGTGTAAAGTCTATTAATGATTGAAATTAAAAGTAATTGATCAGCAAACTATTCTAGCTGACTAATTTCTGAAGAACTGCTTTAATGACACAATTCTATTGCTTTCCTATATTCCTTGTTCATCCTGAACACTATATTCTGAGAAGGGCACCACAGCTGACCTCCTCCCTACACACTGTCTGTTCTAAATTGGCACTTGAGAAAATGAGGGAGGACTATATATACAGAAGATGGCGATCCAAAACTCACGAGAGTTTGGCAAAAATAATTTCTTGGAAAGTACATTTTGCCTCGTTTTGAGATTCAAATTTGGTGAGCCACGGCTCAATTGTACTTGGATTCCACATGTCGGATCTTGTCAGATTTCACAAAATCTGAACCACTTATATCATTCTGTGTAGTGTGTTTCCTGCAGTTCCAAAGTAAAGAAGCGTGCATAAACCACTGTGTCATGGTTACTGAAGAAATTAATTGAAATATAAGTCACAGACTTAACACTAGCAGTGAATATTGAAATCTTCATTAGCATCCACATCTGGTGATCAATGGAGCACCAGTGGTATTGACACAGCACTATTGTGGAGGGCAACACAGCAGCACATGCAAACTGCCAGAATCACACAGGCTAAATAAAGGATTACATGAGTTATATCAATTATTCTCTAAGAAAAGGATAAAAAAAAGGACGCAATGGCTATATTGGCACAATAGCTGCTTTTGATAGTGCCATAGAGGACTGGGTCAGATACATTGAAAGAGTGGAACTGTACTGTGATGCTAAGAATGTGCAAGGAGACAAGAAAGTGTCAGTTTTACTCAGTATAATGGGTGCAAAAATATACAGTTTACTGAGGAGTATATTATCACCTGAAATGACAGCCAGCAAATCATTTAATGATATCTGAAGACATTTCACAAAGTATTTAAGTCCTAAACAGTTAGTGATTGCTGAGAGATTTTGGTTCCACAGAAGAAGCCAAGCTTAAAGGGAAAGTATAGCAGAATACGTTGCTGAACTGTTAAAGGTATCTGAACATTGTCAATTTTGAGCACGGTTATCAGATGCTCTAAGAGACTGTTTAGTATGTGGTATTTCAAGTGAAAGCACACAAAAGAAATTGCTGGCTGAGCCTTAACTTAGCGGGCATTTTCAATAGCTATTTCAATTGAGACTGGAAACCAGGGATGCATCAGAATTGAAAAAAAAGGGGCTCAAATGTACTACACATCACATCCAATGGAATCAGAGATAGCCCTGTTTCTGTTGTAGAAACTCCTCACATAATGCCAGTCAGTGCTAGTTTAAAGACAAGGGGACACATTCAGAAACGTATGCCAAAGGATCGCATTGTGCAATTTTTTTATGCACATAATTAGTGTAATCAACTACAAGTGGATCTGAAATGTCTCTTGTTGAATATGGGTATAGGTAAGCCAGTGGTTCATAAACTTTCTCAGTTCAAGGCACCCTTAGGGTCACCATAATTTTTCCAAGGCACCCCTAAGCAAAAATAATTACCAGGTAGTCCCGTTTTTTAAGTAGTTTGGTCAAAATGACGTAAGATGTATTTAGACCCCTTCACCATCACATGTGCCTCTTTATCACTGTGCCCCTTTGCCATCTTACACCCTGTGTCCCCCTCTTCGCTTTCTCACACCCTGTGTCCCCCTCTTCAGCATATCACTCTGCCCCCCCTCTTTCAGCATCTCTCTCTTTGCCCCTCTCCTTCAGCGTCTCTCTCTCTCTCTCTCTCTCTGCCTCCCTCCTTCAATGTCTCTCTCTCTCTCTGTCCCCCTCCTTCAGTCTCTCTCTCTCTCTCTCTGTCCCCCTCCTTCAGTGTGTGTCTCTCTCTCTCTCTGTCCCCCTCCTTCAGTTTCTCTCTCTCTCTGTCCCCCTCCTTCAGCATCTCTCTCTCTCTTTCTCTCTGTCCCCCTCCTTCAGCGTGTCTCTCTCTCTCTGTCCCCCTCCTTCAGCGTGTCTCTCTCTCTCTGTCCCCTCCTTCAGCGTGTCTCTCTCTCTCTCTCTGTCCCCCTCCTTCAGTGTGTCTCTCTCTCTCTCTGTCCCCCTCCTTCAGCGTGTCTTTCTCTCTCTCTCTCTGCCCCCCTCCTTCAGCGTGTCTCTCTCTCTCTCTGTCTCTCTCCTTCAGCATGTCTCTCTCTCTCTCTGTCCCCCTCCTTCAGCGTGTCTCTCTCTCTCTCTCTGTCCCCCTCCTTCAGCGTGTCTCTCTCTCTGTCCCCCCCTCCTTCAGCATGTCTCTCTCTCTGTTCCCCCCCTCCTTTAGTGTGTGTGTGTCTCTCTCTCTCTGTCTCCCCCCCCTCCTTCAGCGTGTCTCTCTCTCTGCCCCCCCTTCAGCGTGTTTCTTTCTCTCTGTCCCTCCCCTCCTCCTTCAGCGTGTCTCTCTCTCTCTCTGCCCCTCCTCCTTCATCGTGTCTCTCTCTCTGTCCCCCCCTCCTTCAGCGTGTCTCTCTCTCTGTCCCCCCTCCTTCAGCATGTCTCTCTCTCTCTGTCCCCCCTCCTTCAGCGTGTCTCTGTCCCCCTTCACTCTCCGTTCCTTTACTTACCTTCATTCTTCATGTTCCGCTGTCTTCTGTCCTCTCTGCTGCCGCTCCTCACTGATGCTATCGGACGTGAGGACATCACGCCCGGCAGTTAGTGAGGACAAGGATCCGGCGCTAGATGGGTACGTTTTTTGCTTTGTTGGGGGGTTTGTTTATTCTTTTTTTTTTGGGAGGGTGATCGCGGCACCCCTGTGACAGCGCCGCGGCACCCCAAGGAGCCGCGGCGCACACTTTGGGAACCGGCGACGTAAGCTCTGAATATACGGCACTTCTGTCCCTCCTGAAATTAATCTCTTCCAAGCTTTTGACACATATCAGGTCTTATACCTGTCCCTCACTTCCTGCCATTCCTTCTTACTCTCCCATGTGTCCGCAATAAGCCCCCCTATCTACTGGGTGAAATTCAAGAACTTGGTCTTGGGGTGACAGTCCTTGTAACCCTGCGAATGGACAGGCCCGTGGGAAAAGTTATCTTGGCAGTGTGGCCCGGTCCCATCACAGTTTAGTCACAACAAATATCAGGTTTCTCTTATAGAGAATTTGTAGTCCCTTCCCACAGACAGCGCAGTGAGGATGTCTAGCCTGACTGCTTTTTAACACCCTTCCTATCCTTAGGCTGAAGGACTAAAAGACACAAAATGGGCCTAATGGATGGATCCCACCCTTACTCTCCATCCATAAACCCAGGAACCCTTTACCAGTTTTTACCAATGGCCAAAAGTCCTTAGCAAGCCGTTTAAATACAGGTTGGCCAGAAACCTGGGACAAACATACATGCCCAAACATTTTTATGGACTTACTCTCTTAATATATGCCTTTGATGAATTCTGAGGAATGTCTAGCATGGGATACAGTGAATGATTAAAAATAATAGTGACATGTGGAAGCCATGGTCTTTCCTTCCTTGTTCCCTTTTAGACCATGTATTAAGGAAGAGGGGTTATTGCAAAAATATCTCATGAGAGGCATACAGTCCAGACAGATGTTTAGGAGTCTAGAACACTGAATACGTGGGACCATAAAGCAGTATTTAAGGCTTTGTAGGCATCTAGCATAAGGACAATATTTGAAAACAATGATTATAGTTTAGCGATGACAACTTCTGTCATAGCTTTTTTTGATATTCTTTACAGAATGACAACCTCTACAAAACCAAATTAATGGTCAGTGAGAAACCAAATGAAAATAGACTGAAGTCTAGGAGCTCTGATTTTAGAAGATATTTTGTAGCCTATGTGTAAGAGAGTTGTTTGGCAATAGGAGTTTAGGACGGAAAGTTCTAGGTATATTTTTGAAACAATGTAACGTGGCTTGTTTTGTAGGGCTTTGTAATATTCACTAGTAGATTCATTTTGATAGGGTACTTTGCAGGTATATATGCTAATTATGGTGAAATTAATATTTGCCAATGTGATTTTTGCTTCGAAGAACTGTATTTGTGTTGAAGGAAGCTTTTAATATGACTATAATCTATCATTTCGTCTAGGCGAAATGGAGGATTTTTCTCACATTGGGTTTACCACTGTGTTACAATCTCCACCAATTATAAGTTGTGGGCTGACTCTTGGAGCGAAGAGTTGTGCAATATTCAGGAAGAATTCCTGATAGGCCCCAATGGGTCATAGATATTAAGGAGGGTGTACCTTGTGCTAAAAATTAGAATATTTAGGAGAATATTGTGGGCAGCACAGTGACCTAGTGGTTAGCACTTCTGCCTCACAGCGCTAGGGTCATGAGCTCGATTCCCGACCATGGCCTTATCTGTGAGGAGTTTATATGTTCTCCCCGTGTTTGCGTGGGTTTCCTCCGGGTGCCCCGGTTTCCTCCCACACTCCAAAAACATACTGGTAGGTTAACTGGCTGCTATCAAAAATTTACCCTAGTCTCTATCAATCTGTGTGTGTGTGTGTGTGTAGGGAATTTAGACTGTAAGCTCCAATGGGGCAAGGGCTGATGTGAATGTGTTCTCTGTACAGTGCTGCGGAATTAGTGGCGCTATATAAATAAATTATGATGATGATGATGATTGTGGCCCCCTTGGTCAAAGATTCTATTCTAGATGTTGTATTGTAGATTTCTACCCATAATAACTGTCATTTTCAATGATTTAGAATGATATTGAGATAAGATGCATTCATTTATTCAACTATCAAATCTGGTGAAATCATTTTCAGCTTTCAAGTGTTTTTTCTAAAGGAAATATACATTCTGGTGCATTTTTTGAAGTAGAAACTCATTTTCATTCTTATGATTAGGGTTTTAAAGCCCCCTACATTTCAATTTGAAATGTGATATAGTCTATAGTTAGGTGCATGGTAAACCTGCTCATTTGACCATTGTATATATAGTTGGTCTAATGTTGCTCCATCCAGAAAGTGGAGGGTATTTCCTTTAAGGGATTCCAAGCATGTTCCCAACAATCCCACATTTGTACCGAGTAACTGCAAATAAACATGGTGATAGAAGCAAGCAAAGATTTTACACTTAACTTAAGAAAGTGAAAATGCTTTCTGGTATACAGGTTTATATTATTATTATTATTATTATTATTATTATTATTATTATTATTATTATAATAGATTTGACAGATGCCACAGTGATCCACAGTGCCAAACAGTAAGGCAAACAGGACATATATAAATCAGGGACAAAGAAGCAAGTCAAAATAAATTCAGACATGAAATCAAAGTGTATGAAGGACCAGACCACTCTCATTAGAGACCCTACATTCAAAATGGAAAACAACACAGCTAAAACAAGAGGAGCAAGTATGGGTCAAAGTGTAGATTGGGACAGTTGTGAGGGTGCATTAGTTTGAGTAGTATCAACAGGGATAAGGTAGGCTCTAAAAAAGAGATGGGTTTTCAAAGAGCATTGAAAGATTTAAAGGCTGGGAAAAGTCTTATTGGGCTTGGTAGGGCATTCCATATGTGGGTATCAGCATAGGAGAAGTCTTGTAGCCATTAGTGAAAGGTGGTTACCAGAGGCGAGACAAGTGCAGGTCAGAGATAGACCTAAGAGAGTAAGAGGGAGTGTTTTTTTATATGAGATTTGTCGTGTATGAAGGGGTGGTGCTTTTGAGGATTTTTCTCACGCTTGAGAAAGAACAAATGTTTAGTCAGCATTGAAGGAGAATATCTAGGGTGTTAATGTAGTGGATAACAGAACAAGATTCAAAGATCAAAGAGATACAACGAGTAAGGAAATGTGATCATCTAGGTGTTTTATAGACCATGGGGATTTCAAGAGTAGCTGGTGACCTTGATGGAGAGGGTGAGTTGGTAATGTGATGTCCAGCTTTGAGATAGTCTGTGAAGATTAGTCTTCAACCATTATCTGTAACTCTATATGAAGCCTGGGGAGGTGTACATTGTGTTCAAATAGGTGTCTGCAAAAAACCCCAATACTTTTGATATTTGATACATAATTGTTTAGTCTAGCTATAGGCTATAGGTTTTTTTAAAAAAAATTATAATCTAACAATTTATTAAAGACATATATATTTACTAAACTGTGGGTTTGAAAAAGTGGACAAGGTTCCCTATAGCTACCAATCAGATTCTATCTGTCATTTTGTAGAATGTACTAAATAAATGATAACTAGAATCTGATTGGCTGCTATAGGCAACATCTCCCGCTGTTTAGTAAATATACCTCATAGTGTGTTGGAGATGCTCACCCTATCCTGTCCCAGTTTAATTTTCTTTACCCAATGTTTTTGCAGAGGTAACTTAGCAGGTTGTTGCTCTTAATAGATTTAGGGATCCCATTAAAACAAAAGTTGTTGTGTCTGCGGAGGTTTTCCAAATCATTCACATTTTGTCTATGAATCTGAGTATACTTTTCTATGGTTTCTACAGTGTTTCGTAGTGCAATAATTGTGTCCTCTGAGAGCCTCATACACATTTCCAAGGTCTGGAAGTTTTAGAATCTAGTCCAGCTAGAGGTATGTCAAATGGAGCCTGGAGAAGTAGAGATCCTTTTTTGCAGATTTGACTGAAGCAGGAAATGTGGCATTGTTTTGGAAGGAGAGGAAGATCTAAGATCTCGTCCATATCCTGGACTCACCTTTACGTAGAGGGTTGAGAAACAAAGCAAGGAATTCAATTACAATGTCCTAGGAAGGATCACAAAAGGGGTAGGATACCTAAAAGATGTAGGGTTAACAAATGAGCAAGGGCATTTTAACACTACAGTTACATTTAGGAGATAAACATAGAGCAGGTAGAGTTAACAAATATTGAAACTATACCTCGATAATAAGTGTTCTCCCAATGGTTATCACAAAGCTGTTGAGAATGATATAGCAGCCTTGAAGTATTGCCAAAATAAATTCAGTATCCATGCTGTCAAATTACTGTTAAAAATTATATTTACTTTTCCGTTAAAGCAATTAGAGTAACCAGAGTATGAGTGGCTAAGTCAAAGTAAATAGTGGTGCATATTTAATAGTAAATTATTATTATAGTCATTTACAAAACTATGCATATATGTGTTGCTGAAAGTAGTTTTTCTTTGTTTTGAGTATGATGACTATGGGGTACATGAAGTTGGACACATTTCTGCCATGTATGTAAGTAGAAAATGCATAAGAATGTGCATTTATGTGCACATGCTCATTTTGATACATGCAATTTTAAGTTAGGAATATCAAGTGTGTATACCCCATAATAGCATGCAGAAAAAGTAGCAACAGCACAGAGATAGCATAGAGATTTGGCTACATGGTCTTACTAGTAAATGCTGAAGTCACATTATCTTGTTTGTAGACAATATGATAATATAATGAAATGTTAAATAGAACAATGTCTTTGCACTGTTATTAATAAACAATTGTGCATCTTCCATATAAAATATATGTCACTCACCAGACTGTGAGTGCTTCTTCCCTTATGTTTAGGAACCGTGGCCGTCCACCATCCTGAGGGTCTGCGCATGTGCAGCCCTTTCAAACCTTCAGTATCTGTTCCTTTGAGTTAATTGGCTGATCAGGCAACACTCCCTATTTAAAGCACCTGCTGTCTATACCTCGTTGCCTGATCTTGGAGTCTCATTCCCCATGAGCCTCTGTAGGTGTTCCTGTGTTTCCTCGTGTATTCAGCCCAGCTGATTCCTGTGGTTTCCAGACCACTTCAACTCCCTGTGGTTTCCAGACCACTTCAACTCTCCTGTGTTTCATCGTGACTACTCCAGCTGATTCCTATCCGCTGCCTCTGTGCACTACAGTTATCAGCTCACTTCAACTCTCCTGTGTTTCATCGTGACTGCTCTAGCTGATTCCTATCCGCTACCTCCGTGCACTACAGTTACCAGCTCACTTCAACTCTCCCGTGTTTCATCAAGACTGCACCAGCTGATTCCTATCCGCTGTCTCCGTGTTCAACAGTTCCAGCTTACCTCAACTCTCTCGTGTTTCATCGTGACTGCACCTGCTGATTCCTATCCGCTACCTCCGTGTATCTGCAGGGTCCTGCTTATCGCTACTCTCCAGTACTCCTCGTGTCTGCAGTCAGCTGATCCGCTCTCCGTGCTTCTACAGTGTTCCTGCCTGTGTCAACTCGCCTGTCTGCATTGGATCAACGCTCCGCTGCTGTCTTCTCTGCCTTACCACTTCTACTCTTCAGTGATCTCCAGGCGACCAGTCCTATATACTACTGCTTCCTGAGTATTGTTTCCATCGTTGCTGGTCTACCTACCTGTGCGCTGCACCTACTTGGATTCCGCTTCCATTTCCCTGGGACTTCGCATCCTGCCGGCCTCCTGCCGCTCAGGTATCCCTGCACTCCTTTCTGACAGCCTGCTCTTCTGAACCACGGTATGCATACTTAAAGACTCCTAGTGCCCGTGACAGAAAGATCAGGCCATGACAGACCCAGATTCGGAACCTACAGCTAAAGAGATGCTGCAGCATCTGGTCACCCATATGGAGCAACAGGATGCTCGCCAACAGCTGTTATTACAATGTTACCAGGCGTTAGCCTCCCAAGGAACATCTGGACAGAATATCACAGCTAATGCTGATGCTCCTGTGCTTTCCTCCGTTTCCAAAGTGCCATCCCAGGTGTCTACAGCTTCCACGCTTCACCTGCCTACTCCGTCAAAGTATGATGGAGACCCCAAAACTTGTAGGGGTTTTCTCAACCAATGCTCAGTTCATTTTGAGCTCCAACCTCAAAATTTCTCTACTCATCGTTCCAGAGTGGCCTATCTTATTTCATTGTTTTATGGACAAGCTCTGGCATGGGCTTCCCCTCTGTGGGAGAGGAACGATCCAGTATTACAGGATAGTGCCAAATTTATTTCTATGTTCCAAATTGTATTCGATGAACCAGGTTGTGTAATCTCCGCTGCTTCCAGCTTTCTCCGTTTACGTCAGGGTTCTCGTACAGTAGGCCAGTACGTCATTCAATTTAGGATATTAGCCTCTGAACTTCAGTGGAACACTGAAGCCTTAATTGCCGCCTTCTGGCAGGGGCTCTCCGATAAAATTAAAGATGCACTGACTACCCAAGAACTACCTACGTCATTAGAAGATCTGATTTCCCTCTGCCATCGTGTAGACATGAGGTTTCGTGAAAGGGAGTCTGAAAAAACAACTTCAGTTAAAGCACCTCTTCGCTCAACCCCTCAACTTCGTCCAGCTTTATCTCCTGTGATCCCCAAACGTTCCAAATTAACTTCTGAGGAGAGGAACCGAAGAGTAAAGAATAGACTTTGTATCTATTGTGCTGATTCCACACATTTGTTTAATTCATGCCCTAAGAAATCGGGAAATGCCAGGCCCTAACTAGTTCTGGAGAGGTGAAGTTAGGGTCCCTGGAGTCCTCTCCATGTTCTACGAAATTAAAAGTCTGCGCTTTTGATGTTACGATTTCTTTTGCTACCAAGTCCTTTGAGTCCCAAGCACTTATTGATTCTGGAGCAGCGGGAAATTTCATTTCTAAATCCCTAGTGAATCAATGGTCCCTACCAGTGATTACTCTGAAGACACCGATTACTGTGACTGCTATCGACGGATCACGTCTTATCAATGGTCTCATCACCCAGAGCACATCTCCAGTAACGCTTCAGATTGGTGTTCCACACCAAGAAGAAATTTCGTTTCTAATTCTTCCTGTTACTACAAGTCCGATTGTTTTAGGCCTTCCATGGCTTCAATGTCATTCTCCCCAGATTGACTGGCGCACTCCTCAAGTTACGTCTTGGGGAGCTGAATGTCATCATCATTGTCTCTCCCAAGTCATTCCTCTTAAAATACAGCAATCTTCCATTTCACCTTCCTCACCGGGACTTCCTCCTCAGTATGCTTCATTTGCCGATGTATTTGATAAGACTTAGTCTGAACGTCTCTCCTCATCGTTCTTGGGATTGTCCGATCGATCTTCTACCTGGCAAGACTCCTCCTAGGGGTCGTGTGTATCCACTTTCTTTACTTGAAACTCAAGCTACCTCTGAATACATCCAAGAGAATCTCCAGCGAGGATTCATTCGACCTTACATTTCTCCCGCTGGAGCCGGGTTCTTCTTTGTAAAAAAGAAGGATGGATCACTACGCCCCTGCATAGACTTTCGGGGACTTAACGCCATTACTATTAAAAATCGGTATCCCATTCCTCTGATCACTGAGTTATTTGATCACATTAAGGGAGCTCGGATCTTTACCAAGTTGGATCTTCGTGGTGCCTATAATTTAATTAGAATCCGGTCCGGTGACGAATGGAAGACAGCTTTCAACACCAGAGATGGGCATTATGAATATTTAGTAATGCCTTTCGGGTTATGTAATGTCCCCGCTGTTTTGTAGGGCTTCATTAATGAGATCTTTTGGGACTTGTTATATGTATGTGTCGTTGTCTACCTGGACGACATATTGATCTTTTCACAGGACCTGCCGTCTCATCACCAACATGTGGCAGAAGTTCTTTCCAGACTCCGGAGACATTCATTATTCTGCAAACTAGAAAAATGTTCATTCGAATTGTCCCAGATTCCATTTTTGGGTTAGATTGTCTCCGGAGTTGGCCTGCAAATGGATCCATAAAAGGTGAATGCTGTGTTACATTGGCCTCAGCCAACTACTCTTCGTGCCATTCAGCGTTTTTTAGGTTTTGCCAATTACTATAGATGCTTCATTCAAGACTTCTCTTCAATTGCATCTCCTATCGTGGCCCTGACTCGTAAAGGGGCCAATACTAAGCAATGGTCATCTGAGGCTCTCCAAGCCTTTCAATTTCTTAAAGAGTCCTTCTCCTCTGCTCCCATTCTTCGACAGCCTGATGTGACGCTTCCCTTCTTCCTAGAAGTAGATGCCTCTAATGTTGGCTTAGGAGCCATTCTCTCCCAAAGATCGGAGCAACAAAAATTCCATCCTTGTGCCTTTTACTCTCGGGGTCTCCTGCCTGCGGAGAAGAATTACACCATCGGGGACAAGGAGTTGCTGGCTATTAAAGTAGCATTAGAGGAGTGGAGATACTTGTTGGAGGGAGCTCGTCATCCTGTGACAATTTTCACGGATCATAAGAACTTGTCATATCTACAGTCTGCCCAATGCTTGAATCCTCGTCAAGCAAGATGGTCTCTTTTCTTTTCTCGTTTTGAATTAATCATAACCTTCAAACCAGCTGCAAAGAACAAGAAAGCTGACGCTCTATCCCGAGCCTTTGTGACGTCCTCTGACGTTGAAGAGGTTTCCAACCACTCTATACTAGACCCCAAATGTATTTCGCTGGCTGCTTCTTCCACTAAAGTGTTACCATTTGGGAAGACCCTCGTGCCTCCTGCTCTTAGGAAGAAAATCCTTTTGTGGTTTCACTCTTCTCGTTTTTCTGGACATGCTGGTGAACGCAAGACTTTTGAGATTCTCTCTCGAAGTTACTGGTGGCCTTCTATGAGGAGAGATGTCAAAGAGTTTGTAGCCGCTTGTAAATTGTATTCTCAGTTTAAGACCTCCCACAGAACTCCAGCGGGGTTGCTTCAACCACTACCCATTCCGTCCAAGCCCTGGACCCATATTAGTATGGACTTTGTTACTGATCTTCCTCCTAGTAAAAATTGTAATACTATTTGGGTAGTGGTGGACAGATTTTCGAAGATGGCTCATTTCGTCCCTTTGTCTGGTTTGCCTTCCTCTTCTACTCTGGCTGAGCATTTTGTCAAAGAAATCTTTCGTATTCATGGATGTCCGTCTGAGATTGTGTCAGATAGAGGAGTACAATTCGTTTCTAGATTCTGGCGGGCCCTTTGTAAGACCTTGGACATACGATTAGCACTCTCATCTTCCTACCATCCTCAATCAAACGGACAAACTGAAAGGGTCAATCAAGATCTTGAGACCTTTATAAGGATGTTCTCATCAGCCAATCAAGACAACTGGGTAGAATTGCTTCCTTGAGCTGAATTCGCTCATAACAACATGTACCATGAGTCATCCTCCAAAACTCCATTCTTTGTGGTTTACGGTCACCATCCGTCTTTTCTGGAATTTCCTGCCCTCCCTCCCACCCAAGTTCCTGCTGTAGAGACTGTTTGTCAGACCTTCAAAAATATTTGGTCCCAGGTCAAAACCTGTTTAAAGAAGACATCTGCCAAATGTAAGTCTTTTGCAGATAAAAAGAGGCGGGCTATTCCACCATTGAAAATTGGAGATCGTGTCTGGTTATCCACCAAAAATATTAGTTTGAAGGTCCCATCTATGAAATTCGCTCCTCATTTTATTGGTCCGTATAGGATCATTCAAGTGATAAATCCAGTTTGTTTCAAACTTCTACTTCCTAAGAATCTTCGTATTTCCAACGCCTTCCATGTATCCTTGCTCAAACCTCTCATCATCAACCGGTTCTCGGTCCCTCCTTCAGCACCTCAGCCAGTTCAAGTTCATCAGGAGGAAGACTTTGAGATTACGCACATATCGGACGCAAAAATTTCGCGAGGAGTTCTTTGTTTCCTCGTTCATTGGAGGGGCTTTGGTCCTGAGGAGCGTTCATGGATCAAAGCTGAAGATCTCAACGCTCCAGCTCTTCCTAAGAAGTTTTATTCCAAATTTCCGGACAAGCCCGGTTCCAGGTGTTCTGTGCCCACCTTTAAAAGGGGGGGTACTGTCACTCACCAGACTGTGAGTGCTTCTTCCCGTATGTTTAGGAACCGTGGCCGTCCACCATCCTGAGGGTCTGCGCATGTGCAGCCCTTTCAAACCTTCAGTATCTGTTCCTTTGAGTTAATTGGCTGATCAGGCAACACTCCCTATTTAAAGCACCTGCTGTCTATACCTCGTTGCCTGATCTTGGAGTCTCATTCCCCATGAGCCTCTGTAGGTGTTCCTGTGTTTCCTCGTGTATTCAGCCCAGCTGATTCCTGTGGTTTCCAGACCACTTCAACTCCCTGTGGTTTTCAGACCACTTCAACTCTCCTGTGTTTCATCGTGACTACTCCAGCTGATTCCTATCCGCTGCCTTGGTGCACTACAGTTATCAGCTCACTTCAACTCTCCTGTGTTTCATCGAGACTGCACCAGCTGATTCCTATCCGCTGTCTCCGTGTTCAACAGTTCCAGCTTACCTCAACTCTCTCGTGTTTCATCGTGACTGCACCTGCTGATTCCTATCCGCTACCTCCGTGTATCTGCAGGGTCCTGCTTATCGCTACTCTCCAGTACTCCTCGTGTCTGCAGTCAGCTGATCCGCTCTCCGTGCTTCTACAGTGTTCCTGCCTGTGTCAACTTGCCTGTCTGCATTGGATCAACGCTCCGCTGCTGTCTTCTCTGCCTTACCACTTCTACTCTTCAGTGATCTCCAGGCTACCAGTCCTATATACTACTGCTTCCTGAGTATTGTTTCCATCGTTGCTGGTCTACCTACCTGTGCGCTGCACCTACTTGGATTCCGCTTCCATTTCCCTGGGACTTCGCATCCTGCCGGCCTCCTGCCGCTCAGGTATCCCTGCACTCCTTTCTGACAGCCTGCTCTTCTGAACCACGGTATGCATACTTATCATTGGCTGTGCTCGTGTATTGCATACCTTGCTGGACTGAGTTATTCTTCTCTGGAGTTGCCTATCCACTGAGACTATTCCCATCATTTGACTGTGTTACCTTGTAGTCTGGATAGTTCCTGTGACTTTGTATATTTGTGCAGTGCTGCTCAGTTATTAATACTTTGTGCATATCATCGTGGGATCAAGTTCAGTGTGCCCGTGTATACTCTGTATTACATTTATCTCCCTGTGCTCCTCCTCACATATATATTTCAGTGGTACAACTTGCTAGAGGCAGACCACTGATTCCTGTTCCCTGTGTCACCTGTTTCCAGTATCCTTCCACATAGCAGTGGTACAACTTGCTAACGCAGACCACTGACTCTCCGGATACCTCCACCGGGATTCCATTCCCTCACCTAGACAGCGGTACAACTTGCTAACGCAGACCGCTGACTCTCATCACCTCCTCGTTATTTCTGGACATTCCTCCTCACTATAGCAGTGGTACAACTTGCTATCCACAGACCACTGACTACCCTCACGTTTCCTGTTGTCCATTCAGTTCCTCGTGTACTATTACCTATATATTACCAGTGCTGCTAGTCATAGACTTTCCACGAGCATTCTCTACCATCTGCTGTCTCCTGTTCCGTGATCACCCCGCTACCAGAGTACCATATTACCACCTATATTGCTCTGGTAAGTCCATCACCTGGTGATCCCTGGGTAAAGACTCCTAGTGCCCGTGACAATATAATTGAATACAAACACATATATAAATACAGATGAAATTAAATGAAATTGCATACAAACATTTGTTGTTTGACCCTTCAAAAGTCAAACACGATTCTCCATTCTTGTCAAAATGTGAATAGACAATCATGACATCATGTGATATAGCAGTCACAGTAATGAATTAAACACACTCGGCTTGAGGGGGTCAATCAGCCAATCAATAGGGACTAACTAGTACTGCTGATCATCATCATCATTTTTGCATCTCATTAATCCAATCCTGGAGCACCTGCAATATATACGCCTCTTACTCTACTTGACCTAGACTCAACTGCCCCTTTTTCCCCCATTCTGCTTCTCCAATTGTTAGTGTAACATACAACAAAATGTGCATCTTCTAAGATGTACGCATATTTTATTTTTTGCGCCTGTTCAGTATGGAAATACATATTTCACACAAATAAAATAGACGTACGTTCAACATGAGCCACTATATGTATAAAATTAGAAATAAAAAACAATCGAAGGTAGGGTAGGAAAGAAAGGAAGGGTGTTGTGGTTCACAAATGTGGAGAGGAGATCAAAACAGATATGACACAGTCATTTTATATATGTAATAGTATACTACAGAAATCATTCAAATATTAGTGATATTTGGCTTGTTTGCAGGTGAAAGTAGGCGTACCCGGAAACATCCCACTGTGAGATTCTTGCTAGTTAGTTTTTGGATTTTTTTATTTTTATTTCCTCTTTGTTTGCCGATCCAGTATGGGTAGGAGATGGGATAGATGTGTAAGGGGCATCACTGCAGGAATGTGATTCAGGTCAATACCGAATGTAAACTTTGTAAGGGAAATTGTTGAGCAGCAATAGGAGAGAGGGCTAAGTGGGACAAGTCAGTGTAGTTGTGTATTTCATCCTTCTAAATGTAAGTGGGGTATATTACTGGATGAGAGGTAATCTAATTAGGGAAGGCTGATGGTAAATATTTGAGTATTGTGTGTAGAGAGAATGCTTTATAGAGGAGGCAAATTTATTTACTTTACTTTTAATTCTCTATATTCTATGTCAATGAATCTGTCTCAAGGAAGGTAGAGTAGCAATAAAAGGCTGGCATCCATCCAGCTTGGTACATCAGTAGTATGAGGAGGTGGGCAGTACTCTGTTCCCAGAAAAATAATAATGTTTGAAAGGTATGTTATAAAAGGTAATATTTGTACAATAATGGCTATTCTTGTTAAATTGATGAGATCCAATACCAGGTCTGCTCAATTTCAAACAGTTAGGAATATGTCTGCACAGGTAGACAATGGGCTAGATTTACTTAGCTGCAGGTTTGAAAAAGTGGGGATGTTGCCTATAGCAACCAATCAGATTCTAGCTTTCATTTATTTAGTACTTTCTACAAAATGACAGCTAGAATCTGATTGGTTGCTATGGGAAACATCCCCACTTTTTCAAATCTAGCCCAATGTCTCTTGCTGCATTGCGAGTGGAAAGCAATCATGTACACCCAAGATTTCAGGAAAAATTCCTGAGATGTTGCACGCCAAAAATTCAAACAATATTAATATGGCTTTAAGCAGTATGCTTTCCTCAACCTGTGGGCTTTCTTGATTGATTTAACAAAATAGGATATTAATCGCACTAGTGTAACCTAACAGTCATAAGCCCCTGACTTTGCAAATTGCTATTCAAAAGTGTTATTGATTCAAGAAGTCTATTGACCATTATAATATGCTTAGGGTCTTTGTTGAATGAGTGAAATTTATACCACAAGAGAGAAAAAGATGGAGAAGAACGCTTTTATTATTAGGCAGTCTCTCGTAAATATAAAAGAATGTCCTTCCTTGATTGAGCCTAGGCTTTGTTAATTTAGCCAGATGGCCATCAATTGCAGATCCACTCATCAATAAAAAATCTAGCCATGTATAAATTTTTAAAAGACTCAGCTCTACTGGCAGCTAAAGGGTTTTATAAAGTACAAAATTACAAGTACACCTTATCTCTTTCTAACATTTCATAACATTTTGTATACACATTAAAACTCAAATTTTATCCAAAACTAATATAATTGTCTATTCACAAATATTACTTTGAATCTCTAATATACTCAGGTACAAGAACAAGTTCTTGATTAGGGGATACAACATTTATTTCTGCTACTAATGTACAATATTTTACACCTGAAGCTCAGCATGAAAATATGCATAATATGTATTGCTTATTAAGATATTTATTTTTCCTCAATGCTGCATGCTAAAGGAATGTATACTGCATTACATTCAAACACATAATAGACAACCTTTCTGCTATTTATTTGTTTCTGCTTCTATTTGTAAACCCAAAGCGATATAAAGGCCTTATAAATGGTAAAATGCAGCACCACATTGTACACATTTAGAGTTGTGTTCATAGTGCTCACATACTCCAAAAATGTGTTTCTCTGCCAGGAGGCTTGTTAACTACTAATCAACACAGAGCGGCAATTGTCTGCATTGAGTTATCTGTAATTGTGGCTGGTTTACACATGGCACAATTGCTAATGATTTTGCACCTTGGGAATCTCAAGATGCGTGCTGCTTAAGATAAACAAATAAATGCACTTTTTTGAGCAGTTTATTTTACACCTGTGCTTTTGACACAAATTCAACACTAACACTGTGTGTGAGTGAACATAGCCATATAGGTATGAATAATAATGCATTTGTTTTCTTGAAACTGATATCAAATGGCAAATCATTACAATACTTGCTAATTATATTTGTGCAATGTATTCCTTATTGTAAATGATATGGATATTATAAAAGTTTTGTGTCCATCTAGAAACTCAAGGCTGTTGGCTGAGAGCTTTAAAGGGTCACAGAAATCAAGTGTCTTCTAAAATATGTAATCATTTTGAGTAGGGGGTACATTATTCCTTATTAGGCATATTATCCTAATGAACTCTGAACTGATGACATAAGAACCGATTAGAAAAGAGAACATCAGAACTTACAGTTTATACATATTTTATTCATACATATACATCACTTCTGTTTTATATCACCATTATCCTATTTGTGATTAAGTATGATAAGGGAAGAAGGAGAGGAAGAAAAGGAGAAGTACAAAGACTGGTAAATAGTACAGCACCAGAGATATTAGGTTAACTGACAGAAAGGAATAATGGTAGGGACGACATGACCTTTTTTTTAACCTCCAGATACAACTGCATATTAAAGTGTTTTTGATTTGAAAATCCTAAATTTTTACTTTGCACTTGAGTCAATTCATAAAGAAGGTTTAAAATTAGTCAACCTTAACTATAGTTCAACAATAAATGAATACACATCTTTATATATATATATCTCTTATGCAAACTGACCTCTGCTGTCTCCCCTCTCTCAGATAAATGTACTGTCCTCAATTCTTTTCTCTGTATCTATCAATGTTTCAATAAAAAATTTGTTCAGTGAATGGTTGTGTTGTTTTTACAATTGATTTTGCACTTGGATGTGCTATTTTGAGTGCTGTTGTATCTTGTACTGTTTTGTTGAAAGTACATTTATCTCTGTATCTTATTAACAGTTTTAAACAATTCTATATTCAGTTTCATATTGTCTACACAATATTAAAAATGCATGAAGCAAACAATAGCCAACATGTTTATTTAAAAATGCAATTAAAATATCTTTATAAATCCAACATTAATCTTCTCTAATGAAAGGACACAAAACTATTTTGCTGAATCCAACAGGGGCTGCAGGTAGACTAAACTAAATTATTAAGTCTTTAGTTTCTAATTGGTGCTCATTGTTTGTATTATTAATTTAAGTGTCAACATCATTTTTAATTAATATTGCTGAATAGCTTCAATTATTTATAGAGTAAATCAAAAACAATGGCTTAAATTGCAAGGACAAAGAGTGGAATACTATTAATACTAAAATACTGAAAACAATGTCTTAATTTTTTATCAATTTTATGTGACACTTTCTAATGTATGTGACTTACAACATGAATTTATAGTTTGTATGCTAAACTACCTTTAATGTAACAACATATTGAAATATCTTCTTTTTCTATGCTAATATGTGTTTAATAGACTTTTCCCAAACTACAAAAAGTATAAGAATAAAAACAATAAGCTGTCACATATTACTTTCAGTTAAAGCTTGAGCATTAAAGAAAGGCAAATAAAATACAAAATTAGAGGGTTGGAATGGAAAGAGAAAGAAAAAAGAGCAGACTGGCTGAGGTGAGAGGAGAGTAGAAGAGGAAAATAAAAGGTTTGAAAATGGGATGGTGATTTCATTGCTATTCCATGCCACTACCTAAATTACTTGAATTATTTATCTAGAGGCATGTAAATGGGAGATATATCATAGGAACTTAGATATCAAATTTACACTGAAAGCAGTCTAAAGTATAAATAATAAAGGATTAGATAAAAATGTAATTGTGCATGACCTGGTGAAAGAAAGTGTTTTGGAAATGAGGTGCGTGAAGAAATCAAAGGAAAGGTCTAGTGTGCAACCTGTTAAAAATCTCCAGTGGGGGTAGAAAAATAGGTGGACAATGACAAGACCAAACTCACATGAGATCTGTTGGCTTCATGGGACAAATTGATTATATTAATCTATTAAGATGACTACTGCTGAGGATAATAGTAGGTGTGAATGCTTACCAACTGTAATACCTGGAGTTTTTGGTAATATTTCAAAAGTTTATTTTACTTGTTATGCTATCTCATCACATACATAGGTGGAGATTCAATTGTCCATTATGTGCCATCTGACATCACCACAATGTCCGGCTGCACACATTGATGGCCATTATAGTGAGGATGCTCCACTCAGAGGTGTGAGGGAAAATGAGCAGAGATTTTAGCCCCAACATCGTTGTAATCTGTCTATGTGTATTGTTCCAAAGACACATAGCTGAAACACATCACTGAAGTTAATTTCCCTATAGAGTACTTTCTGAAAACGTACAGAATGAAGAAACAAGAGAAATGTTCTAAGATGACATAATTTTCAGAAAGATATTCCTCTCAAGACAGGAAAATTGAGATGTATAAATTTCAGCATTATTGTTAGGTTTAGTGGACTCATCCTGAAAGGGTAAACACAATACCAAGATATATCATGAAATTTGGACACTATTGTAGCTCAAAATTCAGTTTTATCCATTCAACTAAGGTATAAGCTAGAGATTAATTAAGTTAGTTTTATTTAAACTGTTTAAACCTACACTTAATATCTCTGGAAATGTGTCCACTCTATTAAATATGTTTGGTAGTGAGGTGATTGGACATTAGAATACTTTTAGACAGTTTGCTTTTTTGTGGGTGAATCTTCATACATTAGGTGATAATATGATGTGACCACTTGAAAAATATGTTACCCTTCTACATCATATAATATTTAAGTCCATATTTATAATCACTCTTATGATTGAAAACAAGCAAAGTGGTACTGCACATACATTATATACAGAAAAAACCCAATTTCAAAATATTGAACAAAAAAAGGTACTTACTAACTATGCATTGATATGCAAGCTAAATGTGATCAAATACTGAAAACTGAATATAGAACTATTCCCATGTAAAAATACAATCATTTGTATCACAGCTTCCAGCCTCACATGCTTTGTAAAACTTTGCCATTTGTAAAAGTTAGCCTTGATTTTGACAGTTTATGGGATTACTAAATTGAATTTCTTGTAAAGACTTAAGCTAGGTAAACACTACAGAATTTTCCACCAACTTTTTATGCCGATCGATTTTAAATGCGATCGATGTTCCGATCGCTCGGTCCATGGACTGCATACACACTAGCCTTGTTTAGGACGATAAAGGGAAGAGCAACTTTTTACAGCCATGTTGTCTTGAGCAATGACTGTATTTTCGTACTCACTGTTGTGGATCGGTCGGAAGTTTATACACACTACACAACGGAAACGAGATTGGAACGAAAATATTAAACGATACGACCAACCAAATGAGACGACAAGCGTCCATTTGGGAAGACTTTCGACCATCATGTCACTGCACACACTGACCCGACTTTTGAACGTGCAGTCGTATGTCGGCTGATTTAGCCGATTATTGGATGAAAACTGTGTAGTGTGTACCTAGCTATAGAAGATATGGGTCCACCTTTAAGATCCAATGAAGTGTTTTCTTTTATGTCAGACAACATTTTGGACAGAATGAAGATATGGAAATTAATTGCCTCTTGTTGCCAATGGGTCTAGGTATGTTCTACTCTGACAGACAACACACACTGCAGGATACATCCAATACATATGTGGAATATAAAGTCCCAGCGTTAGGCACACACAAAAAATAAATCAATTAATATAGTTATTAATTAAAGAACATATTCATTTTCCTTAGCATACATTTATTAGGCTGTTATTAATGTCTACTGTACATATAATGCATTTTTACATTTGTTGCTGATTGCAATCATATGTTCTAGTATGCATAAGCGGTCGTCATCACTATGACTCCGCACTTACAATTGACCAGTAGTGCAAATGATACGACAGTAAAACAAGTACCTTTGAGATGCTGAGAGCATGAACCAGGCACTGTGGTGTTCAGTCAAGCTTGGCACACCCATACTGTACATTGACTATGTGCATACACCCAGTCCCCTCCCAGTTCTGCCACTGAAATCATAAGCTGTCTTAAGGGTCCTTCATACTCTCAGATGAATTCAATGTTTCTGCCTGCAATGGAGTATAGTCCAGTTCTGTGCATGTGCAAAATATGTCCGTATCTGCATTTACTTCCCTTAATGAATAGGCCATATATGTCAGCTGGCATCCACTTCCATTCCAGTCTAAGTTGTGATCACTGGCACAGCCATGTTGCACCTGACTGAAATTTTAATACAAACTAGAATCTGCCCTAAAAAGGCCCCACTAATAATCTGACACTACATGCAGTACAATACTGCATGTTGCTTGCAATCAGGAGAACACTAGAGTTAGAATTGTGGGCTAATGTTTGGCTTCTAAACAAATAGTAATAGTCATACTTGGAGTATTGGACCTAAAATCCTAATAGTTTAACAATTTCCAAATTTATATATCTGCAGCTTCCTAAATAACTACAAAAGAAGACTATTAATAATTACCTAAAATTGTTAGCATATTTAATTGCATAAAAAAGAATTAAGATATGTTAATTCATAATTAATATTTTAAAATATACTAATTTCAAATCTAAGAAAAACTAAAACAACAAATACATATTTTATCTTATAGAGGAGAATAAGAGAGAAATGCAATTTGAATACTAATTAATATTATTTCTAAAACAATTTCACATTCTTCATTTAGTAGTCCCTTTAGATGTAAGGTTTTTTTTAAAAAAAATAAATTGCAATAATCATTCTCCACCTATGTTAACCTTTAATGTGTTCTACCTTTTTAAACCATAATTCTTCCAGGTTTGTTTCATGGAAGCAAAATGTCTTGAACACTGAATGCTGTGATTCTAAATGCTATTTTTTTTAAATCTAACACGCTCAGTTAACAGAGGACAAGAAATGACCTGAGGGAATATAAACGCCTAGATTGTAAAAGAGAAAGATGAAATAATTGAGCAGAACAAGAGTTAGTATTACAGGTCTTTGCTATGATTTAACAGCCAATCAGTAAGAAGGACTGGGGTGGCCTGAACTGGGGAAGGCTTATAAGGAAGAGATGTGTTTATTTTCGTTCTCATGCCACTGAAACGTTCCCCATCTGCCCTGGCAGGGTTTATCTAACACATGAGGCTCTTTTTTTTTAGCTTTATAGCTTAATCATTTATTTCTCTTTAATGTTTTTCTCCCTTCAGACTGTTACCAAAATTGTAAGATGGATCTATCTACATAATTATTAGATTGTTGATTAAAAGTTTCATTCTCTGTACAGTTTCTCTTCCGTCTCATAAAATTATTTTGCTATGTTGTTTGCCTTGTCTTTTTTCTTCCTGAAGGGTCCTCATGGTGGAACAGAATGACAATCATCAACCATAATGACACATTCAGGTGGCGGTTGGACACTTTCCCTTAACAGGGAGGTTCATTTAATAATACATTCTTTCTGAGAATTATGGGACACTGCCTAGTTGAACGGGCACTAGCTATTTATCCAAAATGGGGTAGAGTCGGGCTCCACCAATGAGGAATGTCCAAATACATTAGTTTGCAATAGTTATGATATTGGAATGGCTGATAGCTGATTGTTGCTGCTTTTAGTTGCAGGGCCCGATTAAGAGTTCTAGCCGCCCTAGGCTATTACAGCCACAGTGCTCCACCCTCCATATAAGCATATAGGAATACTCCTGAATATGTATATTCAAGATAATTTGCCAGCATTCAAATTTAGGCAGATTGTGCATTCTCTCTTACCAGTTCTTGCTCTTATCTTCCCTGTTCTTTCAGCTTTGTTGTCTTCTATCTGGCTGATGGAAAGTTGGGGTCCTGTTTTGAAAATATGCAGCAATTGTATTATAATGCTAAATGTTAACAAATCCTGAGTGATTAGGCTCCAGCACACAACAGTCCATTATGGCCAGATAAAACTACACCATAGCACAGGCAGATGTAGCAATAAAAAATATGAAAATTGTTGTCAAAGAGCTATAATTAAATACAAACCTATCAGCCCAATCTGACTAATATTTAACATTCTAATGATCCTAGAACCGCAGAGAGCATCCTCATAACCTCCACACAATACAAATATCATGCCCCTCCAAAGCTGCTCTATTATTTTAAATACCCCCCTCAACCATTTCATCAGTCCCGTTCAGCCTCTTCACCTGCCCCGTTTTAGTATTGTCACCTGCCCATTTTAGCATTGTCACCTGCTCCCTTTAGCATTGTCACCTGCCCCTTCTAGCATTGTCACCTGCTTCCTGTAGTATTGTCACCTGCACCTTTTAGCCTCTTCACCTGCCCCTTTAGCATTGTCACCTGCCCCCTTTTAGCTTTGTCACCTGCTCCCTTTTAGCAGTTGCCTGCCCCCTTTTAGCATTGTCACCTGCCCCTTTAGGCTCTTCATTTGCCCCATTTTGCACTGTCACCTGCCCCCTTGAGCCTCTTCACCTGCCCCCTTTAGCATTGTTGACTGCCCCATTAGCATTCTTACTTGCCTCCTTTTGAATTATCATCTGCACAGCCCTTCTGCCCCCAGACATTAGGACTTACCTGCTGTTGTTCTGGCACAGCAGTCTTCTCTCCAGCGCCATACATGACAGGCAGTCTGGCAGTAATCACTGTTAGCTTCCTGTCAGTGCGGCCATGAGCGCTTGTTACTCTGGTCACGTGAGGTGCGGAAGTCCTGATCTCACGTGACTGCAGTAAGAAGCGCCCACGGCTACACTGACAGGCACCTAGCAGCGATTGCTGCCAGACTGCCTGTCAAGTAATAGTGACAGTTGGGTCATCCCCTTTAGACCAGGGGTGGTCCCAATGATTCCTGCTCCGTCACTGCCATAATTAAAAGAAATGGCAGGGAAAAAAATCTCTGCGACGCTGCGCCCCCAGGCTCCAGGGCCCCAAGCTGTAGCCTGATAAGCCTATTGGTTGATCAGGCCCTGTTTAGTTGCCACCACTATAGTTTAATTCCCAATAAAATTTGTGACCCTTGATTTGCCAAAGAAGTATAAAGTGTCTATATTTATTTAGGTAAGATAACTTTTGGCAAGTGCACTGAGGTAAAAGTAAAATTGTAAATCAACTGCTAGGTGACTTATAACATGTAACTAAATACAAAGTTTTGGTGGCTTCTCTTAATTTTACCAGTGTAAATTAGGCTGCATGTGTGGACCAATATAAGACTTTAGAGGGTGTATTGCCATTCATAAGGGAAATCATTTATCTCTTTCTCAAATATACAGAATCTGAAAACATTCTGACATAGTATTTGAATGTTACAAGAATTGCAGTGTTAGTTTCCCTTTGCTCTCTTTATCCAATCACCTAGGAGAGGAAGATTTCCCAAGTCAAAAGTATCTTGTGAGAAATAAAATCTTAATGTTCTCGAACTTCTAAATACTGCATTTGACCTTTCAGGAATATAATATAAAAGGACTGATTCTAATGTACATGTGTATCCGTGTTTCATTATCAGTGTTTTCATTTTTATTTCAGAACAATTATATTGAGTTAAAAGGACAAATTTGTTTTTTTTTGTCTTCCACATCGGACTGTTATTTAGCATTATAGCTTAATAATGTGACTGGACCTGAAATTATAAAATGAATCTAGCTACATAAATATAAGATTGTTGATTAAAAGCTTCATTATCCGCACAGTCCCATAAATTGATAAAAGGGAATATTCTTGTTGCAGCTGTCTAAATGTCAGCTGCAATATTCAAAATAACTGTTACTATCAACCTCTTTTAAGTATGTAGATATATCAATTCTGTCAGTAGTCAAAAAGTTTGTGCAATCCAGGATTAAATAACAAAAAACCGTTTTTTAACTCTTCCACATTTAGGTTTAAGTGTTAGTTAATCTCTTGGATTTTAGCTATAAATATTCCTGTGGGTGTGTTTATTATATAAAATCTCTTCTTTTTAGAGGTCTTCTTGACAACTCTTCAATTTTTCAAAGTCTATTTTTTTACCTGTTGGTGATGATAAACATGGGTCTTCATGATAACTACATGTTTAAGGTATATTTGAAAACATTTTGCATATTTTTCTTAAAGAAAAAGGAAAAGCAGGTTTCTATATGCTAACTTTTGGGACCCTTCAATTGTAGACTTTCTATTACTTGGTAGTAGACCTATTTTCCACTTTTGAGCATTCATTAGGATTTTCATTATTTCAAAAGTATAACTCTTTTATACTAGATACAATTTTACTAGTACAGATAGGGTTTCTATATGGAAAATGTATTTTGTTTGGTGTTCCAATGTCTTACTTTATAATTCAGAAAGTCTCTGATGAAACAAGGTATTGATCACAACTCAGCCTGTCTGCTCTTCACTTCTTACAAAGTATGGACTATAAAAACATATATTTTTTCTAGCCCTTTAGTTTCCCAAGTTTTCCAATCATGTTTCTAGAACATATATTTATTATACTTATATTTAAACTTGTATATAATGTAGTTTAAATGGTAACATGTCTGCAAGAGCATGGCTTTGTTAACCTCTGCACACATGCAGATAAGTCATTTGTCTCAAACAGGCAGAAGATATTACTTTGTCCACCAAATTTCTGCATGAATGCACATCCCACCAGGGAGCTCTCATGTCTTTTGTTTATCTGTGTGTCTGTGTGTGTTAAGAAGGTCCACAAATGTGTTTAATTACAGATGACTGCATTATGTATTTAAATGTAATGTCTCTGGATTGTGACCACTCCTGCTTAAAGAAGCTCTGTGAAACATACCAAACAATACCTTTCCTAAATTGTAGCAAGAACGATTCATCTGCTATCCATTTTTGTCTGCATGTTTACCTATAAAAAGGTAAACACAGACTAAGACCATTGAGAAAGGTCCTGGCTCTCCACAGATGCCAATTTCTGCTTTTAAAAGACCGCTCCTCAAAACAGCAAATTGACATGAATCACCCAATGATAGCTGTAGGGAGATTTTGGCAGCTGCCTTTTCCTGCTCTCTCCAGGTCTTGCGGAGCTATATATCCATCAAAAGCAGAATGACAGTGATCCGGGACTGCTGTGTTGCTGATTGCCTCAAAGGAAAGAGCGCCTGCGTCCCAGGAGAAGCTTGTATGGCCTGTAGTGTGGTTTGTTGCATTTCTTATATAAATGTCAGTATTGCTGTTTGGTAAAAATAAACCTAAATATTGACATTTTGGATATTTGCCTAGGTAATTTTGAACCTTGGATAGGTAACAGGTAGGTCAGCTGTGCATCACAGAGCGATAAATTAAGCCTGGTATCATCATATAGTCCTTATTATATATAATACACAAATGTTTCTTGTTAATTAGTATGTCCTTAGTGTCTGCTCCTGCATTCTTGTTCTATATTACTTAATGACAGTCACAATAGTTATGTACTTTATATATGTTTGACAAATTTTGGTGTGCAGAATAAATTTCCCCTTTTTTTCTGTTCCGCACTTTGAAGGCTGTGACTACCCTCTCATCGAAATTAATTATGATTATAGGCTCCTATCTGAATGAGGTCACTTGGTAGTGCTAGATAGGCATGTTCAATTTGATAAAAATGTGCACAAAGAATATTATGTTTATTTCAGTTATTATACTATAGAAGTACATGTTTTCTTATTTTGATTAGTCTGTATTTAGTGGTGTACTCATGATTTCTTGTCCTACAATATATAAATTCAGTGATGCACCTTTTTATATATTTTAACACATGTGGGTGTGTTGGCTAAAGTCCCCCTTTTATTTCTCTGAAATTTGTTACGCACTGTTTTAATGACTTCTAGGGACAATGATTGACAATTATAGGAGAAGGCAGCATTCCTCTTTAACTCCAGCATACAATCTCATAAATCTAGCTCACCCAAACCACTGCAAATCTACAATTTCATTACCTGGTCCTGGCATCATATTACTTGTGATCTAGTTCCTGTCTGGTAGACACATGTGCTGCCCAGCCCTTATAGACCCTAACAATAGAGCCCTCCTCAGAGAGGGCCTTTCAGCTTTAGTAAAGATCGGCAGCCACACCATCCAATATCACCCACTGCCCTCTGTGAAACCACTTTCCGGGGTGACTGGATTTGAATGCCTGTGAAACTTCCACCACCTTAAAGGGCTTACACTTGAAGTCAGCAAGACACATTATCGGCATAACACAAGCTGCCTAAGCACAGTTAGAGAAACAACCCGTACTGTTTGTCCCTAGCTCTCTAAACCTACATTTGCCTGACAATTGGGTCCTACCAAACTGCTCCTCAGGCAGACTGCAGCCAGCACCATGGTCCTCCTTCATCCCAAGTCAAGAAAGTTGTGCAATATCCACAGAGCTAAAGGACACAAGCATGGGTTATTCCCTGTCATACATCAGTGTTGCCCTCTCTCTTTTAATAGGCACAGAGCTGCTTTGATATACCAAGATGTTATTTGATCACATCCTGCGGCTTGTAAGACTATTTCCCATTTACAACATACAGAAAGACTTAATCAAAGTGAAAAAAGAGACATCTTTTGAAGTTAATAAGGGCATTTTCTGTTTGTACAAAGAACTTCTCTGTCACCTAAGTAATATTGAGTAGATGAGATTCACATCATACCAAAGGAACAATTTTCTACACCATTGTAAACAACATAAATGCTTCATCCTAATTCTGGTAGGAAGTTTTGAGCACACATATTGCTAGATACAAGTTTTTATGTTTTATGTTTTATGTTAGCAACGTTATTTATTTAAGAATTGTATTTTAAAAGCAATATCGCACTTTGAATCTTGGGAGAAGAGCAAGTTGATATGAGATTGTGGTACAACACACATACTCCCATAGATTTTATACAACACTCTGAATAAATAAAAGCTCTAGTAAGTGCAATCAATACCAATTGGTGTTATTATGATTTCTGAAGAGGATAATCTTTTTACATACTTGCACCTTTAAGACTAACCACAGTGGATTGTGAAATAAGGTTGACACTAAAAAATACTTCTAATGAATGAATTTCCACTAAATGGCACCAATACCCTGCAAAGAACACTTAACTTATACCACATTAGAGTGAGTCATTTTATTACAATTTTTGATTCATATGTTGTGTTTTGAAATACATGTTATGTAGACAATATCACACTATGTTAAGTTTTTTTTTTCTTGCATATGCTCAAATAATTTTCTGAAAGATCAAGCACACAGGAAACAGAGTACTGGAAGAAGGACATATATTTCAGAGGATTTCCACACAAAAAAATAAGTATTGAGCACTTTTTTGTCACTTACATGTAATTTTATAGGGCAAAACACTAATAGCGTGGAATCTCATACCTTATATATTATGTTTTGGGAATTTTATGTGGGATTCCATTTGAGACAGAAGCAGCAATAAGTTTGAGTGCTGTCAACAACCTATAAAACCACCTTTTCTTATTATACAGACCACAAACATTATTTTAGCTCTAAGTGCACCAAGGATCTGGAGCTGAGAGCTGAGTCTAAACAATAATTTAAAAGTGAATATGACAGTGAAATCTATTTTCCCCTGTAGAGGCTTCTGTTCTCTGGTATTTGATTGATGCACGTAAGTAGTATCTTTTGTGATGTTACTGAAACGGGATTTTAACCTGTTAAAGTTTTTTGACAAGTTTACTTGACATCTGACTAGCAATGCCAGAACTGAGATTTGACAGTACACCATTCATATGTTAACATTAGTTTTTACACTGAAACATAACCATATAATGGACATGGCTAATAGGCTATCCTAACATTTGCTTATTTCATTGTATTATGTTAGTTAGAAAACGTCTTTAATTTCACTTACTTCATAAGTCTATTCAGGCATGTGCACTTTATTCCTATTTTTGAATTTTACAGTGTAGCCTATTTTCAAAATGTTTTCATAGTTTGTAATTAGTGTTATAGGTTGGTTATGTTTGCTCATCATTGTAAGTTACCTTACTTGCTACATATCTATGATGAGATGTAAGCAAGCTACTATTAAACCTGAGAGTGTCTTCTAGGGACTTACCAATAATAATAACTGACTTCTGTTAACACCATGATTTGTTTATATTTCTTGAATGTTTTGCTAACAGTATGTAAGTTAGATCTGTCAAGGATTTCTCTTTACAAATGTATTTAAGCTATCGCACCCACCCTTATCTCTGAACTGGGAAAATCAGGGACGTTGTATTACACATTAACTTCAGTGTTCACTCCCAACTGTGAGTTCTTTTTTCCTTTAACATTAGTATTTTCCCATGGAATTGAGCTCTAGCTATATGGTCTTCCACATCGCTGTAGGTGTACTAGTCCACCGAAACTTCCTTAACTCCCTCAGATTCCTTCCCCTTTTTTACCGCTCCCTAAATCAAATAGCTAATGAGGATATTGATTTCTCTCCTCATTGGAATTACATTTAAAAAGTCAAAGGGTTGAACACCCCCTCAAAAGTGACACAAGCTGCACTTAACAATTCACAAAATGCATTGTAACATCATTCATCATTTTCTTGCAGATAACTCACTTTAAGAGTGATTGTCTTACCTTATTATCATCATAGAGGATTTCTCACCTCCTTCTACACCTCTCACTTTTGTAAACAAAATGACATGGGCAATTTACTAAGCAACTGACCCCAGAACTAAAATCAATGGACAATTTGTCTTTTAAGTATCTTCTGGATACATGGGAATCTTTTGTCTGAAGGACTGAAGTAAGGACTCCTATGGCAAGGAGCAGTGTAGAGGTCAGTGAGGAATGACCATAGTGTAGGTCACAGAAGTTTGTAGGCAGTGCAAAGGTCAGAGAGCTGAGAGTGTAACCAGGGATAGCTGAGGACATGCTCAAGAAACACAGTTGAATATTGTAATAATCTAGCAGTTTGTTCAATTGACTACCAGATTTATAAACAGCCAAAATGCAGCATGGTCCAGGCCAAGTAATCTAGAATAAGAGCTGGGATAAACAGCGACAGGCATGGTGTATGGTGTTATAATCCCTTAATCTAATCCATACCTTAACTGCACTTTTTAGCCATGATGTTAGAAAGGAAGTATTAGTGATGGAACTATAATATCTCCTTGGAAATGTACTTCAGGGGTTAAATTCCACTTCCACAGGGAACACTCAGGAGTTGAGAGAATTAAGCTACTATTGTTATTTCTGTTTGCTCCCTATTGTCCACTAGTGAGCTCTACAGGCAACCAGGATCAGGACCCAGCAGGGGTCACCTGAGGGAAGACACCTGGGGAGGTAGGGGAGGGGGCTGAATAATGTGAGAAGCCCACCAAACGAGACCTTTGGCAACTCCCCTGAGCAAGCAGTTCCCAAGGTGAGATTAAGAGGTGATAAAAGAGGCTACCCAGGGAGCTGGACATGGATGTGACTGACTTTGGTCAAGAGGTGATGCTCTGCCAGAGATGTGCTGTGGAACCTATCTCACTGGATTTATTTGAACTGATTTCTTCACATGCTGGACCTGCTATCATTAAGGGGCCTTGCTGTATTTAATTCTGTTTATTTTTCCTCTAATACCGCGTCTGAGTGATTTGGGAACCACGTAGCTTCACAAACAGCTTCTGCTTTTTCTTATCAGACAGAATCGCTGTTAACAAGTCCAGGATTCAAGACCCATGTAGTCTGTCTGCATTTTTACTCCCAGATATACAGCATCCACCATCAAACCTTATTCCACGGATCTGTATCTGAATTGCAGCCCCAAATGGGTGGATCCTGTCAGGTAATGACTTTAACATTATATTGCCCCAATTGCTTTATAGATCTGTCTCTAAACTCTGTAACTCAGTGCCAGATAAAATGGGGCGGAGCACACAAAGCCATGTTGCAGGTCCCCTTCTCTCATGGCACCACCCACCGACCATTTCCCCCAGATTTGGCCATAGGTCTTACTGGGACTTTTCTGTCTGATGTTTATTTTCTTTTTTTCACTGCAACAACAGGTACACTGGTTTCTTCAGAGTGACTGATATCATCCTGGTTTGCCTGCCCCTCTGAGCTGGTGTCATTCTCTAAGCACTTGCGGAAAAGTATATACACAAGGTCTGACCAAGCCATAGGTTCTGCTGCTATTGGTATTGAGGAATAGGATAACTTGCCTGTTGTGTTACTGCTCATCTTTTTATTTATATTATACTTTATTGCTTAGTTTAATATCCATTTTAGTGGCTGTGTATGATATTCTTTTAAAGGTGGCTAAAACAATACAATTTGAAGTAAATATGCCTACACATTTTATCAATATATTAGTATTTCTATTTCAGCAGTGTTTAGAAAAAAGATTGGAATGTTAGTAAGGGTATCTGTATTAATTTTGCATAATTTTTTTTATTAGTGCTTTCCTATTATTTATTTTATTGTTATGAGTATCAATTATGTATGATTTTGTAAATATATATATATATATATATATATATATATGTGTGTGTGTGTATTCAGAAAGTATTCAAGAAACACACTGACAGCAGTAATTTGTGAGCAGAACCAATATTTATAAGACTGCAGCACATCGGTTCACTAGAAATTGTTGAATCACTGACGCATATGACAAACTTGGTTCAACTGGTAAGATTATACTCCACATTATCTCTATTAAACATTTGATTGCTATGATTGTGAAAAATAATCAGAGAAACTAGCTGGAAATTATTTTATATATCTCTGATGAATTACAGAAATATTGTTAATAATAAAATGTTTCCTACAATGATATAAACTTTAAATGAAAACTCCATGTTTGGTTAAGTTCCAAATCTACCCCAGCCCATCTCCGTCTCCCAGTTATCCCAACTTAAGGATAAGCATAAAGGGTGCCCCCAGTTAAAATTGTGGTCAGGTTTATTTATGTTCAGAGGGTAAGGAACCCACAATTGGACATCCAGATTGGCTTGGGGTCTGTGCCGATCAGCTTAAAGTGTTCTTCCCCAAGAACACAGTGTCACTCACCGGACTGTGAGTGCCATTTCTCCCGTGTTCAGGAACCGTGGCCGTCCGCCATCCTGAGGGTCTGTGCATGTGCAGCCCTTATGAAACCTTCAGTACCTGTTGCTTTTAATTCATTGGATGATCAGGCAACCCTCCCTATTTAAACCACCTGTGATCATTACCTGGTTTCCTGATCTTGGAGTCTCATTCCCCATGAGCCTCTGAAGGTGTTCCTGTGTTTCCTCGTGTATTCAGCTCCAGCTGATTCCTGTCTACTACGTTTGTGGTTTCCAGACCACTTCAACTCTCCTGTGTTCATCGTGCCTGCACTTAGCTGATTCCTATCTGCTACTGCTGCCGGATTCCAGTCCGCCTCAACTCTCCTGTGTTCATTGTGTCTGCACTCAGCTGATTCCTATCTGCTACTACTGCCGGATTCCTGTCCGCCTCAACTCTCCTGTGTTCAGCGTGTCTGTTCTCCGCTGCCTCCGTTACTTCTGCCGGACTCCAGACCACCTCTACTCTCCCGTGTTCAGCGTCCCTGCTCTACGCTGCCTCCGTTACTACTGCCGGATTCCAGACCGTCTCTACTCTCCTGTGTTCAGCGTGTCTGCTCTCCGCTGCCTCCGTTACTTCTGCCGGATTCCAGACCACCTCTACTCTCCCGTGTTCAGCGTGCCTTCCATCGGCTGCCTCCGCTACTACTGCCGGATACCAGACAGCCTCAACTCTCCCGTGTTCATCATGTTTCCAGTTTTACTTACTACTGCTTACTGAGTATTGCTCCGTTGATTACCGTTTACCTTCCGTGCGCTGCACCAACCTGATTATCGCTTCCATCCTCCAGTGGTCTCTCCTCCTGCCGGCGTTCAGCCGTTCAGGTATCCCTGCACGTCTCCTTGACAGCCTGCTCTCCTGAACCGCGGTATGCATACTTTCCATTGACTTTGCTATTGTATTGCATATCTGTCTGGACTGTGTTGTGTTCATCTCCGGAGTCTTCCATCTACTGAAGCTATTGTTACTATTGACTTTGTTTCCTATTACCTGGATCTCTATAGTGACTTTGTATAATTCAAAGCAGCGCTTGTCAGTTATTATTGCATTTTGGTTATCATCGTGGGATCAAGTTCCGTGTGCCCCATGTATCCTCTGCATTCCATTCATCTCCTCGTGTCCCTCCTCACATATATATAGCAGTATAACTTGCTGCACGCAGACCACTGACTCCTGTTTCCCATTGACACCAGTTTCAAGTATCCTCTCACATAAGCAGTGGTACAACTTGCTGTACGCAGACCACTGACTTCCCCGTTACCTACTTGCACCTGGAATCCATTCCTTCACTATAGACAGTGGTACAACTTGCTATACGCAGACCACTGACTTCCACTACCTCCTCTATACTCCTGGACATTCCTCCTCACTATAGCAGTGGTACAACTAGCTGTACGCAGACCACTGACTCTCCTCACGTTTACTTGTCCATCTGGTTCCTCGTGTACATATCTCTAGTCATTACCAGTTGCTGCTAGTCATAGACTTTCCCTGAGCATTCTCTCACCATCTGCTAATTCTCCTGTTCCGTTGTCATCCTGCTACCAGAGGACCATAGTACTAGCTATATTACTCTGGTAAGAACATCATCTGGTGATATCCTGGGCAAAGACTCCTAGTGCCCGTGACACACAGTGTGTTTTTCAGTTAATAAACTCCTCTTTATTTTCCACAGTTATATGTTGTGTCCATTATTTTTAGCAGTATATAAAACATACTCTAAGTGTATTTCAATGCCAAATGTATAGTATAAATTAGCCAATACTTGTATTATAAATCATTTTTATTTCAGAAAGTACAAAAATATAATTTTACAAATATAAAAATAGAATGAACAAACAGTTCAACCAAATGAATAACACTTAGAATATTTGCATTTAAATAATAATAATAATAATAATAATAATAATAATAATACATTTAGTTTTTGGTTTATTGTTTTTACATAACTATCTGCCTAGTCTATATTTTACATTTCTAGATAAATGGTGATAAAAAATGATACAATTTGCTAAAGGCACAAAACAGAATTTCAGTATATTTCCTAACTGTACAGTACACTAAAAGTACAATTCTTTTAACAACAGATCACTGTCAATTTATTGTTTTATCATTTAATTAGGGTAGGAAAATAGTTTTTAAAATATGTACTATAAGCAACTGTGTAGAATGTAAATCATTCACAGCAATCTCATTTATAAAAAAAAATATTATATTACACAATGTTTATTAGTCAGCTTCATTTCCACCATACATATCTGCCAATTTTTTAAAACGAGGCCCCCAATCATTAAGATAATGATAATCATGATTTTCATCAACTGCAAGTGATTCCAATGAGCTTAGTGACTCAGCAATTGAATCATTACCTTCATAAGCATAAGTTGCAAGTGAGTCATATGGAGGAGCAGTTGTATCTGCATCATTTTCTTTTATTCTTCTTTGAATAAAATCTTGAACATCAACATTTTCCCATAGAGGAACTGCTTTTTGTATGTGAAATATAGTGTCAGGGATGATGTCTCTTCTATATTTATTATCATCTCTGGCCTCAGGATTTCTTAGTGCACCAATATCAAAAGCTTGTGTATCCTCTTCTCCTCCACCTTCATCATTATAGGTCACAACATTATCTCTTACATTATCTTTTGATACAATTAATGGATCTTTTTTCTTTTGTCTCTTTAAAGCTGCAAAGAGGACCACTAGTGCTGAAAGATATAAATTAGAACAAAAAATTAGTGTGTCAATTCAAGTTATTGATTATAATTTGCTTACATGTTTGTCTTAATATTGATTTATTGATTTTGCCAAGATGTGAATCCCACAACTGGGGTGTTTACATAGATACTCAGCATTTAGAGGTTGCAGTTGTATTTATTAAGGTATACCTATCATCTCAATAATTGAGACACTTGTAAATTATGCTCCAAACATACAATCTTTCTATATGCAACTGGAAAATTCTGAGAACACATCAAGAAGTTGGAACTGAATAAAGCAGAGCATAAAGGGAATACTACTGTAAAGATTAGATGATTTGAAAATACAGAAGATGTGAACTTTCATATACTCTTAACGTACATCAAGGCTCAATTACAAAGCACAAAAAATGGAGAACACCACAGCTTCTTTAATTGCACTATTATGCCACATTTCAAGAGCATTTCATGTTGCAGACCCACTCTTTGGAAACACCCCCTAAAATAGGGATGCCTCTACATTTACATTTACATTTACTTGATTTGCAAAAAATGTGGAAAATGTGTAAATTGTTGTATTTATAACTTCATGAATCTTCTCTCTGATAAACTTTTGACCAGTAAAAATGGCATTACTAAGTCCAAACTACTTCTACTTTAGGACCACCCCCTTTATTAATTTAAGATTTTGTGTTTTTCTTTAAAATATTGCTTGGCTTAGTCTTATTGATACCGCTTTCATACTGCCGTCCCGACAATATCCAGGGTATGTGAACCCGGGATATTGCCAGGGGACAGAGGCTCCCACGGAGAGAAACTCCCGGGTAGACCCTGTTCATACTGAACACGGGTCTGTCCAGGTCTCCATGGCAACATCACAAAAGGAGATCTGATTGGCTCCTCTTGTGATGTGTTTTTTTTTTAACTTTATATTTGTGTTTGGTGAGACCCAGGTCAAAAAACCCGGGTCTCACCATTCATAGTGCTGGCGGCCCGGGTCGGACCTGGGAATTACCCCACCAAAAGTCCTGAGTCTAAATCCTGGGTGTACAGACCCAGGATTTTTCTCTAACACCATTCATACTGCGCCTAAACCCTGGCAAAAACCCGGGTTTTTCATGCAGTATATGTTAAATTAGTCTTGAGAGTGAGGAGACATCAGAACTGTCTTTATTACATGTATCAGATTTGAGATTTGTGTCTTTGAAACTTTCTACCAAAGTGTCACCGGAGGTGAAAAATAACACCTCTGAGCAGAGAACAAAAAAATATATATCAATGGAAACACAACCCTACATGCCCCCATTTCCATAAATAGGCTCAAAAATAAACAAAGTAAAAAATGTTATGTTCTTTCATTGTATGTTCTAAATTGGTGTTATTCAGGTATTTTGTTCTTGTTAGTGATTACAGACACAAAATGCCTCTACAAGACAGCTGAACAATAGTTTGTGATTAAATCTTAAGTTCTGTTCACTTATGCTTAGACATAATGCATGTCAGGTGATACCATGTACAAAAATCATTGACATTTGTGATAAAAAAGTTACCTAATTGTTGCATTGTTATCATAGAAAGTAGTGACAAAACATTGAGACTGAAATATTTAAAAATTTATATTTTAAATGTCTCAAACTATGTATTTATTATACCACATACTGATTTTAGTTCCATGTTATAGTTAATTCATACCCAACTTTTCCTATTCATTATTTGAGAAAAAGAATCATCGTCTCGTATTTATCCAAATGTTCTTCTCTCTCTCTCTCTCTCTCTCTCTGTCTCTCTCTCTCTCTCTCTCTCTCTCTCTCTCTCTCTCTATATATATATATATATATATATATATCATCATCATCATCATCATTTATTTATATAGCGCCAACATATTCCGTAGCGCTTTACAATTGGGGACAAACGTAATAAACTAATAAACAAACTGGGTAAAACAGACAAAGAGGTGAGAAGGCCCTGCTCGCAAGCTTACAATCTATGGGACAATGGGAGATTGACACATGAGGTTAAGTATACATTTTGCATCTTGGCCCAGCCAGACTGCAAAGGTAGGGTGACTCATAAGCTAAATGATCCTGTCACACAACAATGTTATTCCGGGGGTAGTTGTCTTGTGTGAAATTGTGTAACAGGCTAAAGGTAGTGAGGTTAAGATGGTGGTTGAGGAATATTATAAGCTTGTCTGAATAGGTAGGTTTTCAGAGAACGCTTGAAAGTTTGTAGAACAGAGGAGAGTCTTATTGTGCGAGGGAGAGAGTTCCATAGAGTGGGTGCAGCCCGAAAAAAGTCCTGTAACCGGGAATGGGAGGATGTAATGAGGGTGGATGAGAGACGCAGATCTTTTGCAGAACGGAGTTGCCGAGTTGGGAGATATTTTGAGACAAGAGAGGAGATGTATGTTGGTGCAGCTTTGTTGATGGCCTTGTAGGTTAGTAAAAGTATTTTATATTGGATTCGGTAGAAGACAGGCAGCCAGTGTAGAGACATACAGAGTGATTCAACAGAGGAATAGCTATTTGCAAGGAAAATCAGTCTTGCCGAAGCATGTAAAATAGATTTTAGGGGTTTGAGTCTGTTTTTGGGAAGACCAGTAAGGAGGGAATTGCAATAGTCAATGCGGGAGATGATTAGTGCATGAATTAAGGTTTTAGCAGTGTCTTGTGTGAGATATGTGCGGATTCTGGAAATGTTCTTTAGATGTATGTAACATGATTTAGATATAGAGTCAATGTGGGGAACAAAGGATAGGCGTGAATCAAGGATTACACCTAGGCAGCGAGCTTGTGGGGTGGGATTTATGGTCATGTTATCAACAGAGATAGAAATGTCAGGTATGCTCTTGTTGGCGGGTGGGAATATTATTAACTCTGTTTTAGAAAGATTAAGTTTGAGTTGTATATATATACATACACACATTTCTAGAATTCGAAGAAGAAAAAAGCTTTATTAATCAACTCATTAAAATATCTGCTAAAACAGCAGATAAATAGTTGGAAACTTAGGCAGTTGGAAAAATAAGGAAAATAGTCTGATGGAAGGAAGATGAATACGTTAATAGATAAGTAATAACAACTCAACATATATAGATGCTGGGGTGACAGATGTGGTGATGTGCCTGGATTATATGATAGTAATATGAAAATTATTTGAAAAGTCATGAATTCACACAAAGTAAAAATAGTTACAGAGAAGTTTAAAGATATGGAATGGTTATAATTCCCACTACTCGAATGTTTACAAGGAAATACCTCTTATAAACAATGATACTGTTCCGGTTGTAATGAATCATCATCAACACCATTATCTGCTTTGTGCTTTTATATGTCATACCCTCTTGAAAAAGGTCAACAAGCTTCAGTTAAACCCAGTTCAAACACTTTCAATTAAATGTAATTTTGCCATATTTAGCATAAATCCATAAATGCATTTTATTTTATTGATTTAATATATAAATGACAATAAATGTAAACTACAGAAAGACTTTAGAAAATGTATATGAACGTATCAGAAAATTAATACTCATAGTGAAAGGTTAATTAATAGTTAAATTATTTTTAATAGCAATTTTTTCTATGCAGTCTGTACTGCCATAATTAACCGAAGACAGATTTTCAGACTGTTGTCCCTGTCAATGTCCTTGTTATTTAGTAATTCCCAGTACTGAAGCATTTACTTTTGCAGTTGATTGTAGCCCTTGTAATCTGTTCTTGTCCTGCATGCTGTATAACTTTAAATATTTTAAAGATATGTATTCATGTTTAGTAAAACAGTTATTATGATCATGATGACAGGTCATCTTAGTTAAGAGTAATGTGTTGCTATATGTCTGCATAGGGTGATGGAGCTAGTACTATGAAAAGGAAGCACAATGGTGTTACCTTCTGTATGTGTAACCTATGTAAAAATAGTTGTTTGTACATGATTGGATATTTTGGAAGTTGTGAGTTCAGATGTTGTGCTGAGATTTCAGTCATATTTAGATGTCATATTTAGATGTCTTGTTAAATTATGATTAAAAAAATATTTATTTCTTAGAATATGGTGTTATATTTTGTTACTCCAATTATTATTATTATTATTATTATTATTTTTATTATTATTATTCACAGATTTGTAAGACGCCACAGTGCTCAGCAGCACCGTTCAGTAGAAAAAACAGTACAAACATAAAACAGGGACATACAAGTCAGAAAAAATAAATGCAGACATGAAAACAAAGGGTATGCAGGACCCTGCTCATTTGAGAGCTTACATTCTAAGCAGAAGAGGTAGCTCTAAGAGAGCGGAAGGGTGAGTATTTTGATATGAGATTTGAGGGTGGTGTTGTTGAGGGCTTTGTAGGTAAGGGTGAGTAATTTGAATAGCATTCTGGAAGAAACAGGCAGCCAGAGTAAGTATTTGCAAAGTGGGGCAGCAGATGTGGAGCTGAGAGAGAAAGATCAGTTTTGCAGCAGCAAGCAGCATTTAAGATGTATTGAAGTGTGGATATATGGGTGTGGGGAATGCCAGATAGCAGGAAGTTGCAGTAGTCAAAGCGAGAGATGATGAGAGAATGGAAAGAGTTTTGTTGAGAAAAAATGGCCATATTCTGGCAATGTTTTATGGTGGAGTAGACAGTACTGGGAGAGAGTCTGGAAGTTAGTAATAAAGCAGAGGGCAGATTAAAGTGTAACACCAAGGCATTGGGCTTGGGAGACTGAGGAAATTGTGTTGTTAATGACACTGAGGGAGATTTGAGGGAAGATGGTGACTCTGGCAGGAGGCAAGATAATAAGCTCTGTTTTGGACATGTTAAGCTTTAGGTACATTGGGAGTTCCATATGGCGATAGCTGAAAGATTGTTGGTTATTTGAGATAGTACAGAAGTGGAGAGATCAGGGGAATAGATATATATATATATATATATATATATATATATATATATATATATATATATATATATATATATATGGGTATCATCAGCATAGAGGTTATACTGGAGAACTGAATGAGCAAATTAGTTAATCTTTCTCACATCTCCTTTACATTTAACACTATATTGTGTAGTAACCTCTTACATGAACTTGCAAAATAATAACTAACCATGGACTTTGCTGTCCTGAAAATTCCAATAACTAAATGATCTGCGGACCTTCATATACATAATTATTCAATAAAAATTCTTTAACTGCTGCAAGTCCTTCTTTATTTGGTATAATCTACATACACCTACCTGTAGTGGTAAAAGTGGTAAGTTTTGTAGTTTTACGAAAAATGAAATTGATGGGATGGTCTGGCAAACACACGCTGAACTGACAGCATGAATCATATTGAATGCAGATGTAAGGTATGCTGGTTAGTTTGCCCACTATATAAGTTGGATCTGTTTGTTCAGCATTCACATGATGTCCCTGAGGAAAGTTGTGCAAACTGGAATGTTGGAATGGATTAAACACCCATTGTTACTACATTTGGCTGGTTAAAATCCTTGAGAGGCGCCTACCCTGGAATTTTAACTGGCATCTTCATATAAGAAGTACTGAGGAGGGCAACTGGGTAAAATACAACATTTTATCTAAAGTGCTCAGCTCCTGAATATATATATATATATATATATATATATATATATATACACATATTTATTTATATATATATATATATATATATATATATATATATATATATATATATATACACATATTTATTATATATATATATATATATATATATATATATATATATATATATATATATCTATCTGATGGCTGCCCATAATAGACATGGCCCACGCTGTTTAAAGTGAAGTTTCCCATAGTGGAGTGTGGGCCCAGTGATTCATAATAGACACATCAGTCCCCCTTAGTGGTGATCTTATTCCCAGACTACCTTGCAGAAACTATTGCTTCTACCACATGCTCAAAATGGCACTCCCCATTATTTAACCTGAGTGTTATATACTCTCAGTTATAACACCTCCTGATAAAGTCCCTGCTTGAGATGAAATGACATTTCAAATCTTGGACTTTGTGATCTTGTGGTCTATTAGACTTACCTGTAAATCCACCTGGGAAGTGATGTCTCTGGATTCAGTGCAAAGAAGCAGCAGTTAAAACCCCTATTCCAGCTACACCTGGACTGACATATTTGGATTCCAGATAAGTGCAATTTATTTCATATTTGTGAGTGCAATACTTTATGGATACTTTATGTATATTTAATAGAGATGCTCAGGCTTGGTTCCCCGAGAACCAAACACACCCAAACTTAGCAGATCCAGGCAGCGTCATAGGTAGAAAAGAAAGATTATGGGTAGTAGTGTTCTTCAAAGTCTCTAGTGACATTCAGGAGAGCTCCATTGCTCCATTGCTAATTGTCATTGCTGAAAAATTAGGGTTGGCAGTCTTGGTCTTCTAAATCGGCAGTCACATTGTACTGTGTTATACAGGTAACACACAAAGAGGAGAGCTCATAGAGGAGTCAAACATAATTAGCGGAATTGCTTTGTTTAATTTCCTACTTCAATTTCTCTTGCTGAGTTTCAAACAGTCCAATTAGGGGAATCACTTGACTCAAGCTAACAGTGTCTGCACTCTCTTCACAGGTGACTACTTTGAGTGGTTTCAGCACCTTGCACAATACGGAAAGTATATGCGCTGGACTAAAATACATTCCCCGAAAGACTATTCCTCTTGCAGCTGCTGCATTCTCCTACATGCTGTTGCAGAATTCCGAAAATGACCCTAAATATTTTGGGACACAGACAGCATCTCCTGCATGTCATTGTCATTTTTTAAAAAAAGTTCTGTACCACCAAGTTGATTGTGTGAGCAAAACAGGGAATGTGATGCAATTCCCCCGCTGTGATGCTCTAACAATATTGGTAGCTTTATTAGAAATCACATATCTTAAGGAGAGCCCAAGCAGGATAAGACATGTTGCAATGACATGCCTTAGTTTTTCAAACAGGTTGTCAGCGGTATTACCTCTGACCTACACTTTATCTCATCTCTGATAACCACCTTTCACTCCTGCCTTCAAAACTTCTTCCGTGCTGCTCTCCACTTATGGAATTCCCTACAATGCTCAATCAGACTTTTGCACAGCCTTCAAATCTTTAGATGCTCTTTGAAAACCCATCTCTTTTTTAGAGGTGACCTTATCCTCGATAACACTATTCACACTATTACACCCTCATAACTATCACCTGTGCCCTCTTCCCTTTAGATTGTAAGCTTTCTAATGAGCAGGGTCCTCCATATCATATGTTTTCATGTCTCCATTCATTTTGTCTGCTTTGTCTGTTCTTGTTTTACGTATGTCCTGTTTTATGTATGCCCTTGTCTTCTCTACTGTACGGCACTGTGGAGTACTGTGGTGCCTTACAAATCTACAATAATAATAATAATAAAAAAAAATGCCTCTTAGTGAAGCAGATGATACACAGAGTAGTCTGCCTCTGAAAAATGCGACGTTCTTGGGTACATGAAGCTGCTATTCTTGCTAGTGAAGGCGAATCATCAACCCAGTGGTCTGTCACAGTCATCTAAATCTTTAGTTTGCCCAGATCTGCTTGTCCACATATCTGTGGTTTAGTGTACAGTGGGTAGAATTGCATTTTGTAGCCCAATAATTACATTTTTATGAACCTTCTGGTAGAGGTGAGGAATTGCTTTTCTTGAAAAATGGTGTTGTGATGGTGCAGAATCTGGCAGCGGAGAGCTGTGCTGTCTGCAGAGCCTGGCGGCAGATGAGCGGGTGAAAGCGGCGACTTGAAACCTACAGAAGTTGGAGGTTCTCACCTGCCTGTCACTTGTGGAGATCGCTGGAATTGAGGAAGGCAGCGCTCTGATCGTCGGTGGAGTGTGGGATAGCTGAAGTGGATTTTCCCGCCATAGCGCGGGTCGCAGCGCCATCTTGGAGAGGAAAGTGGAAGGAAGGCAGACCTGCATATAGGTGTCTGGTGCTGGAGGAGTGGATCCGTGGAAGCTGCTGTGCTGGGGCTTTCTGAGTGGAAAAATTTAGATCTCCTCTCTGCGGATAACACAGGGAGCATCAAAATTGCCTGAGGGTCTCCATATCTAAACCATTGCTGTGAAGGTACTGTTTGATTTTTTATATAGATCACTTTATGCAGTACTGTAGTGGCCGCATCCCTCTTTACAATTTCTGGATTCAGCTGAGGCCTGAATGATCTGTTTCTGAGCACCTGCAGTGAGAGCGTTCTATATACAACCTTATATTACATCTGCTTCTGGCTATATAAAAGGTGTTACCATGGGGAAACACTCTACAAGTGTTACTGCTGCTAGTAAGCTGGAGAAGTATGCACGTTCCAACTCCTCTGTAGCATCGGGAGGAACTCCTGTACCTGAACCGCAGGTGTCTCAGTCCTCCAAAGATGCAGATGTGCCTGAAAAGAGGTTCTGAAAGCTATCGCTGCCTCTGAAAAGAAGGTAATGGATAAAATTGGAGAGGTACAGGTTGATTTGTCATTAATGCGGCAGGATTATCAGAAGATTCGAGAACGTGTCTCAGAGACAGGGGCCCGCATCTCCATACTAGAGGATACTACAATTCCCTTGCCACAGAAAGTTGCCGGTTTGGAGGCTCAGATGGTTTCGGTTAAACAGAAAATGTCAGACATGGAGGGCCACCTCAGACGCAGCAATGTTAGGCTGGTGGGTCTCCCTGAAAAGGCAAAGGGTGATTCTCCGGAGACATTCTTGGAGAATTGGATGATCCAGATATTCGGCAGAGGGGAGTTCACGGCCCAGTTTGCGGTGGAGAGGGCGCATCGAATCCCGAATGCCGCCTCCTGGTGCGTAGCCACGCACATTCATTGCTAAACTGTTACACTATAAGGATCGGGATGCTATTCTGCGACTGGCTCGGACCAAGGGCCCCCTATTGTATCAAAACCAAAGAGTGGCTGTATTTCCTGACTTTTCGGTGGATGTACAAAAGAGCAGAGCTCAGTTTATACAGGTGAAGCGTCGCCTTCGTGAGATGCAGTTGCCGTATGCTATGCTTTTCCCGGCTAGATTGCATGTGGTTGCAGATGGGACCACTCATTTCTTTGGATCTCCGTCAGAGGCGACTAAATGGTTGGATAGGAGAGCTCCTGGAGGTCCTCGTCCGGATTGAAGATACCTTTGGTGACGTATTGATCTCCTGGACTGAAATGATGCTGTTAGAAATTGTATGCCTCAGATAGTTAAAATGTTTGCGATACGCTCCGTGAACTGAGATGATGCTATTAAAGACTGTGTGCCTTTGATAGTTACTATGGTTGAAATCTGCTCCATTAATGTATATCACTTGATTTATGTTTATATATAACTGAAATGCTGTGATTAATATTGTAGGTATTTGGTTGCTTATGATAATGATAGTTATAAGGTGATATTATTTGAAACTGCTGTATCTTATGGTTGGTACTAATGGATGGGTTGGGTATGGAGGGTTAGAGGAGTACTAGGGGTGAATTTGTGGGCTGGGGAGCTTCCCTTGCTTAAAGGGTCACGGTCTCCCTCTCCTTTTTTCGGTGCATACGGGTATTTCAATAAGTGCGTGGAGATAGGTGTGTGCGCTGTTTAGGGGGATGTGGGATAGTTACAAGGGGATCCAGGTATGTCTAAGTTGGGGGTGGATATATGGGGAAGGGGGTTGTTTGAATAGGTTAGGGAGGGGTAGGTTTTTTCAATGCAGTGACAGGCGTGGTACTTTATCTTTATGCAAATACTTTCGGATGATGAGATTGACTATTTTGCTATATGCTAATGTGGTTGACTGGTGGCTGGGTGTCTGCCTGGGCTGGAGGGGGTTGACGTTTATGCGGAAATGTCTCATGTGTATTCCCTTGTGTTATGGCGACTGGGAAGATGAATAGGGGGTCTATTAAAATCCTGAATTGAAATGTTCGTGGTCTAAATGATAAAATTAAACGGTCTTTGGTCATATCCCAATTGAAAAAGTATGAGGCAGATGTTAAATGTTTAACTGAAACCCATTTAGTGGTAGGTAAAGTGTTGGCCCTTAAGAAACCGTGGGTTGGGTGGGCATATCATGCTACTCAAATGGGTCATTCTAGAGGGGTATCTCTCCTTATACGTAAGAAAGTAAATTTGATTTTGGAAATGGTGGAGTTGGACCCATTAGGTAGATATGTTTCTGTGAGGGGCATTTTTAATTCTAAGGGTATAAACTTACTGTTGGTTTATGTTCCCCCCCCCTTATAGTGGTGAGGTCCTAAAAAAGTGCAGTGATTTTATTTCTCTCTCTCCTGATACTCCAGTGATTTGCTGTGGGGATTTCAATAATGTGATGGATTCTAATGTTGATAGGTGGAGGGAGGTGGGAGATACTACACATGCCAAAAAATCGAAGTTTGCTGATTTGGTGGAAGAGATGGGTTTGGTGGATGTATGGCATCTGAGGCATCCGGTAGAGGTCTGTTTCTCCTGTTATTCCACTTCGTATAATGCTTTTTCTCGAATTGACTTAGGACTTGTATGAAAGGAGTTACTGCCGGCTGTCTCCGATGTTGCATATTTACCAAGGGGGATTTCAGATCATTCTCCATTGGTATTAACAGTTAAACTTAATGTTTCTCACGGTCAAGCATTTTGGAGGCTTAACCCCTTTTGGTTGACATTATTGCAGGATGGAAATACTTTAGAATCCCAATGGGAAGAGTACTTTGTTACCAATGTGGACACGGCAGCCCTGCCTCTCGTCTGGGATTCATTTAAGGCTTTTTTAAGAGGTTCCTTAATAAGAAGTATTAACTGTTTCAAAAGAGAGTCTAGGTTGAGAGGTGATAGATTGGAAAAAGAGGTTGTGCAGTTGGAGGAGGTATATCTCTCTTCTCGTGTGGCTTCTGATAGGATGGCTTGGTTAGTGGTACAGAGAGAATGGTCGGATTACTTGTTAAATAAATCAAGGCGTAAGTTGCTATTTGCTAAGCATACTCAATACTTTGAAGTGGATACGTGTGGTAGGTTTTTAGCTTATTTAGCTAGGTCAGAAAGGGCGGCGGTTGTAGTGGCGGGGATTACAGATACTTTGGGTGTTGTGCATACCTTGACTGAAGAGATCAGTGATGTTTTTTATGTGCATTTCAAAGCTGCTTATGCGTCAAGAGCTGAGTACTCAGACTTTGATTTGGACACGTATTTAGCGGCTGTTTCCTTATCTGAATTGAGCGCAGATGGTAGAGAAAGTTTGGACCTGTCAATTACTGATGAGGAGATTGTAGCTGCGATATCCTCGTTTCCAAATGGCAGGGCTCTGGGCATAGATGGGATACCCATAGAGTTGTATAAGAAGCATCTGGGATTCTTTGTGCCTCGCTTGAAAGACATGTTTACAAGCTTTATAGATCAGGGGTGTGTATCTCCATCTATGTCTGAAGCCCTTATAGTCCTTATCCCTAAAATGGGAAAGGATCCCTTGTTTCCAGAGTCATACAGACCGATATCGTTACTGGCAACGGATAGTAAGATTTTGGCCAAAATTTTGGCGACACGTTTGAACCAGGTGTTTAGTGAGATAGTGCATCCTGACCAAACTGGTTTTATGCCGGGAAAATCTACGGCTATAAATTTGCGTAGGCTTTTTTGTCATCTGCAGCTGCCCCACCCTGCGGAGGAGGAGGCGGTGGTGGTGTCCTTAGATGCTGCTAGGGCCTTTGACTCTGTAGAGTGGAGGTACTTGTGGGCGGTGCTGTTGAAATTCGGGTTTGGACCGGTTTTTATTCAGTGGGTTCAACTGTTGTACTCTTGCCCTACAGCTAGAGTCTGTGTAAATGGCTTCGTGTCTCGTCAGTTTGTTATGGGCAGAGGTACCAGACAGGGGTGCCCTCTGTCCCCCACTCTGTTTGCCCTGGCCATAGAGCCATTGGCACGTGGGGTTAGAATGCAGTCAGATATTACTGGATTGAGGATGGGCTGCAGGACGGACAAGATTGCCCTTTACGCAGATGATATTCTGCTTTTTTTGTCATATCCTGATAAATCGTTGCCAATCTTACTTCGTGTGGTATCGGTGTTCGGTAGGTACTCGGGGCTTTTGATTAATTGGGATAAATCCAGTGTAACTCCGATTAAGGGTACGTGCCCTACAGGTCAAGTTTTGCAGACTCCTCTTAAATGGACCCCGGTATTTAAATATCTTGGTATCTGGATTTCTAGTGATATGGGTCAATATATCCAGCGTAATGTCCAGCCTCAGATTTAAGAGCCAGATTGGGGTATGGAAGCAGCTGCCATTGTCGGTCACAGGTAGAATTAATCTGGTCAAAATGATAATTCAACCAAAGTTTCTGTATGTTTTGCAGCAGTCGCCGGTATATGGCCTTGACTCCAAAACTCTGTATATTCGATTTAGGCTTGAACAAAAAACCTGTAGACTTATCAGATTGCTTATCAACACGTTACTTATGTTGGCAAAGGTGGTGATAGCTAGGAAATGGATGGCACCTGAAGGTCCGACTTTGAGTAGCTGGATTGACCTTGTTAACGATACAGTCGGCCATGAAAGGTTCATGTACACCAGCAGGAACCTAGTGGATAAGTATAAAAGAATATGGTATAGGTGGAGGATATCCTCATATGTCACGGAAGGATTGAGGGAGGTGGAGCTCTCCTAATGTAATGCTCGGGGCAGACATCCAGCCGCCTATTATTATGTTATTAAGGTCAACGATTATATTTTGCATTATCAAAACTGTACTATTATTTCATTGTATCTTGAAATTGTGTAAGATGCGTATACCTTGGCTTGAAAATCTGAATGTCAATGCTTTTTCTTTTTTTTTGATCCTATTTTGTATGAATACTTGACAATACCTGTAACACTGTGTGGGTTATAGTTGGGGATTTAGACTAATGTTATGGGCTTTTTGTTGTTTAGAATGTAAAGAAAAGATAAAAAAATGCAATAAAATTTTACCTGATTTAAAAAAAAAAATGGTGTTGTGATGGAATGTGGTAACCGGGACACGAGACCTCAAGTAACTATCTTAAACCAGCTGCATTAATAGTGGATATTTGACGCAGATCTAGTACTAGCATAGTCGCCATGACACCTGTGATCCGCTTTGTGACTTGGTGACAGCATTCATACTTGCTTCCTCTTGCAAAGGATTGTTTAACAGTCAATTGTTGTAAACTGCTAGTAGTCTTCTTCTTGGTCTGCTTCTGGGTTGAAGATCCGCCCCCAGCGGCAGGAGCAGCAGCCGTGATACTAATTCTCAAGGATTCTTCTGAGTAGTCCTGAATAGGGGAGGAGTCATCTCGCTTTAGAAACTTGGATGCAGGACTAACTTCGATCACTTGTGAGGATATTGATGATGAAGTTGTTGGAGGTGTGGATTGCAGCTGCTGGGATCTAGCTGGGAGAAGGGAGTTAGCTGATGATGGACTGCTTGTTGTTATTTTTTAGCATAAGTTTCTGAATTTCACAAAAGCTTTCCATGAGCTCACCTCAAATGGCATAGCATGGATGAGGTTCGTAGATAGTTAAGGTCCCTACCTCTACTAACTGTGGCTTTACACTGCTACAAATGGCTAGACAACAGTTGTCAGGGTTTGTGTAAAAATAATTCCACACATAAAGGTGGATTTTTTGGTCTTATGCCTAGGCATGACAATGGCCTTCTTCTTATCACTGGCAAGAACTGTTCCCACTGGTGCATGACTTACCACAGTAGAGTTCATTAACAGCATTGTTTGCTTAGGTGCCTTAAGCCCATTGTTTTGTGGGGGCCCAAAAAAAACAATCACATCAGCCACAAAAGTGGCACTGGTTGTCACTGGACTGCTTGCTTTGTTAAACTGTACATGTCCTTTTCAATATCTTACATAAAAGTGGGTGTGAGGGCCCAAGGACAGTTCCATTTTGCACCACTTTTCTTTTCTGCCACTGCTGTTGGCAATGTTTCCTAGATGTACTATGAACTGCTGTGTGTTTGTGTCATTGCTCTGTCGCTTATCATCCAGCCAGGTCACTGCAGTCTTTGTTTGAAAGTCTATTAAATAATATTGTGACCTATGAGGTGGTCGAAATTGACTGCAAATGACTTGAAATTAGTTTTATTGAGGTTAACAATAATGTAAGTAATTTTAGCAAAAAAATAGGGATTTTAGAGAAAAAATAAGGATCCAAAACCAAAACCAGCACACTGGGGTTAGATGAGATTATGCAAAAATATTACATCATATGTGTTTTATGTCTCTTCCCTTTTCGGGAAAATAGGATGATCCAGGTGCACAGCAACATCAAGAACCAATACAGAGAATACTTTATTAGTTGGTGACATCACTTACATTGGTTATAGTAAATACTACATTATCTCTGTTTCTTCTCTTTCTAGTTGTTACACGGTGCCCAAGCCACAGTGGGTCATTATTTACATGCTGGCCACAAACTGGCCATTACTATGACGACCGGGACATCACTTCCTACGTGTTTCATCCCAACAGGAGGGGACAGCGGTTGAGTGCACAAATAGGTGTCTGAATAAATTAATTAATCATTTACCTCCTGGGACTAAATGCATCCTCTGGCATCATGTTTGTTGATTAATTCCTTCTAGTATTTAAGGCAGGGATGGCTTTGTCTCCCTGCCGGTTAAAGCATTGAGACTCTTAGTTGCTGACCTGCTCCTTATCATGTGGATACTCTGTCTGTTTGTTGATTGATTCCTGTTGTGATCCCTGGCTTGTTTCTGGACCCTGCTTGTACTCTGATTACCCTGACATTTGGCTTTGTTATTTGGATATTCCTGCTTGCTGCCAGCCCTGACCCTTTATCCTGTCTCCGATTTTTCTGCTTGCTACGGACCCCAGACCCCGGAAATGATTTGGCTGCCTATCTATCTACTTCAGTATTGTATATAAGCTTCCACTACACTAAGAGTTAAGACCTGGGGCATCCAAATACCTGTGAATGCAACAAGCTCTATGGGAATGGCGGCTGCTATAGGCATAAACCTCTGTCACCTGTTCAGGAAGCTTTTGTCAATAGCCGCTAGCCGTAACATTCATCTCTTTGCATGTCTGGCCAGAGCACTTGCAGATTTAGTGCTTCTTCTAAATTCTGGGACCAATATACAGATATGTCTGATTGACATTCACATCTGGTACACATAATAATGGTCATCTATATAGATGAAGCTAGATGTTCCTAAACCACTTCACTATCAGGCGTCTCCATATAACCGGATACAGATCCAGACGGGACTCTTCTAAGTGTTGCAATAAATTAGCATATAACACACAGGGTTCACTACACTGTTATACCACTATCTAGCAGAGTCACATGATATTGCTGGAAGTGAGTGCCAAGTGGAGAACTGTAACAGACCAGAGAAAGACATAGCAAGATGTGCTGAGTAGTCCCATTGAGGGCTGAACAAGAAAGGCCTTGGGGCAGTGTGCGAACAATGAAGAATAACATATAAGCCCACAGATACAAAGGCAATGCCAAGTAGCCACATATTAGAGTAGAACCTGGAGCATGATGATGATGGGTATGGTGATGACTCCAATAAAAGTTGCAAAAGGTGGAGGTGGCATTAACAAGGCTCCTAGTAACTGTTACCACATAAGAAAGGGCATGTTCCATAGAGCACTTTTGTTGAGGTACTAATGATGCCAGGGATGATGAAAGGGCTGATCTATGGGCAGACCCACTGGCCGGCAGGGCGAACAGAGCTATTCATTACTCTGGTATCCTCATATGAGAACACAAAGGTCTGTATCAGTGGAGGTTGGTGCAGGCAGTAGAGCAAAGAGGGAAAATGTTGAAATCTGGGGCTGATAATGTCATTGCACAGGTTTAAACGAGGATAATTAAATGAGATGGAATTTGTAAATAAATAAAATTGCAAAATATATTCTCTTCAAATATTATTTTAAATATTACAAGATAATAGAAAAATGACTTACTAAGAAGTATGATGATGCAAAGTAAAATCGCAACTAATGCACCAGTACTCAGTCCAGCTGGAAGTAAGAAAGCCTCTGCACTGCATGAATGCACATTTCCTTTGTTGTCACAGGTGCATACTTGTATAGTCAATGTTTCAGTACTGCTTTGAACTGGATAATCATTGTCAAAAATCATTATTGGCAATGTATATGTACTTATTTTATGCCGATTGTATCTGTTTCTTTTTGTTAAAATACTTGCTGTGTTGTCTGAAATTTAAAAGAAAGAACACATTAAAAAGTTGGGCTCACGAGGCAAACAACAAAAGTGTACTGAAAAACACATACAAAGTATGTTTTATTTACCCTTGTTGTCTAGAACTGTAAAGTTTGGATTGATAGAAAATTCTGGCACCAACTCAAAGAAAAATGTATGTCCCCGAGGAGGTTCATCTTTGTCTACAGCACTTATTGTTTGAATAAGCTGTAAACAAAGAAACAGTTTAAGAGAAGTATGTTGCAAAATTAAGCTATCATCTTTGTAATAATACTGTACAGTATAAGAAAGAATACACTTGAGTTACATTTACAGTTAGGTAGTAAGATACTTTACAATATGAATTTAAAATTTGATTGGATTCTATAACCATCTTATACAAATAATCAGCTGCATATTGATAACATTGTGTTCTTAACGTGAACGGGTATTTTATATTTACGAATTTAGAAAGATATGCCACTGACATTAAATATTTCCATGGGAATAATAGTATCCTGAGTAGTTTTATGCTTATGCTTTTTGTTTAAATTGACTTATTTTATTCTCTTTGAGTAGCTTCTCCACTCTCCTAATGTAAAGTCTGAGCAATGTATTTAATAGATCAGTATGGAAAAATTGAAATCGGTGGGGAAAGTTTTTAAACTGAAGTTTTAGCTATCTTATCATGTGTAACGTATTATTACCAGAAGAGGGATTGCATAATACTTATTCAACAGCACAGCCTTCCCCTGTCAAACCTCTCACAATTCAATCACTGTAAAATACAGCAATAGAGTTTCATACCGGTGGTAGTCTCTTTAACGGGGCTGATAACACCGACAGTGACTACCACGAACCAAAAAGAACAAAACTGACTTGGGTGACTGCTAATAAGTGCTGACTCACCTTATTAATGACACAACAAGTCCCCGATAGTATGAAAAAAAAATCACGATCAGCATTAACAACGGCAGCATGTTTTTACGTCATTTTCAATTGCCACCTCTATATCACTATTTTTAAAGTGGCAATGCCGCGTCTCAGCACACCTAACTCTGCACCATTGGGTGCTACTCATGGATCTATTCACCTTGAGTGCCTACTGGAGTAGGGTGACTGAGGTTCTGGTCCCTACCACCTCTGTAGAAACCTTTAGCCAAGCGTCCAGGACCAGCAAGTCTAGAAGATTGCAGCAGCCGCTTGGCCGGCAGTTACCATTGCAGTCTAAGGGACTAACAACTTGACGCAGGCTTATACTTGCATCCTATAGGGCTAAACAGCTTGACCAAGAGATCTTGAAATAACTGCTTGGCCGAATGTCAACTTTGGAGGGATCCAGCGCACCCGAAGGCCACGTTGCTCTGGCAAACCCCATCACTGTATTAAACTCAGCTGTAACATTGAAAGTATAGGACACTACAGCTTGGCCTAATATTATGCACTTTTTGTTTGCTGATGTACCATTGTTAAAGTGGAACTTTGTCAGGACAACTTCTGAAACTACAGCTTAGTCCGGAGTACCATTTTCACAAATTGTCTAGACTAATGTTCTCATAGACTTTAATAGCGGCTCATATACAGTGCGTCCTTAAATTAATCAGATTGGCTGAGTACTGTGGTACTCTAAGCATACTAGTGTACCTTCCTGACATCTGTTACGGCAACTGCATCAGGACCACTAGAGAAACTGCAACTTGGCCTAAGGATGGTTTTGTACAGCTTGGCCTGGCCCAAAAAAAATAGCTACTTCTTTTATAGCGGTTAAGGGTGCTGGGATGCTGTTGGATGATGTTTGAAGCTTGCTATTCACTTGGGTGTTGTTTTAGTTGTTCTTCGTTAATATTAGGTTTTTTTTACAGTTAACTTACTTTCTTCTGCAATAAAGATATAATTGCATCATCTCTCTACCTTTACCTGTATGATCTGACCCTGATCTCCTAGATACCAGGGTTACCAAGTGTGCTATCGCCCTAATGCCTTGATAACATGACAGTTTCACCTTTTAAATATAATAAATATTGGTGCCTCCTTCAAAATATATTAAGCAATTGTGGCCCCTTTCTTCTGTAGTGCATATTGATAAAAAAAATTACCTATCATCTTCTTTTCTTGATCTGAGATTATCAATACGGAAAAAAAATAGCATGAAATGAACTGAACTGCTCCTGCGGAGCTCCTGTCATGAAACAAGCTAATAGATCATTTTTCTCTTACATAATAAAAAATGATAGCTAGAAACTGATTGGTTGCTATGGGCAACACCTCCACTTTTTCCTTTTCAGAAGGTTTTTTAAATCTACCCCTTAGTATACAGGCAAACATTAATCTTAAAATAAAATTTGTAATATATTAGATAAGGTAAATTAATTTTGCGAATGTAGCTGAAAAAGAAAGATTTTTTTAATCATTTACAAACCTGCCCAAAAATGCTGGCCCCCTTGCACCTTTTTCAAATAAAGCACAATTTCCCCTGAAAACAATATTAACAATATTTTGTCTGCACAATTCTTTATCTGTTAATATATAGAAGCTTTGTTTTTTATTCTAAATTTATTACTGTGTATCGTTTTAAATCAGAAAATGACACCTTAACCGACAACCTTGATTCACCTAGTGGAAGCGCAAGCACTGAATATATCACATAATTTGTCTTTCACCGCCATCCCATAAAGAAGAGCAAAGTAAAAAAAAGGAGTAAGTTTGCTCCTGCCAAACCTCATTACAATTCAAGGGGTGCAAATTAGTTTATTAGTGTACACATAAGGAAAATGCTAGCTGCTTGCACACAAATACTTGATAACTTTATTTTTTCGCTGAAATTTGAAGTTGATTTAGGACAAGCCCTAACCCAACTATAAATCTGTCCCACATTTTAAATGTATCTCCCCCTCCAATGCAACATGGTTTTACCAAGGTACAAAGTTACTCCTTTTTATGCTTTGCTCTCCTTAACGACTCAGGCCCACTATATACATATAACACTATAATTCAGCAAATAAAATGAATGCAACAGATCAATATTCAAACGGTTAATGTAGTATTAAGGTATACTGCATGAACATTAAAAGGCTTATAAAATGGCAAGCTTTCAAAGCTTGAAATGAAGTCATTTAGAAACCTAGTAAAGTATCAGTATATCATCCAAATGTACAATATATGATTTAGATATCACTTCTCAGGTATAAAATAATTACATAAACTGCCGGGATGTGATATTTTTTAAAGAAATAACATTATTAAAGGCAACAAACAAGAAGAGATAATCATATTTGAGTCCTTCGCAGAGGATGGGTATACAATAAACTGCTACTAGTAGAAATATTTACAGCATAACAAATGAAAAACTAAAATATACAATAAACAAAAATAATTAAATAGCAAAATATAATGCCTATTTCTTATAGGGAGGAAACAAAAAAAAGGGACAAAACTGAAACATTCCAAAAACACACAAAATTGATCTTAGGCGCTAGATTATAAGTACTGTACAAATCATTTAGGGGTAAATATTCTTCAAAAATACCAGGTGCAGCTGTTCACAAAAGGGAGTGTCACCCCTCTAATACATAACAACAAGAAAAAATTTATGTCTCCAACATTTTTTATTACACAGATATCTAAACAATATTGAATATAAAAACATATAATCCACCCACATACACTTGTCTCATAAAAGATTGCAATGTTGATTGGAATATCAAAATAGCAGCAATACTCATAAAACTCTGGGAGATCAAACCACAGTGCATCTACTGTTAGTGTAAGATTTATCATACCACAATAATACTATTAATAGTTGTAAAAAAAATAAAGTCTGTTTAGTTATAGCTTCCATTCATTTAGAAACAAATTATGAGGTGCTTATTGTCCATACTCATATAATCCTCCATAAAAAAACAGTCAATACAGGTGGTCATATAAACATCCAGGTTTCAGTGTAAATATTCCGGACCAAATAGCGAAAAACTCAAGAATGGGTATCAGCTATTGTCAACACACTCCCTCTGAAGCTAAATCGTCAATAAATAATGTACGTCAATCTGTCCTTAATAATGAGACTCACCTGAAGAGATATAAGACTGCATACTCATTCACTTACGTGCTTCTGCCGTTCATGCTTCATCAAGTGTCTGCATCCAAGAGGACTAGCTATGGTGCCCACCAAATCTGCAAACTTATCTGCTGTTACTCAATCTGTCCGGACAGATTGAGTAACAGCAGATAAGTTCCTCTAGTTGCCGTGAACACTTCTAATGGAACCAAGGATACAGCTTGAAAACCACTATGTTATCTCATCCAATCTTGAAAGGGTCTAAGATTAAAATGATGATTTGAGAGCATAATCTGAAAATCTACAGTTTTTCATTTTTAACTATTCCTTGGAGACAGACATCTGTTTTATGATTCCTCAATAGTGACCCGATTTTACAGGTATACAATTGATACCATCTGCGCAAAACCGAAACATAAAATAATGATTCTTGAAAACCCATCTAGCACTGGGGTGAGATTTTGGGGAATCGGTTTTAGAGTTTATAACCATTTTCTTTAATGCGAACACTGATTGAAGACTTGGCTTCTCCATCCCAAATATCAGACTCTGAGGCCTCTTCCATTTATGTGTAAATTTCCAAGACTCAGTAGAGTTATATAATGAAGATATGAGGCAGCTAGATGAGTGGCAATGGTATTTGAAAGTAGCTAATGGTCTAGCAGATATTCTAGTGTAAGAGGTCTAGTAAAAGTACAGGTGAAGAGCAAAATTAGGGAGATCATAACTGCACTGTTGTTGACGAAATGTGGGGAATATCAACAGTCTAGGAAGGTCATTGAGAAATATGATGCCAGTTTTTTATCAGAGGGAAATCATAGCAGGGGTAAGACTGGGAGGGAATAAGAGGGAAAGGAACAGAAGCTAATAATAGATCCTGTTACATCATGTTCAAACAGCAATAGACAGACTAATCACAGAGTAGGTGTGGGTTTCTGGAGGGCAGCTGCTATGAGGAGTCCTGAGAGTTTCTGTTGTAGTTAAAGATGGAAGGAGAGTTAACTCCATGTCCACCCAGACTTGGGACTCTGGGGAAGAGTGCAACTGAATACACTTTTCCAGTCTAGCAGCATAATAATATTTTTTAGAGATGAGAACACCTAAAACACCAGTTTACCCGGATGCTGAAGTATAGGTTTGCCTATGCCATGGCTTCTTATCCGCTTATAAAAACAAAATGACCATTTACTGAAGAGAGACCATTAAATGGCAGCATTTGGAACAAATACAGTATTCTAGAGAGGATATTCATTTTGATTGGTGTAATCAGGCTAATCCAGGAAATAAATAATTTGTTCCAGATAGCAAGGTTAGTTTTGATGGAGGAAATAGAAGGGGATTAATTTGCTTTAAAGGGGGAATCCAAGTTTTTTGTAAGATATATTCCTAAGTATTTAAATTTATTTAGCTGTCATATAAACTCAAAATAAATTTCCAATTATTTTTTGCTTGTATGGGGTAGGAAAAAGTCTAACGTTTCTATTTTGTCAGGGTTAACTTCAAAGTTTGAGAGAGATCCAAATCAGTGTAATTAGAGATAGATAACAGGATATTGTTTGGATACAATGCACCAGAGATAAATCTATGGAGCCCCCAGGCGCCAGGATTATGGTAGAGTGCACAATGCAGAAAGGAAAAAACATAAATGTATAAGTCTTAACAAAAAGAGTGTATTAGAACACCAGTCTATGTAATCCAAACTGATGCCCAACATGAAACAATGTACTGTAACAATATAGATAAATAAACTACTGGGTAATACCTCAAAAACAATCCACCTATTAGAAATTGATGATATAGAGGGTAGAGATTGAATAGAGGGTGTATCAGGTCCACATAAGTCTAAAGTATCTCACATTATAGGGATTGGTTGTAACAGACCATGGTGACCCAACTTCACAACGGGTCAAACTTGGATCGGCAAAAGATGTGTAAAAATATATATATTTGAAACATAGTCCAGGATATCTCCCAAGTGTCACCAGAAAAAACAAAAATGAAAACAAACCACAGGGTCTCTCTCCAACCCTGCTATATACTTCATGCATGAAGAAAAGAAAAAAGCAATAAAAACAATGTGTAATATCACCACATATGAGTCCTTCTGTGCGCTCAGTATTTCCAAATAGGACAAAGAAGGGCTGGCTCCGGAAGAATTACCTGATGAAAAGTTACTTACCCCGCTCCCGGGGATCCAGTTGTAAAGCGAGACTTCTCATGCTGCTTCCTATGCCTCGTCCGCCCTGTGTCCAGATGAAAATAAACACTAGCAATCTCCGCGTGGTAGCGCATGCGGGTCCTTTTCACTGGCTGCTGCTTTCTTCCAGCCGGCTTTGCGGCTAAATGGATAAGAATGAATGAGCGTAAAAACGGCTGGAGATGGAAATGATGTGTAAAATAGATGATAGGCAATATCCGATTTTAGGCAATAACCAACGCGTTTTGCCTGAAAGACAGGCTTCCTCAGGGATAATTAAAGGATCAGTGTCCATACTGCCCTTTTATAGTCACAGAGTTCCTACAGTTGTTGGCTGATAGGCTGGAAACCAAATTGGCCCAGATGTGTGAATCTAAAACAAACAATCAATGTACAGTCAAGTGAAAACCAAGCAGAGTGGAGTAATACATCGAAGGGAGACTAGAAATGAAATCCTGGAAATAAACAGCTACTGCAAAGTAAATACTTGATAATAAAAAAATATATAAATGTATATGCAAAAGTCTGCAAAGAATGGTACACCCAAGATATTGTAAAGATAATGCAAATATACACAGAGTGAGTATATATTCTGTGGAGATGTTGTAAGCCACAGAGAACAAGGAGGTTAATAAAGAGGGTTCAAAGGAAACTATTGAGTTTAAAGTCAATATTTAAACCATAGGGGGTCAATGTTTTCAGTGTGTAAATCCATTTGCTCTCTTCCCGAGACATACAGCGGATAAAATACCCTCCCCTCCATGGTTTTTTTCACTATAGAGATCCCTACAAACTAGAGCAGTGAGGGGTTTTTGTTGTGACACAGTGCAAAGTGGTTTGATACACTATGTGCCTCAAACAATTTTTTGATGTTCCTCTGGTGTTCACTAATGCGCGAATGTAAGTCCCTCGCCGTTCGCCCTATATACTGCTTGCCGCACGGGCACTCCAGCAGATAAATCACCCCTTTGCTGTCACAAGTGATTTTATCTCTAATGGTATGCGTAACACCAGTGGTGTGTGAGGTGAAGGTACCTACTTGCTTGGTATCCCTTGAATTGCTCGTCCTGCATGCATAGCATCTGGTACAATAGAAAAAGCCTTTTCTATTCTCTCCTAGCCAAGTTCCAGTAGGTGTATTATTGGTGTTGGGGATGCTACTGCTAACAAGCACACTTTTTAGGATATTGTTTGCATTTAAAGAAATCTTATTTTACTGTATCCCATTTTAATACCTGATATATAAGGATTCTAACAAATTATAGCAGCTAGAAGTTCCATTATTAGTGTAAAGGTGAGCATAGGAAAAGGACAACCCTACCCAATACCATTTTTAATGACACTTAAAGATCCTGTGCATTGAAATAGATAATGATTTTAATATTATTTAACAATATAAATGTTAAAATAGTAGTCAGCTTAATAAAACTTTGAATGCCTTAATTACCTAAAAAGGCTGACATCACACCTGTATATAGCAAGAAAAAGACCATGGAGCTGCTGAAACACATAGGAAAGAGCTGACAAATTACATGCTGTTTCACTTTCTTTTCCTCCAATAAAATAACATCTAAAAGCATGTAGGAAGACTTGCAGCATCTATTTCTGTTATTCTGATAACTTGTATATACATGTTTTAAAGAGTGTTTTATTACAAGTGCAAATATGCTTACTTTTTAATTGGTTTATAATAAAAAATGGCAATACACTAGGATTGTTGTGGTACCGCTGTCTATCTGAGTTCCTAGTGACCTCAAGATCTTCCGTGCATTAATCGGGTTCCAGATGGGCTTAATGTAGAAGTGCAAACAACAGGAATTACATACATAAGTATAAAGAACATCAACCTTCATATCAGAAAAGTGTGTGCCCCTCATATATTAAGTGAGTACACACACAAAGGGGGAAACATAGATCTACAGTCTTAACAAAACAAAACAAAAGACTTCCAAGGCACATGAGATTATGTTTAAGAGAGAAATTTGAATGTAACAGTTTTTTTGCAGGTAAACAGTTGTATTTAAGCAAAGATTACAGATAAAATCAAGAAAAGATATTGGTGCACTGATGTAAGCAACAATAGATAAATATCTGTAAGTTGCAAAGTAAATATAGATACAGTGTAATCACATAAGTATAAACAAAATATCATGTTACAGCAAAATGTTCAGTAAAATTAGCTGCTAGCTTCAAAATGCAGTTTTCAGTGGTCAATAAACTAATGTAAACCAGTCTCTCATCCAAATTTCCATAAATGCCTATTTCTTAAAACCATGTTGGTGTGAGTAATATCTGGAAGAGTTTCTATTTTGGAAGGTGGTTCCAAAAATTATTGTCTCTTTTGTACCTGATGTGTACACTCGTGGTAACAGAAAATGAAAGTATTGTCAACAATGTTCGGAAATATGTCCTCCTTAATCAAATAGTCAGCAGTAGCAGCTGGTAGCTGGATGTAGGCATACAGAAATCAGGGAAAATGAGGGAATCCACCCAATCGGATAGGAATGATTTTGCATGACGGTTTTTTGGACCATTATCTAGCACTTGTCATTAATCAGGGAATCCACCGAATCGGATAAGAGTAAACTTTATATGACTGCCTTTTCGAACTATTATCAAGCTGAGGACTTGTTATTGTCTTTATCTATTGATATTATTGTGTATAATTGTCAGAACCATGTGCTGCACATTAGTCTGACATCCTGTATTTGCTATTTTGAATAAACAGCCACATTTTACTATCAAACACTGTACAAGTCCATAATCACACAGAGGAACTCCAACACACTGTATGGCATGTGCAGAGTCACAATCTTTTCAGCCGATGGTTATGACAGATTAAAAAAACACAGATCTGAAGATAAATTTCGTAAAATGTGTATAGTGTGGGATGATTTTTTCTGTAGTGTGTACCCAGCCTTACCTGCAAAATTACTGGTTTTGTCAGTCTGAGATGATACATTCAAATTTCTCACTTAGACATAATCTCAGGCGCCTTGGAAGTCTTTTGTTTTATTTTATTAAATTTATGCAGGAGGGTTTGAACTCCCTCCCCTTCACATTTCCCAAATCCATAGCCACCAGCCAAATCTCCTTGGGAAGCACAGTCACCCATCACTCTATATTTCTACAGTCTGACAATATATGCATGGGACTTTATTGGAATTTATTCATATTTCATTGTAATACCTTATATTTGAAATATTGAAATTACATGTTTGATGCCAGGAAACCAATCATATATGTTATAAATTGTTTATTTCAGTGTGGTGGCATTCGGATTGGTGGCGGGCAGCAATTTGGGTCATTTTCAGGTGCCTGTAGGGCAATATGCTATCAATATTATGAATTGCTTATCCTGCTATTGCAATAGAACCCGTGTTCCCATTGAAATGGGTTAAATTGTGCATATTTGCATATTAGCAAGAGGCCTCATTCATTCATAAATATAAGTGAATGTATTACAACAAATATTTTAGATACTTTCACAATTTGGTATACTTATGGATTTCTAAAGGATATCTAAAACAGTTTTTTTAAATGTCTAAAATTAATGGTTTAAAATGAAGACTGCAAAATAATGTTGAAAGAAAAAAAGTTAATCTCTCAATGCAAGTATCGCTCTCAATCTCTGAAAAGAAATCACTTATCAAATAGAATATTGCCTCAGTTAAGCTATATATTTTCTGTAGCCGAATACATAAGAATGTTATTCTGTTGAGAAGTATATATATCAATGCATCACTTCTGAAGGTAATTTATATATTTTTTTCTGTATCTATAAATAGTCATATATTCATGTATACACAACAGTTTTATTTTATCAAATAAAAATATTAAATATTAATTTTAAAATATTAAAACTAACATTTTAATAAAATTTCATACTTTCAAGTAAATGCAAAACATTTGCTTTTATGAAATAAATATTTATAATTGAAAAATACAAAAAAAATATATAAACAGAATACTTTTCATGATCTATCCAGTGTTACCATACCATTCTAATATAATCAATGTAAATACATTTTAAAGTGTTTCACTTCTAAACTTTCAGAGTATTTTGTTTTCCCATGAATATGTCTTAATTAAAAATATTACAAGATTATACAAAATGTACATTAGTTTATTAATTTAGTTAAGTTTAAGATACAGTGGGTGAAATAAGTATTAAACACATCAACATTTTTTTAAGTAAATATATATTTAATGTGGCAATTGTAATGAAATTTACACCAAATGTCAGCAACAACCCTTGCAATCCACACATGCAAAGAAATCAAACCATAGATGTCCATAATTTAAGTTTTCTGTAATAATGTGAAATGACACAGGGAAAAAGTATTGAAAACGCTTCCTGAAATTTATTTAATACTTTGTACAAAAGACATTGTTGGTAATGACAGCTTCAAGACACCTCCTGTATGGAGAAACTAGTCACATGCATTGATCAGGTGTGATTTTGCCCCATACTTCAATGCAAATAGTCTTCAAATCTTGAACGTTCCGTGGGTTCTTCTATGAACTCTGATCTTTAGTTCTTTCCATAGATTTTCAATTGGATTCAAGTCAGGTGATTGGCTGGGCCATTCTAGCAGCTTTAAAATCTCAAATCTCGCTCTCTGCACACTATTATCGTTATTACAGTAATAGTGCGTGTAAAAACCACTATTACGGTAGTTTTCTCGCTGGATTTCAGCTTGCAGCTCCGTGAGCCACGAGCTGAAATCCAGCTTACTATTACCGTAATAATGGTAATAGTTTTAACGCTGCAGGAAATTCAAAGAATTTAATATGCCCCATACAGTGACAAAATTGATCTTGAAGATTGCTACAGGGCTCCTCCCATAGCCTACGTGAGCCCTGTAGCAGCAAATCACTGAGGGCCCCAATCAATCATATACATAGGAGCCTCAATCTCACTAGGAGGCTCCCATGAAGTAAGTAAAAATGAATTAATGAATATATAAATAAATACATATAAATAAATGCATATATAAATATATAAATAAATAAATCATTCATATAAATTAAAAAATAATATATATTTTTTTATATATATATATATATATATATATATATATTATTTTTTTATAATTTTTTTCCATTAGATACTGGTGGCTTCCACACCAATACAATGGGAGTTTCCAATACAGTAGGAGGCCATTTAGGCAAGACAGGACAAACATCCACCCCTGCAGCCATTATTGAAGACAAGAGCAAGGCACAGCAAGAAGAAAGAAAAACAGAAAGAAATAAATTACACTCACTTTTATTCAGGTAAGTGTATGTTCAGTTTTTTAAAATTATCTTTTTAATTTTTATTGTTAAAAAAAATATAATTTTTTGTGTATGTGTGCAAATAGATAATCATACAAATAATGTAGTGCTATTTGTATGATGACCTATTAATAGTGCTTGATAAATAGATTCCCCAAAAGGGGTTATCACCAGCGATAACCCTATTAGAATTTTGCGGAGCAAAACCAAAACATTTTGCTGGCAAAATATCAGTTTTTTAAAGCAAATTGGCTTTATGCACTTTGATAAATCAGACCCTGGATTCAGTACTGTAATAGAATGTTATTTTATAATCTATTGCTGAACCCCCCTCCCACCTTCACGGGCGAACAGGCAAAAGCATGTAAACATGCTAAACCCGTTGTACAGCACCGTGCAACAGCTGTATAGACTGTCACTGGCAAAATGGAGCTGCATGCACAGCCGCAGCAGCTCCTCCCAGGCATAGCCAGACAGTGGAAATCGTCACTGGCGCCCTGCAGCTGAACGGTGAGTCCCAATAACACTGGGCTTTCAGCTAATTATATATAAAAATATAGGATATATATTCTTTATTTAAACATACTATATTTTTTACTTCATTTGTATTTTAAAGTTAATGGGTACTATATAAACTGAAATTCAGCTAGATGACATAGGATTGTTTTTTACCAGATGAAGCAGCAAAAATGTTATAGGATCCGCTAATCTATATTTTATTAACCATTACTAAAGCTTTAATAAGATTTCATATATATATATATATATATATATATATATATATATATATATATATATGTATTCTAATTCAACTTTAATATAAGAGGCAAGCTTCAGTAATTACTTTAATTACTGATTAATAAATTAGAGGATCCTTTAACATATTTGCTGCATTATATATATTGCATATATGTATGTAAAATAATAAAAAACTGGTGTCATTGTATCAATGTTTTTGATTGTTTATATTTTTTTCTGATCATATTTTAAATGTGCTTTATCATTGCTAGTGTTAATGTGTGCTATCAAAATTATTTTTAATGTGGGGTATCAATTGTATTTGTAATGTGCGTTATCAATGCTTTTTTGATGTGCATTATCATTGCTAGTTTTAATGTGCAGTATTAATGCTAGTTTTGATATGCGGTATCAATGCTAGTTTTAATGTGCTGTATCAGTGTTAGTTTTAATGTGCGATATCAATGCTAGTTCTGATGTGCGGTATCAGTGCTAGTTTTAATGTGGTATCAGTGCTAGTTTTAATGTGCGGTATCAGTACTAGTCGGTGTCAATGTTAGTTTGATGTGCAGTGTCAATGGTATTTTGAAAAAACAATTTGAATAGACTAAAAAGTGTATGCTGAAGGCTTATTGTGTTTTTGGTTTTTTTTGGCTTTGTTCTGAATTCAAACATTTGGAAAACCCCCTTAAAAATCCTGCGTTTGCCCCTGCGTGGACACACTGGAATTTTCCTCTAGGCTCCTGTGTAAAGTGTTTGTGGGTGTATGTATGTAAGTATATATATATATATATATGGGCCTGATCTTGATTCTGAGTGTGTGTTTAAGTACAATGCAGTGTATTGTATTGATGTCAAATATTGCAAGTGTGTAGCCATATAATGTTTTTTAACTTTTATTTCCATAAGCTATTATTACAATTTGTTATTTGGAGTCATATTTTTATACTGGTTTGCCACTTACAACATTTTTTTGTTGTTTATCAAATGATAGTTGATTCCAGATTAATAAATATGGAGAGCTCCAGATCAAAAACGAAAGTGAAAGGAGGTGCTCAGAAAGCTATAGAAAAAAGAACAAAAGAGCTTGATTTAGCTGGAAAGGATCATAAACAAATGAAACTGTATTTTACAGGGGTATGTTAGAAGTTATCTGTTTAAGAATACCGACTCCACTGGTTTTGGATAGGTAGCCATTGTTATTTTCAGTGTTTAAAACTAAAAGTGAAAATGCGTTCAACACATGTTTGTTACTAGCATTTTCCATAGCATTTGTAGGGATTGCCTAATACATTTGGCCACTGTAACAGAACAATAAAACACAATGTGTTCCAGGAAATCAACATTAGCAGTAAAAGTGCTATGGGTACGGTGACACTAGAAACAATAGTTTCTAATGTCAGACCCAATAAATGCCTTTTAAGAGCATTAAAAATGCTAATACAATACATACCAAAAATGCCAGTGGGTCCGAGGCCTAAGTGCGCATTTACTCATACTTGTTTATCAAACAGAAAATACAAGTAAATCTACAATACATTACAAAATAGTTAAGTCAAGTTTTGTGAGCTTTCTGCTCTAAAGTTTAGACGGCTATGTTTTAGCATACTTAACAGAATGATTATGATTAAGTATTGAAAATATTATGCATTATGCAAAGTATTGATTAATAAATAAATAAAAGGTGGCGCTACTTGTTGGAGTGAATATACAGCACACAAAATTTTGCATGAAAACATTTTACGTTGTTACAGTGCATGGATTTTCTTGAGTGAGCATGGGTTCATTTTTCGCGTTTCAGATACATGTTTATAAAATGATATATTTTGTTGATGTTACTGTTGTTTCTGCATACTGAATATTTGAAGCTGCACTAACATCTAAAGTGGTAAACATTTTGTTCACAGCTTTAAAATGGCTGCAGTTGGGTGGGGAAGGCGGAGTAAGTGAGAGGACCAGAATATATCGATCAAAAGCCACAATGTTCACAATTGCAGATTATCATTGGTTCTCCCTCTCTTATTCACTTCAAAGCATCATACAGCCCAGTTTTCATCCAGAAAAAAATCACTAGCTCTGGGAAATATATTCTGCACTAACCAGTCCCCAGGACCGTGTTGAAGGGAATGGTCCTACAATGATCTTGGTGGTAATGCAGCTTTAAAGCTACATAACTTAAAGATCTCGGGCTTCCTTGACACAAAGTTTGTTTCAGGCAACCGATGTACCACATAAAAATCATACCGAAGAGATTATTGCTGGCACAAGTAATAATACAAACCCTCCAGTAGTGTTATATAAGATGGAAGAGGATTCAGAAGCCAATGTCAGTGATTTGGAGGGCTTCCCTGAAAGCAGCTCTCAACTACAGCTACACAGTCATTCCCAAGAAGAACCTAGGAGCCCTCCTGAGATAGAGTGTATCATAGTAGAAGAGAGCCATGACTTGGACGTAGTTGTAAAATGTACAAGTCTGTCATATGTGCTTTCTCCAAAAAGCTCTATTGCAGAAAAAATTGCATTTGATGAGCAGCACCAGGGCCGGATTAAGGGAATGGAGGCCCCTGGGCTAAGGGGGCCTCCATTCCCCCGTGAGGGCCCCCCCGTGATCCGATACCTCCTTCTCCTCCTTCCCCGGTGCGCTGTACACTCTTTACTGAGGAGATCTTGTGAGAGTGAGACTCACGAGATCTCCTCAGTAAGGAGACTACAGCGCGCCGGGGAAGTACTGCAGTGAAAGTGCTAAGCAGCACTGATCGGGCTGGGGGCGCCCCCGCCCCCAACTGATCAATACTGCTGCTGAGCACTTTCAAGGGCCCCCTGGATGCCCGAGGCCCCTGGGCTGTAGCCCAGTGGTTGATCCGGCCCTGAGCAGCACCCTTATCAGCCAACTACCATGGATTGTCACAACATTCCATTTAAAGAGGCAGATTTCTATTATTGGAAACAACAAAATGAAGAACATGCTAGGTGCTCTTGACTAACATTTCGGGTACTAAATTGAAAAATTAAAGCATTTTTTTGCAGCATTTGCATTGCTTTTTCAGATGCTGTGTCACCGTTTGTTAGTGGCTGTACAAATTTCAGACACTGCCATCAAGCTGTAAATAAGCATGAATCCTCAAAAAGTCATTGTGATGCTGCTAATGCATACTTTATTGTAAGGAAGAACAGAAGCATTTAAACATTTATAAAAAGGGATCAAGCTCCAAGATGAAAGAAAGAGATGCTTCAAAAAATTGAAGTCATGAAACGCATATTTGATGTGGCAAAACTTCTTGGGAAACAAGGCTTGCCATTTCATGCCCATGGAACTAATGAATAACTCTACAATCTTAATAACAGTGAGATTAAATTGAAATTTCTTTGATGGAAATTTTTTAGAGATTATTTTACTGTTATCCCATTATGATGTCCCATTAAAATATCACCTTGACAAATGTATTCAAGAGAGTGAAAAAAGAAAAACACGTTTGCAGGAAAGAGGAAAAGCAGGAGCAGTTGGTCGTGGAAGTTTAGTGACATCGTTATCATTACAGCATTATGTCTCTCATATATTAATTAACATTCAACCAATCAAATGAAGATGTTCTTACTTAAATAGTAGGACCTTGCAGAGAGGACTCTTATGCTTTGAAAAAGTCTGGTGAACCAGACGAAACGCGTCAGGGAGTCCTCTGATTGTCATATCCAGAAACTGCTTACCAATTATCTACATGTTCAAGCGCTAGGAACTTTTCTCTCAGGAACCGTTTCTCTATGTTTGTCCCCGGGCGGACCGAGTTTGGGTGCGCACCCAGAAGACACGTGACCAGGTTACTAAAGGGACTGACCGACTGCAATTCCCATTCAGGGTTGGTGAATACCTAATTATCGTTTATGCAGATTGTGTCCAGCAGAGTGCCCGGAGAGTATTAAGACTGATTCATTTATCGGTACAGGTACCCTCTATTCTATGCATAGTTCCGGACTTTGGTGAGAAAAATTTTCTCTAATAATCAATTGGCACCTAGAGGCTTTATATCGGGTTGGATATTTAATACATCAGTATTTGCATTGGACTTTATGAGATATCTTCGTGTTTCACTGGTATATGAATTAGCCTTTGGAATTCATCCACTGCCATTGGTTGTTTATATTTTCTATATTCCATGTGATATTGTTTGTATGTGTTTCATATTGGCTTATATTCCGATTTTCTATATTACCAATAAATATTATATGTTTTTACATATGCCGGTTATTTGTTTATATATTGAATATCCACTATTGCATCTCCTAGTGGGTATCTGCGCTGGTATCTTCTGTTTTTAATTTTTATCACACAAGCAATTGATAATCGTATTAAGTAATTAATCGTTTCAGAAATTGGTGCAAAGAGATTTAGAAGTCAAGTTGATTCCATACAAGATGCAGAAATTGTAGATCAAGCAACAGTTGCCATTAGGTATGTGAAAAGAGAAGCAATCCAAGAATGACTCATTTCTGTTCTCCCTGTTACTGATGCATCAGGCCAAGGATTCAATGAACTATTGATGGCTAATTTCGAAGTGCTTGGGCTTGACTACCATAAAATTGCTGGTGAATCATTTAATGGTGCAGCAAACATGAGGAGTTCATATGTAGACTTACGAGCACTGATTTCTAAAGTAGTGCCTGATTCTATTTACATTTGGTGCTATAGCCACATCCTCAATCTATGCATTTCTGATTGTTGTGAAGTCCTTGAAGCAAAAAAATTTCTTCGGCCTGTTAAATCACATGGCATCGTTTATTGGAGATTCCCACAAACGTATGAACATATGGGCCGAAAAACTTCATAAAAGGCAAGGATAGAAAAGTTTTTAATATTTCAGAAAATTGGCGAGACAAAATGGTGAGCAAAGGAGAAGGCCCATAATTGGGTATTTTGAGAGAGGCAGTCCCTGTATTTGGATGCTATTGAAGTTTTATTTTCAATCTCACATTTGGGAAATTGTGATTCAAGGGCCACTTCTGAAGCTACAACTTTATATGAAAAACTGTGCAAGTTCAAAGCCATTTTAACAGCGAATGTATTCCTTGCCATTTTTGATGTGATTGGACCATTTTCAAAATACTTACAAATCAGTAGTCTTGACTTTCTAGTGGCATGAAAAATGGTTGAGAATGCCATTGACCAGCTAATGAAAATTAAATTTTGATAATATTACAGAAAAGGCTACACATTTTGCATAAAAAATTAATGACCTTATAGCCAATTGTGAAATAATCTCTTTCCTTGAGATTGGAACTGAGATCCCAGTGAGAAAGGATGGCAGAAAGAAATGAATGGCAGGTGAGATCTAAGTTGATGAACGTCTAATCGATGAACTGAAACGTTTTCGTGTGGAAGTGTACAGACCAATTTGTGACCAAATTTTAGCAAGTCTTACAGAGAGATTTTATGAAAATAAACAGTTGGTGCTGGGCACCCAGTATTTGGATCCTAGATTTTTTGAAAATATTTGAATTGATTCAACAACCTGCTTGAAGCATTTATGACCATGTCTGTAGAGCGAAACCTTTTGTAACTAGTTCAATTTCAAGATGTGCTGGAAATTGTCCGTGAAAGTTCACCACTGAAGGGATCTTATGCAGGAATTGGGAATATGGAAGTTCCTTCTTAAATGGCAAAAGAAGAATAATGGCTGCATGCAAATAGGATTTACAATCAGGTTTTTTTTTTAACACTGTAGTAATTAGACATCCGTTTTGTTTCATGACCACCAGGTCCAAGAAGTGAATACTACTGGAGTTAAATTCAAAAGTTAATTTGATTGTTGAATCTTCTGCATTAATAGATTCAATCTTTCAAAGAGTTGCACCTCAGTGCCATCCAGTTAAAAAACAGGTCATCAATGAATTATCTAAAAAAGGCAATCTGGTGTCCAAACCTGCTCAAGGTTTGTTCCTGTTAACAATGGTGCATAAATATATTCGGATATCTATGGGTCAAATTTAACCCCATCACAGTCCCAAACACCTGTAGATAGTACTGCCTTTCAAACTTAAAAGAGGTTTTTTTTCCCAATGTGAGTTGTATCAAATAAATTATGAATTACGTAGGAACATCCTGTCTAAACCTATGTTCCTCAAATGAGTTGCGGACAACTTCAATCCTCGCCTGATCATGTATAGACTCTTCTCATCCAATGTGACCAATAAATAGTCAGCAAGATTGAATCAAAGGTTAGAAATTTCAGTGAGTAATGAAAAGGAGTCTTGGATAAAGCTGGGTATGGCTCTGACCAGTGGCTGGAGATAAAAATCAATAAATTGTGAAAATGGCTGTAACAGCGAATCAGTGATGATTAGTCTTCCTGGAGGTGATTCAAGACTCTAATTGATTTTTGGTAATGTATAAATCACAGGACAGACAGAGAAGTTTGTTATAAGGGATCTAAAAGTAGGTGCCGAAATCCAACCACACATCACCAAATAGTCAATGATTTTGTCAACAATACTTTTAAAAGCATTTGTGGGGCCACAACGAGCAGGGTATAGGTTGATGTATCAGAAAGTAGTTTGATGATCTTTTTCTTGTAATCCTTTCTAATAAAAGATTTAATCAAAATGTTATTAGGTGGGAAAAGGTGCAGTTAAATCTTAAAGGAAAAAAGAGTATCCTGCGCTACTGAGTGTGTTCACATACCTCTAACATCAAATAACAATGGAAAATGAAAGCAATCCTACTACAATATCGATCTGAATGAGTGTGTTGTTATAAGTTCCCTAGATATCTGCCCAATCTTTACTCCTCTGGTCCTTCAGGTGGTAGCTTTGGGGTCCAATCTGTTCCAGAATATACAGCCCTTACAATCCAATGCGTTTCAACCTCTTGTAACAGGTCTTTCTCAAGGATCTGTTACAAGACCTGTAAAGATTGGGCAGATATCCCGGGAACTTCTAACAACACGCTCATTCCGATCTCTATCTGGTAGGGATCCATTCAATACACCTCTGTTCCAGTTTTTTTTTGTATTTTTATTGTTTTTAATTGATGTATGTTTGTTAGTTAGCTGCTATGTCAGCTACTATGTGTAATAAAATATTCCTGTTTTATACGGTATCACGCTTGATCAGTTTATTATTTTTTTCATACTCACACTGATGGATTATCTCTGATGGAAGATAAGAACTAAGAGATAAGAGATACTCTGCTTGACTTCAATTTCTTTCTTGTAAGTCTTCTCGCATAAGGATTTGAATGGTGAAGGACCAATCAATACTACACATGACAATTTGTGGAGCACTTAAGGCAATTATGAATTCACTGTTCAGCAAGCAGAATTACAGAGGAGAGTGAACGTGGTGGAATTAATCATATGGATTGATTTATAGCAATTAATTGCTTCAAGAATATATTATAATTTATTTATCTTATTTATGTCATATTTTTTCAATAATATTGTCTCAAAGATGTCACATTATGTTGCATTATAAATTTTTTTAACATGTCACATACTACTTCAAGTCCATAAGGAAGGAATGACTACTATACTGTGACACATGGATCCTCTCACCATTTGAATATAAGTATTTCTATATATTCATTACTTTTTCACATAGCATTCATTGTATTAGGATTGCTTTCATTTTCCATTGTTATTTAATGTTAGAGGTATGTGAACACACTCAGTAGCGCAAGATACTCTTTATTCTCTGAATAGATTTGATATTCTTAGAAATATTTGTACAATTCCCTTAAGAGAAAACAGCAGCAACTGAGAATAGCGCAGCCCACCATCTTTTATATACTATCTTTTAAATCTAAAAGGAGTTGGCGATGATATCTTTCAGTCAAGCAAAGAATTCTTTTAATTTAAGATGTCTGTTTACTTTAAATAAATCTACCTTTCATTGAAACTGGTCATGCAAAGTAGTTGGCACAAATGTAAGTCCCTTGCATAATAGACTAACTTCTGAGTCTGTTAGAGGATGAAAAGAAATGTTGTATATTAGATTCTCCTCTGTCTTAGGGAGCGGCGGTTCGGGACACCTCTTCCCACCCCTCCTGGGGTTGAGACTTGGACATTTTATGATGGTGTCCATTGCAATCTTGTAGCCATGCCAAGATGAGTTTCAGTGTCTTGAGGCCCAGATGTAACTAAAGGTCTTTGGGAGGATGAAGTTTCCCTGTCTAGAGATGAGACACCTGAACTATTATCAATTGTGTTCAGATCAGCTGGTCTTCTAAGTTCGAAATCTAAGACAGTTATACTTGGAACTCAGATTTCACACAAATGCTGATCCCTATGATCCCTGTAGTCCACAATGATCCCTGTAGTCCACAGTTACTTTGTTTAATTTATCTATTTTGAAGTTGATAAGGTCTCTTTTGTAGTTAGTTACTTGGGTTTGTAATTTGCCCTATCAATCACTAGAAGGATCCTGGCTCAAGGTCAGTTTATATGAGGTTTCAACCTTGGTTAGTTCTGAACAAACATTGTTAAGTTCAGTACCTACTTCTTTGATCATAAGTAGCATCAAATCCAAAAAACATGTATTCAGGATCCTACACCAGCATCTGCAAATGGAAGCTTTAGTGTGTTCAATAATAGGAATATTAGCTATATGGAAAACCCTTGGAATACGTTTCTGGTGATGATATTCAGAAAGAAACTGTCTATATAACAACTGATCCACTTCTTGTTATTTTAATTTTAATAATTTGAAAAAGACATCCTTTGGTGTTTCATCAGGAATAGTACCAAGCTAAGGTAAATAGAACAAAATTCTTGCAGAATAGTGCTCAATGAAAACATATTTCTGCAAAATCACATGTTACTTAGAAAAAGATGATAATCTTGTGCTGCATTCCACAGTAAATTTGCATAATTAACTCTTTGTTGTACATGAGTTTGTACATTCAGAAGCTCTGCTATGACAGCGTTTGCTGAGAGAAGGATTTCTACACAGCCTTCACAGCAGTATAGTCGATCACATGTGATTCTTGACTGTGTTATTTAACCTTTTGACATTCTCCCCATAGAAGGGTTGCTTAGCAATTTGAGCAACACTTCCTGCAATGTTGAGTGACTGATTTCCACAGATAGGATTTTTAATCCTGCCTAATTAGTAATACTCTACTGATTTACTATGTATATGATATTTTTCCTTTTATGATTAATGCTATTTGAGCTACTTTTTTTTTTTTTTTTCTTCTTTGTGTGTATTGCACCTTGTTTAGCCAATTTGTACAGCTGGTGACTATTCTATTGGTTCACTCCCACTGTACAAGGTAATAAGTCATTTTGGTTCCTTGTGGTGTTAGTCTTGATAAAGGGCTGTGTCATGACCTGAAAAGTCAATTTCTTTTTTTTTTTGGAAAAAAGCATTTAAAATTTGGAAAAACCAGCTGTGAGTGTCAAATTTTATTTGTATAATTTGGCTATGCATGTGTAGACAAATTCTTTAGAATGCCACTGAAGTGTATGGCTTGGTACACACTGGAGTGTTTTCATCCAATAATCGGGCAAATCAGCCAACATACGACTGGTCGGAAGTCGAATTAGTGTATATAGTCACACAATGGTCGAAAGTCGTTCCAAAGTGTCGATTGTCGGCTCATATGGTTGATCGTACTGTTTAATGTTTTCCGACCAATCACCAACCGATCATGTAGTGTGTATGCACTCATGCTCATGATCGCCATAGAGTTTACAGAGTCATGTTCTTTTTAGCCGATGCTAACAATGAATTTCTCAGTGAATAAATGTAGGGAGTGCTGTAGATGGAATAATTCATTTGTTTGTTCTGAGACAGAATGTTTTGTTTCAGAGTCACAGAAGCTAACGAAATTCATTTGTACATGAGAATAGCTATAACAAGGCGGTTTTAATCAGTGTGACAATGTGACAATAATGAATGAATGAATATTGTGCTGTCATTCTCTGAAGACTAGAGGACCAGATGAAGAGCACAGATCTGAAGGTAAATCGTGTCAGTGTGTATGCATGAATCGTCAGACTGATCGGACTTTCATTCATAGGTACAATCTTCTGAGATAAAATGTTGGTCGGAAAATTCTTCATTGTGTACTTAGCCTAAATCAGGCCAAATGACCAGAATTGATTGTGTCTAAGCAACCTACTGCTACAGATATAGCAAGAAAGTTAGAAGTCTATAAATGGATGAAGTGGTCTGCTATATGGTGGTATGCCATACTGTCATTTCTGCTACTGCCTAAAATGTAGACTGTCGAATTCCTTTCACTTATATTGTCCATACTGACACTTCTAAATGTCCATACTATTACATTTTACATTTCCACTTTGAGCATTGGATGTAAATATAACAATTATACAGATATTGTGCTTCATATGCCATGTAAACTAACTGTAAGAAATTGTGCCTAAAACATTCCCATAACACAGAGCCGTGAACAGGAATGAGAAATACAAATATTTTTACAGCCCACTGTAAACTACTATTACTAGTCATTAGTGCAGCAAGATGCTACCAACATATTTTATGTAAACTAATATTTTACATGGTGTCGGTGGAAAACCAATTTTAATCAATGGTGCTTTTTTGAATTTATCAAAAAATTATTAAGGAGGGGTCATTACAAAAATAGTCAAAATTACTATCATATAGTTACACTAAAGTGAAAAGTTAAGAAAATACTATATGTGTTTAAAAATGATTAAACCCTTAGGTGGGAGCTAGGTATGAATTGAAATTGTATAGGGAATTTTATCACATCTTTTGATTGGCTGTATATAATCATACAATTATATTCTCTTAATTTCAATTTCAAATAGACTGCACTTTATTCAAAGACAATTGTGAATTCATGTCACTTTATAATTTGTATTGCTACAGAATATTGTTGTTATTATTATTATTATTATTATTATTATTATTATTATCTATTGCATGTACATAGGTTTTTATCTCATATTACTTAGAGGCCTATTCATATATGCTACAGGCATAAAATTCAATTATATTCAATTTTAAGTGGGTACTATTGTATTTTATTTGAAAAATAAATAATTAGAGAATTTCTCCCAAAGTGTGTCTTGTCATAAGATGTACTTTTGCTGCACCTGATGTTATATCTCATAGCATATTTTTCAGGACAAGACTTTATATATTTTATAGTCAGACCAATTCCCCACCATGAGGATAGTTTACATTACCAGGATTATGATCTATTATACTTTTAGGTGGCTCCCCAATATTGACAGGAAATGTATGGTTTATCACATTTAAACGTGATATGTTAGCACAAAGGGAAAAACTGATTCACTTATTCCATGCATAAATTTCTTGGTAGCGTGCCATATAGTGGAAACTCCTTACAGGTATTTGCTCATATTTTCTATATCTTTGTATTATTAGAAAAGCATCATTCACTATGTAGACCACGCACTTCTGTTTACCTAATACTTGTCACTGAGATCATATATTGCAGACTTCTATTTGCTTAATATATTTGTCATAGATATCATTGATCACATCTGGGACAAATTGCATTAAATGTATCCTCGGCTATTACTGCCCTTGTATACTACCACTAATATCCCCCTTTCCTTTCATATTTTCCTGGCAGATTTGTTACAGATACTGTACTTGACAAAAATTTGCACGGCTGATATTTGCCCTGGGCAAATTAGACCATATTTAGGAAAAATAAGTAGAGAATCAGGCAGTATCAGAACTCTGTTGAAGCAAACAGCAAAAGCAAAGCAAACAGACTTATAAAATGTAGATTGTGGGATATGATAAGAAACAAAAAAAAGTCTTTGACCTTTTGTAAACCTTAACAAATGTGTATGTAATCTCTGTCGCAAAAGATATTTTGCCTCTAGAACTTTGAAAAATAAAAATATTGAGGCTTCTCCAATCCTCTTAGATAAAGATGATTTGAATTGTGTCTCAAATTTAGAAAGTTTATCTTTAGAAAGCACCCAAGATCCAAATAAACCTGTAGCTGTCATCTCAATACCTACTTTGATATTGATGGTTGTAAAAAAAAATCAGTTTAAAAACAAATCTTACTTCTATCCTTTCTGATATAGGGGTGTATACATTGATTAATTCTATAAATTCTCCTTACAATAAAATACAAATATTTGTGAAGGAGAACACAAAATTCTAAAAATTTCAACCACAATCTCTTGCCAGCCTAACAAAAAGCTTTAAAGGAGCTTTGTGAGGATAACTCTATAATCATCAAAACCGCAGATAAGAAGGGTGGGGTTGTTATTCAAAACCTAGAGGACTACCTTATTGAAGCCAATCACCAATTTACAGATTAAGCCGCGGTCGGCTCCACCTACTTCCGGGTCTGACGTCACTCGAGTGGCGTTCTGCCGCTAATACAGACTAACAAACTGATACTCAGATTCCTCTATAAACATTCCATTAGCGCTATTATACTCGCCATCCTAGTACAACAGATTAATGAAATACTATATGGGAACATATTACTAGCGACTCAGCGCTTTGATGAGGAGACCGATGGTATAGAGATTACCTATTAAACACGAGTTACCTAGTTACTCTTAGAGCTACTATTCATTAGCCTCAGTAGGTGTATACATATGAAAATTAGCCATTAAACACTTGGCAACCTCTTGATATATTAGATAGGGCTCGTGCCTTATGACTCTTTAACATTTGTTAAGATATATGGTAATCTGATAAAATCTCTACATGTGGGGAACATATTAGGCAAATACTGCCATCTACAGTTTATACTATACACAACACTAAATATTGAGACACGCTCTCACTAGGCAGAACATGTTTAACTCAGATTCCTCCATAAACACTCCACTAGCGCTATCATACTCGCCATCCCAGCATAACAGATCAATGAAATACTATATGGGAACAGACTATTAGCGACCTAGCGCTTTGATTAGGAGATCAATGGTATAAAGATTACCTATTAAACACGAGTTACCTAGTTACTCTTAGAGCTACTACTCATTAGCCTAAGTAGGTGCATATGAATGAAAATTAGCCATTAGACACTTGCCAACCTCTTGATACATTAGATAGGGCTCATGCTTTATGAATCTCTAATACCTGTTAAGATATATGGTAATCCGATAGAATCTCTATATGTGGGGAAAATACTAGGCAAATATTGCCATCTACAGCTTATACTATACACAACACTAAATATTGAGGGTTGTATAAGTGACACGCTGTTACTAGGCAGAATATGTTCAACCTCTGCCACTCTATCTTGATACTTATGGACTAATTTGTGTTGTATATTCCCACAAGAGATCTTATATCAGTGATTTTCTTTTTGGAAATATTATAAACTCTGATCGGCTCCACCACAGGGTCAACTTATTTTTAAATTCTATACTTTTCAACACTATAATTTTTTTTATATTTCGCTTTTTTATCTGTGTGGTATATCTATATGTACCATTTTTAATGCATACCAATAAAAATAATATGTATTAATTCACTACTCATATGTACCTGGAGTGCTTATTTAGGTCATTATTCTCTTTTTTCCTCCTTTGGATTGTATTGTATGTTACTGGATACTTTTAAAGAAAAAGATTATCCCATATATTTATTGAATAACTTCTTTCAAAAATATCTTTCCCTAAAAAAAAAAGATTCATTAGTTCTAAAGAAACCTAAAAATACAGCCACTACATCTTTTGATGAGTTCCCTATCTTTTTTCTTTATTTTATGATTGTTCTAATCAGATAAGGAATGTAATTAATTGTAATCATAATATTCTTTGTTCAGATCCACTATTGAAATCGATACTAGGACCAAAAGCGAAAGTGTTTTTTAAGAAAGCTAAGAGTTTGGGATTTTTTTTTAGCACCAAGCCATTGCACAAAGAAATCACCGATACTAAAAATATCATACCTGGCTGGCTAACCAAACCAATTAGCACTCTGGGCTGGTTTAAATGTAGAGCCAACAAATTTAGTACGTGTAATCTATGTCAGATTTACTTTGAACAAAACGAAAATATACAAATAAATTATTTATCAACTGCACCACTAATTATGTCATACACTTGTTACAGTGCCCTTGTAGCTATCAATACATAAGTCGCACTATTAGACAATGAACTATGCAATTTTTAGAGCATATATGCTATATTAAACTGCAAAAGATCACAGTATTCCTCATCTTTTCCCTGAAAAACACAATAGCAATCCATTAAGATTAAAACGGATTGGTTTGGAAGTTATCATTCCAACAGCCAGATGAGGTGATAGGTTCAAACATTTATGTCTCAGAGAAACTTTTTGGATTCATTAACTCAGTATCTTACAACCTGAAGGGCTTAATGATTGCCTTGATCTTGATTTTGATTAAAAATATTATATTTCTTTAAGTATGTTAGTTGATTGGCTTATATATCCCTTTTTCTATTTTTATCTTTATTAATATTATTATTACTTTCATATTTATTTATTTTTATATTTATGTTTATTTTGAATTTTGTTTTGCATTTTATTTTAAATTTTATTTTTATCTTTATTTATATCTATTTTTATTATTTTATGGTATTTTTATCTATATTTGCAAATAGTTATACAGAATGTTTGTATTTGTTTACTTATAATATACAAACAATAATCTAAACAATAATCCTTGATCAATTAATAATTTGTATAAAGCATAAAAAAGGAGTAACTTTGCACCTTGGCAAAAACATGTTGCATTAGAGCGGGAGGTAAATTTAAAACATGGGGACAGATTTATATTTGGGGTATAGTGTGTACTAGATCAACTTTAAATTTCAATGTAAAAAAAAGACTATCAAGTATTTGTGTGCTACATGAAAAAGCAGCCAGTATTTTCCTTACATGGAAAATAATAAACATATTTGCACCCCTTGTATTGTATCATTGTTTGTCCAGGATCCATTTTTTTTGCCCTGCTCATCTTAGTGACTCAGGCCCATTATTGGAAATTATGTTTGTATTGCTATTAATATGGGACATTGACCTTCATTTTGGAGCAGCATGTGTTGTTTTTCATTAGTATGCAATACTATATCATATTATTTTGTTCTCTATATGCTATATATCCCTCAATGCAATATATATATATATATATATATATATATGACTTAAATTGCCATAAATATTTATATTAGTCTTTTTATTGTCACATTCCTTTGCAACACTTTTAAATAAAAAAAAACAGTTGAGCTACTATGATTACAGATTGTTTTACTAATTATACTAATTACACTGCCTGATTGGACCTCCTGCAAATAAATACCAAGTGTTTCACAACAGCTGATCTCCTTCTAATGAAAATGCCTTCAGCACAGAAATGCGTCAAGGCTCCATGTTGCATTCCTTAGATCAATTACAGTGATTCATATTGACTCATATCCCATTGGAACCTCATGATTGCTTTACAATATAAGCTGGCACAGCTGTGGAATTACTTGGGGCATATCTTCAAAATAACGGGCTTAGGACTTCTTCTTTGGTACTTACCACTCCTCTGATAAAATGGGATATCACATCTGAAGCCTGGAGCAAGTCAACACTCTTGGTAATTGGATACATATACTTCACTATTCACCGCCTATATAACTCTTTGCTGATACCCTCCGGAACTAATTAAGTGATATTGTCAGATCTTACAATCTACATTCTATTACCCTGTTTGCTCTACTACTGTTCAACAAAGTTCCAATACGGCCTGATTCTCTACACATCTGTACTAAATATGGACTAATTTATTGCTCTTTGGACATGTACATTATAGGAACATATATTGTTTTTTATTATTGTTTTTATTATTGTTGAATAAATGTTAAATGTTTTATACTTTTTTGGCATACAACAACTGTTTTTTTATATGTAGAATTTTATTACTCACAAATAATTATCTAGTACAGTCCTATCTGTGTTTCATATAATTTATATTTTACAGAAACTCCACCATCTCCATCGACACTTGCTGACATACTGATTTGTGTATTTAATTAATTGTTTTAGTGCCCTAAGTGTTTAGTCTTGTTGTGTCTCTTCATGTGTTAATTTACATCTTTCTACACTAGAGACATACTGAGAGAGTTTTTTTCTGATCCAACAACAAATGATTATATATATGCCAAATATTCAACTTAAAGGAAGAAGAGTCAGGCATGCAGTTTAATACACACAATCTTTTCAACATTGATTCATTCGTGTGTAACGGTAATATTTTTTTGAGATATTCACTCCTGGTGTCCTAAGGGGGGGGGGGGTTATGCTGCAGTGTACAGCTTACCCTTAATTATTTTAATTTGCTAAATAAGAGCTTTAGAGTGCTTAAGCTTGGAACTTACTAGCTGTGCATGAAAGATAAAGAAGAATAGAGCAAAGGTTAATGGGTTATGTTCCAAAAAATCTCAAATAAATCTTCAGTAGGTTGGATGTTTACCAATTGGACTATAGGACTAAGGTATTTTAAATGATGTTGTTAACAGTCTGCGTGTATATAGTATCAGGTATATATATATACAATGTTTATCCAGCTTTGCAGGAACTGTTTACAAACTGTGGATATTTTCCTAGCTGAGTTTGGGTCTATTGTTTTAGTGATAGTAGACCCCAAACAGTTGAGCAAAGCCATGCTTTTTTTTCTAGAGAATAGATCACTTTTGTTGAGTAAATTTTTATCTTTACAGGAATTCCCCAGTAGTAAAGAATGTCAGCTTATCTGCAAAATCTGAGTGATCATCCAGAATTCACTCTAGTGCACATTCCCAGAGATAAATCCATTCAAATGGAGAGATTGTCATGTGGTTTTAAGCAAATGCTTTTTTATCACAGACATTCTTTCTCTTAATAAAAGTAAGCTTTTATTATTATGTCCATGGTAATAATGGCAAATTGTTAGCTTTAGACAGGCTGTGGAGTCTGTCTAGCATTCAATGGTCATTGAAGATATCTGGAAGTAGATGTTTGAATAAACCTTGCACGTGACATATTTTTCAATCTATTGAGGAACCCATCTTATTATTAAATTATTAATGTGAGGTTTACCTACAATATCTAAAAATTTGGCTTTTTATATTTGTACTAATTCAATTAAAGTGTTACAGTCTACCAAATCATAATGGGCACATGCTACTCAAATAATTTGCTTGAGATGATCTTTTTCAATAATGATAATACAATTGGAGTGCTTCATAGGCAAGCAAGCCAACTCCACAAAGAAATACCCAGAATTGTATATAAAAAAATCAAGCAATCCTCTTTAAAACTCAAGTGTAAACAGCTTCTTATACAAACACTTTTGTAACACCTAACCAAGGATTAATGGCATATACAATGATAGTACTTTTACCTCTTCCTTTACCCCATCTTCATAATTTCTTATACTCACTTTGGAAATTACATTGATAATTATAGCATTGGACCTGCTGCTCATTAAAACAATCTAAAAGGTGGTAAATTAATATTTGAGAGTTTGAGCTGTGCTGTAGATCACCATTAAAGGATTTCCCACATTACTAAATTTATGGTAATTAATGCTTCTTAACGGTTCTTCGTTATGTGTTAAAAGAATTTTAGTTATATATTTGCAAAAGATTAATTTAATATTATATTCTCATTTTTTTCTTTGCTACATAGAAAAACTGACATGAAAATAAAATACCAGTTCTGTAACAAAACCCTAATGCCAAAATATTGTTAATGTTCATATATTGTTATCTCCATTATTAAAACATTAAATGCTTAAACTGTAGACCAAAACAAAGGGAAGCATATGCAGATAATGTACTACTATTGAGTAAAGGGCTTCTAACCGCACCGAGCTTAACCCCTAATATTTTTTTGAGCAAACTTCTCATTCCATCATACGGGGAGGTGCTCCTACACAGTATATATACTAAAAAAGGAAAAAGAAGGGGGAAAGGGGTATAAGAAATGTGTATATAGGGCACTCTTTTACTATAGAATATAGAGTAAGTTTCTGTTAAGAATAATATCTTTATTAGAATAAAAAAATATTCAATTAGCAAAATAATAAAAACACTACGTGAATGAATATGATTACCGAACATACATGGTTTTAAACTGTTAAGAAGTAGTAAAAATACTACTGTGCTGTCTCACTGTTCTCTAATAATAATAATACGGTTGAAGAGTGGCAGTATAACAGTCACTAAATATGTGTGCTATACTCAATACATATAGGTATGTTGAAATTGCTTTATAATAGGTCAGGCCTATCTTTGTATATAGGTCTGCCTAAATAATAAAACACTATATGTATTATCCTATCACTAAGGACCTTCTCTCCACAGTCCCAGTACTCTCTCCTAGGGGTGAGCCTCGGTATTACACAAGGGCTGGATGTATATTTATTCTAATGAGATGACATATACATATATCACCTATCCTTTAAAAGGAGAATCCTTGAACATGTCAGCAATATTAAGAATGCTGGCAAGGATAAGATGAATATGAGGCCATTATCTACAGTAGCCAAACATTTCTACAAACACCACAACAGCGATCCGAGATTTCTGACGGCGTTTGCTATGGAGCAAGTAAATTTAGGTCTCAGAGGAGGAGATATAAATAAAGAGCTCCTGAAACATGAGACTAAAAAAATCTTCCTCATGGGAAGCCTAATCCCCCACGGTCTCAATGACAATAGTAACTATATGTAACCGGACCACTAGGGTACTAATCAATATCAATACACTAAGTGTCATTGGAATTTTAGATCATACTATTGGATATATGTATCGATTAATATAGGGCTAATACAACCTACGCTTTTCAGATGACATCCAGATAATAGTCTGATTGGCATGGTAACACACTGACACTGGATTTGTGTCATAGGACAACTACAATAATACTAGGAATTAAAATAGAGGGATCACGGAGTGTATAATCTTCTTTTCTCCTCCCTATTATATCTATACATTGATTATATCATTTAAATCACTGGTTGTCATTCCAGATCACTACTCACACAGATAGAATTATTATTATTACATTATATAATAATATAGTCATCTAGTAAGGTTACTCATCACTGCTTCAGATAATGACTCTAGCGAATAGCTCACAGGTTGCACCATTTTAGTTTTTATATTTCTATGGTATTCATAATAGGATACCTCTTCTACTTAAAAAGCACATTAGTCACGAGATACTTTTTGTTCAATCTCTTTTTATATTTTTTCATTTAATTAATTTTTCATACATTTTGCTTATTATTTACACCCATAAACAGTCACTTATAGGGCCTAGGGACAGGCCCCTTAAAATGAACATTAATACATTATATCACATTCAGTTTACACAGATTCACCCTAGTATAGATAGGGATTACTCCAGTGATTTAGTGAACTAAATTCATTATCCAAAATATTTATTGCATTTAGGAACGCGCCATGTAAGATACTTACCCCATAGATTGTAATGTCTAATTAGTATATAAATTATTCTTTGTGATAAAGATAATCATTCCACTTATGTTATGATCGGTTACCATAGCTACCTGTAAATAATGAGGCCAACGTGGAGGATCGTTCTCTAACTGGACCATAGGATAAATGTTAATAGTCTGTTTGGCTTTAGCACACGCTATTTCCAATAACATATACGTGGATTCTTTATTGATATTCCAGTAATCTAGTTAATAGGACTTACCTGTCAGAGAAGGGTATCAAAGCTAACAACGCGTCATGTATTATATTTACCCAATGGACTTGATACCAGTACATATATCACATCAAGAGATAAGGGTGATCATCCCTTAATGTTTATGTCTTTTACCATGGTTACCTGTCCACAATGAGGCCAGCGTGGAGGCTCATCCTAAAACTGGATCATGTGATATTAGATACTAGTCTGATTGGCTTGAGTATGGACGGAGTATAAACTGGGTTTAGACGCTACGTAACGAAGGGGCGTGATTACACACTTAAATAGCCTATTGTTGCCCTATATCAGGTTGCCTTGATAAAGCTCTTAGCGAAACGCGCATTGGCGTTAGCTGAGCTCATTGTTGCTTCTATGTCAAAAAATTTATATTGAATCTACTAAGTACTACTCTCAACTAGATAAGCGGGGTCATGCTACAGACTACTTTAGATAATTGGAGAACAAGATGATAGGACTCACGCTAAAACAACTATCCAGTTCGGTTGAATATAGACTTTTAATAGAAAACAGAGTAAACCTATAAGCAGATTAAATATAGGAGAAATAACAGGAGATGTTAGGTGGTGCCTGAAGCTAAGATACCGAGTGAAGCCTGAGCGCTATACATGACTACATCAGATCAATATACATATAGGTAGTATCATGTCTCTCCGCAGTAGTGATCAAACAGTGTGACGCTATATACCATTTCAGCTTTTGTAAGAGATTAATACAACAAAAAGCGATTTGGTATTAGAATACTTATAGAAAGCAGAATGTATGTATAAACAGTCACACTGTAAGAAAATGATATAGCGCTATGGGTGGTGATTGACCTTGAGCTATAGGGAAAATCTATATCTCTCTACACTAGATAGGTTATACAAAGGAAGAATTGCGCTATTTATTTATATATGTAGGTAAGGAGGATAGGTGATATATGTATATGTCATCTCATTAGAATAAATATACAACCAGCCCTTGTGTAATACCGAGGCTCACCCCTAGGAGAGAGTACTAGGACTGTGGAGAGAAGGTCCTTAGTGATAGGATAATACATATAGTGTTTTATTATTTAGGCACCTCTATATATAAAGATAGGCCTGACCTATTATTAAGCAATTTCAACATACCTATATGTATTGAGTATAGCACAGATGTTTAGTGACTGTTATACTGCCACTCTTCAACCGTATTATTATTATTAGAGAACAGTGAGACAGCACAGTAGTATTTTTACTACTTCTTAACAGTTTAAAACCATGTATGTTCGGTAATCATATTCATTCACGTAGTGTTTTTATTAATTTGCTAATTGAATATTTTTTTATTCTAATAAAGATATTATTATTAACAGAAACTTACTCTATATTCTTTAGTAAAAGAGTGCCCTATATACACATTTCTTCTACCCCTTTCCCCCTTCTTTTTCCTTTTTTGGTATAAATTATACTACTATTGCCATTTTCAGCTCCATTAACTGGCACTACAGCTACACTAGACATACTGGAGAGAAAAGGCTATTCATTTCCCCTATGGCACTCCCAAAATTATCTTCTATGCAAAACATGGACAGACATAAAACTAATCAAAGGGTTGATAATAATAAAAAATGTCAAAAACCAAAAAAGGAATCCTACTTTTCTCTGTAATGTACAAAATGCATTAGCTATAAAAATCCAGTAGGTAGCGTAGTATTAAGTCAGTAACTGGAAGTGACATACAGATTTGAAGCACTATGTTTGAATGTATTTTTTTAACTAATCAAAATTTTGAGACAACAGACTAGAACTGGAACAGTACCAAATGTGATATACCAAATCCAAAAGACATCAATACATATATAATAGGTGGGGACAGCTTGACATAATGGCTACCTACAGGTAGAGCATGTATGTTTGACATTTATGGTGGGGTTAAGCACCTGTCACATTTTGCATTGATAATGCAACCCATTTTTACCCGCTTTGCAGCTCAGTAGGTAGGGTTAATGTGGAGAAATCTGTCTCATTCTGAAGTGTGATAGGTGCTGGACCAAGTGTCTTTCAAAGAAATAAATATACCACATCTATACCCACTTATCTCTCTCACAAGAAGTCCCTGTAACTTTGTGGAAAAAAAAGAAAAATTATCATTACATTATTTTCAAGTTAAAAATAATGTTTCAAATGTTATATAAACAGTATGAATTCAGACTACATTTGTGGTCCATTTAGTTTTCCAATTATGCTTTCATACTGTGCATTGTTTTGCATTCTATTAGCCCACATTTTAATGTTTTGCTATATCAAAAGATCATAACTTACCTGACCAGGCTTTGCATTTTCACATACAAAAGTCTCATAATGTTGTGCAAATTCTGGTGCATGATCATTAATGTCCAGTAATTTAACATACACTTGAACATGTCTGCTGAGCTTGGGATTTTCTAAAAAACAAACAAAAAAAACACACAATCGAAATGTAAGGCATAAAGTAATGTTTTTGGCTACTATATTGCAATTTTATTAATTTTGCATTTTGGTTAGCAAACTGTCTTTATTATTCGCATGAGGCTTATAAATATATTAATAGCAGTTCTATACACTTTTTGTTGCATACCATGTAATCTAAATGATTGAATTATATATTTTTTCTTCAATATTGTAATAAAATGTATACATACTAGCATATTATCATAATTATCACTGCAAGCAATGTATCTAGTATAATATATTTATAAACTAGCAAGCTCCCAAATGGTATGCTATACATTCAGCAGTAAAGTAGACTAATTAATGCCTAATATATTGTTCAATATTATTGATCAAACATTTAAACTGTAATAAATGCATATTCTCTAAATAAATTCTGCATATATGTAGAATACATATTTTAAAACAGATGAATAAACGTAATAAATAAGCCATTTTTTAATTAAATCATAACCATGTACAATAAGGATTTGATATTTTAATAGTACACTTTCTGTGCATATACAAACACTTTTTCTGAAAGGTATTTTGCAACCAAGTTATATTTAATAAAAAACATAAATATGTTCTCTCTTTTCTGAGATATAGTGCATTGCCTCCTGAGTTCGCTAATAGAAGCTCCAGTCCTTAGGTGCCAGGATATTTCTCTTCGGCTATTCCCCGAGGACCTATCTAATCAATCCATAAAGCACACCTCCCACATGTTGCTGCTGCAAAAGGCGCAATAGCGGCTCACTGGAGTAATGTCTCTTTCCTTAAAACAGAATCTGGCATGTCGCTTGTATGAAAAAAATGACTTATTACATTCATGACAAAAGAACCAAAACCTTTTCACGCTGATATGGGCTCTATGGCTTTTCGTGAAAGATAAAGAACTACCCCAAATCTAGTTCTGCCCCTTCTTCTGTAGCACCTCCTCAACACCCTCACTTTTCATCATAGATGTTTCTGTAATTGTTTCTATTTTATTTTCCAAAAAGAAAGAAATAATTTTAACCTATTAGATACATTGGGCCTCATTTAGAGTCGTACACAAAGTCTGTTTTCTGCTTGCAAGCACCATATCCGCCTGCATCTTGGATGTAATTTACACTTGCAACAGCTTGCAGCTTATTACAAGGGAACGGACAGAACACGGAATTGTGAAGGTTGACTCCGTAAGTAAATCCTAGACGCAGTAATGCACAGACGCAACACACGTCAAAAAAGGGCTACAAATGTGCGTCAGGAATCAAGTGGCGCAAGTAGCTAGCTAGCTGCACAAACTGCTCGCAGTTCAGTAGGGTATTGTGAGTGGGATGCAACTGGGGTTGCATGCTACTCGTAATACCCTACCAAGCTGCGGCACACTCCCACTCCTACATGTCTTAGGCGGACTTTGCGGCCCATTATTTCTATATTCCATATTCTGTTATATATTTGTTATGTTACTGTTGTCTGTTAAAATATAAATGGAAAAAGTATATAAATATATTAAACATTAGTCTAAATCACGTTACATCACAATTGAAAGATGATTCATGATAACTCACTTGTTTCTGTTGCTACTATTGTTATGTTATGCCAAGGTGTTGCTTCGCGGTCAAGAGTTTTGACTAAGATCAAAGAACCATTCCCTGAGTTTATAGCAAATAATCTCTCCAGGTCTGTGTTGCGGACAATACTATACCTGTTTGCAAAAAAGCAGTTGAATTATTATTATAATAAACAAAAGTGGTTTTGTAGAAAGCATTAATGATACCCAGGCAATTTTCACAATAATAAATTGAGCTTTCAAATAAAAATGGGGCCAAAGTGTTTCTTGTTTATGCTTTTAATATTACTGGATGTAAGATACAGTCTAAAATAGAAATATATATTTTTAATTTGTTAGAAGTTATGATGAATGTCATTGTTTTTGTTTTGTCTTTAGGTTTTAACTGCATTGATATGTTTTAAGAGCTTTTTAAAACCATTTTTTAAACATTTTGTATGTTTCATTCAAGTTTTACAGTACTAGAATATTGTTGTATTAAAGTTAAATTATAAAACACTAAACCTTAATGTCACTTGTAGAGTTACTTTTTAAAGGACTAATTTAGAGCTAGGTACAAACTTTGCAAAGGTAAGTTATTTGCAGTCGTACGAATCATGTTACGTTGCAAAGGTTGTAAATGCAAACATTTTTGCATGCAGAGCCAATACTGCATGCTTTTGCTTGCTGCACATATTGTCCAGCTCTAATATTGCACTGAATTTTAGGGTTGAGTTAGGTAGTGTTTGCCTGACAACTCTAAATAAAGTTGTGTATGTTACACGTGAACCCTGCAGTACAAAACATTTTCCTCTCATGCAAATGTTACTCTCAGTAGCTGGATTTTCTCCAAACTCTATATTTATGAGAAGAATCACAGGTTGCAGATTTTCTACTAAAGTTTATTCAATTTTAAATTATTATTATTATTATTATTATTATTATTATTAATAATAATAATAATAATAATAATAATAATAATAATAATAATAATAATAATAAATTGTTTATAGCTGGGCAAAATGCTGCAGTGATACAATTGGGAAATAAAACATACAATAGAAAATGTCCCACAAGCAAAATACAGAACATGCAAAGGAAAAATGCAAAACAAGCTATGGTTGAAAGCAAAACATTCAAAGATCATGAGTGCAAAAATACTAAGAGGGCAAGACATAGTAGGCTAGGTCCAAAACAAACAAAAAGCAACTTGTAAGAAGCATAATACAAGGACGCACATGAGAAGAAGTTGGAAATGGGCAAGGAGACACAAAGAAAGAGCTGCCTGCTCATGAGTGCTTACAATCTAATGGAGAGGGGTGAAAATGGGACAAAGTTTCATAATTGGGGGAGGGGGGGCACAGAGTGAGAATGTGGGCAGAAGCATGCTGGGCCAGAAAGAATTGAATTAGGTAGGAGACTGTTAGTTTTTGATGAACTGGTGAGTTTTTAAGGAGCGTCTAAAACTTTGGAGGCTGGGGCAGAGGCGGAACTAGCGAGCTGTGGGCCCTGTTGCAGGGAGCGAGGGGGGAGGGAACCAGGGCCCCTGACTCTCTGTATATGCCATGAAGTGGGTCCCGTTATCTCCATGGGCCCAGGTGCACAGCACCGGCTGCACCAATGATAGTTCTGTCACTGGGCTGGAGGATAGTCTGATTCAATGTAAATATTAACTCCATATGTGGGGAGCAGCACAGGAGAGATTTGGAGGCTGGAGTTGGATGCGGGTAACAATGGGAACAAGACTGCAGGTCTTTAGCATAGCAGGGAGTGTTAGTGTGAAGTGAATTCAGAGATGTAGTTTGAGAAGAGATAACATATTGTCACTGTATAGAATGTCATCTAACAATATTTATGTAATTTACTTATATATGTATTTATTTATGCTTGGTACAAATTTCATTGAAATATATAAATCTGAACAGTAAGTGGGTCGTGCCTTTAACATCTTTAAAGATAGTGTTACAAGGAAATATCATTTTTAACATCATGCAGTGGTTTTTAAGCAAATGCACCCATTTTTCCAGCTCAGCACACAGATTTGTAGTCCCAAATGACACTATATGTGGATCTTAAAACCTTTGCACCATCTGATGGGAACAGTTGGTTGTTAAATGCAGGTCATGTGCCTAGTTTCACACTGAAGTTATCTAACATGAACTTCAATGTACCAGCCCCAGGGAGTGACAGATGATGCGTGGCAGGATCATAAGGTTTAAGAGGTGATCTGGCCCGATCCCTTTTGAACCCCTATAGTCCAATGTACATGAGTGTGCTGGGAGGGCATGCATTTGAGTTGAAGCTCATGTTCATTAGTCACATGAGATATATGCCAAGGGACACTGACAGTGAAAAGATGAATATGATAAAGTTGTTTGTGGGATGGGGAAATATTTGCTCAGAATAATCAGTATTCCAGCAAATGCTGGAAAGGGTACTTTGCATATGGAAACAATGATATTCACAATAATGCACTGTATTATGAGATAATCTGCAAAAAAGAGAGTACATTTCATAAAGTAATATGTTTTGATGTATGTGACCTTCACACGTTTTGTAATAAATATGGGGAGACGTATGTGGGGTTAGACGTGTGTGATTTCTGCACTAAGTGGGATTTTCTCACAAAGTGGACGAAAATGCACAGTTAGACAACACAGTTGGACAAACATTGGACTACATTTGACTTGCTTTTACTCCCAGCAATAAGCAACATCTGCCACAGCCTATTTCTGCACTACTTGTCTATTTATATGGAATACTGCTAAGAGGTAATTCTTAAAATACCCTTGCTTTTTGCTTTTACCCCTTTTATCACAATGTTTCACAAATTGCTTTTCTTAGTCTCATTTCATGGCATGATCTTTAGGACTGTGTCATCTTTCACCCCTCCACCAACACACAAATTTGTTCATATTGCACCTGCATTACTCCACTCACCTCTATTTAACACCCATGAACTGTTGTCCTATTTATTATCTCTAACAAGTACAGCCTCCACTTGTCGCCAGAAAATAAAAGGCCACACATCTTACAATCCCCTTGCCTATCTTTCGCTCACTCTGCTTCTATTAGCTGGTGATATATCACCTAATCCAGGTCCCCCACACTCCTCACACACACATACATCGGAACACTACCGTTCTATAGCAAACCTCAAACACATCACCTGTCTACCCTCTCTTCCCAAGTCCTTTAAATGTGCCCTTTGGAATGCACGATCTGTTTGTAACAAACTTACCTCCGTTCATGATCTCTTCCTCTCAAAAAACCTCAACCTTCTGGCAATAACAGAAACATGGCTCATGCAATCAGACACTGCCTCACCTGCAGCACTTTCACATGGTGGCCTCCATCTCACCCACACCTCCAGACCTGAAGGCAGACAAGGAGGTGGGGTTGGACTACTTCTCTCCCCACAGTGCACATACACAGTTCTACCAAATGTCCCATCACTCACGTTTACATCTTTTGAAGTACATGCTATTCGCATTTTTAATCCATTCTCCCTACGTGTTGCGGTGATCTATCGTCCCCCTGGAGCACACCAACAATTTATTGAGGATTTCTCTGCATGGCTCCCTCACTTCTTATCTTCAGACATCCCCACCATCATCATGGGTGACTTCAACATCCCCATTCATAACCCACCTTCCAAAGCTGCTTCCAAACTACTCTCTCTAACATCCTCACTTGACCTCTCCCAGTGGATTGAATCATCTACTCATAAGGATGGCCACTGCCTTGATCTTGTTTTCTCTAGACTATGCTCAGTTTCTAATTTTATTAATACACCCTTCCCCCTCTCGGATCATCACCTTATCAGCTACACTCTCACCCCCACTGCTCTAACCTCTCTACTGTCTAACTCTACCAAGCCTCCTCATACTCGTAGAAATCTTAATTCTATTAATCTTCAACAATTTTCCACCTCTCTCCAACACCTTCTCTCCCCTATCTCTACATTCTCATCCCCTGAGATGGCAGTACCTCATTTTCACCTAACCTTAGCAACGGCCCTTGATCAAGTGGCTCCAGCGACACTTCATACTACACGTCGACTTCGATGTCAACCGTGGCACACCAAAGCAACACGAAATCTTCAAAAACTGTCCCGTAAAGCAGAACGTCACTGGCGTAAATCTCGAAGCTCTAATGACTTCTTCACATATACTTCTGTCTACCACTCCTATCGAAATGCTCTGGACACTGCAAAACAAACATACTTTCAATCTCTTATCTATGCTCAGGCTTCTAACCCCAAACGCCTTTTCAATACATTTAATCATCTTCTCAATCCTCCCACCCCGAACCCTCCATCTACTATCAGTGCTCAGGATCTTGCTTCCTACTTCAAGGACAAGATTGACAAGATCAGACTAGAAATGGTATCCTCTTCCTCAACAAGCCATCAGCTCATTTCCTTCCCACTACCCTCTGACACCCTTTCTTCATTTGACCCCACAAATGAAGAGGAAATTTCTACGCTCTTCTTATCTTCCTACTCTACCTCCTGTCCTCTTGATCCTATTCCCTCGCAAATTGGTAGATCCCTGTCTTCTGTGCTCATTTCACCTCTAACTCAAATCTGTAATCTCTCACTCTCTACTGGCATCTTTCCATCACTATACAAGCATGCAGTGATTACTCCTATTCTAAAAAAACAAAACTCCGACCCAAACTCTCTCTCAAATTACCGTCCCATCTCTCAGCTCCCTTGCCCCTCCAAGCTTCTAGAGAGACTTGCCTACACTCGCCTCACACGCTTTCTTTCCGCAAACAACCTGTTGGATCCTCTTCAGTCTGGCTTTCGTTCTCAACACTCCACAGAGACTGCGCTGACCAAGGTTGTTAATGATCTGATCACTGCTAAGACTGAACGCCATTACTCTCTCCTAATTCTCCTTGATCTCTCGGCTGCATTTGACACCGTTGACCACTCTCTTCTCATACAAACACTGCAATCCCTAGGTCTTCAAGACACAGTTCTATCCTGGTTCTCATCTTACCTCTCTAATCGCTCTTTCACTGTTAATTTCTCTGGAGCCACCTCTGCTCCGCTTCCCCTATCAGTTGGAGTACCACAAGGCTCGGTGCTAGGTCCTCTGCTGTTCTCTATCTATACCGCTTCTCTTGGAAATCTAATAAGTTCCTTTGGCTTTCAGTATCATCTCTATGCGGATGATACCCAAATCTATCTATCCTCTCCTGATATCTCGACATCTGTGTTGTCCCGTGTAACTGACTGTCTTTCTGCCATTTCATCTTGGATGGCCTCTCGTCAACTCAAACTTAATCTTTCTAAAACAGAGTTAATAATATTCCCACCCGCCAACAAGAGCATACCTGACATTTCTATCTCTGTTGATAACATGACCATAAATCCCACCCCACAAGCTCGCTGCCTAGGTGTAATCCTTGATTCACGCCTATCCTTTGTTCCCCACATTGACTCTATATCTAAATCATGTTACATACATCTAAAGAACATTTCCAGAATCCGCACATATCTCACACAAGACACTGCTAAAACCTTAATTCATGCACTAATCATCTCCCGCATTGACTATTGCAATTCCCTCCTTACTGGTCTTCCCAAAAACAGACTCAAACCCCTAAAATCTATTTTACATGCTTCGGCAAGACTGATTTTCCTTGCAAATAGCTATTCCTCTGTTGAATCACTCTGTATGTCTCTACACTGGCTGCCTGTCTTCTACCGAATCCAATATAAAATACTTTTACTAACCTACAAGGCCATCAACAAAGCTGCACCAACATACATCTCCTCTCTTGTCTCAAAATATCTCCCAACTCGGCAACTCCGTTCTGCAAAAGATCTGCGTCTCTCATCCACCCTCATTACATCCTCCCATTCCCGGTTACAGGACTTTTTTCGGGCTGCACCCACTCTATGGAACTCTCTCCCTCGCACAATAAGACTCTCCTCTGTTCTACAAACTTTCAAGCGTTCTCTGAAAACCTACCTATTCAGACAAGCTTATAATATTCCTCAACCACCATCTTAACCTCACTACCTTTAGCCTGTTACACAATTTCACACAAGACAACTACCCCCGGAATAACATTGTTGTGTGACAGGATCATTTAGCTTATGAGTCACCCTACCTTTGCAGTCTGGCTGGGCCAAGATGCAAAATGTATACTTAACCTCATGTGTCAATCTCCCATTGTCCCATAGATTGTAAGCTTGCGAGCAGGGCCTTCTCACCTCTTTGTCTGTTTTACCCAGTTTGTTTATTAGTTTATTACGTTTGTCCCCAATTGTAAAGCGCTACGGAATATGTTGGCGCTATATAAATAAATGATGATGATGATGATGATGATGATAAATAAATTAGAAAAATTCAGCACTTGAGAATAAAGCAGTATATTGACAGAAATAAAGGGAACATTCAAATTAATAGGGAGGGGGGGCTAAAGTGTGATAAGTGGATGTCATTTCCACTTTTGAAAACCATGTGCATTCAGATAAAATTCTAAAAATCTGTAAGAAACAGCACACCTACACAAATGGACCATGAAATTATTTCTGCATGGTGCATTATAAAAAGCACAGCTATACATAAAAAGATGTACTGTAATACATTGTTTTTAGGATTTTAAATGACTTCTACTGACATTTACAGAAGTTACAAGGAACTACAACTGAGATTCAAAACCAAGTCTGCAGCAAGCATTGCAATGTGAAAGTGAATGCTTTTAACAACTAGGTTAATCCTTACTCATTTTTTTTACAATAATTAAATTAATGATTGATGGGTTTACATTTTAAATTTGTGATCGGTAAAGAACAATTTCACACTCTTCTGAACTAGTCTTTCTTTGGAACAAAGCTTTTAAAAATATGTCTCTGAATGAGGTACTGGTATAAATGATTTTGTCCTGAAGGAGTTGGCAAATTATTTGAAGAAAGGGTTCTCTTTTTATATAGTTGTTTGTTAAAGATGACAGAAAAGATTGCTTTAAAGGAGGAAGTCAAAATAAAATTGTATAAACTTTTCAAACAATTTTCAGATCTTTCTTTATTACTGGTGTCTTAGAGCTAATAAAAAGAGCAATTCAAGCTGAGTTTCTATCAGACTCTATTGCCTAATTTACAGCATCCCAAAACATAAAAGTATGGCCACAAAATTGGGGTCTAACTTGTATTTTGAGTTGCATGTATCACAAGATATGTGAAACTTAAAATACTGTGTAAGTATTCGGCCACATCAAGATATGCTTTAAGAAAGTGACGAAGGCAATATTTAGGTTTTGACAATGATTAGCCATATCTTTTGTTTGCTTTTCACAACAGGACTTTGCAGGAAACCATTAGTCAGTTGCTAAGACTTTTTTTGAATAATTTTTCATTTGGTACATAATTAAATTGAGTATTCTCCCTTGAGAATACATACTGAAGATCTGGAAATATCATGACAGAAATTGGAAATGTTATGTACCAGTGGCACATGACTGGATGATTGCTGGATTTATCCAATCACTTGCTATCTACCAATATATACTATTCATTATTTCCACTTTCTCCTTGTGAGTTTTCACTGCTAAGATTGTTCAGCCTCAACAGGACCAACCTGTCTAATCTTTAATGATGTAGATAAGGTGATAAATTTTAAATGCCCCTTGCTCTACACAGTGTACATGTATTTAACATTTAAAATAACCATATCTTATTATGTTTAATAGAAAAGTATTTCAGTATTACACTTTTATTTGTGCATTAGATATTTTCATACAAAATACCTTAAATGTGTATTGCGATTAATTAAAATAATTGATTTTATTATAGTCATATGGAAAGTGTTGATGACATGTATTATTCATATCAAGGGCATATCTGTTTTGTTTCTGCAAAACATATAACTTACTTTACAGAACTGTTTACTGAATCAGGATCCTGGGCAGTTACTTGACCAATTATGCTTCCTTCATTGATATCTTCATTTACTTCAAATACATAAAAAGGTCTGTTAAAAATGGGAGCCTCATCAACATCTTGTAGGATAACTTTCACAATAGCAGTATCCTTAAAAGACCTAAGGTGAGAAAATCTTGGATCTTCATATGTATTAGCAGCTTCAACCTCAAATGTGTGTGTTCCGTGACTTTCAAAGTCCAGCAGCTGTAGAAACATTTTACAAAATAACTTTTTAATGAAATGTAAGTTCTTAAGCTTTTGAAATAAAAGAAATCAAATTAATCTGATGATAATAAAACAAATGTATGTCACATATGTAATATACATAAGTTTATCAATCAGTAAGAATTAGATTATACAAAATTAACTTTCAAACAATAATTTTATTAAAGCAAAACATGTTTTAGAGTTACAATATATTGCAATCAAAATATTTGCCAAATGATAAAGGTTAAGTTGTCCACTATACCAAAAATAAAAATAGCACTATAAAAATATTATTGAACCAATGCATATAGCTAAAGGGATAATGTAATATTCTATTAGGGAAGGTGATAAAGATCAATGTCCTCTGCAATGCATGTAGAACACTTGTTATTGCAATATATATCCTTCCCTAATTTAAACTATTATAAAGGAGAGGCCAAACACACTGGTTATCACTAGATTCTTAGCAGATCCCTTCCTGTATATATTTTCATTAATAACTTTTTCCTTAAAATCAGTTTATCACATGGAGAAGCTACACAGATAATCTCAAAATTATTTAAGTTCATATTTATATTTAAGTCCAAGAAGAGAAATAATTATTAGTTATCATTTAGGGGCATATTTAACAAATTGTGATGGTGCACCATCGTGCACTTAACCTACAATCAATGCCCCGATGTGTCCCCCGCATATTTATTAAAGGTGCATCACAGCAGATATCGTGGATATCTGCTGCTTTGCATTCTGCTTTGTTTTGGGGAGCAGTCACCATTCAATAGTATGGTGACTGCTCCCTCTTGCAATCTAACAAGTTCCGAAAAATATTTTTTTTCGGGAACTTGTCTTGATAATGTACGCGAACTGCACATGCGCAGTTGCTGAAAGAAGAAGAGTGAAGAGGACGAGGAGGAGATCCAGGGACACCGCGTTCTGAAGAGGGGGGTAAGTATGATTTTTTTTATCACAGAAACAGCAGTTTTTCGGAACTGCTGTTTCTGTGCTGGGTTGTACATAAATGTGAGAAATAGTTCAATCCTTATCATTGCGATAAGGATTGAAAACTATTTTTCATTTTATGTTAATATTGATAAATGTGCCCCATAGTGTTGAATGTCTGAACATTTTTAATATAATACAAATCTTTATTAATTCCATTTAAAATTTCATGAATCTATCTCCACATAATATAATATTAAAAACGAGTGACAACAGAAAGTAAAATAATATCATGGAAGAATAAGTGATTAAAAAGATTCCAACCAAGGGTGTGAATAATATTTTCAATCTCTTTGCTGGATCAATTATTATTATTTGAGTCCTATATACTTTGTGAAGATAGTTGGTAAATTGACTGCTTCTCCTTATTGAGGACTGATGTGTTGTTTATCTAATCCATACTAATTATATTTGATTTCATGATACTACAGAGATATGCATTAACCCATACATATACAGAGAAAAATATGTCCAAAGAAATAAGTCTAAGTCTAATAACCGCAGATAATATAATGTAAGGAAATGTTGTTTCCTCTCTAGTTATGAGCTCTGTGAGCTTACTATTACATGTTCATATTGACCACAACACTTACAAATTTATTAATAATTAGAAAAATAGAACAATATCATGTACCAAGTATCTCTTTTGTTGTTTCTTTTACTTTTCACAGTACAACATTTTTCCTGTACAATACAACCAAGCAATAAATGAACTGAGCATGAGATTCTGACCAGCAAGACCAAGCTGATTCCTCCCGCTATCATATTAGTCTATGTAAAGATTTCCAGCTTCATTAAATCATTGATATGATACAATTCTAAAATATATAAAATATAAATAAATTCAGAAATTTTAGGCTGCTTCTTTTGCTGTTATGTCAGCCATTCTCACATATCAATACAGTAAATACATACATAATTTGTCTCTTTTAATTTCTCACTTACATAAAGAAAAACTTTTCTGTTTCCCCAATGCACACTAAAGTAGTAACATTTTGTCATAATTTGTAAAGAGTATCCATTTTAACCTATCCACTATCATGTTTCCTAATACTCAGGTCTAATGTGGTTTAATAATACTATAGTGGCTCATTGTTAATTATTGATCATTTAGTTCATGTGGTCTAATCCATTATTAAATAATATAGATTGACTAACTTAGATTGTAGCAACCCACTAATTTGTATATTTAAATCTAGCTACTGAACTATACCCTAACATTTAGTATGACCTTATTTAAAACTTTTGATTCATTCATTGATTCAGATTTATATTACATATTTCGCTATGCAGCTTATTAAATATGTTTAGATGTGCACCACTATATAATAAGTACTGTTTATTTTTATTTGAAACTACCGCAACTTACCAATAAGGCTATCAGCTATGGGCTATATATTTTTCTATTATTTATTTAAATATATTTGATGGAAGAGTGAATAAATCATATACAGTTATATACATCTTGTGAAAGCTTCGCTGGTATATTTAAGGACAAGTCATCCTTCCTGTGATAATTACATTTTGGATAGCAAAAATAGCTATTTCCTTTTAATAGAGCAAATTATTGTAACTTTCCTTTGAAATATGTCACATATATTGTGTGTGTCTCCTTTGTATGTGCATCTCTGTCACATAATTTTTGTGTTGGCACTTCTGTTTCTCATTTGTGTGCTTGCCTCAGTCTCGTCTTTGTATTTGTACATCTCTGTCACCTCCCTTTGTATGCTGGCTCTCTGTCTTCAATTTTGTATGTGTATCAATTTATCTTAAACTGCCTTTGTTGACGTATTTGTTTTTCTCTCAGCCCATGCCCCCCAATTGTTTGAGATCTCTGCCCCTACATTATGGGTTACTGTCCATTTCTTTCTAAATGTTTGTGTGTATGCCCTTCTTTATACCCCCATCCCATCTGTTCTCCCTCTTTTTGCTTCCATCTACCTCCATAACCCACTGTCATCTTGCACCACAACCCCCCAACCCTCCTCCTCGTCTTCCCCTTCTCCTCTCTACATTCTTTTCCTTACTCCTCTTCTGCTAAAGGTGATGTGGTGTGCAGAATTAGTGCTCATGTCAGCTTGTCAGAAATGATTAGAATGAATAGAACACAACCTTATAATTAAACTTAAGGATGGCAGGTAAGGACAATTTTCTGATTTTAATATTTTTTGTTGAGTTTCTCAATTGTAAACTTTTTTTACATCATGGGTCTTATTAATCATGCTCAAAACCACATTGGTGCAAGTACTAATGGAGTTTTAATACACTGTTGGTCAAGGTTTCCTTATTGCAGATTTTGCATGCACTAAGGAGTCAAATTATTAAAAGGCAAAAAGACCTTTAATAAATCAATAGGGCTTTTTCTGACTTCAAAGGGTTACCACTGGTGAGAATGCTGCTATTGCTGGTGGTATTCCCCTCCAGTAGAAAGATTCCCTTTACAAAGGGATGTTGGTACTTGTACCACTTCAGTACCGGTTCTATATCGCCATTTCAGCACACTGGACCCGCATAGCGCCAATGTGGCTAGAGTTAATGATGTTATCTCTCCTACATTGTGTTTTTGCCCCATAAATTTGTTATGGCTCTTCCTATATGAGGTTATTAGAACTTTTTTCAAGGCTACTTTAATTTTCCATTATGCCCCTGTTTCTATGTATTTATCTGTTTGCTGCATGTAATTGCAGTATGCACTACCTTTTTTTCTCATTTCTTAAAAGCTGTACATTTTGGATTGTTCTGCATAATATATTGGTACTTTGTCAAAAAGGATAATAACAATAGCTTAAATAAAATTACTTAATTGTCCATTTAAGCTAAGGATGGCATGTAAGCAAAACTTTTTGATTTAAATATTTTTTGTTGAGTGTCTCAATAATAAACATTTTTTACCTTATGGGTCTTATTAATTAGGCTCAAAACATAGTTGAAGATGATGACTGGCATCTTGAGTATGCCACCGCATCATGACATTCTTACAGCATATCTTGATGCACTTTAAAAGATCTTCATGCAGACATGTTTACATTTACAATTTAAAGTTGCACATATCTTAATACAGAGGTGCTCAAACCCAGTTCTCAAGAGCTACCAACAGCTCATGTTTTCAGGATTTCAGTCTATAGAAAAAGGTGGGAAAATTATTGATCCAGGAAAATAGATTAAATCACTTGTGCATAATTAAAGGAATCTTGAAAATATGAACTGTTGGTAGCTCTTGAGGACTGAATTTGAGCATCTCTGTCATAAATTATGAGCAGCTAAAAATAAAAAAGCACACATGCATCATTTTTGCAGCACATATTTTATGTATGTACATTGGACGCAAATGCATCCAACCCTAAATGAGACCCAATTTAAATAAAGGATTATAAATTGACTACAACTGTGTGTCATAACATTACACCCTCAACTTGTACAAAATCAAAATATGAAGATCATGAATTAGAGGTGGTTGGTTTGGGGAACTATTTAGACTTGCATGCAAAATGTGTGTCTTCCTGAAACATAGAACTTAATTTAACCATGTTCAAACCATGTAATCAGAGCAGTTTAAATTGGATCAATGGTCAATACCATACTTTGTAGTTTGGTTCCATGTTCTATCTTGGCATCTCAATGTCTGCAACCCTCTTGCATTTTAGAAGGCCCTAGTTGAAGCGGCGACAGTCTAAATCTATCAGTTATGTTATTAGCTAAAGCATGGTACAACAGATCAAATCACCAAAGATTCTGCTATGGTTAAGCCTACTGCTGCTGTGATAGCTGAATCCACTATGGCTTAAAACACATTAAGAGCTGTGGAAGTTCTGTTGAATTGTAAAACTGTTTTTAATTTTGCTCTGTGGGTTTAAAACAGGCCCATATCACATAAAATGGTTAATGCTGGTAGGCTCTTTCACAATTGCAAAGGAAGGGGCTCTACAGTAGGTAAGGAAAGAGAGGAAGGGGAACTGTGGGTGGATGAGAAGTGGAGATGGTGCTGGTCTAGGGGGTCAAAGATGGGGAGGTTATTTTAATAAGGTTATTTAGAATTTGATATGATTAACATTGCCTAATCTAAATAATACCTAGGGTTACATTTAGCAATTGTTTCTAAGGTAATTATTTTTATAGCCTTAGAAACAAATTTGGAATAACTGCTGTGTATAAAAACTGAATTTGCATTTATTTATTGACATATTTATTGACATATTGATTGTGAATTAATTTTAAAATAATGAATTTGGTAGTGTATTCACTGATGAATACATACTGGGCTTAATTCAAATCAGAAAAAAAGCATGGAACTTGAGCACAGTTCTGATTGCTTTCAAATCCAAGCAGATCTCAAGATGCCATTCAATTTGGATCTGGGTGGTGTATGTACACTCTGTCTAAACATTACTTGCCATGTGTTAACAGACAGAGCAGAGTGCAGTATATGCACAATATGTGCTATATAACTTGAAAATGCATACAAAAAATGTATATTCTAAAATAAATGAATAAACAGTATAAACTTTTATAAAAATATGGTAGTTTATTTTTTTATATTAAATACATAAATAAGATGTTTTTAATGTTTACTGTACATTGCATTTTTTATGGCCTATCTTACTTGCTTACACATGTTCTGTGCTAACTAGTGGCATACATATGTCACTTTTCCACAGCCAATGCTGTGCCAGTTATCATTATTCACTATTCGTCGGCACCTACACCTGCCCTATAGCTGGAGCAAAAGATATAGCTGAAATAAGTGAACTTAAGAGAATCCCAGAGCTTGAATTGACCGCATCTGTGCCGCCATGCCCTTAATGTACAATGACTATGTTCATCTGCCTGTACTTCCTACATCCTGCCCTTCAAGTCATGGGCAGCTGAAAGTGTCATTTGCATTCATACATGAATTGCATGCAATTGCTTTCATTGGCAGAAGATTCATTTCTGAGCATGCGCAAAGCTATTTCATGCAAGATACAGCACGCAAACTGACTTACGTCCAAACATGGATCAAGCTCACTATGTCTACTTTCAAAAGGATGTGCTTGTTTGGAGTACAAAACTAATGTTGATTAACAAAGTATATTATTTCCTCAAATAATATATCATAAAATCCATTTTGTAATTCTAAATAATACATATGCATAGCTGATACTTGTGTATGAACCTGAATCCCCTGTTTCTATGCTGATCTCTAGGGCCTAGTGAGTCTGCTGACAAAGAAAGGCACAATCTACTGATTATTGACCTTCAAAACAGTTTATGATGTAATCAGGCCTGGAGCTTTGCATTGAATACTGCAGGGTATATTTACTAAACTGTGGTTTTAAAAAGTGAAGATGTTGCCAATAGCAACTAATCATATTCTAGCTATCATTTTGTAGAATGTACTAAATAAATGATAACTAGAATCTGATTGGTTGCTATAGGCAATATCTCCACTTTTTCAAACCTGCAATTTAGTAAAAATACCCCTAGGAGTGCTCCGTAACGGGTCACATCCCCATTGGCCTGCATTGTTGTTTATGTATATGATCTCTCGCCATCGGTGCTGTACTGCATTACTGTCTTTCTGTGATTTCATCTTGGATGTCCTAAGAGGCAAGCTCGGCTGGGGGGCAGGGAGGGCATATGCCCCCCAGGCCGGTCATTTACTGAGCTACCTTGGGCTGGGTCACTGGGCCATCTGAAATGTTTTCCTTTAAAATATTCGTAATTGGCTGCTGAGTCGAGTCTTTACCCCCGGGATAAAATTTGCTGGCCCTCCCTTGGATGTCCTCTCAACAACACAAACTCAATCTCTGAAAGACAAAGTTAATAACATTCCCCCCAACGAGCAGAAGTAACCTACCTGACATTTCTATTTCTGTTGACAACATAATCTTAAATTCCACCATGCAAGCTCACTGTCTAGGTGTGATACTTGATTCAGAAATATCCCTTGCTCCCCACATCCAATTTTTCCCTAAATCATGTTACATATACCTAAAAAACTTTCCAGAATACGCACATACCTCACACAAGGCACTCCAAAAACTTTAATTCATGCACTCACCATCTCCTGCATTGACTATTGCAATTCCCTCCTTACTGATCTTCCCCAAAACAGACTATCACATCTACAATCCATTTTACACGCAGCGGCCAGACTGAGTTTTCTTGCAAATTGTTCTTCTGCTAATGAGCCACTCTGTCAGTCTCTATATTTGTTGCCTGTTTTTTAGAAAAACCAATATAAAATTCTTCTACTAACATACAAGGCCATCAGCAAAACTGCAGCAACATACATCTCCTCACCTTTCTCAAAATATATCCTCACTCAACAACTTAGTTCTGCACAAGATCTGTGTCTCTCATCCATTCCCATTAAATTGTTCCATTCCTGTTTACAGGACTCTTTTTGAGCTACATCAACTCTGTGGAATTCCCTCACTTGCTCAATAAAACTTTCCTGTGGTCTACAAACCTTCAGGCGTTCTTTGAAAACCCACTTCTTCAGGCAAGCTTATAATATTCCTCAACTGCCCTTTTAACCTTATTAGATTACCCTATTACCAGCCTTTACACAATTCACACAAGACAACAACCCTGTGACCCCAGAACAACATTGCTGTGTGACTGGATCACATTGCATACAAATCACTTTTTACCTTTGTAATCTGTCTGGACCAATATGCAATATGCAGATTTAACCTCATGCATCTGACCTCTATTGACCTACAGATTGTAAGTTTGCAAGCAGGGTCCTGTTACCTCTTTGTCTGTTTCACCCAGTATAGTTTATTACTATGTTTGTCCCCAATTGTAAAGTGCTATGGAGTTTCCTGGCACTATATAAATAATTGTTGATGATAATGATTATGATGGGTGATTTTTGAACTATGCTGTTCAAAATCAATTAGGTAAAGCTTCTATTCAAATACTGTGATGGTGGCAAGTGCAGACACACACTTCCACAATCATCGGCTGTATCGTCAGCTGCTGGGTTGCTTAGGCAAGCCAAGTTATATTCAATACCACTCTCCCATTATTTGGTTCATAATCCTTACTTACCACATCCATAATGCCACCTACTATGCCTTGCTTACTCTACATACAGTGTGGGCACCTGAGGGTTGTTTCTAACATTTTGTAAATAACTGATATGTACTATAAGGGGTACTTTGAATAGTTTAAAATGATTAACAAATGTGAAAACAAAATTAATTCTGTAATTACCTTCTTAACCATAATGATTCCATCTTGTGTATTCTGGTCTGTGATTATCTCAAATAAGTCTTTGGCATCTCCATCAATAATATTGTATTTAATCTCTGCATTTTTTCCCACATCTGCATCATCGGCTTTTATTCTGCCAATTGCTGTGCCTATGTATGCAGACTCTAAAGAGACAAACTGGTAGATACCTGTAATAAAATGGAACAACAAACATTAGCTAATCATCTGGGTACTTATTAAACTATAAGTCAGAATTTAAGATTACAGTTAGGTCCCCAAGTGTCACTGACCATCAACAAACAAAATAATATAGTCCAAAGACAACCCTTGTTTTACTCACAAAAGTGTTAATCAGACTTTTTCAGCTATAACCTGTGCCCATGGGCAGTAGAGGCCAAAATGCTCTTTTTCTGCACAGTGTATATGGCAAAGCAAACACAAAATCTTTCATTGTTAAGGAAAAATTAACTGAAGAAATAAAAAAAAATCAACTGATGTGATTTTACCTGAGGGTGGGGATACATTATTATGCCCTTTTACAGCATCACTATAGGTAGAGAATTTTCTGTATAAAAGAGGTGTATCTACAGAATGGGGGTACGTATTGCATCCAATAATATAAATTCAGTCTTGAATCATGCATGTTGCAATTAGGTTCTTAGCTCTTTGCAGAGTTGGAAAATACTATCTCACTAATGATTGCAGAATGCAAAGTTAAAGAAATGGAGGGTGCAGCAGGTACAAAATGTTAAAAAGTGACAGGAAAGACCTTGATACCCACTCTGCGAAGCTAGCCTCACACGTGTTTGCGGCCGCCAAATGCCTGATAGCTAAATCTTGGAAGCGGGTGGAGCCTCCTCGCATCTCTTCTTTAAGATCATATATATGGTTTATAGCCAACATGGAAAAGATCACCTCCTTACTATGGGACAAAGAAGACAAATTCCACCAGGTTTGGGCCCCCTGGCTCTATGCCTAGAGTCTGTCTCCCTCTGATTAATCTCCTTCTTGCATAACCCCACATTAATTTGAGCCTATCGCTTTTCTAAAAAGGCCACCTCACAGTCCAGGGAGCGCTCTCTCTTGAGAGAAAGCACCTTCTCTTAGTCTATTTCATCTGACGACCTTGTACTTTTCCCCCTTCCCTACCCCATACTCCTCTAAAGCCCACTGCCTTACCTTCCCCTCCCTTACCCATTACTAACTTGTTATATTGCAATACATATCTCTGTTATGAAGGTGGCATTGCTGGATACATGTATCTTGAATGTTTTGCTCAAGCTTCTCGTTTTCTGTTTATGTCACGCATGTTCTTGTTTTTCTTTTTGATTTGCAATAAAAATTTTGAGTTAAAAAAAAAAAAAAGTGACAGGAAAAGACATAACATACAGAAAGCAGAGGGATTTACAGTGGACACTGTTTGTAACTTGTGGAGTTTAATACAAAAGTGTCTATGTGTTAAATCGCATTTGCCCTGACTTAAAAATCTGTAGCTGTAAACACAGATATACTTGCCAATTCGTGAGTCCTGAGAATATGATTCACATACTAATGAGATGACCCACTGTGAGGAAAATGTTCATGGTAGTCCCAACATACCTGCAATAAATCAATTCTCTCTACTTATTACGTCCCCTCTTGTCTCCCCATCTTTGATCCCCTAGACCAGCACCATCTCCACTTCTCATCCACACACAGTTCCCCTTCCTCTCTTTCTTTACCTGCTGTGGAGCCCCTTCCTACTTCTGTTTCTTGTCCAATTACTGCCTTATCTTCCCATAACCATACTCATTCAAAACCCTGCCCACACTTGTTCCAATCCAGTAACCTCAGCATTTTTAACCATATTTTTCCTCTTATTTCTCTCCCTCTATCCTGCTCTCTGGAATGCCATGACATTATGTAACAAACTGGCCTCCATCCATGATATTTTAATCTGTAGCTCCTTCAACCTGTTTGCCATCACTAAAAGCTGATTATCCCCTGATGACATCACCTCTCCTGTTGCTCTCTATTTTGGGGGTTTGTCCTTCTCCCACACACCCAGACCTGAGGGCTAGCAAAGTGGTGACATTGGAATCCCTCTTTCCCCCCTCTGCTCATTCTGGATTATCCCCCTCCCTCTCTTTGTTCTACTTTTAGGTAAACACCATCAGCTTCATCCGCCCAGGCTATTTCTGTGTGGTCGTTCTTTACCATTTTTTGGTCCTTCCTTTCCATCCCTTGTCACTTCACCACTTGGCACCCTCACTTTCACTCCTCTGACCTTCCTTCCCTTATCTTAGGGGACTTTAAAATCACTATATGTAATCCTTTCCCCCCTGCTTCTCACTGGCCCCCCACCATCTCTTCTTGCACTCTGGCATCTGCAGATGAAATCCACACCCTTCTATCCTCCTCACTCTCCTCACTTGCCCCCTTAATCCCATTCTATGTCACCTCCTCCACTCCATCTCTCTGAAGGCTAGCTCCCATATTGTCCACCTCCTTAACCTATTCCTCTCACCTGGTACCTTCCTCTTCTCCTTCATTATGCTCTCATTTCTCCCATACTTAAAAATATCCCATGACCCTGCATCTCTCTCTAATTAACACCCGCTCTTCCTTCTTACTTTTGCCTTAAAGCTTCTTGAATGGGTCTACAACTGTTTGACCTCTTTCTTTCATCTCACTGCCTTTTTTAATTTTTGCTCCCTCCACCCCAGCAAACCTACCTTCACTAAGGACACTAATGATCTCCTCTAGATTATACCTAAGGGATATTTTTCCTTCTTATCCTTCTTGGTCTTTCTGCTGCTTTCTACATTGCTGACCACTTCCTCCTTTTGCAAATTCTCCATTCTGTATGCCTCTGTAACAATGTCCTCTACTGATTTTTCTCTTTCCTCACAAACATTTTCTTTTCAGTTTCTACTCCTAAACCCACCTCCTCCTTTTCCCTTACCTGTTGTAATTCCCCAAGGATCTGTTCTTGACTTCCTGCTCTTCTACCTCTACACCTCCTCCCTTGATGACCTCATCATCTCATTTGGCCTCTGGTACCACCTGTATGTTGATGTCACCCAAATCTATTTGTCCTCACCTGACCTATCTTCTTCTTTTTAACTCAATATTTTAAAGATTGAAATAATTATCTTGTCCCTTTTGAGGGCACCCTCATCTCCCCCCCTATCCGTTTCAATATAACACTACCCTTTCTCCGTCCCTCAAGTCCGCTGCCAAGGAGTCATCCTCTCATTCCTCTCCTTCAAACTTTACATTCAGTCCCTTTCTAAATCTTGCATCCACCAGTCATTTCTCAACATGGAAGCCACCAAAACTTTAATTCACTCCTTTGTAATCTTTTGTCTTGATTATTGTAACCCTTTACTTCCTAGTCTAATCAAATCCCGCCTTCCCCTTTTTAAGTCTATCCTCAATACTCCTTCCTACCTTATTTTTCTCTCCACCACTCTATCTCTGCTGTCCCTCTCTATCAATTGCTTCATTGGCTGTGTGGAAAACAGAATTAAATTAAAACTTCTCATCCTTTCTTACAAAGCTCTCAATGATTCAGTCCCCTCACATCTCCAACCTCATCTCTACTCACATTTCTTGCCACCCACGTCACTTTGTCAACGATGGGCACCTCACCAACACACCGAATACCTCCTCCCATTCCCACCTTGAGGACTGCGTATGGACTGCTCCCCACCTGTGGAATGAACTCCCGTGCCCTCTCAGGTAAACCACTACTCAACAAGGCTTCAAGTGTGCTCCTAAAACTCATTAATTTATTAAAGTCTATCAGTCCTTATCTAAATCTATTTGCCTTGGCTATCACCTCAACTCCCACAGTCAGTGCCGCCTTATTTGTGTATTCCCTTTAGGATGTAAGTTTTCATGAGCAGGGCCTTCTTTCCTCATGTTCTCCTTCTACTATTCCATCACCCTCTGTAACTCTAGGCCTGCTTCCCCAGCCCTGTTTTCTTGAGCCCAGGCCTTCTTCCCATTGGATACTGCCATTATTCTCACTCACTGTCACGTAAATAACTTGATCTGCATTACCAAATTATGTGTATTGTTTGTTAAATCAGTGGATGTCTGTTCGGAATATAACAGGAATATAACAGGAATATAACATTAACTTGTATTAGATCATCTTCTGTCAGGCTTTCTCTCTGAACACCCCACAGAGACTGCGTTGAGTAAGGTTCTCAATGATTTCATCGCTGCTAAAACTAAAGGCCATTGCTCTCTTCTATTTCTCCTGGATCTTTCTGCTGCATTCAACACTGTTGACCACTGTCTACTTATGCAAATGCTACAATACCCAAGTCTTGAAGACACAGTCCTATCCTAGGGCCTGATTCATTAAGGATCTTAAATGAAGAGGTATCTTATTTCAGTCTCCTGGACAAAACCATGTTACAATGTAGCACACAAATACTTGATAGCTTATTTGTACACTGAAATTTAAAGTTAATATTTGTGTGCTACATGAAAAAGCAGTCAGTATTTAACTTATGTGCAAAACAGAAATCTAGTTTGCACCCCTTGCATTGTAACATGGTTTTCTCCAGGAGACTGAAATAAGATACCTCTTCATTTAAGATCCTTAATGAATCAGGCCCCTAGTTCTCATCCTACCTTTCTAATTTTAGTGTTAGTTTCTCTGGGTCCACTTCTGCTCCACATGCTTAATCAGTTGGAGTACCACAAAGCACAGTATTAGTTCCTCTGCTGTGCTCTATTTATACCACTTTTCTTGGAAAACTAAAAAGCTCCTTTGGATTTCAGTATCATCTCTATGCGGATGACCCAAATTTATCTTTCCTCTCCTGATCTCTCACCATCTGTGTGTTCCACCTTATGGACTGTCTTTCTGCCATTTCATCTTAGATGTCCTCTCACCAACTCAAACTCAAGCTTTCAAAAACATAGTTATTTATATCCCCACCCACCAACAGAAAGTTACCTACCTGACATTTCTGACAACATGATCTTATATTCCACCCTGCAAGCTCACTGTCTAGGTGTGATCCTTGATTCAGTACTATCCTTTGCGCCCCACATTCAATCTATATCAAAATCACATTAGATGTACCTAAAAAACATTTCCAGAATATGCACATAACTCACATAAGACACTGCAAAAACTGTAATTCATGCACTCATCATCTCCCACATTTACTATGGCAATTGCCTCTTTACTAGTCTTCCCCAAAACAAACTCTGACCCCTACAATCGATTTTGCATGCAACGGCTAGATTGATTTTCCTTGCAAATCATTCTTCCACTGCTGAGCCACTCTGTAAGTCTCTACATTGGTTGCCTTTTTTTACAGAATGCAATATAAAATACTTCTACTAACATACAAGGCTATTAAAAAAACTGCACCTACATACATCTCCTCACTTGTCTCAAAATATCTCCCAACCCGACAACTACATTTTACACAAGATCTGTGTCTCTCAACCACTCTCATTGCATGCTCCCATTCTTATTTACAGGAATTTTTTCGAGCTGCACCCACTCTATGAAATTCCATCCCTTGCTCAATAAGACTTTCCTCATGTCTACAAACCTTCACACTTTCTGTTAGAAACTCGCCTCTTCAGGCAAGTCAATTATATTCATCAACCACCCCCTTAATCTCACTAGATTACCCTATTACAACCCTTTACACAATACACACACAAGACAACATCCCTCTGATCCCCTGACCAATATTGCTGAGAGATTTGATCATATAGCATACTAATTACTTATTACTTTGCAATCTGGCTGGACTGAAATGCAATACTTAGACTTAACCTCATGTATCCAACTCCAATTTTCTCATAGATTGAAAACTTGCTATCAGACGCCGTCCCCGCACTTTCACTAGGTGCCGGGGTTGGTCGCTTCTGTAACTGTGCATTAGAAAGTTCTTACTTGGTCTGCAAGCAATGATTGCACAAGACTGTTTTCTGTAATTTAGTAGAGTTTAACATAAGATTATTGAGGGCCCTGATAAGTGGCCCTTGACTCTAAAAGTGGGGGTATAATATTACTTTTGTGTGAAGTTTTAGATCACAGCACAAGTATGATGTTTTGGACTAATCTGCTACATAGGCTCTGTGAGTGTACTGTGCTCACTCTGTTACATCATTATTACCGGGAAGAGGACCAAAGAGTGGATATTATTCTTAGATGAGCAACAGGTGTGACACCACTGCTGTTGTAGCTGATACATGTCACTTTGTTTTCTATGTATGTCGTATTGTGGAACAATGTGAGTTGTCGAGTATGTATTAGTGATTGGCAATTTGCAAATTAGTCACAAAGTTTGATATAATGGAAATGTAATTATCTAAGCCAAGAAATTAAGGCCTTTAATTTCCCACATAGCAGGCATTTGTGATGTTCTTGAAAGACTGAAGCAAATACCTAATGAAATTTTAGTCCACCCTGTTTGTCGTTTAATTATAGTAGGAGAACTATTACTAACTATAGTCACATCAGTCCTTTCACAGTTATATTGGTCTTCATAATTTTGTTATTTTGCTTCCGGCTTGTTGCCACTTCAAACACTGATTTTACATTTACTGAAGGAGAATGTAGTATAAGTGAAAGATGTAGCTGCCATAGGTGATGGGGATGCGGCTGATATGGGGCCCACTGTTGAGAGAAGTCAGTGATAGTCCAATGCCAGTGAGAGTCCAATGCATATGTCAGTGTTTCATCAATAGGCTTTGACTGGAAATATCACTTACCAAATTGATGCAAATTTATTTATCCACAAATGTGAAAAATTCCCCTGTGTAAGTGGTAATCACTACTGCAATATTTTAGTGAAATTTACAGTGCATGTTCCTGCAATACTACAATTATCACAACTACTTGTGGCTACAATAGGAATGTCATAATTTAAAGTGGATTTGGATCTAATTATTTTCATTACAAGCAGATCAACAGTACATATTGATTAGGAGTATAAGCAGTTTAAGTGCAGAAAGCTACTTTATCTGAAGCACGATCTTTCTTCTCTTCCTCTTCCATAAACATTTTTAAATAATTATTTTCACTTATGGGATCCTCTCTCTGCCTGCTGGAAGCCCATCCTATTGTCTTATATTATAAGTAGCCTAGCATTTGATTTACACCTTTTATAGATTTTACCTCCCTTACCAAGAAATATCTTAATAAATAAAAAAACTTGACACGTGTTTGATGAATGAAAGGTCGCAATTTTATTGAAAATAAATTAAAGTGGTGGCAGCTAAAATGCACAACCAATCAGCTATCAGTCACTCCAAAAGTCAGAATTATGGCAGCCCAAATGTATTTATTCCCTTCTAGACAGTGGAGCTCCACTCTATCTTGTTTTGGCTCAATAGCTGGGACCCACCTGAAAAGGCTCTCTACCATAACTCTCTAGCGGGAGTGCTACTAAATGAACCTCCCTATTAAGAGAGAATGCCGCACCGCCAATGTGTCATTATGGCTGCTGATTGGCATGCTTTTCCATGCAAGCTAGGTTCCAAATAAAAAAAAAACATCCACAATGACCTCTCAAAGCCCAACAAGAAACCAGTAAAGCTGCTTTACAAAACAAACTACACCCTCATTTGAAAGGTGCACACCATCTGACTTATAAAAGTAACGAAAATTAAACTAATATCTGGATGGGCTACCACCAAACTCCTTTTTTATCAGAAACTTGCCAACGTCCATGTTGATCCTTGAACTAGCCTTATTGAGGTGAACCAGGTTAACAATGCCTCTCCACATCGTCCTGGGGATAACATCCAACTAAAGTATATGGATCCTAAGATAGCGAGACAGTATCATCCCAAAATCAGACATAACATGCTTGATGGGCTCCAAACCCTTCAATTTACCCAGGCCATTGCCACCGAAATAAACCACCAGTGTCTTGGGGCATCCAAACTTGGCTTCATCCAGGGACAGTCACTTAATATAGAAAACAAAAGAATTAAAGAGCGCTATTCCCAGACAAAAAATTAAATAAAAACAATTAAAAACAATAAATACAATAATGGTCACTATATATGTAAGTGGAACTAGCAACAATGAATATATATTCAATATATTCAATATATTCAAATATATATAGCTGTCCAAAGAAAGGAATAATTAATCATATAAAATCGATTGGTGGGCAGACTCTTGGAGTAAGAAGAAATATTAATAACCCTCCAACTTCAGGAGTAAGCTTAGGTCAGCTAATCCACAGAAAATATTAGTTTTCCAGACTCTCCATTGCCGATTCAAGCATAAATTCTGCAGATTTGTTAAACAACTCATTATCTTATAATAAAGTGCCACAGCAAACAGTTCTTTAAAGTAGAAAATCAATGCAAAATATTTATCTATCCTGAAACCAGCTGTAATGTCCAGAGAGATAAGAAGGAAATGTCCCACAATGGATCCACAACATCAGCGGTGACTTCAATCCATATAATATAGTCCAAACCCCGGGGGATAAGAAAATTGACACTCCAGTAGCAAACAAAAGTCCTCAAATAGCAAACTGCATTATTCTGATGCGATTCTTCATCCTATGAGCTGGTTTTATCAGAGGAATTAGAGCTCCACTTACCATAGATGCTGTTTATACGTTGAGCCAACGATCATATGATCCCAGCCGGCCAATCCCAAAATGATCCAGATTGTTCATGTCGATTTAGGTGGTGCTATGAATAAAGCTGGGCAATCTGTTCTTATAGTAACCAGCATCAACACATGAAATGGTAGTTCAGCAAGTAAAAATGTGATCGCCATCAGAGAAAACTCTTTTTTACAACAACCGTATAACAAACCCTTAACTTAAATGCACTCTAGAGCTCTGTTGCCTGTTAATCAATACCATATATTTAAATGCTAGTTCATCCTCGGTATTAGCAAAATCCTCATGGATCCATGCATTGCAATAATGTACATACACAAAGATATAAAAAAGCCATAATGCACAACATCAGGCCATGTTATCACAACCACTATATATATATATATATATATATATATATATATATATATATATAAAAGAAAAATGTTGTCCGGCGCTCAGAAACAAACAGAATTTAAAAATCACTGCGTCAGCATAAACATAAAGGAGAATTTTGTGCACAATATAGCTATATTGGGGTTAAGCTCACCTGCCGGACGTCAAGGCATCTCCTGTAGGTGAGTCCCTAAGCTAGTGATACAAATTTACATTCAGGGTGTTCCATTTAAAACCTTCCCCTGAACCTCCATCTTATAAAGCCTGCAGCACCTTTGTAGGGAGTGGTCAACTCCCAAAAAACTAGAAAATAGTGAAAGAAAAAAAAGGGCGCTTCTTTAAGTTAATGAAATGTGTACAAGTGTATAAAATCATTTGAAACGGCAGCCAAGGACAAATAGGACCAATGTGCAAGTGCAAATAAAAAAAAAATGTTGCACATTTCATTACTTTAAAGAAGCGCCCTTTTTTTTCTTTCACTATTTTCTAGTTTTTTGGGAGTTGACCACTCCCTACAAAGGTGCTGCAGGCTTTATTAGATGGAGGTTCAAGGGAAGGTTTTAAATGGAACACCCTGAATGTAAATTTGTATCACTAGTTTAGGGACTCACCTACAGGAGATGCCTTGATGTCCGGCAGGTGAGCTTAACCCCAATACAGCTATATTGTGCACAAAATTCTCCTTTATGTTTATGCTGACACAGTGATTTTTAAATTCTGTTTGTTTCTGAGCGCCGGACAATATTTTTCTTTCATTTTCACTTGCACATTGGTCCTATTTGTCCTTGGCTGCCGTTTCAAATGATTTTATACACTTGTACACATTTCATTAATTTAAAGAAGCGCCCTTTTTTTCTTTCACTATATATATATATATATATATATATATATATATATATATATATATATATGTGTGTGTGTATAAAACTAATATGTCTAAAAAATAGTGTATATAGACAAACTGTATATACATAAATACATAGAACGGTTTACCCTGCCGATAACCAGCACTAAAAACAGCAAACAATATAGAAATAAAATAAACAATACATGTCAGCATAAACATATATAGCTCATAGTCTTAATCAATAATAATAAATTCATTATATACCAATCATTTTATAATGACATACTCCAATGTACTACCTACAATTAATATATTATAAATATAAGATTATTATGATAATATATCAATAATACAATTATAAATTACAAAAAAAACAGAATATCAAAACAAATTATCCCCCTAATAGAATAACACTAATTAATGTCTTCCTAAAAGACTGTGACGAAATATATGACTACTTCCCAAACACATGTACAAAAAAATAGATACATGTAAATATAAATAATGTAGCCTAATGAACAGCAATGAGACCAGAGCTAATACTGTCATGGGACCAGCTACAATACTGGTCACAAAACAAATTCCATTAATGTATTAATTACCAACAATAAATAGGTTCACGTAACTTATGCAAGATAATAGCTCTAAACAACCCTAACCAATAAATCTTCATTAATGTCCTCCTTCAATAGATAGGGAGATTAGATTTTGTTCAATTCCATGGTATCATTAAGGCCTAAAGGTGCCAAAGTTTTTAGCCTAAAGGTCCAACAAGCTTCACTCCTACAAAGGAGATTGAACCTATCCCCACCTCTTTTGGTAATATTTATTTGTTCTATTGCTCTGATTTTGAGGACTTCCTCTACTTAAATTAATTTGCTTAGATAAACTATGAGTTTTAAGATTTTTAAGGATATTGTGTTGGTGCTCTGTAAAGTGTACACCAAGCAATCTAATTGTGTGCCCGATGTATAGTATGCTGCATTGGCAATTAATCAGATAAACCACGAAAGTAAACTGACAATGCAAAATCTTATCAATAGGCAACTTTTCACCAGAAATAAAAGAGGAAAATTCTGTACATTTGTGGTCTGCAAACTTAAAGGTAATGCATCTGCTCTTACCGCATTGGTAGAAGCCACTTGGTCGATCACCAAGTCATCTATTAACCATTGGCCTAGAAGGAACTTAACCCTCCAGTTGTAGCTAAAAAATAGGTGCCAAACTCAACTTTAGGCTTTAGATTTCCCAAAAAGTGTGCTATTACCTCTATTAATGAATTAGCCTATTAAATCATCCACTTCTAAAAAGGGAGGAATTTCTATTACACAGGTCTGCAACCAAAAAACTATTTTCATAATTTTATCTGATTCTTATGTTTTTTGGTGCACTGAATTCGAAAATGACCACCATTTTTTCTTGGGACGTCAGGTTTTTTCACAATCGAAATGTGCCTTGGTCAAACAGGTAGCTCGAAATCGCTAAATTTCAAATTCATCATACTTGGGGAAAAAAACTGAACATGGAAAAACAAATTTATTTTCACTGCCAGTGCTCCCAAAAACATGAAAATACATGTTTATTGGTCCTGATGTTGATCACTTCATTGTTGAGTGTGCTTGCCAGGGCCTGCCCGGACATGTTCTTTCATGCATTAACTTGTTCTCTGATTCCTCCACAATCTTGTATTTCATTTCAGTCGTCATCCTGCTATTGTCTGTGTGGTTCAAAATTAGTGCAATGCCTCCAAGAAAGTGTGTCAATTTGCCTGACAGTTTCTGTTTCATATGTGGAGAGTTCATGAGAACTTGGAATTGGTACTCAAGAAAGTGGGTTATGAAAACCAAAACTGGTTGGTATGTGGGGATTTAAAAGTATTGTGTATGCTACTGGGACTACAGACTGGGTACACCAAATACCCTTGTTTTCTATGTTTATGGGACAGTAGAGACCGACAAAATCACTGGAAGCAAAAAAATTGGCTACCAAGAAGTCTAGTTTTTGGTGAAAAGAATGTTCTCAGAGATACATTGGTACCCCCTGAGAAGGTTTTATTACCACCACTCCATATAAAAATAGGATTAATGAAGCAATTTGTTAAGGCACTTCCCAAAGATAGCGAATGCTTCAGTACTTGGGATCCAAGTTTCTAGGTTTAACGGAGGCAGAACTGAAAGAGGGGGTTTTTCTTGGCCCGTATATTAGAAAACTCATATCTGACAAACACTTCATCAGTTCAATGACTCCAACTGAAAAAGAAGCATGGGTTGCCTTTACTGTGGTCATAAAAAACTTTTTGGGAAACGAAAAGGACCCAAAATTACAAGGAAATGGTGGACACAATGTTGAAAGCGTTCCACAAGCTTGGTTGCTCCATGAGTTTAAAAGTCCATTTTCTCAAATCACACCTGGATTATTTTCCTGAAAATGTGGGAGCAGTGAGTGAAGAGCAGGGAGAACCTTTCCATCAAGATATAAAAGAAATGGAAAGAAGGTATCAAGGGAAATGGAGTGTTACGATGATGGCTGACTACTGCTGGATGTTGTACAGGGATCTTCCGGAAGCCACCTACAAGAGGAATAGCTCAAAAACAAGTTTAGAGTTTAAAAAAAAAAAAGACGATTTCACAAGGAATTTACTTGAGTGTGGTGTTAATTTTGTCGTCACCTGTGCAAATGAGTTAATATTTTTCATGTAAATAAAATATTTGCGTTAAGAGATTTTTTTAAACGATGACCACCTATTTGTTCGAAAACCTGACGTCCCAGGACAAACCGGCTGTCATTTTTGGATTCAGCGCAACAAAAAACGTAAGAATCAGTCAACTAAACCAAAACAGCTGTCCAAAATTTTTTTTTGCAGACCTGTGGAATTTGTCTGATTTCTGTAATGTAACTATTGTATTGTACATGAAAACCAACAACCTAACCTCCGTTTTCTTCTCGGGAGGTTGATTAAACTCGTCTGCTCTATTCAATTTTGTGAAGAAAAGATTCATAAATTTTAACAGCATTTTCTTAAAATCCACATAATTGGAACAGGTCCTTTTTCATCCATGTATTTTTGTGCTACTTAATAAAGAGGTCCAACAGAGTCCTCAAAAACCTAACCAGCTAATTCCTCTTGTGCTGTGAGCTGGACCACTCTTAATAGCCCTCTACAAAAAAAAATGTCCCCAGCAAAAGTGCTAACAACCCAGGGACATGCCTAGCTTTGAAAACAATAGTTAACTGCAATGGGCCTAGCCAGAGGATACGATGCACTGGGTGACCCATACGGAGGTACAACAATAAAAAAAAACTTCAAGGAGCCAGAAGCCAATCACGCTTCTCATTTAGAGGAAAAATTGGACAAATCCCTCCATGTCCCCTCAAAAATGAGGCAAGCAACATCCGTGGGTCAGCCCAGCCAGAGAAGCAAGCGAACATAACACCTATATCTCATATAGCACACAGACTTCCATTTATCCAATACCATAATGGTTTGAACAGAACAACCCTCCTCAGAGGCAACCATGATGGCACTGATCCTGAAGAATGAGTGCCGCATCCGGCCAAGTTTAAACTCATTCTACACAAACATTGCTGAAAAAAACTGTCCTGACCTGATAGTTAGTGAACATGCCTCAACCAATTACAGCCAGGGCCTGGCCTCCTGTCCTAATATCCATCAGCCAAACTTGTCATGCAAACTATAGCATCATCATTTTGCAACAACGTGATCCAAATGACTGTTACCGAGCTGATCAGTTTTTGACCTATGGATCTTACAAACTAAACTATTATCGTGATCAACAACATTCTTGTTAAGCAAACCCATACAATGCTAAACCCTAGAGGATGCTACCAATTCAATAACCCGGAAAGCACAAAAAAAGGCCAATAAGAAAGCCAATCGGCAGTAGCCCCCCTCAGCTTAACCAAAATATCCCCCTCAATATGCTCAATATCAGGTCCAGGGGTGACAGGGTACAACTGGGACATGGGGGACACCGAACCGTGGCATGTGGAAAACTGTGGGCAGCTGGGCTGGACAAATGAAATATAAGAGGCATTAAAAATGGGGTTTTGGTATGAGAACACAGGGTTAGGGGCAAAAAAACCAAACAGATAGCAAAAACCACACATCAACATCATCATACAGTTTGTGCATGTGGCACGGGGAAGGGGGATATGGGGGCAGCCCACCATTAGCCGCCTTTGATGCAGGTGCTTATAGGATGGGTGTGCATGATGCAAAATGGAGGCAAGCATAGAGGAGAGTACTGGTTTAGAAACAGGGGGAGACAAAGAGTGAAGGGAGAGGCGTGAAGCGGGACCATATTGCTCATGCCAAAGTAATGGCCAGTGCACCTAGTACAGAGAGGATTGGGTAGTGGAAGGGGCACACATCACAGTTAGCAACAGTCAGCTAGCAGATACGCCTCTGCACGGCTAAGGACAGTGCAAATGGAGAAGGCAGACACAGAGAATGCTACAACAGGCAATGTAAAGGCAGAAAACTTTGAAAAGAGGTATATGAAACAATAATGAAAGGGAAAAGAAAGAAGAAAAGACAAGTGGGGAAGAGGAAAAAAGGAAATGAACAGTTTAACAAAAATAGGGTGAAGAAAGAAAGTGTAAAAGGAAATACTTAGGGAAAATAAAGAAAAAAGCAGACAAAAGCAGAATCAATAATGCACTTCCCACCCCAGAACTCATCAGCAGCAGCCCAGAATTTTCTGGCAAAAGAGTGAAACTAAACTGATCCTATCTTTATAAACCCTTTCAAGTTCAGGTCATTCCCAAAAAGCTTTACTGATTGGTTGGTCAACCAAGGCAAAACATCCTATAATAACGATTCTTGCTGGGATCAAATTTTTGTTATCTTTTACAACCTGGATGCTTATATTCCCTTGGGCCAACTCCTGCCCTCTGTATCCTTGTAATCAAATAACATCACTGGAATTGACAAACTTAAATGTCAGTTATATAGCTTAGAAAGAGCCTTATCCCTGTTCAGTCGCAAGTTCATTTGCATGCTGTATCTTGCATAAAATTGCTCTGCACATGCCCCGAAATGGACCTCTAGTTAGTACAGAACATGTGTATGCAAGTAAGATAGACTTTAAAAATGCATTGCATGTATATTTCACATTAAAATAATCTTGAATTATGTATTTAACTTAAAAAAAATTTAAGTTTTATTTTTTAAACCCATATTTTTATTAATGGATATACTGTTAAGAGTTGTCAAATATTTTAGAATATAACATGTTTTAATGCATTCTGATGTGACCTTATATTGCACAAATGCTTGTGCGTATATATTGCATTCTGTTTGTGTATCTATATACGGCAAATAATATTTAGGCAGAGTGTACTTACACCCAGATTTAAATTAAAACACATCTGTAAAAATGTTTGGATTTGATACGGTTGAAACTAGAAACAAGTTCTATGCTCTTTCTTAAGACACATGCAAGTTGTTTTTTGATGCTCTGTCATTTCACATTTGACCTAAGAGATCAACTGTATTTATGGACACTTAGGGGCTAATTTAGAGTTGGTGGTATGTTTGCACATTTTCATGCTGTGCCTGTGCACACAAAAAAAGTCACACATACACCCAATTTGGTGCTTTTGACTTACAACTTAACACGGTATGTCTGGAGAATGAGTGGCATCCAGTCATCATTTTAAGTATCTTGATCATCATGGTCTATTTTATACTTATCTGTTAATCGTGTAATATTTCACATATATTCATTTATCTCTTCCCCAGGATTATTGGTCAAGTTTGCAATGTAAATACAGCAATGTACTCCATACACAGTTTGTAACATATGACTATATCCACTACTTTGAGCAGTTAAATAATCTAATATTAATCTATATTAAGTCAATTCAGTTTTATAAGTTTGATGCTCTATTTGAAACATACCTAAATGCATCATCATATATTTCTGTAATCGTATGCAGTAAATCAACTAACTGCTCTATTGCTTCAACATTACTGAAATATCCAACTTATCCGTGAGTGAAAAATATTTCAAAACCTACTCTTGCTTTAACTGAGTGTTCAATTTTAAAAGATGCTTATGTTTAACATCTACAGTTTTAATAGATAGTTTCTTTCTTTGTCTTATATTTTGAGTCAGAATGCCAGTTATACCCTTATGCTCCATTACAATTATACAAGGAATTAATTTACCAATATAACATATACCTTCAGAATTTGGAGGCTGCCATTTATATGCTTTTCTTCCACATGTGAAATACAATTTTTTTCGGAAGTGTATATGGAATATCAGACATTAATTTATGAGCTGCCTCATATCCTAATTCACAAGTAGTCTGATTAACAAAATGTCTTGTCCACTTAGTTACATTTGCATTAAGCATTACATTTACTAGTTCTTTGATTAAATTTAATTTGCTATACTGTATAATCTTCATACATTTTTAATTACTCCTAAATATATATTTCATACATTATAATTCACTCCCTTTGGTTTAATTGTTGAGTTAGCAGTTTTATTATAACATGTTATATTTTCATGAACAACATTATAGTATTTTAATAACTTTATATGCGGAGGCATAGTAGTACTATATTCTCCCTTAGTCTTGTTACCATATTATTTTCTCACCTAATTTACTTTCATTTGCTGGAAATGGTATAAGACCAACATTATGATGCCTGCAAGGTACTTGAGTACAAACCCAGCACTCACTAGTATTAAATTTTCTCCCTGTCAATTGATGAAACACATCTATTGGATGTTGACCACTAAAATGATTTGGATCATCTTCACACCATTTTACACTTTGTCTTTCTGAATGATGTTCACAATATTTACAAATATATACTTGAAATGGGGGTAAATCTTTTACAATGTTCAAGAAATATATAGTTTTTCTTTTACCTCTACATTCCAAGGTTTTCACATTATCTTTCTGTTGTCCATTTACAGGTTTGTAAACATATAGTTCAAGAAAAAGAGCAATTGCAAATGTCATTAATGTTAAAGTAAATAACTTTAACCATAATTTCATATTTGGTTGTGTTAGGACTCAGCTACCAGGATACACTTTTAGAACTGATGGGTCATAGGTCTCCAGAGAATCAGTCCGGTACATTTAGCTTAGCTTCTACCACTGACACCAGGGAGATTTGCAAGGCACTGGAAGCTTTCTCTTGCACGGACAAAGGGTGTGATAACTCCTGAACCACCTGGGACAAGGTTTGTAATTGGCCAGCCAGAACCTGGGATTAGTCACGCTATACTTCTTCCTCGCCTCAGAATTAGTTTAAGGAACCGTCAATCATATAGAAACATTCTATGATATTCAAGCCGTATGGCTGGATGAGCAATTGAGATTTCAGTATGGGGGACGTCTTTCCCTTTTAAAAGAACTGTCATTGGATCTCCTCGGCTTGCCTGGTTAAAGCGTGTATGTGAAAAGTGCATCAGTGTTTGCCTCATTATGCTCAATTATAACAGATACTTCATATAATCTAATTATAAATGTCTTATTATAGTGGCACTACCCCTGAAATATCTTATATCCAGGGTGTGAACCACAGATTTTCTTATTAGTTACAGCTAATGTATCATAGGATTATCTGTTATATGAGAGGGGGTGGACATTTCATTTCAGTGTGATAACGATCCACTACAAATGGGAGCAGCCCTCTATTCATGATATTAGCAATTTTATGGGCAGCATATATACAGAGTGCTTTATCATCAATTATCTAAATTTAGTGCAGTGTATGAATAGCAGCTCTTTCTCCTTAAATTTTTGTTCAGTGGCATTATACAATAGGATAACCAATAATCTCTATACATAATCGAGCTATAGGTAGTCACATATGTATTTAATAAATGAAGATACCATAGGGGATTATATAATCTTTATTGAAAGATAAATAACATTTATGTAAGGATCTAACACAAATTTTTATTGTGTGTATCAATTCACCACAACAATCTATTAAACATAACGAGGCAGGGCAGCAAGTATTGCCAATTTTAATCACTTATTTTGCACCTTGTATCACAATCACTATTGTTTTTAAATATTTCGCTACTGGTGGCACACAGGCCATTATGGGAACATTCTTATAAACTCATTCAATAAAGTATTTTGTTTTAATAAGAATCAATACAATCATAGAATGCCCCTAATCTCCATATTTTCCTTTTTTCTCTTCCTTTGTGTTTGTCAGGTACTCTGATGCCCCAATTGTTAAGCTCTAGTGCCTAAGAAGATTATCCTTGGCGGCCATAGTGTGACTGGAAATAGGGGGCAGTAGACAGGATGTTCACAGGTAGTCAGAGGTGGCTGAGATCAGGGGTCTGTAGCAGGCAGTGTGGTCAGAAGCAGACATGGGTCAGGGCTGGCAGCGTGCAAGAGTATCCGAGAAACAGGCCAAAGGTCAGGGCAACAGCAAACAGAGTCAGGAAAGGCAAAGGTAAGTAAGGGTGGGACAATCAAAAATCAGGAGTCAAATGCAGCAGGTCAGCAAACAGTAACTGGAAGCTGTAACTGGCAGGGAGGCTAAGCTTATATACACATATGGGCCAATGGCAGCCTGGGACACACACAGTAATTATCCCCCCGATGTTTCATAATTAATTAGCAGTCCCCTGTGCATGCACCCGACTGTCATCTGTAGCTGGGACACGCCGCTGATACAGAGAGCATCCAGGCCGTTGAGCTGGTGACAGCCGAAACAGGGAGGTAGTGACATCCCGATCATCATGAAGCAGATTTGCTGACAGCAATGAGCCGTGGCGGCTTGTAACATGTTGTGAACACATTGATTCCGAAAACCAGTTTCTTTCTGATTCTTGTCTTCTCCTCGTCACAAAACTTACTTCCCTTTACTTTATAAGGGCAATAGTGTCTTTCTTTAGTAAGGGCAGAGACATTATTATGGTCTCAGATATATCCCTCACTTGTTGAGTACATGCGGGTAATGATTATCTTCTAACTTGGTCAGGATATGTTGTTTGCTTTACAATGAGAAGCTTGTATCCAACTGCGTTTCTCCTTGACTTTTACCACAGTTGGCGTCATCAATAACACGAGATATGGGTCTTCCCACTGATCAGTCAGTGAGCCAGATCTCAATTAACTTCTTATCCTCACCCAAGCTCCAGGACTCAGATTATGACAGGCTCCATCAATTAGAGTTGATTTTGTGCCTATCACAGCAGCTTGAATCTGTCTAAACTGATTAGTAAATGATAAAATGTAGTTAACAGTCAATTCATTAACATGACTTTGACTGGTATTGAAATTCAGAGTGAAATTAGGAATTTTTCCAAACAGAATTTCATATGGTGATAAATTGAGAGGTCCTCTAGGGGTAATCTGATAGCATATAAAAAATTGCATTCATGTTTCCTTTGTTCATTTAGATAGTTTATTCTTAATAATTCCATTGTATCTATCAATTTTCCATTAGACTATGGATAATACAGTGTATGTAATTGTTGCTTTATACACACCAACTCACACATTTGTTTAAAAACAAGTCCAGTAAAATGAGTACTTCAATCAGAGAAAATTACTTATCTTATGCCATATTTACATACAAATGTCTGTATTATTTTTTTAGCAGTAACATAAGCGGTGGCTCTCGCTACGGTGCCTTCGACCTAACCAGAAAATTGATCAACATATACTAATACATATTTTAACATCCTACACTTAAGAATTTGGATGAAATTAATTTGAATTACCTGAAATGGGCCGTCAGTTATTGTCAGGTGATGAAGTATTGTTTTTACTGCACTCCCTGCAAATAATCTATAGTCAGATAATACATGAAGCACGGTACCTGGCAGCTATGGCTGAAAATTTAGGTGCTTACAAATACATTTGGTCTATATTCTGCATAGCAGTCTTACCTGCATGCAGGGCCGGATTAACCCTAGGGCTAACTGGGCTATAGCCCAGGGCCCTCTGGCATCCAGGGGGCCCTTCAAAGTCCTCAGCAGCATTATTGATTGGTCCGGAGGCGGGGGCGACCCTGGCCCGATCAATGCTGCTGAGCACTGTCAGTGTAGTCCTCCGTCCCTGGTGCCGCTCAGTAATCTGCTTACTGAGGAGATCTCGTGAGAGTTCACAAACTCTCTCGAGATCTCCTCAGTAAGGAGCTTACAGCGCGCCTCGGAAGGAGGACTGCCCTGACAGGCAAGTGCTTGGGGGGAGCCTTACGGGGGGCGATGGGCGGCTCACATTGGGGGCCTCACAGAGGAATGGAGGCCCCCTTAGCCCAGGGGCCTCCATTCCCTTAATCCGGCCCTGCCTGCATGGGTAAGTCTATGACTCATTTTTGCCAATGCTGGCAAGAGAGCTTTGGTAGCTACAGGCCTACCTCCCTTTCCAAGCCAAAGTACATCTTTCTCAATTTGACATCCTGCCACTTCCCATCTGGCCTTTTCCTGTGGAGAACAACTTTTTTTGCATCTCAATTAGTTCAGATTGATCAGGAATTACAACATTTAGAGTATTTCAGTAATTTTAATAATTTGTGCAGTATCTTTTTGTGCAGCTAAATCAGCTCCATGATTTCCTTTTTTTACATCATCCTGTCCTGTCATATGTGCTTGGCACTTAATAACTGAAACTTGCTTTGGTAACTGAATAGCATGTAGTAAATCATTATACTGCATGTGGGACATGTGCTGTAATAGGATTTCCTACAACTAATGTCAGGACATCTGTCTACCAATATAGAAGTAGATGCTACAGCCTTTAAACCACCAGGAAGTCATTTAGCCACTGGGTTGAGTTGTCTACTGTAATATGCAAAGGATCTGGGGGTGCTCCCATGGGGCTGTGTTAGGAATGTCAACTTACAATTCTTCTGACACTGCTCCACAATATAATTCAAAGTTATACAATTGGTTCTTTCAAAAAAATAGTTTTCTTTTTTTTCCGGTGGTGTGCTGCTCAGAGTTAAGGAGCACCCTATTTTATGGCCTCTTAGTGGCAAAAATGTCACTGATACTGGCCCTCACACAATTATATTTAGATTGAAACACTTTTGATTTTAAAAGTAAGAAATATATTTTTTGTTTGGACATGTGCTGCTCTGATCCAAATAGCACCCTGTTTTTTAGTCGCTTAGTAGTAAAGATGTCACTGATTCTGCCTCTCACACAATTGCATTCAACAACACTTTGGATTTTAAAAGCAAGTAATATTAAGATTTTTTGGGGGGTGCTGCTTAGAGTCAAAAAGCACCCTGTGTTTTGGCTGCTTAGCAGTAAAAATGTCACTGATACTGATTCTCACACAAGTACTTTCAGATTGAAACACTTGGAATGTTTAAAAAAGAAAAATATATATTTTTGGGGGTGTGCTGCTCACAGTCATACAGCACCCTGCTTTTTATCCACTAAATATTTCATATATGACTGACCATTGCACAACTGCCTTCAGATTGAAAATATTTGATTTCAAAAGCAAGAAAGAATATTTTATGACAATTCCCAATTCGTTTATTTACATACTATTGCAACCAGTATTCACTTTATGTCTGCTCTTCACCATCTCACACCCAATTGATCAGCACACAATTCCAGCAGACTGATCTATAAATAAACTCTTAAGATATGTGCAGTAACATCACAGCTATTTCTAAATAAATTGCTTCTTTCATCCTGTCAATTTATTTTCTAAACACAGAATTGCACCAAATGTCTCGCCCACATGCTATCACTTCTAAAATGGTAGTTAAGTACATGAAGATGGGTTATATACATAAGATAAACTCACAAGATCCTACGTTTAGCCAGAAATGACATTTGCCTCATTTTCAGATGTGATTTTGGCACGAGACGTGATTTAGTTCGACTCAGTACCCCAAATTTTGGTTCTGTCTGTTTTTTTCAAATGCAAACCCCTCTTTACTATAAAGTAGTATCTGATGTTTTATGAGAAAAAGTAACCTGCAAACAAACAAAAACGTATGTGTTAGATGGTCACTAAAAGTGTTTAGGGGCAAGGCGTGGGCGGGCAGATTTCAGCCCGGGGGGCGCACAGGCGGCCGCATCACATGACACCTGATGCGACCGCACCCCGTTTTATGAGATGCGGCCGCCGGTAAAAATCAGGCTATGTTGCATCTGGGAGGGGGCCGGCCCTAAAGGCAGTGAGGCTGAGTGGCCTAGGGGGGCCATGCCCCCCTGCCCCCTGGCCCAGCCCGCCCCTGTTAGGGGCCAATTACTTCTATGGTTTCGTTTCAATCAAGAACACCTAGAACTTAAAGAGTTTCTTATATTATTACTATGTTAAAGTCCATTTTCCTCATCCATAAATGATAATTTATTTATACATTTTCTTCCCATTGAATTAATATTGATAGTTGCAAATGGATTATAGGCTGCCGCACCTACCAGTGCTTGCTTTTTGAGCTCATCATAATGATAACAAACATTGACAATGACAGTACATCTGGAAAGGAATGTCATTAGTAGAGATGAGAAAAATGTTTAAAACCGTTCTGCAAAATATTTGTTTCATTCCACATTTAGATGTGAAATTTCACATGTTTAGCCTACAGATTTTCTCCTTAATCATTCCCAGTCCTATCCCAAACATACTTCAATGTAGAATAAATTGACCATAGTGTCCCAGCTCTACGCACATACTATAAATTTATTGAAAGGAAACTTACAAATACAATGCAAAATGGCATTTCATGGAATTGGAAAGTAAATAAGGAGCTGTAAATTCTGCCCCTGTGCAAAATTGCCTGCCCCGCCACAAAACCTGATTCATGCGAGATGTGTCTGCAATGTTGCTCATTTCTAATCATGAGCAAAACAAACTGTGATATATATATATATATATATATATATATATATATATATATATATATATATATATATATTTATACATGTATTGTGTATTGTTAAACGTTAATTCTACAGATTAAAAATGTAATTTTCATTGCACACTTTCTTTAGTCTCCCACCTTTAAAGTCAATTGACATTTTTACCTAGAAGTTTACCTCATTGTAAAGAATCAAACAGCAGTTTGAAACTTTATGAATAAAATATTGTGTTAATAATACTTTTTCAGCCTTCAAACATAAAGTAAACTATTGTGTAGAGTTTCACTACAAAAAATGAATGGATTTAATTTTGTTTTACTATTTTGCAATAAAAAGAAACAAAAATTCCTATTAAAACAGGCTACTGCTTTTCTTTATCTAGCATAAAGCTATAAGCAGGCACTGCAGTGGATCAGTATTTATGAAAGAGCATCACAGATGGTATCTGTTAAATTACCAAATTTAAACAGGGTTTTAAACACAACACAAGTATTAAATGCATCTTACTCTGTGGGAATCTAGGCGGATTGTCATTGACATCAGTCAGTGTGATGTTCACTGTGGTAGTCCCAGATAATCCTCCCATCTGGCCACCCATATCTTTGGCCTGGATAACCACTTGGTAATGTTCCCTGTTCTCTCTGCTCATATCTGGCAGAGCAGTTTTGATTATGCCTGCAAAAAAACATTAAAAAATGTAAACCATTTTACATGGAAGATGTGAAAACATTGTCAGCAAATACACATTTAATTACAGAATGTTCCTGTTATTTTATAAACAAAACTCAGTCTCAAACTCAAAGTGCTAAACAGGTATTTAGAAACAAAAAAAAACAATTGATGTACTTTAAAAATTAGATAAAATTGGGAAATCTGAGAATATTTTGCCTAATGTAATTAATACAATTTTAGGAAAAGAACTTGTATTTTATTTTGTCTAGATCTGGCCTGGCTGACCTGTGGCTCTCCAGTTGTTGTGAAACTACAAGTCCCATCATCCCCATGCCAAGTATTGGCTGGTTATCTACTGGCAAAACATACTGGGGCTTGTAGTTTCAAAACACCTGAAAGTTCTGGATTCAGAGATATAACATTAGGTAATTAGTATATATTGTTGAACATTTGATATGTGTTATTGATAATAAATAACTAGAACAATATTTTTATATGCTATTGGTGTTAGTAATTGAGTTTTATGTCCCTGTAATTACCAATGTGCATGTGTATATGTATGTATGTATGTATGTATGTATGTATGTATGGACAGCATGTATGTATGTATGTATGTATGTATGTATGTATGTATGTCTGTAATTCGAGTATTTATTTATGAAATGTTTTACCATTCAGAAAGATAATACAATGAGATATATCTCATTTTCAAGTATGGGACTCAAAAATGTAAGTCAGTACAGTATGATAGATAAAATGTTTTACAAAACTTTAACATTAACCAAGAGCTGTTAGTTGTCTGTGTTTTCTTTCTGTTTATAATTGATATGTTTTCCCATTAAGCAAGTCTTGGTGATTTATAAAAATGAACAATAAATTACAATGAATAATGGTAAACACGCTTAAATCTAATTTTTCTGAAATACAAAATGAACGTTACTGAATGTTACAATGCATACCTGTATCAGGATCAACTGAGAAATATGGCTGTCCTTGAATAATGCTGTATACAACTCTAGCACTATTTCCATATGAAGAGTCATCAGCATCTATAGCAGTCACCTGAACTACAGAGGTACCTGAACAAAGGAAAAATAAAAATCTAAAAAATAGGTCATTACCAGTGCTGGAATGATTAAGAAGCGGCAACCCATTTAACAGACATCAGTCAAGAGAAGTTCTCTTTCGCAAACATCCAGATGCATATTTTAACTATCACAATACAATATATATGCTCTAATATAGCACACAATTCCCTATTATTTTAAAATATGTGCTTTAACTGTTATGGCTACCAGTAATGGCATAAGCTTTTAGAACAGACGGAAGAGGTCTTTACCTATAGCAGCCATCTTTTCTGTAGATGTAGATGCATTCACAGGTACTTGGATGCCCCCAGAGCTTTACACAGAGCAGTAAAAGTTTATAACCAGAAACCGGCAGCGCAGAGATAGAAGGCAGAGAGAAAGATAACTCCCAACAAGGAATACCAGAGCCAAGTCAAAGGTTGAAGGAAGGAAGCAGGCAAGCATAGTCTTAAATCAGGCCAATAAATCAAGGCAGATAGGAGGTAGGGATTGTCCAGAAGTACAAGTCAAGTGGCCAGGAGCACTTATCAAACAAGCAGGTCCATGAAATAAGCCAAAGGTCAAAATAGTTAATCAATCAGAAGTTCAGAGAACAAGTAGCAGGTCCAGCAATATGCAGGCCATGAACGCTATAACCGGCAGGGAGGATAAGCCCTCCCTGCTTTTTTTTTTTTTTGCATCAATATTTGTATTCAGATTTTGCCCTCCCTGCCTTTTAAACTAATGAATGTGGAGGAGAACGGACACCCCCAAACCATCACAGAAGGCTACAATCAAGTGATTGTAGTCACATGCTCAATCTGCCTGTCAACAGCAAGGGCGGAAGTGTGGAAGGCATCCTGGTTACTCTGGCATTGGCCAGGAACTGAAGGACCGAAAGCAACATCCTGACTGCCAGGGCAACAGCCAGAACACAGCTGACAGGTACTCGAACCACTGTTGCTAGCACGGCAGCTTGTGCATTAACAGAACAAATCACACCACCTGTGTCCTGGGCACATTAGCAAAGCTGCAATCAATTAGAATGAATAGGTACGTTTTCATCTTTAACAAATGTGAACTATAGCATAGGCTCAAGCTTTGTGGGTGCTTGAGCTCATGTAGTGGTACCGCAAATTGGTGACTCCAGCAACACCAGCCACCAAGCCACAGCAATATGGATCCAACAACCATTCCCATCACTCTTTCACTATTTCCTTCTTCTTCTCCTCTGCATTTGATATCCCTCCCACCTAGCTGGTGCAGATATCAAAGCAGTTTATTCATGTATAGACATGTCTCCTGGGGGTGTATTAATGTTATATGGGGTATTAATGTTATCTGGGTATGTGGTGAATTAATGTCATCTGGAGGGCTGTAATATGTTATGTGAGGGTATGAAGTAAGGCTATGTAGAAACTGGTGTGGGAGGTGTGGTAATATTATGTAAGGGCTGTAGTAATGTTATGCAGGGGTGGAGGGTATATTAATGCCATGTGTATTACTGCATTGTGGGAGCTGATTTGGAGGGTATATTAATGTTAGGCAGATTCTGATGTGGGGACTGTTTTAATGCCATATGAGAGAGCTGATGTGTGGTAGTGTATTAATGCCATGTGGAGACTGTTGTTGTGGTTTGTATTACTACCATATAGAGCATGGTTTGTGGAGTATATTTAATGGCATGTTGTTTGTGGGGGTAATATTGTTATGTAGTGACTCTTTATTAAATGTGAGGAGATAGAGTTGGTTGTGAATGTTATATTGTGGCTTTTTATTACATGAGTGGGCTGATGGGTGTTATTAATATTATGTAGTCGTGCTTTCTTATTTGTCAAGACTACTAATGCAATGTAATGGGGGTGAGGACAGGGGACCTTATGTCAAGGTATTGTGTGTGGGCTGGGGGCTTATGTCACTGTAATGGGGGTGATGGCAGTGGGGCTTATGTCAGTGTAGTGTGTGTTAATGTAGTGTGTGTGGGCAGTGGGGCTTATGTCAGTATAGTGTGTGGGCAGGGGCACTTATGTCAGTATAATGTGTGTGGGCAGAGGGGCTTATGTCAGTATAGTGTGTGGGCAAGGGGGCTTATTTCTCTGTAATAGGGGTGAGGGTAGGGGGCTTATGTCAGTGTACTGTGTGTTAATTGTGTGTGTGTGTGTGTGTTATGGAAATGTAATGTGTGTGTGGGCAGGGGGGCTTATGTCAGTATAGTGTGTGTGGGCAGGGGGCTTATGTCACTGCAATGGGGTTGAGGGCAGGGGGCTTATGTCACTGTAATGGGGGTGAGGGCAGAGGGCTTATGTCACTGTAATGGGTGTGAGGGCAGGGGGCTTACAACACTGCAATGAGGTCGATGGCAGGGGGCTTATGTCACTGTAATGGTGTTGAGGGCAGGGGGCTTATGTAAATGTAATGGGTTCGAGGGCAGGGGGCTTATGGCAATGAAATGGGGTTGAGGGCTGGAGACTTATGGCAATGAAATGGGGGTGAAAACAGGGGACTTATGGCAATGAAATGGGGTTAAGGGCAGGGGGCTTATGGCAATGAAATGGAGGTGTGGGCTGGAGGCTTATGGCAATGAAATAGGAGTGAGCCTAATTATTAGACGTGTGTGCTATTGATTTAACGCCGGGGCTCGTTGGAGTTTTCTTAATTTAATGGGCCCATTTTTTTTCCAGATAGGACTCTCAACATTCCAGGATTCAGACAAGCAGCAACTGAGCTAAAGTTACCAGCAGTCACAGGTAGGGAATGCGACAAGAACACACATACTCAGGAACATACAGTGGGTGCACAGACACAGTGAGCAGACACACATATAGGGCCACACCTATTATTTATTTGGCCACGCCCACATGAGGCCACTTTCAAAAATTTTCCAGGGACACTTTAAGTTCCCAATCCGCCCCTGGTTCTAGCACTGTGAAAAATCCTCCCTTGCCTAACTGTCATCTGTTCATCTAACCATCTTATAATGGTTTACATCACCATACAATGTCTTTGAATAATGGGGTACTGTACTTTATATAGGCTTCAGAAAGCACCTTTGCTATAATTAAAACAACACACATAACGTAAAATATACTATAAAACCAATTTACATGGCATTCTACATAGTATACACTCTATATAGTTTTTGTTTTCTACAAATGATAGTTGTGTGTTTTAGGGGTTTGCTATAAGTAACAGAGTCCACAAATTTAAGCAAAGTATGCTTACACTTTCCAGAAATTTCTTCACGGCAATCTGTGTTAAAGTGAAAACCTCCTAATATTTAATGAAAACCAGTATACAAAAAATAATCACTTCAAAAGTAATTTAGATTTACTATAGCTTTACTACACCATTCTCATAGCAAACTAAAAGCTTCCGCAAATAGAACTCTCATAATTAACTCTCATAATTAATAATAAAACACTAAAAAATATCAACTGTCATTGTAAAAACTATCTAGTTATAATTTTTTTTTATTTATTTTTTTCCCTTTTTTCACTATTGATTTATTTTTTCAAGCAATTACATTAACCACCTTTTCCAGTACAGTTTAATCCACTGACATATTAAGATAACTACGTAGCTCAACTGGACAATTGATGTTTATACTGTGCAATTCTTCATTTTGCTTTGGGACATTTGTGGGATAATTTTATAGACTGTAAGCTTGTGAGCAGGGCCTTCTTACCTCTCTGTCGGTATTACTCAGTATTGTTTTGTTTGTATACTGTATTTGTTCCCAATTGTAAAGTTCTATAGAATTTGCTGGCACTATATAAATAAATGTTTGTAATGATGATGATGATATGTCAGTTGTCATTGTCAGCAGAATTTGCACAGATACTGGCAAATGCTTCATAAATGTTTAAATGTTTGCTAACATTGGAGTACACTGACTAAAATAATTTAACTATTTTCTCATTTGTTTACATACATAGATATAACAAACAGCACATTAATTGCACTTACTTACAATATTGTGAATAAGGGAACAAGTATCAGTATATAACGTGAACATAGAGTACTAACTGTAATATGTTTTTTTGGACACCTGAATACACTTTTTGGAGCCGTTCACAGCTTGACATTTTTGCAGACAAAGGCAGCATTTGAAGTCTGCATATACAGCTATATAGAAGTATGAAATTCAAAGAAAATGTCTTCGTATTTCATATTCTGTTAACCACTCCATACTGAGGGGCAAAAACCACACCCGGGTTTTGAATTATACTTACTAGCGGTACCCAGGAACAGCTATAGTCACATGTCTTTGGGAAAGGTATATCACATTGTTGTCATTTCATCATGTTTGGTATTTAAATGTGCAGGATATTATGACTGGTTTATTGAAGGGGGAGTTCTGTCTCTGGAATATCTCTGTGAAGAGTCACCAAACGTCAAAACTTTTGTAATTTTTGTGAGAAAACTATAGTGACACCCAGGACACATTCCTGCCCCCCTATTAGCATTAACACTGCCCCTGTGAAGGCCATCCCATTTTATTTTGCTTCAAAAACCTGTGTTGTGAAAGGGCAAATGGTCAGTCTTTTGGGAAATCAATCATTATTGATAAGTTGTCCATCTTCACACCAATTTCCCTTGGCCAGAATATATCACTTATCTGTAAGTTATACACTGAATGTAATCCCTTTATTTTAAACTGTTTTGCTTGTTATGTATGTCATGTCATCTTAGTTGTTTTTAATAACCTGTAAGCATTGTACATTTTGTATAATAAATCTAAAAATGTAATAATTCATGTCCTTATTGCTCTAAACAAATGAATTGCCTATGTAGAAGAGACAAATTGCTTGACCATTCTAAACCTTTCAATGCTGAGTTGTGAACTGTGAATACATTTGTATACCAAGTCTAGTGTGTGCCTACTTGTACATTTGTGTCATAGAGCCTTGAGGGGTAAAGGGTTAACCCTTTGACTGCTGGTGTGTGCCTTGCTAACTGTGTGTAACCAGGAGTGCTCATTGTGTGCCAGCATGGGACAGCATATTGGGGTCCTATTGCCCTTATTCAATAGGTAATAACAAGACCGAAGTGAGTGTGGTTGTGTGAGCGCTATTTGGGGATGATTCAGCAAATCTGTAGCCTGTGCGATAGGTGCGAAGAAGATTGAGTGCTGGGATCGTGTGTAACCCCATACCGTAAACACTTCCAAGTCACGAGTGTGCATAATGCGGATTGTGACCGGTAAAGGTAGTTAGGATAGGTTTTCTAGACAAAATAGAGGTGATATATTGTCTGACTGTGTGAATATATGATATTATATTAAATCAGGGACTGGCTAGGGGTCTTAACCCTGACAGTATATATAGTCCGTCATGGTTGGATTTGCAGGACAAAATAAATTCAGCCATGTTAGTTATACCTACATCATCATAAATTCCATATATTTACAGCTAACTGTGCTAATTTTACCCTTCTTCCCAAGATGTAGGTGGTGGCTAGTGCCACTGCATTTCTTGCCCCTAGAAACAATTCTGGTTTATTCCATTGTATTTAGTTGTAGTACTTAAAATAGCTTAACTAATTTCACTATTGAAGTGCTTATTGGTAACTTCATGTACACCTAACATGAAAAACTAGAGGCATCAACACTACTGATCCCGCCTTGAAGTACTCAATATTTCAGACTTAGGGCTAGATTCACTAAGCTGGGGGTTTGAAAAAGTGGGGATGTTGCCTATAGCAACCAATCAGATTATAGCTGTCATTTTGTAGAAAGTACTAAATAAATGAAAGCTATAATTTGAGTGGTTGCTATAGGCAACATCCCCACTTTTTCAAACCCGCAGCTTAGTAAATCTAGCCCTTAGGGGGGTATCCCTGAGCTGCGATCTGAAATCCAGCGAGTAAATTACCGTATTAACGGTATTTACGTGCATTATTACCATATTATTTTAATATTTTTCGAGCGCAGGCTTTGCCGTCAATTAAATACCCCCCTAAGAGTCTGCCTAATTAGTGTAATGTATAACACTTACAGTAGAATGGACATTCTACTTACCAACTTCTGACATTTCAGGGACAGTAGCAGTATAAACATCCTTGGTAAACTTTGGTTCATTATCATTAATATCGTGGATCTTTATAATAAATTCAGATTCAGGTTCTACTTGTCTTCCTGTCTTTTTGTCTATTGCCTTGGCTCGAAGTATATAAATAGCCTTTTCTTCCCTATCCAATCTCTGTGCAGCTTTAATGTCTCCAGTATTTTCATCTATAATAAACACACTGCCAGCTCCATCTCCTGATAAAATGTACTTTAAATTTCCATCTCCTTTATCTTGATCCGTATACAACTAGGGGAAGAGAAAACAAAGAAAATAAAAATATGTTTATAAGCTGAAGAAGATCACATATTATTGATCAAGGTATGCAGCCCATGGTCAAGAAGCACACACAAGTAGAAATAGTGAACTTTTAAATTAAATCAAAAGTTTCTGAATACACAGAAATTGAAAAAACCCAAAACAGAATATATAAGTATACAAGATATAAAACACGTGTAATTAGTTTAATATGTATAATCTGTAATGAAAATGCATTTATGTATTAGAATTTAACTTAAAATTAAATTATAATTACTATGTTTTAAGGCTAGAACAGCCTTATTAAAACTCAGCATGTAGTCATGTATTCTTAATTTTCTATCTAGCAAACTGTTGCATAAGCAAACCTTCATACTGTTAGTAGCTGTGAAGCACTTTTGCTCCAATCAATCACCTTAGATTACAAAGGAAATTTTATATGTCCTTGCTAATTTTTATGTTTATTTTTTGTAAATTTCAGACTGAACCATTATATTTTATGCTGAGATGAAATGGTGGTGAATCTCACCTATGGCCCATATGATTGTGTGTTGTATTGCAGTGAGATGAAACTGTATTTACAATTTCTGCAAGGAAAAAAAACTTTGCTTCAGCTTAGTAATTTGCTAGTAGTTGATTTTTGTGCTCCTCTCTTTAGTTGTAACAGATTGATGGATACATTTTGTGGAAAACACTGTTTTGCTATTTTTTGTTTGCTACTTTATAATTTTCACTATATTGTGAAATTATGCTTGAGAGGAGATATGATAGTCCTTACTATTCTGTTATTTCAGGAATATCATAAGTATTGAGTTTGATACATACAGATACATTTTTATTGTTGAAGATTAAGTATATTTATATATAATACCCAGGATTTTTTTCTGGGTTAGCACATAGACTGTTATCAATTGGATAGGTTGAAATTTTACATTTAAATCTTAAAACTTTGCAAATCAAATGAACAAAAACACATATTGTGATGGAGAAAATGTCTTATTAAGATTGTTTTGTTTCAAATTCAAAGTTAAATAAATCCTCATGGCCACCTAACAGTGCATATTTTTCATATCTCCTTGCTGGAGCATAGGTGTTTCATTACTGACTGACACATTGTAACAGCTCCACAAATGGTACTAATTATTTCACTTGTCACCTTGGAAACCTGCACTGTCATGGGGCCATAATGACTGGGTTTGGGAAACCCTGAGCTACACAATAGGTGAGCTTTTTGCTTACACAAATTTTTGCTTTTACATGAATAACCCTTAAAATGTTCTATTAGCGTTGTCTGAAAACCTGGAAATTATATTCACCTCATGCAGCCAAATGTCTCAAAAGTGGCAAATTGTTTTCAGATTTGAAAATTAAAAAAATAAACAAAAGGATATGCCCCATGCTGATTTTATAGGGACAGTACTGTTTCAAGTAAAAATAACCATTCAGATCACAGTGACATGTCAGCCCTTTAGATAAGCTCTGTGCCCACGTAATCATCTTCTCACAAATATAAAATAATTAAATATTTGTGAATGCAGAGGAGAAATTATTATGTAATAATACTAAATATGGGTTGTTTTGAATATCTATTTGAATGCCATCTCAGTTCAGCTGTTAGGACCCAATGAATTCAACTCACTATCATTGTTGCCATTTTTGCTTCTCCTAGTTGATCTCTGTAACCTCCTTAGTGGCAGCAGATGTCGCCACAACTTGGGGGAACTTAGAGAACTATTGTCCTGGCTCTGTGCAGTGAACATGAGGACAAATAAAAATACCAGGTACACAGCTACTCCAAGCTGGCAGATAACCACAAGTGTGCCAAGGTCAAACAAAAGAGGAAGGAGGTTTGGTTAATGTAAATAGTGAAGAACTGTTATGGTTGCCAGTTGACTGTCTTAAGATGTCTATAATGATTAGTTCATCCTGATGTTTCCACCTTCTATTCTGTCTCCTTATTTCAGTCATACCACAACACTTGTAGCTGTACAAAAATATCAGTCATCAATAGTTGCTCTAATATTGATGGCTGCTAATGTTTTTCCCTGACAGTACTCACACGCACTTTCCCCAGCAGCAGCTACAATTGTTATCCCACTACCATATGTATCAGTTTGTTCCCCTCACCTCTTAAATTGGCAGTACCATTTTTATCTTCTGTTTCATTTCATTGTCAAGAATTTGTTTATATTATGATTATATCAATGTACAGTGCTACATAATGTTTTGACAATTTATAAATAAAGTATAATAATAATGACAATTAAAAGGCCTATACTTTTAATTATATGTAAACCAGATTTTAGACCACAACAATTTGCTGAACTTTTTTCAGGTTCCTATTCATATAACAAATGTGTGAATAATATATTTTACCAACTTAATTTTATAGCCTCTTCACAATTGGTAAATGTACCTGTTATTAAGCTTACATCAAATTCAATACTAGCTAGGGGAAATACTAGTTTTGTAGTACCTAAGATCTAATCTATGGGTTTCATTGCTTTATGTGCAAGCAAAGATTATGGCTGATTGGTGTTCTTTTATGACCAGAATTTGTTGGTAAACATTGTACCATTTTTTTTTACTTTTCTACAATCTCCCAGTTCTCCCCTTTAAGCCTTAATGTAAACACATGTCTATGAATATACACAGGTGCAATCACTGCAAAAACAAGGTAACACATATGCAAAAACATCCATACATAAGCACACACCCTACTTTTTGCCAGGTGCATCACAGCATGTGAATCTTCTTAAATTATATTTCATCAAAAGATATTGCCAAGAACAGAGGACGTTTCAAAATATTGTTATTGTTGTTACTATTATGATGATGGAGAGGTAAGATGATAATAATGATAGCAGATTGTTTGCACCATTGGATAATTTTCTCAAATCTCTCCCTTCTAGCCACATTCTAGCATTTGCTGATTTCACCATGGCTTAATCACTGGATGTCATGGTGGCACAGGGGTTAGCATTTTTGCCTCATAGCACTAGGCAACTAGGGCACTATCTGTGTTTAATTTGTACATACTATTTGACTTTGCATGGGTTTCCCATGGTGTTCTTGTCAATGTTGGACTGGGGCATGAAGGTCCCACCAGGGACAATTGTAGGGGGGCCATGAAATAGTATGTGTACCACTGCAAAATGGTAGCATGCCGCTGATGGGTCATGGCCAGCTGCCAGAGGGGGTGTGGTCAGCTGTGAAACAGATGTAGCCAGCCAATAAAGGGGGCAAAAGGAAAGATGAGTCACTGCCCCAGTAACTTGATCTGGGTGATGATTCTTTCAATCTGGCACAGTGTCATTATTTAATTATGAGGTCACATGCTCCTGTGACATAGAAAGAGTCTGGGTAGTACTGTACAATGTCCTTGGGGTAAGGCAATATGCCTTTGGAGTCTGTTTATTGTGTCTGGAGAGTTTCTTAATGTGCATAGGGTTCTTTGCTATGTATAATACAAAAAAAGAAGAAGAAAAACAGGCGCTATATGATACTCAACATTTCAAACTTGGCACAAATAAAATTTGTCTTTCTAAACCTCCTGCTCCCAATTGGCAATCTACTGAAAATGCCCCTGAAGATAGAAAATATTTAAATACAAAAATGGAAGTGCTGGTATAGTAGACAATAGTTACTCAATAATAAAATAAAACAAGACAACATACAATCATAAAAATTCATATTAAAAACATGAATATACTCCTAAAGTTATTGTACCGGTATACATAACCTGCAGGTGTTGCACTGAATCTTATGTGCTTATATAATGGACCAGATATTATTCCTTATTACTTTTATAAAAGAAGCTTTAACAGGATAAATGAATAAATACATCTCCTTACTCCTCTATATAAGCCGCAGGGAGCATTGGCTTCAAATGGACAATAGATGGATATTTCAAAAAGAGTCTCAGATATATAGACTGATGATAGACAGTTCAAGTTTGATCAAAGTATGCAAACAAATAGCTGCTATAGCTCCCACAACAGTAGGCTGAAATCCACTTTAAGTGATTGCTCACAAGATATTCTCCATAGTGGATAATGTTAAAAGAAACAACGAGCTGTTAATAGTCCTGTCTCACCCTGTGAGTCTACATATCTGAGACTCTTTTTGAAATATCCATCTATTGTCCATTTGAAGCCAATGCTCCCTGCGGGTTATATAGAGGAATAAGGATATTTTCATATTCATTTATTCTGTTATATCTTCTTTTATAGAAGTCATAAGGAATAATATCTGGTCAATTATATATGCTCATGTGATTCAGTGCAATACCTACAGGTTGTTTCTGTATATCAGGAGTATATTCATGTTTTTTTATATGAATTTTTATGATTGTGTATTGTCTTATTTTATATTATTATTGAAAAAATATTGTCTACTATACCAGCACTTCAATTTTTGTATATAAATATTTTCTTTGCTATGTGACTGTTGGTATGTGCAGTGGATGGTTGAAGATTAGAGGAGACTTAAAAACTGTTGTGACGTGATCCCCATTTAGTCTCAACTCAACTGTTCAGGTATTCAACAATGATTCACAATGCAATGGAGTTTTACACTTTGACTTGTGCTGTAATAAACTTACCAGTGCCATATAGCTATTTATATTAGTATGTTTCATGACACTAGATGACTGGATAAATGGAGTAATTTTTAGGGTCTGTAATAAAAGAAAGAAATTACTAGGAAGACAATGAATTACTCAGTGACTTTAACATCCCTATTGACAACTGTTCTGATCTTGCAACCATCAAACTTCTCACCCTTTCCTCCTCACTTGGCTTCTCTCATTGGGCCTCCTCCCCCACCCACTGTCTTGGTCACTCCCTCAACCTTGTCTTCTCTCATCTCTGCGATCTCTCTGACTTCTCCAACTCCCCCTTCCCACTCTCTGACCACCATCTCCTCTCCTTCACTCTGTCCTCCTCCCCTGCTCCCTCCTTGCCTAAAGCCACCCTCAGCAGGCGTAACCTTGATGCCATAGACCCCACCTCTTTCTCCTCCTCTCTTGAAACTCTCCTTTCACCTCTTCCCTCACTGGCCTGCCCTGACCAGACGTCCTCCCTCTACAACCATTCCCTCTCTACTGCCCTGGACGCTGTCGCCCCTGCCTCTTCTATCCGCCACCGCCGTCTTATTCCCCAAACCTGGCACTCCAAACTCACTCGCTTCCTCCAAAGGTGCTCTTGCACTGCAGAGCGCCTCTGGAGGAAATCTCGTTCCCTGGCTGACTTCCTTCACTTTAAATTTATCCTCTCCTCTTTCTGCTCTGCCCTTTCCCTCGCTAAACAATCCTTCTTTAAGTCCCTTATCTTTTCTCAGTCCTCCAATCCCCATCGCCTCTTTGCTACCCTGCTTTCCCTCTCCGCTTCTGACTTCGCCACCTTTTTCTCTTCTAAAATTGAAGCCATCAGATGTAACATCTCCTCCTCCCACCCCTCTCCCGCCACTCTTATCGCTTCACCACCCTCCATCAACCAGCTCTGGTGCGCTTTCACCCCTACATCAGGTGATGAAGTTCGCTCCCTTATTCTTTCCTCTCCACCCTCTACCTGTCCTCTTGATCCCATCCCCTCTTACCTCCTTCGCTCTCTCTCTCCTACTGCCTGCTCTTACCTCGCACACCTTTTCAACCTATCACTCTCCTCTGGTTTTGTCCCCTCCTCATTCAAACACGCTCTTATCTCTCCTATCCTCAAGAAACCCAATCTTGACCCAACCTCTCTTGCGAATTATCGCCCTATCTCTCTTCTCCCCTATGCCTCCAAATTACTTGAGCGGATCGTCTGCAGGTGCCTCACCAGACATCTCTCTGACAACTCCTTCCTCGACCCTCTCCAATCCGGTTATCGCTCCGTCCACTCCACCGAAACCGCCCTGGCCAAAATTACTAACAATTTCCTATCAGCCAAATCCAAGGGTTACTTCTCCTTTGACACCGTAGACAATCCCCTCCTGCTGCAAACTCTTCTCTCTCTCTGCCTCTCTGGTTCTGTCCATGCCTGGTTCACCTCATATTTTGCTAACCACTCCTTCTCTGTATCCACGTCTGGTACTTCCTCCACCCCCTCCCCTCTCCCTGTAGGAGTCCCTCAGGGCTCTGTTCTTGGTCCTCTACTGTTCTCGCTCTATATTTCCTCCCTTGGTGCTCTCATCTGCTCCTTCGGTCTTCAGTATCACCTCTATGCTGATGACATTCAACTCTACATCTCTTCCCCTGATCTTTCCTCCTCCCTCCTCTCTCGTGTCTCTGACTGCCTCTCAGCCATCTCCTCCTGGATGTCCTCACGCTTTCGTAAAATTAACATCTCTAAAACTGAACTCATTGTCTTTCCCCCATCCAGACTCCCATCCCACCATGACCTCTCTATCTTTGTTAACAATTCCACTATCTCCTCTGTCACCCAACTCCGCTGCCTGTGTGTCACTCTTGACTCCTCTCTCTCTTTTGCCCCCCACACTCAATCCCTCGCCCAAACATGTCGCTTCCAACTCCGCAACATCGCCCGCATCCATCCCTTCCTCTCTTAAGATGCCACCAAAACTATCATCCATGCTCTCATCATCTCCCGCCTCGATTACTGCAGCCTCCTCCTTACTGGCCTCCCCCACTCCCATCTCGGGGGCAGCAAGACTCATCTTCATCTCACGCCACTCCTCCTCTGCCTCCCCTCGCTGCCTTGCCTTACACTGGCTCGCCTTCCCCTACAGAATCCTTTTCAAACTCCTTACCACCACTTACAAGGCTCTCTCCCAGGCTACTGCCCCTTATATCTCTAGCCTCCTCTCCATTCACACCCCTGCCCGTTCCCTGCGCTCGGCCAATGACCGTCGCCTCTCCTCCACACTCATCACCACTTCCCACTCCAGAATTCAAGACTTCTCCTGCGCGGCCCCCCTTCACTGTAACGACCTCCTTTCGCTCCATCCGTCTCTCTCCTAACCTGTGCTCCTTCAAACGAGCACTCAAAACTCACTTGTTCCTCAAAGCCTACCAACCATCCACTTAACCCCCTCATCTTCTCTACTCAGTCTCCCCTCTCTCCTCCCGGCCCCCCCTTTCCTCCCCCAGACTTCATCTGTCTCCCCTTGTGCCTGTTTGTTTACCCTCCTTTAGGATGTAAGCTCATTTGAGTAGGGGACTCTTCCTTCTTGTATCCACTCCTGTTCTATTGTTCCGCCTCTACTGCATTAGCCTGCCAGAGTTTCTGAAGTATTGGTATATTTTTTGTTTATTGTTCTGTACTGTCTCTCCCTGTATAGTCTACTATTTGTTCTGTGTACGGTGCTGCGGAAATCTTGTGGCGCCTAACAAATAAACAATAATAATAATAATAATTACTGATTAACTACTAATTAATGTACATGTAGGTAAATGTTCTTTCACATAAAAAATGCATACTGTATAGATTATATTTTACATATTATTGTAACTATCTTTTAGTTCATTCTGGGCCTGAATCATTAATGACCATAAATGCCGATATGTGCCATATTTTGTATAAAATTGTTCTGCGCATGCCCAGAAACGAACCATACACCAGAAAACACAGAATCATTCAATTAATCTTCTAGCGCAAATGACACTTGCTACAGCATACAATTCCTGGGGCAGAACGGGGAGGGGATTGAGTGTATGCACGAAGTCAATGAACATTAAGGGTGTGCCAAGCTCGAATGCACTCAGCAGCACCTGAAAGCTTTGGGCATCTCTAAAGTATGTGATTTTCAGTTGTAATACTTGCACCAGCTACAGGTCAAAATAAGCAATAAATATAATCTATTCAGTAAAAGAGTAAATGAGTTTCTGATCTGTTTCAAATTATGATGGTGTCAAAAATACAGCACAACACAATATCAATTGCAACGTAACAGTAAAATAACAGTAACTTGGTGCAAACAGAAAACCTACATCTTCAAACTAGCCCTCCTTCACTCAATGTGTAGTTACAGTCTTCGTAAATTTGGTTTCAGCAAACTATTAATTGTCAATGTCCGACATAACTGCCTCAAAATACCACTTCTCTGCCAGCAGTTTGTACACAAATGTCAATTTGTGCAAAGTGATTATGGTATTTCTTGATTTTTTGAAGATTGTTTGTTTTTATAAGACATATATTTAATCTGCTTGAAATACAAAACATGTTTTGAGGACCTGAAATCCGGAAAAAAAAATCTGTCAAGCCTTAAAACTTGGCAAAACATTTTGCTAATTACAAATTTTGCTCATTACACATCTGCTACTGTTCTTTTTCTTACATTTTATTGGGGCATACATTTGTTTCACACTAAAATAATTCATAATGCTTAGATATATGCTCTAAGTAGAAAATGTTGGTTAAAAAAGCTTTGGTTAAAAATGTTTGCAAGGTACATTTGTTCAATGTGTTGTATTGTTTATAGAATTGATCATGAAAACATTATATTTTAAGCAAAATTCCTGAAAAAGGGTAGCAATTCCCTGCTGCATAGCAATATTTATCGCTACTGGACAATGTAGATCGGCAAAGGTTGAGGATGAAGAGACTGTCCCAAGATTGGATGTGACCATCACACTTTCTTCACATATACTACTCTAGGGCACCATTTTTGTCAAGGTACATCACATGGCAGCCAAGTCCTCCAGTCAGTCTTGCTATATGATGTTATGTTGTGGGGTGTTTCTAACCCCTTTAATAAATTATATATCCTATGAAAAAAACTTCCCCAATTAATATGACTGAATTGGAAAATCAGATGAATACTAAACCATAACATTGTCTCTGTCAACTCTCAATTCTTATATTATGAAATTACTTCTGTCACTGTACTTTTTTTGTGATGGATGGGCGCTGCGTACTCTCTCCAGTGGTCGGCTGCCTGACACAAGGTGCCTTCTGGCTCCTCTGGAGTGTCTGCTCTGAATGCGCAATGAGGTCAGCTTGGAATGTCTACTGTGCATGGTGAGTGCCCATTCCTTACTGCGTAATGTGCACAGATGTGCACTATTTAGCTCCTTCTTTGTTATCTGTATTGATTCCACAAGACTGTTTACTATATTTGTAACCTGTATCCTGTATTCAATAAACCAACATTCTGTTTAAGAGACAACATGTGAATTAACCTCTGTAGTCTCAATTGCTTTCACCTATTACAATCTAATAGGCACCTGCTAATACTTTTAACGATCAGATAAAATTTGTAGTAATTTTAAAATAAATTTTACATAGTACATAGTACTTTTTAAATAATTTTACAACTAGAGATCAGTTCTAATTATCGCAAAATTACACAAGAATTGAGCTTTATGGCAGGACAGGTGATATAGCAGATTTGCAAATGTTATACAACCTTTGCATTAGGCCTTGCTTTATCATTCTGCAGAATGCCATTTCACACTGTATTTGTACATTTTCATGTTGCAGAGTTTATAGGTTATGAATATAGCTTACATGATAACTGACAATTCATTATTTACTAAGGTGTGGTTGGTGTAGGACTGGGAACCTTTTAAACCCACTTCCAGCAGAAAAATGTTCAATATATCTCAAATGTTAGATGAGGTAAATATTTAATGAAACACTTTTGAAAAATGGAGCTAATTACAATATATTGTAGTAATAGAAACGCTTACTATTAAACAGAGAAAAAGTACAACTATTTTGCTTTAAATAACCTCTTTAGATTAAGATTTATAAATAGTAGAGTGAATCATATTAGCTGAGTGAGAAAATTACCAATCCAATCTGTTCATAATATTAAATCTTTGTGGTGCAATGAAATGTTTTGACACCAGAGTGTTCAATTTTTGGCAAGTTTCATAGGATGGTAAATTATCAAATACAGCAGTGTTATCATATATCCAATTCCTCAATTATTCATAGCACTTTATTGCTAATTGCAAAAGCAGGAATAATTGTATTAATAATAATAGTAATTATTATTGTTATTATTATTATTATTATTATTTTCATTATTCAGATGGTGATGTTCAATGAATACTCTTTTGGATGTGCATACTACTCAAACTAACACTGGTTATTATTATTATCATTATTATTATTATTATTATTATTATTATTATTATTATTATTATTATTTTTATTCAGATGGTGATGTTCAATGAATACTATTTTTTATGTTCATACTACTCAAACTAACACTGGTTTATTGATGTTTGTATCATGAATGTGGTAGTGCTTGGACTATTTCCTATTGTTCATGCAATATTTATTAGTTAGTTACTTATACAGAAATGGAAGTTGCTAAAGCAATTTATAGGTTCACAGCAGGTGCTTGAAAGGGTAGGGTTATCCAGAAAGGCACAAAGAAGACAGAGAAAAACACCCAGCACACAGCTGTGAACCAGTAAAAGAACTGCTATTCTACTTGTACACAAAATGCAGAAACCTCAGTTACACACATTTGCAAATGTATAATCATCATCATCATCATCACCATTTATTTATATAGCGCCACTTATTCCGCAGCGCTGTACAGAGAACTCATTCACATCGTCCCTGCCCCATTGGAGATTACAGTCTAAATTCCCTAACATGCACACAGACAGAGAGACTAGGGTCAATTTTGATAGCAGCCAATTAACCTACTAGTATGTTTTTGGAGTGTGGGAGGAAACCAGGGCACCTGGAGGATACCCACGCAAACACAGGGAGAACATACAAACTCCACACAGATAATGCCATGGTTGGGAATTGAACTCATGACCCCAGTGCTGTGAGGCAGAAGTGCTAACCTCTAAGCCATCGTGCACCCACCCCATTAAAGCGCTACTTCTAATAGGGGGGTCCTATCTCTAAGCAATGAGAGTCCCTATATTTGGTCACACATTCGTGTATTTTTAAATTTAGAGCTAACTAGGCAATAGAGGACTATCACTCCCCATCAACTACTGATACCAAACATGCCTCTAAAGCAACAATACAGAAATGGAAGTTGCTCATTTAATGTATAGGTTCACAGCTGGTGCTTGAAAGGGTGGAGTTATGCAGAAGGGCACAAATACAGAATGAAAATCCCCCAGCACACTACTGAGAACCAGTAAAAGAGCTGCTCTTCTACTTGTATGTAAAATGCAGAGACTGCAATTACACGCTTTTGCAAATGTATGATTAGTCACCCACCCCATCATGGCGGTTCTGCCAATAGTGTGGTCCTAGCTCTAAACAATGAGAGTCCCTATATTGACTCATACATTCATGTGATTTTAAATTGAGGGCTAACATGCCAAGAGGTAACCCAAGAACCTCCAAATGGCAATAGAGGACAAGCATTCCCCATTATCTTTTGATACCAAACATGATTCTCAATCAACAATATAGAAGTGGAAATTTCTTAATCAATTTTTAGGTTATTTTTCTGGTTCACGGCACAGTGCTGGGGGATTGTCTGTATTTATTAGTGAGTTAGTTAGTTAGTTAGTAGTTAGTTATATAAGAAAAATATTTCTTATTTATATGTGCATGGGTGAAAGTGAGATATTATATGGAAATAAAAGAATATAACAGACTCAGACAGTTAATGGTGGGGAGATTAACTTGCATCTCTGTTTTTCACTAGTCAAAATATCTAACTGATCAGAAATGTAGAACAAGATTCCCACACTTTATCTACAACACATCAGGTCCAGGTCTGTGGACACAACACCAGCTAACCATCTAAGGCTCTGCACAATCACAGAGTGATTGTGCATAGTCAATAGAGTCAAAAGAGTAAGTAACTATCAATATTCATCGGAGCCTGCAACAAAGCAAAATGGATTTTGCTGCATGCAGTAACCAGGTCACAGTCCACCAAGCTAGGGCTTAATGGGTTGGACAGAGCACTACAAGCAAGTAGCTTTGAAGACAAAATAGTCATAGTAGCTGAGGTCAGCAGGATTTCTCTGCCGGGCTATCTCCTCCCAGACATTTTGCCCAATTTCAACTTTGCATGCTGAATTGGGCCTCACCTGGGAACAGAATCTGAATGATATGGACGATAAGCCTTTACTGAAAAGCTTAAAAAAGTACTAGTTACTGAAAGACTAGCAATATGTATTCATGTGTTCTTGGATGTATCACTGTCTCTGTTCTTCTCAGTGGTCAAATCTAACTATAAAAAAATAATCAAGAAAACTTACTATAGCAAAAAAAGCAAATATTCTCCCTTTCAAAAACTGCTCTTTCTGCATACCGGGGACCCTTTTGTGTACATAGAGACATAAGAAACTTCACAAGTTACACTGAGCTGGCAATAGCAGGATGGGTCAAAGACAATGGCTTAGGTGCCTGAACAGGGAGGTCCCAGAACAAAACACTGAAAAAGTGGGAATGTACTTGCAAGGGTGTGCCAATCCACAAATTGACTCTCCAAGACATTCCAGGACCCACCTAACTCTATAAAGCCTGAAATTTTGCATCTCCATATACTGAAGCATCTTCCCAAGAAGCTACAGCCCAGGTGTTGTTTAAAGATGGATACACAACATTTTAAAGAATAACAGTATTCAGGCAAGTAGATTAAATATTGTGGTTTACACTGACATCTGGTTATATTGAAGAAGAGAAACCTTAACATTTGGCAAGAGAACAGGGCCTGCCAGTACAAGAGGAACACATCAGAGCCATGATTCAATTATGTACTATATATGAAGAATTGGGAAAGTGGCCACTCATGAAAAAGCCCACAGGTCAACTGCAAACAGGAACAATGTGTAAACAGGTGTGGAAGATTATGCATTAAGCTTTTGCATAAGAAAATGCACCAGAAATATGTCTTGACAGCAGTGACTACAACAAGAATACCCCATGATGAGCACAGACAAAAAATGATGGAATGTAAGGTAGTCAAAAAATAGGTATAAAAGTAAGAGGGAAGTCAGTATCAAATTGTGAAATTGTAAAATTTCTATGCAATTATATACAAGCAGCTTGGATTAAACTAATCAAGTCCCAAAATTATTTATTTCATTTGGCTCCAAGAACATTGTAAAAACTTGTTTTTAGGACCTAGTAGTACATTGCTCACTGCAAGTTGACATTATATTATCAGGAAAATGATTCCTGTATTACAAACAATTAATAATAATTGTCATTCCTTTAGAGAGAGGTAAATCTGCTATATGACAGTCTCCGCAGAATTTATCAGGCATTTGTAAATGTGAATTTGTGCAGCAGACAAAATATTATTACTTCTATAAATCTGCTATTATTGCCATTGCCCTATTATCGACTGTTTTGCAGTTCATTTATTTAAGCTTGGTGTGCATGGGCAAGCAGCTTAATTTGTTGTTTCAGTGCAACAAGCAGATTTACTATCAGATGCTCCAATTTACAGATTAATGTGTAACAGTAATATTCAGAGTCCAAAGGCAGATGCAGAAAACAAGTCAAGTGAGGTTCACAAGTAGCCCAGGGCCTCAGATTTCTGAAATGTGATATAGTGACAAGTCAGGTTCTGTACACTGGTCAGTATATAGATACAAAACAATGAGGCAGGAGTTAGTAATAAGACGGATTCAGTATACAGACAAACAAACAAAAAGTGGACTGGTTTATGGTAGTATGCCATACCGCCACTTCCAAATTTCCACTGCAGCCACTGTGTAGAAGTGATCTGTACAACATTTCCAGATTTCATAAGTGGTCACACTGGCCAATCTAAAAGACGCATACCACACTGGCCAATCTAAAAGACGCATACCACACTGTCCACATGAAAGTGTGTAATGTAACCAAAATCATGGATTAATGTGTACACTGTGTAAAGAGTCAACAAGATTCGAGCAATGCATACACAGACTTAAAAGATGTCAATACTTTTGTGGTAGTTCCAAGGGAATGTAAGAGATTGTCAACATTATTAATTTTTTACCTTTCATTTAGGGGCTGATGCAGAGTGGGATATATGCAAATTTGCTTAGCATATCATGCATAATATCTCTCTGCACCAAACTTGCTAACTCTTTTAACCCATACTCTGGAAGATCCTGGGAGAAGATACAAGTGGCAAGTGCAGGGTGTGTTGCTACATGTTTCGCATCATCATGGCTCCAGTCCCACTGTGCAATTCACAAATCATGCCATCATGTCCCCACTAAGAAGTCAGTGGGATGCAGGAGGGCAGCCTTCTCTCTTGGGATATCCCTTAAAAGTTTGGAAATCTTTTTACGTGTTCTTTTTTTTAGTAAAATTTACTCCCACTTTGTGATCAACTCTGCTGAAGGTTCTTAGTGTACACATTATCATATATTTTGAACACCAATCACTATCCATGTGCTGTTGATTTTTATGCTAACCACTAAAGTTAAGCTCATGCTCTATTCATGCAAGGAAAAAAAAACAATAAAATATGTAACAATTATCACAAACTTACAAGTATTGGTTATATGTAAATAATTGGATGTATGTCATGATCAGAAAATAATATATAACTGGGCCATTGCCCTCTGTGTTTGGACTGTCTTTACATTCACTTCACCAGGCCTCAGCTGTGCACACTGAACTGAGTCTAGTTCGGCAACAGAAGCTGAATAATGTGGACCCTAAGCCTTGACTGAGAACTAATTAGTGCTATAATTAAATAGTGCTATTATTAGCTGAAATAGTGCTATTATTAACTTTCAATCTTGAAATGTTTTCTGTTAATAAATGAGCTGTGAAACCTCAGATCTGTGACTGTCCCTGTTTATTGAATCTAAAAACCTTTCTAAAAGAACCTCTAATTTGTAAATATTTATTCACTGTTACAAAAATAACTATAATGGAGTGGTTGGCGACTTTTATTACTTAATAGTACAGGACTCTCTTTTAAACTTCACTACCAGTGTTCCTTGCAGGTTTGTAAAGTATAAATGTTTTTTCACCTGCTTTTGCCTTCTTTACCTATACAGAATGTCTGATTGGCTGTAATAAATGTCAAACAACCTGGGCATTACACTATTGGCAATTGTTAGTGGACATTTATTTCTATTTGCACTTTAACATGTATGGGGTGAATAAGATAAGGGCATAGTTGATGAAATTACAATTAGACAAAATAGTATAGAATTTAATATTTCCTAGAATCTACAACTACAATAACTTAGAAAATAATATTATATTCAACCTTACTCAAAATATATTTTAGGTTATGTATATTTAATTGTAACCAATAGGAAAAATACAACAGCACCATAGAAAAATGTTTTGTTTAAACACAGGGGGATTTAGTTTGCATACCATAATAGTATAGTACATAAAAGGTAATCAACTGCTGTGATTAACTATATTAATTGCTAAGTGTCTAATTTCATTTTTAAGAAGTTATAATAGTGATACAAGGCGCAATGGATTGCTTCATTCTTCTTGGGGCCATGTCCCAGCTGTTGCAATTGCAGATGTAACTGTCCTCTTCCCGGCCATTACCAGAGCAATGGCCAGGATGCTCAGCTAATCAGTGCCACATCCAGGCTAGTGTGTACAGCCATGCACATGAGCAATCACTATAAATTAATTAGGCAGCCTCCTGTGGCTGATTCCCATGCTCTGTATGCCTGACTCGTGATAGCCCAATTCTACTACTTAAAGCAGGGAGAGCTTAGCCTCTCTGCCGGTTATAGCGTCCTGTGTGCCACACATTGCTGACCAGCTCCAGACCTGTGGATACTCTGACTTCTATTGATTCCCATTGTGACCCTTGGCTTGTTTCTGTATGCTGCTTGAATTCTGATAGCCTCTGACCTCTGCCTGCCTATTTGGATTATCCTTGCTTGCAGCCAGCCCTGACTTCTGGCCTGCCCCTGTTTATCCTGATTGCTACTGACTCACAACCTTTGGACTGGCTATGGTTTCTGTCTCCTGTATTCCAGTTACCCTCCATCTCTGTGCAATGGTCGCCATTGATAAACTTTTACTACACTAGAGTGAAGTCCTGAGGGCATCCAAGTACCTTTGAGCACAATTAGTTCTATGGGAAAGATGGCTACTATAAGTGAAGATCTCTTTCCAATCTGTTCTAAAAGTTTATCTAGGTAACCGTTAGTCCTAGCAAAAACACAGCAATATTGCATAGTTTACTATAAATAGGATTTCCATTGAATGTATTTGTGGTCCTAGTTCCAATAAAGTAAACTAAATCTCCCTGTCTTTGCATATTAATTTGAAGGTTATTTTAGTTAGCACCTCACCCATCTAACCTCAGGTGTTATTAGTTCAGAGCAGCCCCTGCAATTTTTATTTGACATATGTAGGCAATATTCACAGTTAAATCAAATCTGAATGAGGTCACCTTGTTGTGGTGAAACCACAATTTTATTAAATTGTGCACTAAGTACTAATTTATGTCTAATTTACGTCCACGTGAGACTGATGTGTTTGGCATTTCTGGGCCAATATTTTACAAACCTACGTCTTACATACTTAGCACTCTAGTAGTTAATGATGTTATATTGCAGAAATTTAGAGTCAAATTGGGTCAAACAGCATAGTAGCCTTAATCCAATGCGACACAATACTGCTGGGATAAGATGGATAGACTGGGGTTGTTCTTTGTTAAGTGTAAATTAGGCACATGAATGTGTTCAGTTTTGTATTTACTTTGAGAAAAGTCTTCCTTGCAAATTCACTCTTTGGTCATAGGTGAAAGACAATTTATTCCTACCAATTGTACTTTGGCAAGTATTCGTAAAGTGCAAGTATAGTTCCTGCCCATACAGGCATTTCCTTAAGAATCCATATACCCACAAATGTAAGCATAGATTAATTACTTGCCCAAACAGAAAAGCAGTGTGTACTAATTTTTTTGTGGTTCATAATGAGCTTTAGTGACTTTAAAATATACATAATGAGAGCCATTATGAAATTGTGTCATGCAATGAGAGCTCACCACACATTAATCCAGAGCCATAGCGAGTGCAGCTCCCTTTTATTAAACAAGTCACAGCCACCTCGACATAAATATAATTAACATATACTTAGCGCGCACCTTTTCACATCTCACAGGAGATAGGAACTCCTATACTCCCTTCACTGGATAGACGACCCTTATCTCTCTCCTCAATTAGAGTTCCTATAGTCTGAAAATCAGACTCATGGAAACATAAAACAAATGGAGAAATGATAGTGCAGATTGTTGTAAATGAACATATAAAAGTCCACAAAGTTCCCGGAAAAAGAATGTAATCTTCAACCTCGTGATGGAAACGAAGGAATACCACCGATATTCTTGTGACTTTTTTTACACCATCTCCCCCAAAGGTATATGCTTACAAGATGTTGGCTTTAATAAAGCATCTCTAATGATCCTTTCTGTGTACCGCTTTCAAGTTCCTCCACAGAGTAATGACATGATATGCCAGATAAAAAGAAAATAAAAACCAATCTGGTGCATTATCATAAAAACACCATTTAATATTATCTCCAAACAGAGACCTGTACATATAAAACATATAAAACATAACATCAAGGATATCCCCAAATGGTAATGTATGTATTCATACCAGATAGATTCAGGATATTCGCATGGAAATTTCCTCCACAGTATCAGTCCCCGATGTGTCAAAATCCCGCTCACACTTATCCTTCCAACGCGTTTCGACTCTAGGTCAGAGTCTTTTTCAAGACCCTTGAAAGGATAAGTGTGAGCGGGATTTTGACACATCGGGGACTGATACTGTGGAGGAAATTTCCATGCGAATATCCTGAATCTATCTGGTATGAATACATACATTACCATTTGGGGATATCCTTGATGTTATGTTTTATATGTTTTATATGTACAGGTCTCTGTTTGGAGATAATATTAAATGGTGTTTTTATGATAATGCACCAGATTGGTTTTTATTTTCTTTTTATCTGGCATATCATGTCATTACTCTGTGGAGGAACTTGAAAGCGGTACACAGAAAGGATCATTAGAGATGCTTTATTAAAGCCAACATCTTGTAAGCATATACCTTTGGGGGAGATGGTGTAAAAAAAGTCACAAGAATATCGGTGGTATTCCTTCGTTTCCATCACGAGGTTGAAGATTACATTCTTTTTCCGGGAACTTTGTGGACTTTTATATGTTCATTTACAACAATCTGCACTATCATTTCTCCATTTGTTTTATGTTTCCATGAGTCTGATTTTCAGACTATAGGAACTCTAATTGAGGAGAGAGATAAGGGTCATCTATCCAGTGAAGGGAGTATAGGAGTTCCTATCTCCTGTGAGATGTGAAAAGGTGCGCGCTAAGAATATGTTAATTATATTTTTGTCGATGTTTTATGTGTAGGAGAATAGTGGACACTCCTCTACATATATTAGGCTGCACACTGAGTGAAGCGCCACATCAGACCAATTACCTTTTATTGTAATAAGTCACAACCACCTGTTATTAAACAAGTCACAGCCCCAGGTACACATCTGGGGCTGATGCAGAGTCAGCGCTGCGGATCGCGGTATAAGCAGTGCGGGGGGCACCATGTTGCAGAGGCACTCCAGCCTCTATTGTCACCTTACAGGAAAAGTGCACTAAGGAGCTTGTGTGCAGTTCAGCACAGGACGCTCCAACGAGAGACCGGTCTGCCCGTCCAGTTAGTGCTGAGTGACATGCTGAACAGCAAGCTGAAAGAGGTGCCCCTCCCCCATGGTCAGCTCTTCAGCTTGTCCAGCCCAGCAAGCTGCCTGCTACATGAGTATCGTGATTGCTCAGCAGAGGACCCTCCGCCCCCTGGACAGCCCACCAGCTACTCCTGCATTTTACACCTGCTTGTACTCAAGCTATGTAGGTAAGTAATAATCAGCATGTGTTTCTTCCCCTGTCTCCCTCTTTGTCTTTGAATCTCTCCCTCTCCCTTTCCCCCTATATCCCCTTCAGCTTGTATGTCTCCCCTTCCCCTCTGTCTCTCCCTTAGCTTATGTATCTCCCCCTCAGCCTGTGTGTATTCCCTTCCCCCTGCCCCCCCTCAGCCTGTGCCTCCCCTTCCCCCTGCCCCCCCCAGCCTGTGTGTCTCTCCTTCCCCCTGCTTCCCCTCAGCCTGTGTTTCTCCCCTTCCCACTGCCTCCCCTCAGCCTGTGTTTCTCCCCCTCAGCCTGTGTGTCCCCCCTTCCTCCTGTCTCCACCTCAGCCTGCATGTCTCCCCCTCAGCCTGCATGTCTCCAATTGCCACCCCCTCAGCCTGTGTGTCTCCCCTCCCCACCCACTCAGCCTGTGTGTCTCCCCTGCCCCTTGCCACCCCCCCTCCTCAGCTTGTGTGTCTCCCCTTCCCATCTGTCTTCTCCTCAGCATGTTAGTCTCTCTGTCCATCCTCAGAGGCTATTAATTTAATGGGATTAGGGGCTATTAATGTATTGGTAAGGACTATTAATTTAATAGAGGTAGGGGCTATAAATTTAACTGGAGTAGAGGTTATTAATTTATTGGTGGAGCTATTTATTTAATGGGGGTATGGTCAATTAATTTAACAGGATTATGACAATTAATTTATTGGTGGTGATTATTAATTTAATGGGAATAAGGGTTATTAATTTATTGGTGGGGCTATTCTTATACTTGTGGGATGATTGTGGTGGTGGGGGCTATTAATTTCATTTAATACTGTGGACTTTTGGGTGCTTTTAATTGAATGTGGGACAAAGTTGGTGTTGAATATGGCCTTTTTGTGAAATGGGAGTGCTATGAATTTAATGTTGGTTGGTAAGACGAGAAGTATGCCTGTTTTGAAAAAAAAATGTGGACAATATTAATGTAATCTTGAGAAGGAGACCGGATTATTAGACATGGATACTTTTATTTGATGTCAGGGCTGGTTAGAGGAAGGAGGCCTGGACTATTCACTTGTTGCTTTGCTTTCCTTTCCTTGTGGTGAATAATAAATATTTTTTTCCAAACAGGACCTCAGCAGGATCTGGCCAAGCAGCAAGTGAGCGGAAGATGCAAGCAGCAGCTCCATATGGTCAAACTACAAGAACAGGCACAAAAAGTTGTACAGAATTGGAGACCAGTCCAGTACTTGTAAAGGGCTAGGCGTATTCTCCCCCACAGGGAGAAGAACAGGTACGAGAAAGTTGTACAGGATTGGAGACCAGTGCAGTATTTGTAAAGGGCTAGGCGTATTCTCCACCACACCCCCACAATAGAACTTCTTCTCTTCCAGCAGTGAGCACCTAGGGAGGCTGCATCTATTCCCACCAAAATGGGAAAGGGGCGCCAGTGGTCTAGCTCACCCAGGGCAATGAAATCTCTAATTACGGCTCTGCATTAATCAGTAGGAGATTACATTTTTCTTACATAGATATTAATCAACACTGCAATAACTCTCAAACTTGTATTAAAATTGCACTATAAAAATGTACTTTAAAGAGTATTAGTCCTACAATGATGCTTCTAACGGTTAATGATTGGGGTCAATCATTAGGTAACATTTGCTAGCTTATTCTTAAATGAAAAATAATTGGAATTTGAGCATTTTAAGGTCAGTTCATGCAATCACTTGTTATTGCCTTCACATGATACAATATTGTTGAAAACATGCACCTATGGTTATTGAAGATAATACTTTAGAAAAACAATAAAATATATATTTGTATACTGTAGCAATAAATTAAAACTATTTCATTAAGCAGGTAAATGTCCTGTATTCTGCATAGCACCTTATGCCTCCAAAAGCATACCGTATTCTTCCCCATTGAATTATCTGACTCTGTTCGAGGGACTATTGGTGCTGAGAGGTATTAGTCAAGTTGCAAACCTGGAAATGACCCCTGTGTTCTATGTGTGTTTCAATAGGAGTTTGTATTTGTACAGAGTGGTAAAGCCATGAACATTCTGAGGAGAGACCTAAAGTGATCATACCAGAACTCACTACTTAAACATATATTAACATCACTAGTGTATTATATGTTGAGATAATCTATTATATGACTGAAAGCTTACTTTTAATTCTATTGCAACATATTTACTAACACATTGTGAACTAATGAAAGTATGGTCTAATCTTTGAACAATACCACAGTATCAAAATGTAACCCTCTAAGCATTCACCTGCATCCTCATTAAAGCAAGGTATGGAATTTTAAGCAGGCCCTGTATCATTGTGCTGCAACATTGTTTTCTATTTATGGGTCCACTTAAACATGTGAACACACATAGGACAATTAGAAATAATTAATGTAATATGTTGACCTTGGGCAGAATAATAGTCCTAGCAGTGACTGCAGGGCCCAGAGGTGAGAGGGGCAATACCTAGTCATACCATTTCCAAGGGCTGCAAGTTGCTCTGTGGGCCCTGCTCAACTGTCAAAGGAACAGAGTGCAGCGCTCTTCTGATTGGCGTATGTACATTGAATGAATGCCCCATAGCATGTATCACAGAATTCACAGGAATGTTTGACTCTTTGCAGTTTGCCTGGTTTGATTTCACCCAACACAGAGGTGCAGAGTCTAACAAGGTTGAGGCTTTCATCAGACACCCCCTCAAGGAGGTGTGGGCTTTGCTGTTTTACCACGTAGGTCACGGTTCTCTTGATGGGTACCAGATGTGACTGTCAGGAGAAGATGTTAATAGCCAACCAGAAAAGACCAGAATAGAAATGAATACAGAATACCAGAATACCAGAATTAGCAGAGAAGCATACAGCCCTGGATACCAGGGTTTAAGGAATAGGAATGAACACAGGATACAGGATTAGCTGAGAAGCATATAGAGCTGGATACCAAGAACTGAGGAATAGGCACATATACAGAATACCAGGAGACCAGGGTTGACTAAAAAGTATATGATGCTGGATACCAGGACCCGAGGATTAGCAACAATAGGATACTAATGGAATACAGAGGAGCCAAATAATCCAGCAGTTTAGCAAACTACAGGACTTGTAGATTTGGCACCATATTGCAGGTGACTTAAATAGTCTGGAGGGTGCAGGAGAGTACCTAGTAATCAGTCGTTGTCTGAACAGGGAAAATTATAAAGCGTGGGTCTGCGCAACAGAGTATAAAGCAGAGTACCAGGCCTGCTCACCAGACCCTGGTAAGTAAACCGAAGGGTGCTGCACGTGAAACCATGCTTAGAAGAGGTCTACTGAGAGCAGAGAAGGGAGCCCAAAAGGAAACAATGGCATTGCCAAGTCTCTAACCAAAATTTGCTATCTAGCTTGGAATTTCACTGCTCTATCCTTGGGGTTAGATATAAACCTCTATGAAGAACTAAACCACTTAAAAAATATATAGAAGGCACTGAGGTCAATGGCTTCTAACATTTGCACATTTTAAAAGAGTCACAAATGCTACTGCATTTCAGCTCTCACAATGGGACCTGGAAATTCCAAAATACTGTAATCTAATATCAAAAAGAGAGTGCAAACAAGAGTAGCAATACAATAACTACAAATAAAACAAATCACTCAAAAGAAAACTTAAAACTGCACTATTCACAAAAAATTGTATAAACTAAGCTAAAAGAGCTTCACATTCAATAAAAGTTTATTGTAGCATTACAAAATATATGAAATTAAAATCAGAGCAATAAAATAAGATAGAGATACATTTTTTATTGTAAAAAAAACATCAAATATTATCTCAGCAACTAACAGTTAGCTTATTAATATGCAGCTCATAACTGTGAAATGTATGCTCATTCTAGCAACACTTATGTAACAGTTACATATATTTGTATATATATACAAATATACATGTTTCACAGAGATGTAAATTAAAAGGTCACCACTGCCCAACTCTGCAGAGTTGCACGGTGGCTTTGTCTTTCAAAAGCTTGTGGAAAACATGGTCACCCAGAAGCCACATTGAATTGTTACAGTTTGCAACACTTGATTATCCTACATTAAAATGCGTACTGTTATTTCTTTGATTAAATGTAATTTTGACTTATTACCGAGAATAAGCATAATTTGTGTCCATTTTGAAAGTTTAAGGGCTGCACACGCAGCACTTAAAGAGTATCATGATTCAACTGATCATAAATGCAAATAAATGTGTCCATGCATTGGGGGAGGGAGGCATAAGAGGAGAACAATATTTTCACAGTTCAGCACATCTATATCTGAGCAACTGAAAATAGCTTTGTATGTCAGTACATAAATATATTTATCCCTACATTGAACAACATTGTCCATCTGGATATCCAATATGCATGTTTAAATTTCGTCAGAACCATTATCAATTGAGACTTTTACATTTGTCTCATAAAATACTGATTAGTTTACCCACAAAGAATCATTGGGGTTCTCTTTACTTCAATTAACAAATTGCTAAAATTTCTTTTTTAATATATTGCTTTAGATTAGCCTTACATATCATGACAACAAATTTAATTGCACCACTTCCAATTTGTGTCAGTTATTTTTTTTTCAAGGCTTAACTGCTGTGTAAAACCAGAGACGCCCATATATACGAGCAATCTCCAACACTATCAGCTTATTTGAATATACCTTTTACAGTTTTTTAGACAACTTGTGCAAAGTAAAATGCAGCCTTGTGCCAGTCCTGTCTCAGCAGGGTATAAAAACAGAAGGTTGAACAAAGCATGAAATAAATTAAAAACTGAGACTGTATCACTAAGCTGTAGCTAGTACTCTGGGGTCAAAAGTTTAATGGAGGAAGAGTACGGCCAGTGGTTGGGGCGCACATTACAGTAGTGGGCATTCTGAACCCGCCTCTCTTCAATAAGTCGACTATAGTCTCAGTCCAAGTACTGCCCCTGTGGGTCAGCTGGTCAGTGGCGCACGCAGGGGGGGGTTTCTGAGTCTCCAGAACCCCCCCCCTGCGCTCACTAAATGGCCACTATAGCGGCACTGTCCTATACAGCAGCCGCGGCACTGTCAAAGAAGCGTCCGCGGCGGTGCTGTAGTGTATACAGCCCCGAAGCGGACGCTTCTTTGACAGCGCCGCTGCTACTGTATAGGACAGCGCTGCCTAAACGGGGTTGGGTTTTTTTATTTTTGATCGGTGTTCTTCTATTGCGGATAACAGAGGATGACCAAATATGGAATGTGTGACGTCATAGGAACCAAGCACCGGCCGATTGTTTCCTTGGATACAGACACTAGGGAGAATAAATTCCTCGAAAGTACACAAACAGCTGTGCTTAATACAGGAGAGCGGCAGACATTTTTTTGTGGTCCACATCTGTTGCAGGAAGGACATGAAGAAGAAACACAGACTCCCATTCTGCACTCCTCATCTGCAACCCTGTTACCGGGTAATTACAAAGACTACAGCAGTATAACATTGGTCTGTTATATGGTGGCAATAGAAGGATAATGTGGGGGCAATGTGAGGTTAGATTTATGGTAGCGTGCATTATGAGCCTATGTAGTGGCATGATGACTCCTTTATATAAGGGCATGGAGATGTTATACTGGGCATTGGGATGATTTGTGTACTATATGCTGTGCTATGGTATACAAAGCATAGCAGTGTATGTCAGGTTTTTTTTTGGGGGGGGGTTGATTGGGGATTCATTATTTTAACAATGCACCATTTCTTCTACAAAATTGTTGAAATTAAAAATATATATATTGTAGCATCCACATATCTATGTCTTTGGTTTGCTGTGGAATAAAACATAAATAAACCCAGAAAAAAATTACTAAGTGACACAAGATGGGCATTAACTCTTATGTTTTTGTGAGATTACAATGATAGACAACAATTGTAGAAATGATAATACAAATGTTTACTATAAAGTATACATATAAAATAATAGGTACTTAACTGTGGAATACAAATTGATTGTTGAGAAATGTCGTGACCCATTGTTATATAACACTCTGGGGTTTATTTACTAAAGTGCGGATTTGAAAAAGTGAAGATGTTGCCTATAGAAACCAATCAGATACTACCTGTCATTTTGTAAAATGTACTAAATAAATGATAACTAGAATCTGGTTGCTATAGGAAACATCTCCACTTTTTCAAACCCGCAGTTTAGTAAATATACCCCTCAGTGTATTCAGGAATTTCAGCTTTTATCACGTTCTAGTCAAAGCTAAAGCTATCTGCTCGTTGGCTGCCTAATTACACTCTGAATCCAACCTCCCTCTTCTCCCCCCTAAAATTAGTTAAAACCAATTCTTTGCTGGACACACATCATCGCTTTGTACTGCAGAACAGTGGTCATTGTGTACATGTTATCTACTAATCAGGGGGTGCTTGCATGAGTCCATCCTGTTACACCTTTCCATCACACTAAGTTGTAGCTTATTGCAATCAGAATTCCATATTTGGGATGGAGAAAATTATTTACACCTTTTAGAAGTAGTTAGAATTAGATTTCACACAGGTGATTCCTGATTCCTCCGTCACTTAGGAACATGTGGTGAGTACAGGTAACTGCACTATAAAAATAACTCATTAAACAAGCTTGATTAGAGAAAATGACTCCAAGTCCTGTTTATGTCAATGTGTGTGTTCTGCAGTGAGCATGGAGAAAAGAAAGACAGCCAGAGAATTGTCTGAGGAGGTTAGGCAGAAGATTGTAGCCATAGGCAAACCGGGGGGGGGGGGGGTTCCTAGTGCCTGGAATCACTGTATAATTGAGGTGGCTGGACCCTGCTCCCGCTTCACACGGCTCTGCTTGAAAAGGGAGAGCTGTGTGCACCTAACAGTATTGAATGCAGCATTGCCCATGTATATTATGGGGATAGGAAGAGTTCGAGAGCAGCCAAGCACTGTCTAAAATTATAGCCACGCCCCCATGCATGCTGGTCACGCCCACTGGCAGTGTGGTGAGGAAACCCCCCTCTACAAATCCTGCGTCTGTGTATTTATGTTTTCAATTGACTTTGTATCTGACTGACTACCTATTTTGGTGTGGCTTATAGGTATTACTGGCAACTCTGGTCTCCTGACCCTGCCCTATCTATTTTCCTATTGTGACCAATTCTCTTGGTTACTATATCAGTCTTACTATGTTTTTATGTCATGTGTCATATTTGCATAATCTCCCAACCTGTCCATCCTGTCCGTTTATGTTAGTTGCCGCCAATCAGTCCATTCCCTCTCAAGTACTGAATATAATCTTCCCTGGGGCATTCTGTCATGCAATTCTCTAAACATAGCTGCATTTAAAGAGAGGAACCAACCCTTACTGCCTCCATTTGTGCTTGATGTATATATATTTTTATTACTTTGTATAATAATAAATTGTATTGCTAGTTCACATTATAATATGATTTTTTATATTAAAACAAATTACATTATTATATTGCAAAGGACCATGCATGATTTGTGAAAACTAATCAGTGCATGTTTTAGAATCATTTATAAAAAAATATATTTTTTTAATATTTCCATGTATATCCATTAACACATTAATCCATTAATATATGTTGTTCTACATTTCAACTGTAAAGTAACTGATAACTATTACCACCATACTGTTTGAGATAGACTAGAGTGCATTAATGCATTAGTAGAACAGTTTTTAAGTTGTGCTGTTAAGATATTCTGCACACGGCAACTCCCAGAATTTTATACCATATAGTCATAAAAAAAGCCAATTAAATAAAATAAAATAATAAAATGCTGTTAAAATGCATTTAAATGACTATTATCAGTACAGCATATTTTTGTAAACCTGCTGATTTGTTCTCTGTAGGCTTTTAGAGTGGAATACTTAAGTTCTACAGATTCAGTCTTAATTACATAAGTGTAGTATAGTCCAAACTGTACATACTGTAGGAATTGAATTGTATTATTTTCTAGGCTATAATGATTTTTTAATAAAAATATTGATGTATTTTCTTTAGTATTACACATATTTCAGATATTAACATTGTGACATTGGCTTTTACTTTCAAAATTTAAAGTATAATTGCCATGTGCTTAATTACTAGTTTAGAATCTTTACACTGTGGAAATCAAAACTGATACTGTAAACGTACAGTAATTAAGAACATTTTTGTACACTGTAGTATACAGTATCTATTTTATATAAAATTATGCAGAATGCATGGACGCATCAGAAACTATTAGAAATTGCTGCTAAAAATAATAATGACTTCTGTAGGAGGCAACTATTATTATCATTTATTTATATAGCACTTATCATATAACGCAGCACTTTACAGATAATATATAATCACATATCAGTACCTGCCCCACTGGAGCTCAAAGTCTGATTCCTTACCACACACACATACACACACACACACACACACACACCACACACACACATACACTCAAATGTGTACTAGGGTCCATTTTGATAGAAGCCAATTAACCTACCAGTATGCTTTTGAACTGTAGGTGGAAACTGGAGCAACCGAAGGAAACCCATGCAAGTACAGACAGAACATACAAACTCAACACATATAGGGCACAGTTTGGAATCAAACCAATCATGACCTTAAATCTGTGAGGCAGCAGTGCTAAGACAATAGCTTGAAAAGGCATATGTTCAATGTTATATGCGCTGGTACTTCAGGTTTATTATGCATAATCTTGGTAACAGACTTATACCTACACAGACATGATAAGAACAAAGTGGTTTTGCTATGTAACACACAACAGTACTATATAATTTCATTAGTATAATACAATTTCATTATTGCTGTGCCTTCAGAAAAATAGTGGCAAATTGAATATAGTTTTCAGGAAAATGTATTTAGTAAAACACAAACATGAAATTGTTTGAACTGATTGCATTGTTTCAATTTGGTTTAATTATTTGATTGTACATATGAGTGATCTACTTGGACATAGTGGATCTCATTTCCAAGGTGTAATGCATCAGCACCACACATTATTTTGATTTTGCATTGTTGCTACTACATCAGGGTTTCCCAAACCCCAAACTCAATCCTCAGGACCCCCTAATAGTGAATGTTTTCCATACATCCTTGCTGGAGCAAAGGTGTATTCATTACTGACTGGCATTACTGACTCCACAGATTGAACTATTTCTCTTGTCATCTGGAAAACATGCACTGTTAGGGGTACTTGAGGACTGGGTTTGGAAAAACCTGTCCTAGATAGTTCACTCAAAACATTACAATGTGCTCACTTCAGGGCCGGATTTACGGCTAGGCAACCTAGGCACCTGCCTAGGGCCTAGCGGCTCTCGGAGGGCCCAGCTGGGGGGGACAGGATCAACTTAAAAAAAAATGAAAAAAAAATAAAATTCGGCCCCTCCCCCGACTCGCGGCACCCCCCCCCGCACGAGTCGCGGGAGGGGGGGTCGGGTGCCGCGAATCGGGAGAGGGGGGGTCGGGTGCCGCGAGTCGGGTCCCGGCAGCCTCTTCTCCTCTCAGTGTCTCAGTGATAGAGAGAGGAGGAGAGGCTGCCGGGACCCGACGAGCGATCACGTGACTCTTTCTTTTTTTTTTTTTTTACATCTGGACTGACCGAGGAGGAGCAGCGCGCAATAGAAAGGTAAGTAAAACAAGGGACAGAAGTGGTGATGGTGAAGGGGCACAGAAGTGGTGATGGTGAAGGGGCACAGAAGTGGTGATGGTGAAGGGGCACAGAAGTGGTGATGGTGATGGGCACAGAGGTGGTGAAGGGCACAGAGATGGTGATTGGCACAGAAGTGGTGATGGTGATTGGCACAGAAGTGGTGATGGTGAAGGGCACAGAGGTGGTGATGGGCACAGAGGTGGTGATGGTGAAGGGCACAGAGATGGTGATTGGCACAGAAGTGGTGATGGTGAAGGGGCACAGAAGTGGTGATGGTGAAGGGGCACAGAAGTGGTGATGGTGAAGGGGCACAGAAGTGGTGATGGGCACAGAGGTGGTGAAGGGCACAGAGATGGTGATTGGCACAGAAGTGGTGATGGTGATTGGCACAGAAGTGGTGATGGTGAAGGGCACAGAGGTGGTGATGGGCACAGAGGTGGTGATGGTGAAGAGGCACAGAGGTGGTGATGGTGATTGGCACAGAAGTGGTGATGGTGAAGGGCACAGAGGTGGTAATGGGCACAGAGGTGGTAATGGTGATTGGCACAGTGGTGGTGATGGTGATTGGCACAGAGGTGGTGATGGTGATGGGCACAGAGGTGATGGTGAAAGGGCACATGTGATATTGTGAAGGGGCAAAAGTGACAATGAAGGGGCACAGTGTGATGATAGAGGGACAAAAGTGACAGGAGCACATACTTGGATTTATGCGTATTATTTTTGCAAACACCTTAAGTAAGTATTTCTGCCCTGACTTCAATATTTATTATGTTGTTTTGACCCAACTACTTAAAAAACAGGACTGCTTGGTAATTATTTAGGGGTGCCTTTTTCTGCAGCAGGGTGGCCTTGCTCTTTTCACATGTTAGGTACGCCCCCAAAGATGCAAGCCACGCCCTCACCTCCTTTGGCGGCGTGCCGCCACTGCGCGGCGGCACATGCTTTCATATCTACTTAACTATAGGGGTATATGGTAGGCATGCGGTGGCACATGCTTTCATATCTACTTAACTATAAGGGTATATGGTAGGCATGCGGCGGCACATGCTTTCACTTCTACGTAACTATAGGGGTATATATGGTAGGCTGCAAAAATATAGTGCTATGGATTGTTTCAGGGAGGGGGCCCAAAAACAGTATCCTGCCTAGGGCCCTATGAGGTCTAAATCCGACTCTGGCTCACTTACTCTTTGCTCTCAGGAGACATCTTCACAACATTTAGGTATGCCAAAATATCTCACAAGGCTGAAAAACCTTGAGAGGCACAGTGTGCAAAAATGTACATGTCACATCAAAGTCTAATCTTCTTCTACTTGAGAACTACCTCTTTTATTAAATGATATATTCCAATTTAATCCTAAAATTCTTCTTGGTTTAAGCTACATTATAGCTTTAATTAATTATGAGTGCGTGGGGACATTAGGGGAATAACTACAGAGAATTGCACTATTGTTTCCTTTGTGTTTGTTTTTTACATGCAATAATATATGAGAATATCACTCTATGAAGATGAACAGAGGAATAATTGGAACTAATCAGCATTACCGAATTTAAGTTTTGGCCTGCATGTATTTTGTCCCTGGGCTATAACCCACATTTGTTTAACTAATAGACCATAAGGCACCGTCTCCTTTCCATTTTATCATAGATCATTAAAAATTATTTTCAAAGTGAAATTTCTTTGGTTGCACCTAGTAAAAATCATTTGTGAAGTTGAACATGTGTAATAGAAATAATGACGTGCACTTTCCCTGCATGCTGTTGGAAATCTCAGAGCCCTCTGAACTGCCTGAATATGCCAGCTAAGGATAGTCCTTATTGCTCTGACTTTGACATTTAGAGCTTGATTCATCTTCGGACGTAAATCCCTTTGCATGCCGTATTTTGCGTGAAATAGCTCTGCACATACTCAAAAACAAACTTTATGCCAATGAATGCAATTGCATGCACTTCATGTCTAAATACAAATAACACTTATTACTGCCTATGACTTGAAAGCAGAATGAGGGAGGGAGAGGGCGGATGGGCGTAATCAATGTACATTAAGGGCAAGATGAGGTCACGCCAACACAGATGTTGCTGATTGAAGTTCTGTATGTCCTTTAAGCTTGTGTTTTTTAGCTGAAACATTTACAGCAGCTACAGGGCAGGTACAAGTGCAGACTGATAGTGATTGTGACATAATTTTTGTTTTAAAAAATACACATATGCATGCCACTAGATAGTAAAGAAATTGAGTATGCAAGGTATATTGACTATATTAATGCATAGAATGTAAAATATGCATTAAGAACATCTTGATTTACGTATTTTTTTTTTGTAATGCATTCTGATGGGACTTTATCCTGTAGTCTGTTAACATACGGCAAGTACTGTTTAAGCAGAGCGTACTTATAACCAGGTTCAAATGGAAATGTATCTTGAGATCCACTTGAATTTGAATATATTCAAACGTATGCTCAAGTTCCATGCTCACTTTAAAAATGCAACTTGCATACAGGTTGTGTTCGAAGATGAATTAGGTGCTCTGTGTTTATGTGCTGGCCTTCTGCATAATATGGGATTATAACACATCAATAACAGAGTTACACTGCTTGCTCTTTGCTCTTGCACAGAAGACCGTAGCACAGACAACACATCAGGATGATTCTCACAGCTATGTAGTTAACTAATTGTTCATATGGGCCTGTTAGAATATTTGCACAACTAAATAACTAATATATTCAGTTACTGTGCATTGCTGATTTAACTGTGCAACTATGCTAGCCTCCTTGTGTTTTGCAATGGAATACTTTGTACTTTGATCAGTGAAAGAAAATATATTATGTGAATTAACTCCACACTAGTAAAAATGAATGGATTATAGCTAAAATGCCCGCTGTATGTAGTAATTGATTGTCATTCTATTTCTTGAAGCAAACATCAATTAACTTAACTCTAGCAAATAAAGTATATATATTCTTTATTTAAATGATAATTAAAGATAGTTACATGTAGAATTTAAATAATGTCACAAACAAATATATCATTGTGAAATGAATCATTTTAAAAGAGCACATTAACAAATGCAATCAAAGTTATTGAGAATCTGTTTTTTGACTAAAGACACTGGCTTGCTGGTCTATATGAGATAAAATGATTTTAATGCTTTTATATATTGGAGACAAACAATGCTATGATATGACATTATTTCAGAATATGTATGTTACAATCTATTAAAATATTATGTACAATGGAAACATCAAACATTTTGCTTTATGTGATGGCTTTTGAGATGCTGTTTTATGGAATGAATTGTTTCTTAGTCACATTTTAAGGTTAGATGGCAGACAAGGAATAAGAATAATGCATAATAGAAATTATGTTCTGCTTCATAAAACTAAATACATTTTTTCCAGTCCTCTGTGGTTATTTATTGTAAGTACTTATGTGGAAGATTGAATAAATCATGGACATGATGTAATGATATTAAATAAGAACTCCACAAAAACTTAAAAGTTAGTATTGGGTATTAGGATTGAGTTCCCTATATTAAGATAAGATTTGGAATTTTAGCTTGCATGTGCAAGTTGGGGTCCATGAGATCTTCAATGTTTAAGCACTGGCCTGTTGCATTTTATCACCAATCACACTATTTAAATTAGGGTGGATGGTAGTAGCCATGCTGTTGATTGTCCCCAGAAAACGTAATGTATAAGGACCAGTTATCTTAATATAATACCGCTCACCTTATTGTTACATTATTGTCTGGCATGTTGACCCAGGAATTAAAAAGTAGTTAGATATTCAAACACCTTCATTCAGGCACACACTCTAAACTCTCTCCCATAGCTCCCCAGAAACTATAGACCAGTCTTAGTATACTCTAAACGCACTATACAATTCATTAAATTTATGGGATAAACTTGTTAAAAACACACAAAATCATTGAATATACCATCCCTCTCCTTACAATCTGGAGGCAAACACTTTGTATACCTCAAAATTTCCCTCTCCTTGGACACAGGCAGGAATCACAAGTCTCACACATATTAAGGGAATTTGCACCAACCTCTCTCCCTGATCTATGCGGAAAATATGGAATCTCTCTTTCCCTTCAATTTCAATACCTCCAAATCAAAGGCGTTATTGAGGACTAGCTGAAGTATTCCAGACTTTACAAGCTGATGCAATTTTAAGAACACTGTACTCACAATAAGTAGGCAAACATGGGCTAATCTTCCTGATATATAACTCTACATTATTCTCCATGGAACAACAACTAGAACCATTTGAAGAAGCATGCAAAACTGATGTAGGAAGGACTTTGGATTAAGAGGGATGTTCATTCATTAAATACACTTCTATAAATACCGCAATAAAAGAAAACATTTTTAAAATTTATACTAGATGGTATTTGGTCCTTACTAAACCCCACAAAACATATTCTACAACCTCTGACTTATGCTGGAGCATAGGATCTTATTTTCTTATTTGGTGGGGATGCCATTAAAGGTTCTCGCATAGCTCCAGATTCTCTTGTCATGTTGCTCTGCTACCCCATAGAGACACTTCCAAAACCAACTGATAAGTTAAATCAAAATATATGCAATGTTGCACTGCTCCCGGTAGCTAAAGACTCATACATCAAAACACCCCTAGTATTGCAGCTGTTACATCACATATTTGGTATATTATCCTCATGGAATATATCACAAGTTTACCTCATGACCATGTTAATAGCTTCCAAAATGTATGGGAACCTTGGTAATCTTTTCATAATTGCCCTTTTCAAGGATTCCTTTTAAACAGTCTTTTCCTACTTTTTAATAACGTGTGTTGACAGATTCTTCCCCCATACTCCTCAAACCTTATCATCACTCCTGCCCTGCAGGCCGTTAATAGAGCTAGATTTCTTCCCCTTCCCCTTCCTACCCTCAATCCTACCTATTCAATAATAATAAAAAACAATAGGAATTTGCAAGACTTGTTACCTTTATTTCATCTGATTTTTTCTTACTGTTATTTAACATGTTATGAAAACTCAGTAGCTTAATAATTATATAGCTACAATATGTTCACTGTAAATTTCACATTTCCTGATCTGTGAATTGTAATTACACTTTTGCCATTTGTATTTTGTATTTTCTGTTCTTCTAAATAAAAAGAGTATTTAAAAAAACTAAAACAGAGGTTACGAAAGACTGTAATTAAACGGAAAGAAAAGTAGTTTTTGATTTGACTATCATGTTGTGTATTTTATAATTGTTAAGCCGTTAACTTAAAGTTGAAGTTCAAACTCAAAGTTCAAGTTTGAAATTCCATTTTGTAGATTGCAGTAAAAAGATGATAAAATTAACAAACATGTGTGTTTCTCCTGTTACGGTTAAATGGCTACATTTTATAATATTTTAATGTTGTTTTATTTCAATTTGAACAGTGTACATACCTGTTTGAGACTGAAGTTCACATTTGTCAACTGCATTAAAAACTGTTACAAATGCTATACAATATAGCCATTTAAGCACAAACCTCTTTGACTCAAATTTAGCTAATTTTATTAGTGAAGGTTTAAGATTTTGTTGCAAATATTTTCATTAGAACCAGTTTGACAAACTAATAAGACAACTACTTTAAAACAGTTATGAGCAAAAGAGATAGACCTCCACTGCCCTGGGATTGCTTTTACAGGGGGGAGTCTTTATGATGTCCCTGCAATGACATAACAGGATTTATATGTTATTTACTATTTAAATTGTACTGCAATCAGAGTGCCAGCGAATGAATTAAAGTATTCCCTACACTATCTAGAATGAAATAGAAATGTAACTAGCAGTTTTCTTACTTTTATTCTTGGACAGGGTGTTCAGCAAATGAGTAATGAAATAGTATTTTATTATTATTTTTCCCCAAGACATTTCTACTGGACAGGATCACTGTGACCACTAGACCAGTATAAATATATTCCACACCCCAATGGCATAAGGGCTGGTAAGAAACAAGGAGATAATATATATCACTTCTTGTGTTAGTAATGATACTGATACAAAAAGATTGGGCAGATCAATTTGCAAAAAATCATACTATTTATAATGTTGTGTAATAAACATATTTTGTACTTATTTTGTATAACTGTTTAGATATTTTATTACATTAAATTGATATTGGGAAAAATGTTGTTAATACATGGAAGGTTATTTTATATATTTTATTTATATTTTTAGATATGCATATTTTCAAGCATTTTAAACTTGTAAATTGCTAGTAATTATGTTTTTTTTGTCTGCATTAAAAGTCAATTATTCCAAACTTATACAGCACACTGAAGATGCTGATATGTCTGTCACAGATCCTTGTTCCTTTCCTATAGACTCTGGTCTATATTAATCATCCCATATTTATTAAAAGTGCTCTAGTCCAGATAGTATATTTTGAAATTACATTTAGTAGTTGAAACATGCAGGATCTATAAAACAGAAGCTCAGATATTTGGTTGATGACTGGTAGATAAAGAATCAAACAGTAAGTTCATAACTTTATAACCAGGTTATTAAAATAGGATTACCAAATACTCACATATAGCTTGTGTTATAAAATACACAAGTAAAAGACAATGCATGAATGGAATATATTTCTTATAAGTTTCATAAGGACGATATATAGCATATATATACATATAGCAAACATATTTAAACATATTTAAACAAAACACTTCATGCCCTGTGTGGTATATGTTATAATATTAATATAACAGACTTTTTAGTACAATTTGTTATGTGCCATAGATCAATATGACTACTGATTATTGCAGTATTTATACATATCAGTGGTGTACTTATTTAATGGTTTTTATCAACTTTTTTTAATTTAAGTGCTTCCAATATAATATACAATGTGATTTAGAAATTCACAATTTTACTCCTAAACAGATTTTAAATATACATAAACATTTAATACAGTTATTTTATTGATATTGAACAATATTGAAAGCCTTTACATAAACATGCCTTGCTGATTTTTATTTCTCATTTTTGGAATTAATAAATAATAATATATATTATACTACAACAATCAAAAACAGTTCTGTTTAAAAATGTATTGGAGAACAAAGCAGTAAATGTAGAGACAAATTGTCACACATTGCACCAGCTAAGCTGTCTTTTGGTCACTGTTCTTACCTGTTTCCCTTGGTGCTCACTCCCTGCATTCACTTGCTGGTCTGAACTGAGCATGCGCACACCTGGTCTTTTCAAAACTTCCTGCATTCTCTTGATTGGCTAATTGCTTGTAAGCTCTGTCTATTTAAAGCACCTGCTTCTCTAACAAGTTGTCAGATCTTCAGGTCTCCTTATCTGTTAGGATGATGTTCTGTCTGACTCCCGTCTGCCCATCGGTATCCTGTGTTACCTGTTCCATGATGAAGACCCGCGGTATTGTTGCAGGAACCTCATGCCTCATAATCCGGCTGTTCTCAGCTATTCACTTTTTAAAGACCTCAACGCATCGGTTCACTGCCATTCACCTGAACCTCTGCATTTATCTTCCAGCAGGTCTACTCCACTCCACGATTCCATCTCACCCTGCTCTAATCCTCCTTAGAGGGCCGCAACCTGTGACTAGAGAGCCACTAAGTCCATATTCCCTTGCGGGGATCCCTGGTGAATACCACTCTACCGTTAGACTCTACACCTCTCTGGTGGTAAGTCTATCTAGAGCTGGGCTTTGAGGTCTATTTCAAACTGAGGCTCAATGATACACATATTCAAAAAAAGCACAGATAAAGCTAAAACAAAATAGGAAACTAGTCTACTTAAGTGTATTGCATTTATGAACTGGTTCAACCCTTAAAAATTTTCTGATAACATTTTGAAAAAAATAAGTCATAAGTCATTATAAAGAGAAAAACAAAATTAAAATGTGCAAATAAATAAATAAGCAGCTAAAATTAATGTACATGTAATGTAAAATTCTGGATTCGAACAATTTACATGACTAGCACAGCCCAGGAGGTATTCCCAAACCAAGGAAATTATTGGTATTAATTGTTGGTAATAAGCAGTGTCTGTAACATTTATGCTGTTCCTGCTCTGAGGGTCCAACATGAAGACTTCCAGAGTCCAACATGAATTATTGTTGCACTCAGAGTGTTAAATGTGCTCTCAAAAATAAACTGAACACCCAGATATCGAGTTAAAGCTGAAGGCAGAACACTTAAAGCTGATGATTTGCTTTTTATGTTAAAATCATCCCTTCTCCAGTGTAGAATGCTGTGAGTGGATAATGCTGCAGGAGAAGCCAGTATCATAAATTTGACACTGCTAGCAACCTAAGGGCAGGCCACTCTAGACTTTGTAGTGGTGACATGGTAAGGATTTATACAAGATTAGCAATTCTAAGAATTAAGATATTGGTCTAAAACTAGGAATCATCCTAGTAGGAATCATCCTAGTAGGAATCATCCTAAAAACAAAAAACATATAGGGGGGTATTCAATTGTTAGCGATACGGTAGTTTACTCGCTGAATTTCATCTCGCAGCTCAGGGAGCTGCGAGATGAAATTCAGCTAGTAATTACCGTATTAACGCTAATATTTTTAGAGCGCTCGTTTTCCAGGGATCTCGCTAACAATTGAATACCCCCCATAGTATTTCCTGTGTAAAGTGGTTCCTTACTTGGTGTCTTTCCACACTGTCCTTGCTTAAAAATATCCTAATGGGGAATTTTTGACCAGAGTGCAAGGGAGTAATTTAGCAGTTACCTTAGGATTCTATTTGTTACCCTCCTCGAGAGTATTATGCCTCTTGTCTTAAAGTGTTTTTTTGTTGAATAGCCACTCTTGGGTAAATACAAATGTTGTTGAAATTCTTGATGTATACACTGTCTGGATTGATAAAAGTGTAGTTTTTCAGCTATAGCAAAACTTGTGAGCAATAAAACTTTTTTACAGATTTTTGATTGGGACATGAATCACTCCTCATAGTCATCTCACTGACTGGAACATGGGACAGAAATAACATTTTAGAATACCATAGAAGCTCTTATAATTAGCACTTAAATAAAGGCAATTTATTTTTAAATAGGGAATTGTTTAATAATGGTGCTCAGTGAGGTGAGGAAAATATATTTTGTGTGTTATTTGTTTAATCACATTTTCTTTTTTCTATAATTAAGACTTAAATAAAGGTCATATCACATTTAGGTTAAATTACTGTGGGCATTCATAGCATTCAAAATGGAAGGAAGAAGAAAGAAGAAAGAAGGAAAGTGAAAGAAGGAAGAAGAAGATTTTTTCAGAACAGTGTGGTGGAGTGTTTTGGTACATTTACCTTTGTGAAATATTACATACCAGTGAGTTGGTGTTGTATAAACAAATAACTTTATTTTCCTCATCATCTTGCTCATTACTCATATTAAAAAAACCTGGAAATATCATCATATCAAGCTAGCAAACACAATTTCCTTGTCATTTTTGCTCTCAGAATATTTTATAAAACATGCTGAAGCTTTGTCACTGAGCAGTACAGCAAAAGCATGGGCAGTAGCAGGTTAACCAGTTACTGATCATTCACTGTATTAATATAGCATAATGTTAGCTGGTCCTGCACTGCAGTTTTATGATGGCAGGCAGAAAAATAGCATCCGTATTCTCCTCATTAATCCCAGCTGTCATTGGTGAATATTCCAGCGAAGGTGCTGCTTTCCTGTCTTCACCAGAAATACTGTTATATTGCTCTAGTAACATTAGAAAAGCATACTGATAGGTTAAAATGCTGCTTACAAAATGAACCCTAGTGTATGTATGTGGTAAAGACTATCAGGAATTGATGTGAATGATTATTATAATAATAGTTATTATTATTATTATAAGGCCTTCACCAGGAAAAAGCCTGAATGTTAGTACTATTAGATCCATGTACGCTGGATCTTATCTCAGAAACTCTAGTAAATCTGGTTTACACTGAATTCTTGCATGTTGGCAAAAGGTGAGATCCATCAAACAAACCAGAATCTTCTCAAATTAAAACTAAAAAAATACAAAAAAAAAATGGAAAAAAGTTAAAATAACTATATTAATAAACAAATAAAATATACAGCTTGTACCTATAATCCTAAAATTCCTTCCAAGTTGACAACTACAAATTACATTTATTCGGTATAGTTATAGTTAACTACCGCTAATAAGTGCCATTGTTTAATTTATCAAGTGACCATTATCATTTTAATAGAACACCAATTTTTTGAATAGTAGCTATCTATGTTACTGATAGTTTCAATTTAGACATACAGGAGGACAGGAGCATTATGTCTATAAGAAAGTAATATTTCAGCAAGTAATCAAAGTGCATGCTTGGGTTACCTTTTCAATTTATTTATTTTTTTGTTTTTAAGAGAAAGCCACCTCAGGTCAAAATTAAATAGGTGTTCTCTTCCCCAGATCATTCCCCACACTAATAACAGGGCCAGTGATGTTACAAAAACAAATTAATAAAAAGATAAGGTGGACTACTATTTTGTGTATTAATGTTATTAATGTATTTTATGCAATTCTATCCAAAGCAAGATCTCTATATTTCCATGAAGTTATTCTTAAAACTCTGCAGTAGATAACCAAATACCATTGAAGCTCAAAATATCTAAGCTCATTAAATATATATTTGTTTCACCAGTAGCTTGCAATATATTAAAACAGAATAATTATGATTTCTTTAAATGTTATGTTGCTGGAATTCCTTTTTCCCTACATGGGAATTACAAATGTGAAGTATGTCAATGCAAAACTAGCAATTATGTAACAGCAGGAGTGAACATTTTACTCTACTTGAATCGGGAAACCTTAAATTTTTTTCAGATATGAATAATCATAACATAATGATTACATTTAAATGCCACATGCAGTATGTGTGTTAACGGTCACCATGGAAGCCATATTGCAATAACATTCAGCACTTTCTGCCTTGGCTAGTTGGAGGGTACGGCCAACCAATACTAGAGGACCCTCCCCATATGTACAGGTGTTTAGCACAGTCACATGTGGACAGACTCTAGTGCAGTCAGTGGTGTGGTGCAGTGCAAATTAAATATTGGGCACCAGGCCTTCTCAGTTCAATCAAAAACAACATCATTTATCTCCTCCTCTTCTCCAGCACAAAAGGGCATAAAGGTTGCAAAAAGGTTGTATGACCACTTCAACTACTTCAGCTCACAATTGCAGCAAGAAAATACGTCTTGTAATTCACACACCCGATGTTGAAGGGACAGGTATTTTACTGCATCCATCAGAGTCATTAATATATACATGCAGCGAGTAGCCATGGTCCAAAAGTTCTTGCACCTCACTAGTGTAAACCAAAACTATCAACAAATTAATTGAACTGAAGCCTTGAACTTCAATATTTACATATTAGATATATATGTGCATATCTAAACTGTTTTCATCATAATTATGTTCACATATGTATTCATTGTGTGATATAGCAATTATATTTTGAAAAAGAAAGAGTTTGCATTGAAAAAGAATAAATGAAAAAAGCATATACTGTATAGGTGATATTAGTAGTAAGTGTCAACAGAAAAATCTAGACAAAATTGGTCAACATGTTTAGATCCATGTGAATGCTTTCAAGTTACTTTCTGTCCTTTTCAGTAAAATTCTGTGACTTATGGGGAAAAATTTCTAACTAAGTACAAATTTGATGTATGCACATTATTTAATATATACGTGTAGAAGGCACAATATTCCTGATCAGTTTGACATCACTATTCTGCACTGTGGGCTGAACCTACTCCTTCCACTATAATACTTTTAATTTGTAGCTTCCTGTTTGCTCTTTTTCAATCACCACATCATGACACTAACCCTGCGCTCAATAAAATAATCACATAAGTGGGCAGACACAATGGGGTAAATGTATCAAACTGCGATTTTGCAACTCCAGCGATTTTCTTGGGAGAGTTGAAACTCACCGATGTATGAAGCTGAGATTGCATGCAAAATCGCCAGAGTTCTGCTTCTGTCAAAATCGCTACTTGCAAAATCGCCAGAGATCAAACTCCCGACTGTTTGCCACTGCAGCTATACAGCTCTCAAATGTATGAAGCTGCGAGTTAGAAAACTCAGGAGAGTTTGCTTCAAAACACGCCAGATACAACACGCTGCTTGATAGCAGCGTGTTGTAGAAACACATCACTGTTACACTGCCCTGGCAGTGTTAAAATGTAAAAGAATAGATAAAAGTTGAAAAAAAAAAAGCATGAGGTCCCCCCACTATTCATGCTTAACCCTAGTGCTGCCTGACTAGTGCTGGTCCCGTGAAAATCGGGGAAAACATTTGCGTGGGGTCCCCCCGATTTACACTTTACCAGCATTAGGCAAACCAGCCAGGGTTGGCGGCACTATAGCAGGGGGACGCGCGGCAGGGGTCCCCCTGCCATAATGACTAACCAACCCTAGACTGTTCAGCGCTGGGCTGCATTCCCTAGGGAGTGGGGTCGGCTGAAAAAAATCAGCGGGCCCCCCCCCTAGAAAGAACCAGCCCAGTGCTGAAAGCACTAGGGCTCTTCCTACTACCCCTGGGCTGTGCGTAGTAGGGTAATACGGCGATAAAGTATAAAAAAACAAACGGGCGCCATTTTTTTTTGTGGAACTACAAGTCCCAGCCAGCCAGGTTGCCCAAAACAGTGTGGCCATGCTGGTGCTTGTATAACTACAAGCACCAGCATACCCACGGCAGCCAGGGCATGTTGGCACTTGGAGAACCACAAGTGCCAACATGCCCTGACTTCCCTGGCTTGCTGGGACCTGTAGTACCACAAAAAAAAGTTAAATAAATAACAACACCCTTGTAAATACCACACATATTTATTAAAAATAAAAACCCCACAATAAATACACTAACCACCCTCATTAAAACCACATCTATTAAAAAAAAAAAAAATACTCACCAAAGATGTCTTCTTTCTTCTTCCAAACGTCCAGGCTTGCCACAGTCCCTTAATATTTATACCTCCAATAGTCCAGGCTTGCCCCAGTCCACGCCATTTTGTACTTCCAAACGGGAACTGGTTGAAGAATATCTTCGTGTCTTCAGCCAGAAGGGCCCCATATTTGTAACATCCCGACACTTTGATTTTGCTTGAAGAAAAATAATAAAAGTCTTTATCCGCCGCAAACACCTCCTACTATGTTCATTGCGTAAGCTAAAACTACAGTATAATGTGATTTTCCCACGCTAGTGGGGGAATCACCTAATACTGTACCTAGAGCTTACGCACGTAACGTAGCTCATTGCGCATGCGCTACATTACTTGCGTAAGCTGTAATACAATAAATACAGCTTACGCAAGTTGCGCTGCGCATACGCAATGAGCTACATTACTTGCGTAAGCTCTAGGTACAGTATTAGGTGATTCCCCCACTAGCGTGGGAAAATCACATTATACTGTAGTTTTTGCTTTCGCAATGAACATAGTAGGAGGTGTTTGCGGCGGATAAAGACTTTTATTATTTTTCTTCAAGCAAAATCAAAGTGTCGGGATGTTACAAAAATGGGGCCCTTCTGGCCGAAGACACGAAGATATTCTTCAACCAGTTCCCGTTTGGAAGTACAAAATGGCGTGGACTGGGGCAAGCCTGGACTATTGGAGGTATAAATATTAAGGGACTGGGGCAAGCCTGGACGTTTGGAAGAAGAAAGAAGACATCTTTGGTGAGTATTTGTTTTTTTTTTATTTTTAATAAATAGATGTGGTTTTAATGAGGGTGGTTAGTGTATTTATTGTGGGGTTTTTATTTTTAATAAATATGTGTGGTATTTACAAGGGTGTTGTTATTTATTAAACTTTTTTTTGTGGTACTACAGGTCCCAGCAAGCCAGGGATGTCAGGGCATGTTGGCACTTGTGGTTCTCCAAGTGCCAACATGCCCTGGCTGCCGTGGGTATGCTGGTGCTTGTAGTTATACAAGCACCAGCATGGCCACAATGTTTTGGGCAACCTGGCTGGCTGGGACTTGTAGTTCCACATAAAAAATGGCATCTGTTTTTTTTTTTTATACTTTATCGCCGTATTACCCTATTACCCACAGCCCAGGGGTAGTAGGAAGAGCCCTAGTGCTATCAGCACTGGGCTGGTTCTTTCTAGGGGGGGGGCCCGCTCATTTTTTTCAGCGGACCCCACTTCCTAGGGAATCCAGCCCAGCGCTGAACAGTCTAGGGTTGGTTAGTCATTATGGCAGGGGGACTACTGCCGCGCATCCCCCTGCTATAGTGCCGCCAACCCTGGCTGGTTTGCCTAGTGCTGGTAAAGTGAAAATCGGGGGGACCCCACGCAAATTTTTTCCCCGATTTTCACGGGACCAGCACTAGTCAGGCAGCACTAGGGTTAAGCATGAATAGTGGGGGGACCTCACGCTTTTTTTTTTTTCAACTTTTATCTATTCTTTTACATTTTGACAGCTGCTGGAGCTCCGGCAGCTGTATGACAGGGCCAGTGTAACAGTGATGTGTTGACAACTCACTGTTACAACAAAGGAGAGTTTGCCAAACACAGGAGAATTGGCTAAACTCGAGAGTGTTTACATCGCCCAAAATCGCCAGAGATGACCAGCGATTTTGAACATCAGTGTCAAAATCGCAGCTTGATACATTTCCAGGTTTTTTTTCAAAACTCGCGGGTAAACACCCGCGATTTTCCGCGATTTAAACACGCTGGCAAACTCGCACTTTGATACATTTACCCCCATATCTCCGAAGATGTCCCTGGCAGGGGGAGTGGTCATGTCACAAGGTGTGTGGCCACATCTTAACCACACCTCCAGAGGCCTGCATAGCTCTGTAAAGCACTAGGTTGCCCATTAGTTACCTCCCATCCTCCAACATTCCCAAACAGAGCCCTAATAACAGGACTATCCCGCTGAAACCAGAACTGTTGGGAATATGGTTCACTGCCTCTCACAAGATCAGAGCACTCATATCCTGAAAAAAGTTTGTGCTGCCTCGTGCACTTTGACTACAGGTTGTTTTATTGTTTTACCACCCACTTCAAAACTGGAGAGACAAGAGAAAGAGAGCAACTACCAAAAATGCGCTCTGACCCTACACAATGCACCTTCAAACATTTTGATGCACACTCAAGTACAGCAAACAAATTGTATCCACTGAGCAACAAACATACTATAGTGTAGTGGACAGATAGGAACAAGTCCACTCCTGAAGAAGTAATTAAATTAATAGTACTTAAATGTAAATTTTATAAATATATATATATATATATATATATATATATATATATATATGTTTATATATATATACACACACACATTGGTAGAAGTGAAAATTTATTTAGAAGCGGCCGGAAAAATGTGAGTAAATCTAAATATATATTTTTACAATAAGTGTTACCGTATACCAGCCCACTGGTATATATTCAATAGTCAAATATATATATATATATATATATATATATATATATATAAATATATATTTTTTCTTTTTTTTCCCTATAAACCTTACCTTGCCAACATATTGCGTATCTGAACCTGTATACTCTTCAAGCAAAAAAAATTGGTTCCACATCCAGCCCCTCTTTGTACGCTGTAACACTTTCATGTCACCTTGAGATAAGCTCCGCCTTTCTCTGTAGGCATAATCCAATGTAGTTCTATCCACAGGTGTTGTATATGTCATAAGTATCAAATTAGCACATATGATCAAATGCAAATTGTAACAAGCCTTCATTATTTGCTGATAAAAAAACACCTTCCAATCTGGTCTCCTTTCTTCCAGTATTGACTTCTGCAAAAATAATAAGAAACAAAAAAACTGTTAAATCTTATAATTCAAATTGTAATTTTTTTAGGCATACAGTTTCATAAACATCTCATTGGTTTTTGCTGCATCACAACAGGCAACATACAGTATATATTCAGTATACAGTATATGAAAATATAACAAATGTAAATAACATAAATATATCATAAATCCCTGTTTTTTCCATATAAAAACATATCACCAACTATTTTATTACAATGTTTATATAAGTATCATTAACAAGTTTCTCCACTGAGATATGCATAGATATGTTTGTATTTTTCACTCTCGTCCACAGCCTGACTTTATAATTTGAGGGTCAATTACTTAAACTTTTAGCTTAAGATACTTCAGTCACCGGGATGTCCTGACTTGCAGAATTCAAGGCCCATGAAGTTTTTCTGAGCTGCAGGTACACCAGTTCAGCAGAAGCCTAGACCTCATTACTGGAGTTCTACCCAGGATCAAATCCAAAGCAGCAAATCGCATATGTCTCACTCTATCCTTTATACCTGTTAGTTTCCCCTCCTCCAGGGGCTTTAGATAGTGGGATCATCTGAGAGTGGCTTTTTGTTAAAAGGGGCTTATACAGAGATGTCCCTTCTCATCTCAATTCCTGCCTTGGTCCCCTGCTGGAATGACTCCAAGGAGTCTGGTGGAATACAACTTGAGAAAATGGGGACATGCTCGGCCAAGATGATTAAATGATTCTCCCAGTATTTCTGCTTTTTCAGTAGACCTAGCTTCCAGCTGTTCATGACTTCCTGTAGAGAAAGTAGGGGGAGAATGAATGTAGCTACAGCCCCCTCACCTATATCCTGGATCCCACCTGATCCTTACCCATAACCCACCTGGCTTCAATTTAAGAACAATATATAAAAGCATCACTGAAAATATACTTGATGGGGAAGGGTGCAAATAGGATAGGAAGGAACAAGAGAGGCCCGGAACAAAAAGATTTGATATATAGGAATGTTTCTAAAGAAGCCAAGATATTGTCTGAATACTTCGACCTAATAATAATACAACTTAAAGCACAAATAATATAAAATAGAATAGAATAGGTCACGTAGCATGTTCTGCATTAACATATGACGCTAGCCTACAGTAATGAAATGCTATCCACAAAGGTGTACCATGCACGTATGTAAAAGACTAAAGTACAGCCAGGAATGCTAGTTTCATGCGGGATTACACCAATGGATTATGCCCCCGCTATTTAGTCTGTAAACACAGCTTTTAGCAATGTCCAAAACTCATACAATATTGAAAAGTGCTAGAGAAAGGACTATTAAGGTCCAGAGAGTTCCATAAACAGTAAATGTTTCAATCCATGTTTCTTATTCCTCCTTCATATGATGCTCCTCATATCTCTGTATTTCACATGTGAAGAAAAAAACAGGATGCGTGATACCATTTAAAAAATTTATTAGCTACAATTTCCAAGATTAAAAACACTCACATTTCTCAAATATGTACGTTCTTATATGGGTTTCTTTACCCGATGATTCAGATGAGATCCCGTCTGATATATTTTATTGATGCATAATGTTTTAAACAAATATATTTAAGGTCATTAGCAATATAAGTCCTTTCATCTTGTCATAGACTATAGTTAGCGAGTCTCCGAAAATATTTTATCTATATTTATTTTTATTTTTATTTGTCATTACTATTTTTTATCTGTATGATTGTAATGCTTTGTAAATCATTTTATTGCAACTAAAGTGTCAGCGATGTTCATAAATATGTCATGTGTTAGAAATATTCACATGCATCTCTGGCTCATCTGATTGGTTATTAGCATATATCTATACCAACTTTAATGAACACTAAGGAATCCCCTGGCAAAGTCAAATGATGAAACGCGTAGGGTTACGTCATACGTGATCATTAAACCGAGACACTAAGGAGCACCTTGCCTCAGCCACTTATGTTAACTGACAGGCGGGAGTGCACCGTTCGCCGGTACACAGAGCCTAGACAGGATCTCATCTGAATGATCGGGTAAAGAAACCCAGACAAGAACGTACATATTTGAGAAATGTGAGTGTTTTTAATCTTGGAAATTGTAACTAATAAAATGTTATCCTCCCTTGTCCCTCTCCTATCTTATTTGCGCCCTTTCCCATCAAGTATATTTTCTGTATCTAGTGGTAGGGCATTTGAGGCAACCCCATAGGGTCTGAGTCAGCATCCCAAATACCCCTTCCCCATCCTGTGTTAGGAGCGCCCATTCGAATCAACGTTTTTTGCCTATAAAAGCATCACTGCAATATAACAATATATAAGAATTGATATACATTTTACAATAATGTTAAAAAGTCTCTTATATAGGAATGGCTACAATGTTCCCTTAATACACATGTAATTAGACACTGCATTTGTACTCTGGTAAGTTGGGGAACATAAACAGGGCTATAAAAAGGTCACGTTGTTAAGCTCCACATTTTGTGAGAAATGGGGGACAGGCTGGTTAAGGTGGTATCAAACTCATTTTGTGACACTATCAAATTCCATTCACTTCCATTCATATTACGTTTTTGAAACCACCACTTCTAAATTTCCATACCGCCACTTCTAAATATCCACTTCAACCACTTTTCCACATATGTATTACATGTATCCTGCAGTGTATTATGTCTGCCAGAGCTGAGCGTACCTACACCCATATTCAATAAGAGAGATTTCTTCAGACCCGATAGTTGTTGAATATGGATGTGCGTATGCCAGAATTAAGTGTGTTTTAAAACAAAATGCACAAGACGTTCGGCTTACGTTCCTTAATGAATCAGGCCCTGAGAGTTTAAATACCTTGTCTTATCACTATCTACAGTAATGATGAAACTGCATAAGTGTAAAGAAACGTGGCAATATTTTAAATAAGTTTTCACTACCTTCAAAATAGCACATATTTGAATTCCAAGGAATGTGTACTTGAATCCAGATCCTATATTACTCCTAGAGACCAGAAAAAAGTAAATCTACATTAGAGGACCTTGGAGCCTGCATTATGTCACACTTGATTGGTAAGATTTATATTCAGTAATTCATATGTCTCTCTCAGAATTAGCTACATTTTGGATTCTTTGGGATCCTGATTTGGATGTCTACTTACAAACATGTTAATATACAGAGAATATCCAATTGTAAAGAGCTACAGAATTTTCTGGCGCTATATAAATAAATGTTGATGATGTGTATGATGATATAAACTATCTACAAACCCTTCAGGTGTTTGTGATGTAAAGCCTGAAATCAAGATAAATTGTACCTTTTTTCACTTTTAATGTGACAAATTCAAGTGAAAAGCAAATATACATTTTTTTAGGTAAGAGAAGTGAAAATAAAAAAAACTACAATACCCTGTTTGAATAAGTGTGTACACCCTTTTATAATGGGGGTGTAGCTGTCACATTCCACATCATGTGCAAATTAACATACACCTGTTATCAATGAAAGTGAATGTGATTAACCTCAAATAACTCTCAGTGGTTCCCGTAGGATTTCCTTGAAATTTTCTTGGTTGCATCCTACTGGGATAGCCATGGTCCTAAAGGAGCTTTTATAACATGTACGGGATCTCATAGTTGAAATTTACCAATCAGAAAAGGTGTATAAAATAATTTAACAGTTATTGCATGTACCATGGAACACTGTGAAAAAAATGTGGCAAAAAAGGGATATTGCACAAAGAACAAAAAATATATTCAATGACCCCAAAATGTGTGGCAAAATATGTTATAGTCTGATGAGACCAAGGTTGAACTTGTTGGCCTTAATTCTAAAAGACAATACAGCTCGGTGGTACCAGCATCATGCTTTGGGGCCATTTCTCTTCAGCTGGCACAGGGACTCTAGTCAGGATGGAAGGCATTATGAATAGCTCCAAATACTATGATATTTTGGCATAAGACCTGCTGGACTATGTTAGATAATAATGATCCAAAGCACAGAAAAGAAAGAATAAACTATTGAGATGGCCTAGTCAGAGCCTAGACCACAATCCCATTGAAAACCTGTTGAATGACCTAAAGAAGGTTGTCCACAGATCCCCTTAAAATTTGATGGACCTTGACATTTTTTGCACTAAAGAGTGGGATAAAATTGCAGGTTCAGGTGTGCAGAGTTGAAAGAGAATTATTCAAAAGACTCACTGCTATTAGATAAACAAAAGGTATGTTTACAAAGTATTAGTTTAGAGGTGGGAACACTTAAGTGTATTACAGGAATTTTATTTTCACTTCCTTTTCCTAAAAATTAACCATTAGATTGGTGTGACCCATATCATTTGCTCTTGGGCTTTTAATTCTAAGACAATTACGTTTAGTAAAAGATGATTGCCTGTATTAATTACAAGCTCCAACACTGAAAAATGTTTTCCAGCCAACCAGTTAAAAGTTGGTAGCACCAGCTGGTAGGAACTATGTCACTTCTCTAGGGTTCCCATGTAATAGACAGCGAGTCCACATAACACTATGCCCCATACACAGCACCCCTATGATAGCCAACCTAGGCATTGTCAGTAAGGATTGATTTGATTTAATTATTCCAAAGAATATACAACAGAAAATGGTTTTAGACATAGCTTAATTTTGTGCTATTTGTAATGTTTGTAATTTGTAATATAAAATGAAATAAATTATAACATGCTTTAGGAGAGATAAAACATACTCATTTAACTTTTCAATCGTGCCCACTGGAAGAGACTCCTTATACTTAAAGCAGGAGGTAATGTTTTTGTGAGATATTTTATATTCTCCACAGAAGTCTCTAAAGGAGTTGTTTTCCAGCCTATAATATTCTGGACATATAACTGCAATTTATGGGTGGACTACACATTCTAATTTCAAAATTGTGCAGATTAATTGCATATTCGTATCCCAAAATTACTGTCCTTTTCAGCTTTAAGCAGTTGATCTTCTGAAGCCTACTCCTTCAGAAAATAAGCAGATTAAAATGTAGCTCAAAATGTATTCACAAATCTATTCACATTGTTAAAGGAATGACTTATATATTGTATATTGACACTATTTTTGGATCAAAAATTATTTGAGGATCAGCCTAAGCCAACTCAAAAAAGGGAGGTGGACTGTATATACAGAGAGCATTTAAATATCCCATACTATATACAGTAAGATGTAAAAAAGAATTACAAATAAAAAATCCTCCTGAGTAAATGTTCCTGGTTTATTTATACCTTTATGAAGTGACTTAAGAGAGGCACATAGGATAGCTAAAGCATTGGACCAATCAATGCCTAAGGCCACACGCAACAAACTGCCGTCCCACCCAACTCCGAAAGGGCATTGCATGGTTTACTAAATAAATACCAGCTCACATTGCCTCTTTCAATAATACAATTCCCTGCTGTAATTTACTCTTGCTCTGGCTTCTCTGGTATTGATTGCTCATTGAGCGAGTCAGTTCTTTTGTTGATTATGGTTACAAACAAGGTTCTACTACCTACTGTCTGTTTACTAATATTCAGTCTTGTTTAATTACTGTCTTTATTACCAATTGTAAAGTGTTGTGAAATATAGCGACAGTTAATAAAGTAAAATAACAAGGTTACACAATGATAGAATTGCAATATGTAAAATACTAAATTGTTATTGTAAAAATGAGATTGGGTTACACCTTTAAATATTTTTCAATGATTCATGTCTGCCTGGAGACTGAGACACCGAACACTTGGTGGGACCAAGCCTCCAGTCACTCACCCATGTTCTTCCAATATCTTTTGAGCTCATGTGGCTCAAACACTTGGCAGACTGTTTGACTAAAACTACAGAATCAAAAGTGTCTACAAGGGCAGCACTATGTAAAACCTTGATGCATAGGGAAGAAATGGAATAATATTTTATGAAAGTTTGCATTCAGGATGAAAATTTGCAATTAGCAAAATTGGGTACACATGAGCACTTAGTCCAATGCTGTATAAAACCTTGAAGGGCACAGATGGAAATAAATAAATAAAAGGTAAGTATTTGGGACTGCAGTCTGGAGTGACCACGAACACCATGAGTTAGACTGCTCCTATATGAAGTTTTTATGTATAGATCAAATATATCCTTGCTATAGCATATATTTAGTATGCATTATGCATTGCAATTTGCAGTCACAAAATAAACAATGAATTGCTGTAGTACTATATAAAATCTTGATGTTCACTGAAGTGCCAGGACAATTGTATATTTTTCACTCTACAATGGATAGCTGTGATTGAAATTTGCAGTGAGCATTAACATATTGAATTAGTCTGGTGCTATAGAAAGCTTTGATGTGTAATCTGTTAATTTTTTTTATATTTATAGTTTGTATTAACTATTGCAATTTGCAGCAAGAACAAATTTAATTAAATCAGTCCTTTGCAAAGTCTTTATGTGCATTAGAATGCAGAGTTACAGAAAAGTTGACTGTTTATCTATATATGGTTATAATTAAATACTGCTACAAGCATTTAGTGAATTAGTCTTCTATAAAACTTCTATAAAGCTTTAAATTCATAATGGCAAGTTCTACATATATATCTATGAATAAAATATGCTATAAAATATATTGGGCCTTATGAAGAATTGGACTCATTTGTGTCCAAAACATAGAGGACTCCCCAAACTTTGTGAGTCTTACGGAAATTCTTGGAGAATAGACAAGTATGATGAAGATGACAATAAACTAAGGTAATAAAATCAGAGCAAGATATAGCTTCTCTACAGAGAGACTTAAATAAACTTAAGGATTGGGCAGTCAAATGGAATTTGAGGTTTAACATAGATAAATGTAAGGTTATTTATTTAGGGATCAAAAACAAGAATGCAATCTACAAATTAAATGGAATTAAGTTAGGAGAATCTATAATGGAAAAGGATTTGGGAGTGCTCGTAGACAGTAGACTTAGCAATAGTGCTCAATGTCAAGCAGCAGCTGCAAGGGCAAATAAAGTATTGGCATGCATAAAAAGTGGCATAGACGCAAAGGGAAGATTGTAAATTTGCCACTGTATAAATCGTTGGTAAGACCTCATCTTGAATATGCAGTACAGTTCTGGGTACCACTCAATAAAAAAGATAATTTGGAACTAGAAAGGGTTCAGAGAAGGGCGACAAAACTGATAAAGGGTATGGAGTAATTAAGTTATGAGGAAAGGTTAGCCAGTTTAGGCATGTTTACTTTAGAAAAGAGGCGTCTAAGTGGAGATATGATTACTATGTACAAATACATTAAGTCTCAATACAGAGAACTTTAATGGGAACTTTTTACCCCAAGGACTATACACAGAACACGCGGTCACCCCCTAAGGTTAGATGAGAGGAAATTTCACCACCAGCCAATAAAGGGGTTCTTTATAGTAAGGGTAGTCAAGATATGGAATTCATTGCCAGGGAAGGTTGTGATGGCAGATTCAATAGATATGTTTAAGAAAGGGTTAGACAAATTTTTAGCGGAAAATTGCATCCAGGTATATGATCGTTTATTAAAATGAATTGATAGTAGAGGATATAGGGTAAAAAAAGGTAAAAATAGGACTGCAATATTTGGTCTGGGGGGATTTTCACAATTGAAACAGATTGGCGGTTGCTTACTCTGGATCAATTTCAAATATAAGTGCAGGATCGCAGGAGGTCCAAAATGGGTTGAACTTGATGGACTGGTGTCTTTTTTCAACCTCATCAACTATGTTACTATGTTACTATGTAAGATAAGTTTAAAGTGTAGCTATATATGCTTTAAGCATATAATGGTACAACAACATACCGGAAATGTCAGTGATCATCATCAACTTGATGATGATTCCTGGGCTTTAATGTATATTTTAAAAGAAATAAAAATAAATAAATATATTAAATATACACACAATCCAAAAGTGATTCTACCACCAGTGTTGAAAGCCTCCATAAGACTATAACAGGCTAGGTGGTTACACTATAACAGGGTTCCCCCTGTTGTTGTCAGACACAGCCCCAGCCTGTTCACCAAGGAACTGAATTTCCTATGTCACTCTGGCCTGCAAAAAAAATCCGCCCCCAGGAAAAAATAGTGTTCAAACAACGCTAGGTAATGTGTGCTAGTTAATCAAAATTGTTTATGTTAATAAATATCATTTTTATATGTATCACTACCTATCCCAGCAATCGCCGGCAGCTATTACATGCTTTGGTATTCTGATGCTTGTATAACTAATCCCATGTTCACCAATTTATTACACACCTAATTCCGAATGGATCCTGCTTTTTTTTTCCATTTTAATCCAAAGGGAATAAAAATAACCTATATGCTACTTGTGGTATAAATCTATATACCCTGTAAGTATATAGACCACCCATAAAATTAACATAAACATTAAATATTTAATGTTAAAAAAACATATGTAGGGTTCCATAGGCTAAAAATATAGAGGAACTTGAACTAAATATGTGCAACCTTAGTCATCAACCTCCAACAATTTATTGATGATGTCTTGCATAAAGTCACATGACAAATTACATAATTAAAATGTCACTGCTGATATCAAATAAAAAATTTCAACTATTTTTATATCACTGATCACTGCCATTACACAACGCCCTCATCAGTGGCGCACGCAGGGGTGGTTTCTGAGTCTCCAGAAGCCCCCCCCTGCGCTAACTCAGTGCCCACCATATCGGCACTGTCCTATACAGCAGCCGCGGCGCTGTCAAAGAAGCGTCCGCGGCGGTGCTATATTGTATACAGCACCGCCGTGGACGCTTCTTTGGCAGCGCCGTGGCTGCTGTATATGACAGCGCTGCCGAAACGGAGCTGCTGCGCATGCGCCCTCTCGTGTTTTTTTTTTTTGGTCGGGGGGGGTGGAAACCTTCCCTGACAATCCTGCGTGCGCCCCTGCTCATGACATCAATGATTCTACAGTCACAGATTACAACAGACAGCACATGTCCGATTTCATTTACAGTAATGCATTGCTTAATATATATGAACAAGAATGTGCACTAATAATTTACAACTAAAATTGATCCTCTTATTTGAAGCTATTTGGGACACACTACTGGCACTTCAAAAGATGACAATGTTTGCACTATAAAAACCAGGTTATAAGGAAGCCATGTGTCTCAGAAACCATGTCTATTAAGTATTTTAGGGTTTAAAATTAACGTGTTATCAAATTATCCCCTAAATTTGAAGCTTGATGGCATTGATTGGCACCCAAGTTGTTCTATCTATCTCCCACGCCAATGGGGGTTGGATTGGGTTAGGTAATTTGTACCATTTCAGCTGTTACAATTGCCATCAATTGCATTCTAGTTCTACACCAGCATTGTTGCTAAACTACAAGTTTCAGGTTGCATTTTTGGGACTTGAAGTTCTACAAGACATGCAACCATCCACAGGTTTCCTAAGCCATCAAGAGTAAAAATCTAATGCATAAGCAAAAAAACAATATATATTAGATGCTAAATATTTATTAGATTCTAAACTATTTACCACTTGTTCTGTGCCATTCATCTATTTAATATAATCCCTCATCATCAGCCTCCATTATATGCACAAAATAAATTCAAAAGAATGCCTATCCAAAACAAAAGTTATATCTTTCTACAATATCTCTTGATCTGATGTAGAGTAAGGTTACTATAATATGAACAAAAAACTCTATATCCAGTACCAAGATGACTCTGCCATATATAGCAAATTATCAACAAATCAGATACATGAGAAGAGAATGTACAACACCTAAGTGTTAGGAACAGCAGGTAATTGCTATTTTAATTTTGTCTGCTGCAGTGTTGTTGTCAGCCTGGGTGTGATTACACAAACTCCACTCACCTGCATCTTAATCTGACACCTGCCCTGATTGGCTATCACTGCTTTAAATACCTGTCAGTTTCACTGAGACAATTAAAGGGCTCATACGCTTGCTTCTCCGTGGTCCTGTTCTTGAGTGTATTCTGCTTCTGTCTGACACTCGGTTTTGACCTCTGCATATGACCTTACTACCTCTGATCAGCATTCTGAATCCCTGTTGCCATAGAGATCTCTGCTCACCATCCCGCTACCAAGTCCGTTGTGGTGCCCACCTACCTGAGTTAAGTTTTCACTACTTGAGAGTAAGTCCTGTGGGCAACCAAGTATCGGCAAACATATTTGGTTTCATGGGAAAGCGGGTTACTAAAGGGAAAGCTCTCATCTACAACAGTTTCTGATAACTTAACTTGTAGGGTAATTTGTGACACTACGAAACATACAAACAGCAGAAGATAGAAATAGAAGAAATAAAATACCAAAAGCAAAAGAGCTGAATAAAGTAGAGAGTGGGAAGAAGAAAGAGATAAAGAATAAAATCAAGATGTTTCAAAATGAGGGGAATGGGGATATATTTGTGCTTCTTGTTGATTAGTTGTGTTTTGGGCAAGGGTTTTATAGACCACTATGGCCCAGCAGTGAAACACCCATGGTTAGGACTTGTTATTAGACACTGTATCAGTTACTAAAATTCCTAAGCAAGATGGCATTGTTCCCACTTCTTCGGATTCTCCATAGTCTCCATAGAAATCAATGTGATTTTTAATGTTAGGGCTGGTTGTAATTTGTAAATCAGTGCCCACCTACTTTTGTTGGGCAACTTGTTTATTAAAGTAATCAGTCTAGCAGTAAATATTTCAAGTCTTAGCATTTGTGATTGGATGAACATCCTGTTGTCAGTCACCCCATAGTCATGGTAACTAGTCCAGTTAAAGTTAATTAGATTAGCACTGAATCACACACTGCCATACATATGATTGGATAGACCCCATATAGATTTTCATCACAAAATCATGACTCATCACAAAATCAAGGCCCTCGCCAACTACACTGCACCCTACATCTCCACCCTCCTCTCTATTCATGCTCCATCCCGCCCTCTCTGATCTGCCAATGACCGTAGCCTCTCTTCCCCCCTGATCACCTCCTCCAATGCGCGTATCCAAGACTTCGCCTGCACTGCCCCCCTCCACTGGAACAAGCTCCCTCCCTCTATCAGAACTTCCCCTGATCTGTCCAGTTTCAAACGGGCTCTAAAAACCCACCTTTTTCTTAAAGCCTTCCAGTCTCCCACTTAATTTCCTAACTAACCTACCTTCTACCTCTTCCCCTTCATTCCCTTTTCCTTATCTCTCCCTCTCTTTCCCGTGTCTCTCTGTCTGTCTACCTCACCCCTTAGATTGTACGCTCCTCTGAGCAGGGTCATCTCTCCTCCTGTCCTCACCACTCTTAACTCGGCTCTCCAGCTACCTAGCCCTCCTCCTCGAGGACCCTCTTCCCCCCTGTCCCCTCTCACTCCTTCCTCTCCCCTCTGGGGGTTTCCCTGTCATCCGGGCCCTCCCTCTCGGGCTCGGCTGTATGCAGGACCTTCCCCTCGCTCCTCTAGCTGTGCTTTGAGCTCACCGAGTTACTGTGCTTATTGTTTACTGTACTGTACTGTCTCCCCTTGTATTGTAACTTTGTTTGTCCCTGTACGGCGCTATGGACACCTAGTGGCGCCCTATAAATAAAAATTAATAATAATAATAATAATAATAATAATTGATATGGTTTTCACCTCTTCAGGGCATCCTTTTTTTTTTCTGGCCACTGCCACATGTGGTGTGGCTAGGATGTGCACCTGCACTTTTCAGTACTGTGGTCTGTTTTAAATATTAGAGGGGGACTGCCCACTTTTGTTTGGCTCCTATACTTAAATCTCAGTACTGAATAACATAATGTAAGTCATAGTGCCAGTAGCTGGTGCAGTGGCAAATGGGTAATGACGTGATCTTGTGGACTTTTTGTTTACTAATTTCCCAATTATTTCCTTATTCACCACTGGTACCATGGTGGCTAGGAAAACACTTTAATCAGTGCTGGGATTGGTTGCAGTTTGTAGAGTGATCTATCCTCTATTTTTACTGCCTATTAAAAACAATGGGATTCAAGTAGGGTTGGATATACATATATTTTATATACACATTCCATACTACACATGCACACCAAACAATACATTCATACAGTATATGTCTAAATGCAGATTTTGTTGAAACTTACATTTTTAACTATTTATGACAGTAAAGGCAGAATGGACAGAGTAGGGGGTAAGCATAGGCAGAGTACTGTAAGTTCTGTTGCACAATTCATAATTACTACTAACACTGTATAACCACAGAGCTATGCTAGTATTACAAGTTGTCACTCCTGACACATATCCTAGTGTTGTACAGCTGGATGCATTTGTAAGATGCATTTAACTGAAGACATGCATGCAAATGTAGCATATTATGTTTGCATCTTTTCCGACTTATGTTCGGGATTTAAATGCCTCCAACTGTAATCGAGCCTTAATGAACCTAATTTTGACTTGCCAAGTGGGTCTGGTCAAATTAATTAGAGGACATTCATATTTCAGGCCTTTGACTGTTAAATCATTGTGATAGCCAATATCTACTCCATTGTGGCGATGAAAATCACATACACTTTTAAATTCTATTTGATTTTACAAGTGGTAAGTAATTAAATAATTGTTTGCCCTCTATTGCTAAATGCAACCAGTTTCATACAGACTAGCTTTAGCTATTTGGATTTACCTAGGTTTAACTGCTATGTACAAGTGTGGCACATGTTACACAAGGGCTTTGTGAAGGATTATTATTATTATTATTATTATTATTATTATTATTATTATTATTAAACTTTATTTATAGGAAGTCTCAAGGTGTCTGCAGCGGCGTAAAAAACACAGAGAGTGGAGCATACAGGGTAAAACAGTACAGAACAATATACAATAAATACCAGGAATTCAAAAGTTTCAAATAAGGCTTGCACAGTGAAGTTGGAGCAAAAGAATAGGTAAAGAGACAGAAGGGATGAGGACCCTGCTCGAGAGAGCTTACATCCTAAAGGGAGGGCATAATAAAAGGGAGGCACAATGGTGGCTTAGGGGAGCAAGTAGCGGGACAGGGGTAGAGAGAGGAGATCGAACATGGAAAGAAAGTTAGGTGATGGCTGGTAGGCTTTGAGGAACAGATGAGTTTTAAGAGCCAGTTTGAAGGTGCACAAATTAGAGGACAGTGGGATGGAGTGTGGGAGGAAATCTTAGATTCTGGAGTGGGATGAGGTGATCAGAGTGGAAGAGAGTCGATGGTCAATGGCCAAGTGCAAGGAATGCGATAGAATGTGAATGGAGCCTTTGGAGATGTATGGGGCAGATGAGTAGGAGTGGGCCTTGTAGGTGAGGGTGAGGAGTTTTAAAAGGATTCTGTTGTGGAAGAGGAGCCAGTGTAATGGAAAGGAAGATGGTCTCGCTGCTGCATTGAGTATAGACCTGAAGGGGCCAAGGTGGGAGAGGGGTAAGAAGAAGGTTACAGTAATCAAGATAGGAAATGATGAGTGCATGGATAGTGGTTTGAGTTCATCCTAAGATAGGAAGGGCTGGATATGGCCGATGTTGATGGAGTTGGAAGTGACAGAATGAGTGAAAGATTGAATGTGGGTGGCAAAAGAGAGGGAAGAGTCTAGGGTGATGTGCAGGCAGCGGAGTTGGGGAACAGATTAGAGGGTCGTATTGTTCACTGTGATAGAGAGATCAAAATTTGATGAAGAGTGAGAAGAAGGGAATGAGCTCAGTTTTAGTAATGCTAATTTTGAGAAAACGTGACGACATCCAGGAGGAGATGGCAGATAGGTAATCAGGTACACGAGAGAGGAAGTGAGGAAAGATTGGTTAAAGAGATCTAGAGTTGAATGACATTGGTGTTGTCACAGGTGGTATTTTAGATGGTAAGAGGTGATTAGAACACTCAGGGAGGTAGTGTAAAGCGAGAAGAGTAGTTGTCCTAGACCCAAGCCCTAGGGGAACCCCTACAGGGAGGGTGAAGGTGGGGAAGAAGGAACCAGAAATGGATACAGAGTAGGAGCAGTTGGCAAGGTATGAGGTAAACCATGCAAGGAAAGAGCCGAGAGGCAGAGAGAAAAAAGTGTCTGCAATATGAGGGGTTGGTCAACAGTGGTGTCGAAGGGAGCGGAAAGGTCCAGGAGGATGAGCATTGAGAAGTGAACCTTTGATTTAGCTAAGAGAATGACATTATTGACTTTAGCAGATTCAGTGGAGTGGAGGGGGAAAAAGTCGAATTGGAAAGGGTCAAGGAGGGAGTTGTCCTAGAGGTGCCTAGTGAGGCGGTTGCAGACTACTCTCTCGAGTAATTTAGAGACAAAGGGGAGTAGTGAGATGGGGTGGTTGTTAGCGAGTGAGGTGGGGTCAAGATTGCTTTTTTTTAGAATGGGAGAGATAAGGGTATGTTTAAATAAAGAGAGGACAATGCCAATGCAGAGTATCAGATTGAAGAGGTGAGCAAAGTAGGAGCAGGCAGCAAGGTTGAGGGAGCGAACGAGGTAAGAGGAGATGTTTTTCCAGGTGGCGGGTAGAAGGGGGAGAGAAAAAGAGAGAAAAGGATGTATATTTGCCACCTCTTTGTACCACATTAATAAATTTAACAACTACAGGCACTATAGTCCATAGTCCCTGGAATTATTGGTGACTTGGTTGGTTTGTCTTTAGTATTAAAGGGAGGTTTACTTCCTTTTTTTTCAAGCATTTTAAAATTCAAAAAAGTTTCTCTAAATTTAAATGCAAATTGACTTGAACATGTTTAAGTTTAAATTGATAAATGTTTACTGTTTTGAAATGTAAGCGAACAACAAAACCTCCAACGAGAATGGTGACTTTCAAACTTAGAACACAATAAAGTGTGCAGTTCAAATAAAAAATTTTTTTATATATCATTTAAAACATTATGTTATTAGTAATAAATATTTAAAAATACTAATATTAACAAGAACGCAAAGCACAAATTGTAAATTACAAAATAAAATTGAATCCAATGGTGATTATATTGTGGACATGCTTGTGCCCATCAAACTGGTGAAATCCAATCACGTTTCGAACCTGTTTGATATTTTCAAGCATTTCTATCTAGCAAAGTGGAGAGCCAACATTAGTATAAACTAGAGATGCTCAGGCTCGGTTCGCCGAGAACCGAACACACCCAAACTTAGCAGATCCGAGTACCGAGCTGGCTCAGTACTTTCACGCTCCGTCGGAATTGATAACAAGAAAAACGTCATTGTTACGTCATCGGATCTCGGATATCGCAAGTTGTGGATTCTAAAAATACCACCCTCCATAGCGATCCAGCGCCATTTCACAGAGAGACAAAGAAGGGGTAGCACAGTTCTTGGCAGTCTGTAGAGCAGTTGGGCAGTGTCATAGGTAGAATAGAAAGAGGAGGGGCTAGCAGTGTTCTTCAAAGTCTACAGTGAAATTAAGGAGAGTTCCATTTCCCCATTGCTAATTGTCATTTCTAAAATAGAAAGAATTAATAGGTCTGGCAGGCTTGGTCTTCTAAATCTGTAGTCCCATATTGTACAGTGTTATATAGGTAACACACAAAGAGGAGAGCTCCATTGCTAATTGTCATTGCTGAAATACAAACACTAGGGCTGGCAGGCTTGGTCTTCTGAATTTGCAGTCAAATTGCACAGGTATCAAGTTGGGTGATATTTTGAGACAAGTGAGGAGATGTATGTTGGTACAATTTTGCTAATGGCCTTATATGTTAGTTGAAAATTTTTATATTGGATTTGTTGAAAAACAGGAAACCAATGAAGAGACTGACAGAGTGACTAAGCAGACAAAATAAGATTTGCAAGGAAAATCAATCTAGCCGCTGCATGTAAAATAGATTTTAGGGGCTCGAGTCTGATTTTGAGAAGACCAGTAAGGAGGGAATTACACTAGTCGATGCAGGAGAAGATGAGTGCATGAATTAAAGTTTTTGCAGCGTCTTGTGTGAGATATGTACGTATTCTGGAAATGTTTTTTAGATGTATGCAGCATGAAGTAAATATAGAGCTGATGTGGGAAACAAAGGATAGTTGCTATTCAAGGATTACACCTAGGCAGCGAACTTGCAGGGTGGAATTTATGGTCATGTTGTCAGCAAAAATAGAAATGTCAGGCAGGAAGCTTCTATTGTTGGGTGGGAATATTAATAATTCTGTTTTTAAAACATTGAGATTCAGCTGGCGAGAGGATATCCAAGATGAAATAGCAGAAAGACAGTCTAACACGTGACAACACAGATGGTGAGAGATCAGGACCGCATAGAGATGATACTGGAATCAAAAGGAGCTTATTAGTTTTTCAAGTGAAGTGGTGTAGATAGAGAATAGCAGATGAACCTAGGACTGAGCCTTGTGATACTCCAACTGATAAAGGAAGCTGAGTGGAGGTTGTTCCAAAGAAATTAACACTGAAAGAGCAATTAGATAGGTAGGATGAGAACCAGGAAAGGACAATGTCTTGAAGATCTAGGATTGTAGCATCTGTATGAGGAGAGAATGGTCAACAGTGTCAAATGCAGTAGAGAGATCCAGGAGAATTAGTTTTAGCCATGATCAAATCCTTGACAACCTTGGTCAGCACAGTCTCTGTGGAGTGTTGGGAAGGAAAGCCTGATTAAAGAGGATCCAATAGTTGTTTTCAAAATGTAAACGTGTGAGGAGCAGCACGGTGGCTAAGTGGTTAGCACTTCTGCCTTACAGCACTGGTGTCATGAGTTCAATTTCCGACCATGGCTTTATTTGTGAGAAGTTTGTATGTTCTCCCCGTGTTTGCGTGGGTTTCCTCCGGGTGTTCTGGTTTCCTCCCACACTCCAAAAACATACTGGTAGTCTAATTGGATGCTAACAAATTGACCCTAGTCTGTGTGTGTATGTGTTAGGCAATTTAGACTCTAAGCCCCAATGGGGCAGGGACTGATGTGAGTGAGATCTCTGTACAGCACTGCGGAATTAGTGGCACTATATAAATAAATGGTGATGATGATGAGTGTAGGTAATTCTCTCTAGAAGTTTGGAGGGTCATGGGAACTGAGAGATGGGGCGGTAATTTGAGAGACAGTTTGGGTCTGAAATTTGTTTTCTCAGAATAGGCGTAATCAATGTGCGCTTGAATAATAGTGATGGAAAGATACTAGCAGAGAGAGATAGATTACAGATTTTAGCTAGAGGTGGAATGAGTACAGGAGACATGGACCTACACCTATGTGATGGTATGGGATCAAAAGGACAGGAGGTAGAGTAGGAAGATAAGAAGAGAGTAGAAACTTTCTCTTCATTTGTGGGATCAAGCGAAGAGCAGGTGTCAGAGGATGCTGAGAATTGAGCTGATTGCTATTCGAGGGAGATGATACCATTTCAACTCGAATCTTATCAATCTTGTCCTAGAAATAGGAAGCAAGATCCTGTGCCCTGATGGTATTATGACCATTTTGGGTGGGAGGATTGAGAAGAGATTTAAGTGTGTTAAAAAGGCGTTTGGGGTTAGAAGCTTGAGCATAGATGAGATATTGGAAGTATGTTGTTTAGCAGTGTCCAGAACATTTTGATAGGAGTGGTAGATAGCAGTATATGTGTTGAAATCGTTAGAGGTACGGTTTCATGTTACTTCAGTGTTCCACGGTTGACAACAAAGTCTACGTGGAGCATGAAGAGTCGCTGAAGCCACTTTATCAAGGGCAGTTGCTATGGTATGGTGAAATAACAAACTGCCTTAACAGCGAAGGAGAATGTAGAACTTGGGGAGAAAAGATGTTGGAGAGAGGTGGAAAACTATTGAAAATCATTAGAGTTAATATTCCTGCGGGTATGAGGAGGCTTGGAAGAGTTTGACAGCAGGGAGGTTAAAGAACTGAGAGTGAGCAAGTAGCTAATAAGGTGATGATCCGTGGGGCGAAAGGAGTGTTGAGGAAATTAGAAACTGAGCATAGTTTAGAGAAAACAAGATCAAGAAAGTGGCCATCCTGATCAGTAGCGGATTCAATCCACTGGGAGAGGTCAAGTGAGGAGGTTAGAGAGAGTAGTCTTGAAGCAGCATTGGGATGTGGATTAGCAATAGGGATGTTGAAATCCGCCATGATGATGGTGGGGATGTCAGAGAATAAGAAGTGAGGGAGCCATGCAGAGAAATGTTCCTAAAATTGTTGGTGTGGACCAGAGGGGTGATAGATTACAGTGATACTTATAGAGAATGGGTTAAAAATCCAAACAGTATGTACTTCAAAAGATGGAAATGTGAGTGATGGGACATTTGGTAGAAATGTCAATGTGCACTTTAGGTAGTAAGTAGTGAGTGAGATAGAGTCCACAATGTGAAAGGGCTGCAGGTGAGGCATGTCTGATTGCATGAGCCATGTTTCTGTTATTGCTGGAAGGTTGAGGCTGTTTGAAAAATAAAAAAACAGGAAATTTGGCAGTTAATTTTGTATGCCTCATTTCGATAATAAAAGTTCAATCATGATCATTACATAGAACATCCCCAAGGACATCAGCAAATACCTTGATCAAAAAGGTCACTTTGTTAAAATATTGTTGAGTAAATTACAGTATACCTGCGGATGGACCACTAGTGATTAACAAAAATTGTATCTGCCCAGTGCAGTTTAGAGAGTGTCTGATTGGTTTTATTGTTATTGTTTAGTATAGATTTTGATGTTTGAGAATGTTGGTAAATAACTCTCTACTTGCTAAAATATAAATCAACATAATTATTCCTTTCTACAGATATACAAAGAGTTGTACTATAGGGAGTAGGCATAAAACAAGATTTAATAAAACCTTATTCCACCTTATTTTTTGTAATGCCCTGTCATCATCATCATTTATCATCATCATCATTTATTTATATAGCGCCACTAATTCTGCAGCGCTCTACAGAGAACTCATTCACATCAGTCCCTGCCCCATTGGAGCTTACAGTCTAAATTCCCTAATATAGACACACACTCACACACAGACAGACAGACAGACAGACAGAGAGGGAGAGACTAGGGTCAATTTTGATAGCAGCCAATTAACCTATCAGTATGTTTTTGGCGTGTGGGAAGATACCGGAGCACACGGAGGAAACCCATGCAAACACAGGGAGAACATACAAACTCCACACAGATAAGGCCATGGTCAGGAATTGAACTCATGACCCCAGTGCTGTGAGGCAGAAGTGCTAACCACTAGGCCCCATCCCCCATGATCTTTCAAATGTTATCATAATTATTATCATTATCATCATTGCTTATTTGTTAAACATCACAAAATTGCAGCAGAGCTACAAATCATACAAAATACATTTCACATAAAAGAGAACAAATTCTGACAAGTTTGGTGTAGAAGGTGTAGATATTAGACAAAGGGTAGAGAGGGCCTGCTTGTGAAAGCTCACAATGGGAGAGGTTAATTCTGAGACTATGGAAGCTTGTGGTACACAGAGTGGGCATGGGACTGGAATTGGTAGAACATGTAGAGAGGGTAGTATCAGGTGGGGATAGGATAGGCTATAATGAAGAGGTGGTTTTGTGAGAGTGCTTGAAATATTGAAGGTTGAGAGAGTGCCTGGTCAGGCGGAGTAGGGAGTTCCATAAGTAGGAAGCAGCACAGCAAATGTTTTCATAGTTGGAGTGACTGGTGCTTACCAGAAAAGAGGAGAGGCTTAAGTCAGAGTAATATCAGAGAGGATAAGAGAGAGTATATCTCATGATTTGGTCAGAGATTTATGAAAGGAGCCGCTGGTGAGTGCTTTGTGGGTCGGGGTGAGAAGCTTGAATTGAATTTTGTAGAAATAGGGAGTCAGTCAGCCATGAGTAGATCACTGGTCACTTTAACGAGGGCAGTGGAGTGTAGAGGCTGAAATGCCAACTGCAGAGAAGAGAGTAAGGGGAAAGAAAGTGGGTCAGGCGGAACTAAAACAACAGCTGAAACTATCAGTTTCTTGAGAATATGAGCAATGATGGCATGTTTGAAGATAGAAGGGAAGGTGGCAGTAGATAGGGACAGGTTGAAAAGGTAAGTTAGGAGCAGGCAAGCACCGTGGAGGAGTTAGGATAGAACACTATTGAGGGGACAGGTTGAAAAGGAAAGGGGATGAGAGGAGTGTGAAAACTTGTTCTCAGTAACAGGAGAGAAAGAACCGAGGGTGGGCATATGAGTGAAGAAAAAGGTGGGTGTGGGGGTGATGGATCCAGTAAGTGGAGATTTCTCGATGGATGATGTTTATTTTGCTTTTGAAGTAGATGGGAGGGTCATGAGCAGTGAGGGAAGAAAGGGAATCTGGTGGGTGTTGACAGAGAAGCAAGTTCAAAGTAACAAAAAACCAACAAGTAGGTTTATTTTATGATGGTTTTGAGAACTAAGCAATACAAATAAAAAATGTTCACAGGTGTCACTGGTATAAGATTTAAATGTTTGGTTTTGGTGAGGGAAAAGTGTTAAAAATGTATCATTACACTTGTGAAATATAAAACTCTCCTTTGCTCCTCTGCTACTCTGCGAATCTGTGCTTCAGTAAACAGGTAGATACATTTTTGAAAAGCTAAATTTTACACTAGAAATGTATGGCACCCAGGGCCGCATTAAACCAATGTAGGCCCCTGGGCTAAGAGGCCCTCAGTCATTTGTAAAGCCCCACCTCCTCCCTCCCAGTATATCATCTCCACTCCCCCCATACTTAGAAACTTACCTGATCCTCTTTGCTGCAGCCTTCAGGCTCCAGATGGCACCTCTTCTTTCTTCTTGCCCTGCTGTCAATGCAGGCGCTGTGCTTAGCAGGCTGGTCAGTGAGGTCACCTCTTCACTAAGCAGCACTCTGCGCACTGCGCCCGCACTGACAGCAGGGCAGCTAACAGCATCAGATTTGCTGCTAGCTGCGCCTTCCTAACTTGAATGAATGTGACCCGATCGCCGGCATTAACTAAAAAATCTTTGTTAGGGCTCCCTGGCTGTCCGAGGCCCCTGGGCTGTAGCCCAGAAAGACCAATATGTTAAACCGGCTCTGATGGCACCTAGCACACACCATTATGCACTTCTTCATGGGCATTTATTTTTCTAGTGCTGGTATTTATAAAAGTCCTTAAACCAATATGTGACTTAAAAAGTCACATATTGGATTTATTCTCTTTGAATTATAAAATATACATTATTTATTCAAGAATTCAAGAAACATTACTTATCGTCTTTCCTTTGTGTTCACGCAATTGATTTTATGTCTTAAATGCTTGTCAGAGGTGCTGGGAAAAACATTTTTGTGACATGAATACTGAGAAGAATGTAGGAATATTGAGCATAAATAACTGATATATTTGCATTAAATTAATGATGATAATGCATTAATTGAGCCCATCTATTACCCATGCTGTTTAAATAAAAACTGCATATGCATTATAAGTAGCAGATGGGATTTCAATGAACAAACCGTGGATTGGACGCAAGATGTGTACATGTTCTTCTGCCAGTTTGTACATTTTGTCACCAGTAATACTTGTTTTAATAATACATAAAAATAAATTTGCAGCCTCAGAAGCTAATGCAACCCATTAGAGTGTTAGATTAATATATTGGTCCATTAAATCTTATAAAGTAGCATAAATTTGCTGACAAAACTGCATGGTCATTTACTGTGCTTCATAAGTCACATTGATTGTTGATTTTACATGTATGCTATACTAAATTAAAAAGCTCATAGTCAGTGGGAGAAACGAATGAAATGAAAGAATGAAACACGTATTATTTTTACATAAACTTTAAAGACTATTTTACAAAAACAAAATTGGATCTCAAGTGCCAAACATGCAAGGTTTCAGATCTGTGCAATGTTTTTAATTTTCGTGTCAATTGCCTGAAAAGAGTATTTGTTCTGAGAAGTGCACAATTTATTTTTAATTTGTTTGCCTGAAAATTGTACAATCAGAGGGACAACCCATGGCTACCATGCAGGGCGATATTTTCAAATCCATAAAACGCCCAAGTACAGCCCTAAACATGTTAAATTATGTGTCAGGAGGGGAAAGGAAGGGCCACTCTGGTTTCGAATATGAATATCAGACATTTGGCTGCCAGCAGCATCTGTATGGCCAAACATGTATGTGTTCCGGCAACTGAGGGAAGGTAAAAACCAAATACACGAAAAGTTGCATCTGCTGGCAAAGGGTATCCTATTATTCTGGTAAAGAGTATGATAGCTGTTCCAAACAATTTTTAGAGATTCACAGAAAATATGTATAAAAGTATGTCTCCTCTCTGGTTGTCAAATTTAAAATTCTATTCCAATTTTCTTTACCTAGACATCTGTTTAGATATCTTTCTCATTTTGTGTATTGTCTCAGAGATGATGAAAAAAATTACATACCAGAGAAATTAGAATTTTAAACAAGAAAAAACGTCTAAAGCACAATAAACAAGGTGTAGCCCAACCAAACAAATAGCAGGTGCCACTCCATCTGATACTATAGATACCAAATACTAAATGTGATTTATGGCATAACCAAAAGATATAAACAGAATATAACTCATAAAGATGCAGTAGTAATAAAGTGATGAAACAAAATAAAAAGCAACAAGAATAAATGTTTAAAATGTCCAAAAGGATGTAAAGTTCAGGATGGTTAGATACAAATGTCTTCTCCTCCAGTCATTATAATGTGAAATATATATGAGAGGAGAAGAAAAAAATGTAATAGTATAATATTGTTTAATCTTTACACGTAACACCAAATGTGAAATAGTGCTGAAAAGTGATTAGATCCATGTCTTAAAGGTCAGAGGGGGGAAAGCAGACTAACATAATACCCTCTAGATTATTCATGTATCATAAAAGTACTTTATTAAACTCACATTGATTGAATAGAACAATCAAAAAAGATCACTAAAAAGCACATAATTCGCCATCTGGGATCTGTTTGGCTTCCTACTAGAAAGCTGTTGATAAAGGTTTCCTAGCAAGGTTTCTGAGGGAAATGAAGCAAAATAAGGAAGAGCTTATCGTAGTGGAAGAATGAATTCAGGTTTTATCACTGCAAAAGGTTTAAGAACTCCATGCTCAATAAGATCAGAAATATTCTTAATAGCACTATTTTGTTTATACCCGATTGTCACACATGTAGTCCTTGCGGAAAGTAACAATTCTGAAATATGGGGCATGTAATTAGCAGACAGGGGTCTGGAGCAAGGTTATAGTTAAATATAGCCTTATCCAAGAGACCAAAAAGCAAAGGTGTCTGGGATGATGCTTCTCTTCCCTTATTGTGCAATTGTTCTCTATTGTGTAGCCAATGAGCTGTTGCCTGGCAGCCAAGACACTATTCTGTCTAGAAGACCTCCTCTTATGTCCTGGCTAGATGACAGACACATGACTGAAATTGCTGGTGGGTGGGGGGGGCTTGCTCCCAATGGAGCTTGCCTATTGGCCCCCATAATTTTTAGTGGCAACACTTTTACAGCTTTGTGCTTGCATCTCGTTTCCTTGGTGTTTAGTCTATTTAGTTTGAATACTTGTTGTCTGACTTTCTACTTGTTCCTGATGATTCCTTGTTTGCTGCCCGTCTTGACCCTTTGGCTTTGTTTACTGAACCTCTCTTGTTTGCTGCCTGTCCCGATTTCGCCCTGTCTCTGACTATCCTAATACGCTGCATGCATCGGTCATTTGCATATGTTCTGCATACCTCTTGTCTACTATCTGGTGTGCGTTCTCAGTCCGCCTGCTTCAAGAATCTCCATAAACCCTCACTACCTGGCATTGCTATAAATTCTTACTACTTTGAGCTCAAGCCCTGTGGACATCCAAGTACATGTGAGAACATCAGTGTCTATGGGAAAGACGGCTTACTATTTCTGAAGATCTCTCTTAATTTGGTTCTAAGAATGCATCTGGTGTCAGTGGGAGCTGTAACACTTTGACATTTTTAAGACATGCTGTTCACTCAGGGCTTTTTCCCATTCCATATAAAAAAAGTTAGCTACCTCTGAAGGAGTATGGCAACCAATAGTGTTCTCATGGACTAGACATAATAGTTTAGGCATCATATTAATGTCAAACACTCCTATATGCATGATCCAAGAGAGTTTCAGAAAAAGCCAGTTATTCATAGATTTCTGAATATCTTTAATGGCAGCCATATAGTTGGCCCTATAGAAACTTTATGAATTGATTAGGTGCAATTTCAAGTACTTGAAGGGAATGCAGTATAGCTGCATCTGAGAATTGGCTATGGTTTCTATCAGCGATACATGCTTCTAATTTTCGCTACGTGTCTGGAGTAGGACATATTCTGGAAGGACAGGTAACTAGGGAGGTAACAATGCAAGTGCAGTAACTAAACTTTGAAAATAATCTATGAAAAGCAGACTTTATATGAAACGTGGAAGGAAGGATGAAAAGTAACTTAAAGGAAAGCAACATAAAATGATAGAAACAGAGTTAGCGATCAGTTTAATTTTCTATCAGGAAAACCGAGTATTAATATTCATGCTATTAAAAGATTAGCTAAAATAGAATAGATTAGATAGATAGATGAGGTTCGAACAGATAATACATTTTCACCTGAGGACTCGAAGAAGTACAATTCATTTTAGTGAAGCTATTTTTAAAGTTTAAGTCAACTGTTTTTAATTGTCAATTTTATATCAAAATATGGTGGTGGGCTGGTACTATAAATTGTAAACCTGATTATTGAGTAAAGAGTCGGAAACAGACAGCATCAGAGCCGGATTTACACCTCATAGGGCCCTAGGCAAGATATCGATATGGGCCCCCCCTTCACACACACAGTGGCCCCTCGCACACATATAATGCACGCACGCAGTGGCCCCTCACACACACACACATAGTACACGCACACAGTGACCCCTCACACACACACATATAATACACGCACACATAATACACGCACGCAGTGGCCCCTCACACACACATAATACACGCACACAGTGGCCCCACACACACACACATAATACACACACGCAGTGGCCCCTCACACACACACATAATACACGCACACAGTGGCCCCGCACACACACACACATAATACACACAGACAGTGGCCACACACACACACACACACACAATACACACAGACAGTGGCCACACACACACACGGGGCCTGATTAAGGGTTCTGGCCACCCTAGGCTAATACGGCCGCAGCGCCCCCCCCCCCCCCCCTCCCTTCCCCGAATATATAAGTGTTGGTGTCCTGTTTTGAAAATGCAAAAATTTATTATAATGCAAAATGTTAACAAACCCTGAATGATTAGGCCCTTTAGTTAAAACAAAACACTCCATTATGGCCAGCTAAAAGTACCCCATTGTACAGGCATATATAAGCAATATCTATATATTTGTGGTCAATCAAATACAAACCTCTACCAGCCCCATCTCACTAATATTTAGTATTCTAGTGATTGCTGAGACCACAGAGAGCATCCATGTGACCACCACACAATCATGAGATTATGCCCTCCAAAGATGCTCTATTTTTTAAATAACCCCCGCAGCCATTTTCCTTAACCACCCCCCGCAGCCATTTTCCTTACCTCCCACCCTGCATCCATCTCCCCTGCAGCTATTTTCCTTACCTCCACTCTGTAGCTATCCCCCCCGTCACATCAAAACTCCCCCAGTCACATATATCAGCCCCCCTCCTCTGCCCTCCTTCACACATATCAACCTCTCTCCCTCCCTATAGATTTTCATGGCAGCCCCCCCTCCCACTCTATAGATTTGTTTGACAGTCCCCCCTCTCCCTCCCTATAGATATGCATGACAGTCCCCCCTCTCCCTCCCTATAGATATGCAGGGCAATGCCCCCCTCCCTATAGATATGCAGGGCAGTTTCCCTCCCCCCTCCCTATAGATATGCAGGGCAGTTTCCCCCCTCCCTATAAATATGCAGGGCAGTTTGCCCCCCCTCCATATAGATATGCAGGGCAGTTTCCCTCCCCCTCCCTATAGATATGCAGGGCAGTTCCCCCCCCTCCCTATAGATATGCAGGGCAGTCTCCCCCCGCTCCCTATAGATATGCAGGGCAGTTTCCCCCCACCCTATAGATATGCAGGGCAGTTTCCCACCTCCCTATAGATATGCAGGGCAGTTTCCCCCCTCCCTATAGATTGCCCTATAGAGGTCAAATCTTGATTTTACAGTTTTGCAGTGCCTTTTTAAAAAGAGACATAGAGTATATCAAATTCCAGAGGTAACAAACTTCGTCTTCCAGACCTGTGAACATTGGTATTGTGCTTAGACTTTATGAAGACAATGGAGGTCATTGACCAGCTTTGGGCTGACTTTCACTATAGCACAGGGACTCTACGCCTAGCCTCCCTGATAATGCGGAAGCCACCCTAGACTGTTTTGCACTGGGGATTAAAAGGGAATTTTGGAGGGGACACACTGTTCATTTTTTATTCTTTTTTATTTACACTTTTTTATTACACAGTGGACTGTTTGCTGTCTGAGCAGTACTGTCATCACTTGCAATTCTATGATATTCTGTCAAATGTGTTTTTTCTGAAAGTCACTGGCAGGTATCTCCACTCACCATAAATCCTGAGGGTTCATTGATTTAAACTGAGACACTCACATAATAATATGATTCACTAATATAATACAAATGTGCTGCACAATTCTTTCCCAATTCTGTTAAGGTGAAAAATGTATTGCAGGGAATTTCAATATTTCTTCATGTGTTTCCTTAAAGTTTCAATGCGCATTACATAAGTGAAGTTGTGTCATATTAATTTTTAGGTTAACACTAAGGGCTAGATTTACTAAGCTGCGGGTTTGAAAAGTGGGGATGTTGCCTATAGCAACCAATCAGATTCTAGCTTTCATTTATTAAGTACCTTCTACAAAATGATAGCTAGAATCTGATTGGTTGCTATTGGCAACATCCCCACTTTTGCAAACCCGCAGCTTAGTAAATCTAGCCCTAAGTCTGCAGTTGTATATCTATCTGTGTGCCTGTCTATGCGTTATACCTCTCTTCACCCTCTCTAGAGTCTGATAACTCTTAACTGATCATTTCATCCACTGGACTTAGATGAACTGGTCCAGGAGGGGATAAATTAGTGGGTTAATGGTCATTAGACCCCAGAGTGTATGTGAAGGAAATTATAAGCCCCTCACCCAAATATCCCATTTAAACCAAGACCTTGCACACCTTTAATATAAATCATAATACAAAGTGCCCAATTTATTTCATTGGGCCACTTTTTTCACAGCACTGTACCAAGAAAAAGAGGAACTGTTTTTAAAGATATCAATAGAGTGCATGCTCTTCAGTATAAATGGAGAGTTGGGTGAGTGGTTTATAAGTTTTCTCTCACCCACCCTGCGGTCTGATTTAACTTTTAACTTACCATTTTCATCACCGCCCGACCTAAAATTTACAGTAGCGATTAAATGTAGAGGTTCAAAATCAAAGTGCAATACAAAAATAGTCTAATAAATAAATAAATTTTAATCTAAAGAGTCATAAAAAATGTTAGATAATTTTATTAAAAAAATAAAATCTATTTTAAGTCTAATAATGTCCCTATTATTTAATAAATAATAAGTAGATGAATGTGAATAGATTGATGCTAACATAATATATAATGGTGCCATATTTTACTTTTTTAAGATTAATTCTAATCAACTAATACTTAGAGATAATTGGGAAAACTGAAAAACCTTGCTCTATGTGAGACACAAAGAAGAAACACTTCACAAAATGATGTGGCTTTTGTTTTTATTAGTGAAATAACATTGTGGTTTAAACAGTTTAATATTATTTGAAAGTTTTGCTGAAATAATTTTTTTATGGTTTGGTCATGACTAAAAAATGAGAACTTAGTGACTAATAAAAAGTAACACACTGGTACGTAATATGCTAACGAATAAGTTAAATAAAGATATAGAAATATAAATGTTTTAACTTTGTACAATTCCATAGATAAAAAATATTGCTTGACAGATAATGGCTATTTAATGTAACATTAACTCCGCAACTCCGCTCTGCACAAGATATGCGTCTCTCACTTTTTTCGGGCTGCACCCACTCTATGGAATTCTCTCCCTCGCACAATAAGACTCTCCTCTGGTCTACAAACTTTCAAGCGTTCTCTGAAAACCCACCTCTTCAGACAAGCTTATAATATTCCCTCTTAACCTCACTACATTACCCTATTACCATCCGTTACACAATTTCACGCAAGACAACTACCCCATGACCAATATTGTTGTGTGACAGGATCATTTAGTTAATGAGTCACTTTTACCTTTGCAGTCCGGCTGGACTAAAATGCAAAATGTAGACTTAACCTCATGTATCAAACTCCCATTGTCCCATAGATTTTAAACTTGCGAGCAGGGCCTTCTCACCTCTGTTTTACCCAGTTTGTTTATACGTTTACTGTATTTATCCCCAATTGTAAAGTGCTATGTAATATGTTAGCGCTATGGAATATGTTAGCGCTATATAAATAAATGATGATGATGATAAGTAAAGTTTAAGTAAACAACATACATACTTGTGTAATTAAAAAATGTGCTAGTTCAGCCCAGCTCCAAAAAGACATGATTAAGGCAAAATCATTTATTCATGTGTTCCTTGCACAATACAGATATTGTATACAATCACACATTGCTAATATGTGGAGATTCAGCAGTACATTCAAGTGAGATTACTGTCTCTTGAACATTGGTGGAACTATTTACTCAGACAATTGTGTATTTACTCATACTCATTCACTACATTTCACATCCATACACTCTCAAACTGGATGTTTGAATATGGGATTGAGTACGGTGAGTAGGAGTTGTGGAAAGGGGTATATTTACTAAACTGCGGGTTTGAAAAAGTGGAGATGTTGCCTATAGAAACCAAATCGGATTCTAGCTGTCATTTTGTAGAACTAAATAAATGAAAGCTAGATTCTGATTGGTTGCTATAGGCAACATCTCCACTTTTTCATATCCGCAGTTTAGTAAATATACCCCTACCTGGAATAGATGTTAGAATAAGTAGGATGGATATGGGGACAAAATTTTGTGGTACATAGATGATCAGACGTGTAACACAGTAAGGAATTTTCACTATTATACTCCTGAAATAATGAATTACTTACTCATTTAAAACTTATTTGAAAAAAAATAAATTAAAGGGAATATGGAAAAAAAAAATACAGACAAGCAGAAGAAATTAGAGATGAGTGGTTTGGATTTTGGATTCTGGTGGCTTAGTGGCTAGCACTTCTGCCTCACAGCACTGGCACAATTCCTAACCATGGCCTTATCTGTATGGAGTTTGTAAGCTCTCCCCGTGGTTGCGTGGGTTTCCTCCGCGTGCTCCGGTTTCCTCCGACAATCCAAAAACATGCAAGTAGGTTAATTGACTGCTATCAAATTGACCCTAGTCTCCTTGTCTTTCTGTGTGTATGTTAGAGAATTTAGACTGTAAGCTCCAATGGGGCAGGGACTGATGTGAATGAGTTCTATGTACAGCGCTGCGGAAATAGTGGTGCTATATAAATAGCTGATGATGATGATGAGAATTCTGACAGATTCAAACTTTGGGGTATCGAGTCATAGTGAGTCATCACTCACTAAATTCAGGCCTGAAAACAAGGCAAATTCAGGTGTGAAAACAAGGCAAAAAGTAATTTCTGGTAACATGTCAGATCTGGCAAGTTTTGGATCAATATCTTCTTTATATAGCCTTACGTACTGTTCTCAGCTGCCATTTTAGAATTGATGGTATGTGGGTAGACGTTTGCTGCAATTCTGTGCTCATAAAGTGGGTTGCAGAGGGTTGGACACTGTGAAAAATGCAATGTATATTGAAATAGCTGTGATTTGTTGGGAATGTGTTCTGATAAATTGGGTGTGAGAGAGTGAAATGAAGACAGTCAGTGGTACAGGTAGAAATAGTATATTGGTAAACTAATTAGGAGTATACCAAAAATATTCTTTTGTTTCTTTTGTTTCCCTTTACAAGGCAGCGCCGCTTTAAATTTAAACTGTCATCTCGCCGATTTCCGGCGACTTGTACAACCCACACTATGATACATTTACCCCCTGGACTGTTTAGTGGACAAAAAACAAGGTGCTCATTGACTGTGAGCAGGACACCCCAATAAATATAATTTTCTTGCTTAAAATCACATAATTGTGTTCAATCTGAACTCAAATATGTGAGGGACAGTATCAGTGACATCTGTGCTACTAAGCAACCCAAAAAAAGGGTGCTCTTTGAAAATACAGCAAAAAAATATATATAGTTCTTGCTTTTAAAATCCAACTGGTTGAATGTGAATGCATCTGTACTAATAAGTGAATGACCTGGCATTATGTGCTAGCACTACTATGCTGAAGGGATGAAGAGGATGATTATGATGACACAGGCACTGCTGCTGCTGAAGGCAATATGTCTAACCAGTGGGTTGTCACTGTCATGTAGTCTTTTGTTTGACAGGTACCAATTGTCCACATGTCTGTAGTTAAGTAGATATTAGGTATTTTCTAGGGACTGAATTATTATTTTTTTTAATGTCCAGGTACAGCTAAGCAACTGCTATTCAGGAAAAATGAAATTGAGATTGAATTTGGTAGTGTGGATACATGATCTCAACTATTCTGTTAAACCCTGATGCATTAATGGCAGAAATTGGACACACATTTAATGCTAACATAGCTGGCATGGCTTTAGTGATCCGCTGTGCAACAGGATGCTGGCTTTCATACTTGAACGAAACATTTTCGTTAAACACAATTGTTTAAAATTATGCTCACTCTGCAGCTCACAGCTTCTCAGCAAACACCTGGGCAGCTCATACCTTCCCAGCATTACCTGTGCAGCTCATCGCTTCTCAGCATTACCTGAGCAGCTCATCGCTTCTCAGCATTACCTGTGCAGCTCATCGCTTCTCAGCATTACCTGAGCAGCTCATCGCTTCCCAGCATTACCTGAGCAGCTCATCACTTCTCAGCGTTACCTTTGCAGCTCATTGCTACCCAGCATTATCACTGCGGAGCATAGCTCATCATCGATCCTGTTCCAGAGTTATACTACCTGTGTGGATCTCAGTGCTATTGCTCTCTGCAGTTCATCTCTTCACTACTACTTCCCTTCTGCTTTTCAGTTGCTTGGTGGTTCCGCGCGTTATCTGCACTGCGCTCCCTGGAGAACTGTGACCTGCAGTTAAGAGCAGCTAAGACCATATTCCCTTGCAGGAATCACTGGTGAATACCTCTCCTCCGTTAGACTTCATACCTCTCTGAGTGTAAGCTGTCACTCGAGCAGAGGTCAAGCTCATTCCTTTTATCTGGCTTTCGTGACACCTGCACAGCCCATTGCTTGGCTAGACTTCCTCCCAGTACAGAGGCCTTTTGTAATTAACATCTTTCAATTATAATCACATCCTATACCTGTACTGGGACCACCCACCTTTTGGGGTGAACTCTTCACTACATAGTCTTTTCTGGCTTTTGCTGCTGAGATGGGAACATCTAATTTCCCTGCTATACCACATGGAATCAGGGTCATGGAAATTCACAATAAGTATATGTCAATAAAACTGTAATTGTTGTAACATGTCACATAGGATACTGGTTTTTTTAGTTTGTGTGTGATATGGTTAGTGTACTGAGATTGTAACATAGCCTGAATGGAAGTAAGTGAAATGCATAAAAAAACATTGTGCGTTTTTGGAAACTGAAGTAAATAAGAGTTTGATTGTGCCTTTACTAGTAAAACAGTGCTGTATGCAGTTCAGTGTAAATGGTAGTAATGTGCATGGGAAAGTTTACTAAGATTTTGACTTAAAAGGGATTGGAAAGTAAAGAAAATTATTGATACATAGCAAGAGATAAGAATGTTACTTAGATGGGAGATATACTGACATGAAAAAAGTATTGCAGTGCTGGTGCTGTAATAGCTGCCAGGACTTGTTATACATTGTGTGTTAAGGGATTGGAAAGTGAAGAAAAGGATTGTTACATAGTTAAGCTGGGTACACACTACACGGTTTTCATTCAATAATTGGCTCAATCAGCCGACATACGACCGCTCGTTCAAAAGTCGGGTCAGTGTGTGCAGTGACACGATGGTCAAAAGTCTGCCCAAATGGACGATTGTCGCCTCATTTGGTTGGTCATACCGTTAAATATTTTCGTTCCAATCTCGTTTCCATTGTGTAGTGTGTATAAACTTCCGACCGATCCAAAACAGTGAGTACGAAATTACAGTCATTGCTCACGACAACATAGCTGTAAAAAGTCGCTAACGGGACAGCTGCTCTTCCCTTTCTCGTCTAAAACAAGGCTAGTGTGTATGCAGTCCAAGGACTGAGCGATTGGACCGTCGATCGCATGTAAAATCGATCGGCATAAAAAGTTGGTGGAAAATTCTGTAGTGTGTGCCCACTTAAATGATAGGATTGTGTTGCATGTGCATTGTAAATAGTGTAAGTGCATATACTGTTTGTTAAAGAATATAACTGAGATCAGAACTTATATTGGAAATGAAATGGTTGAGATAAAGGAGTTTTGTACTAAAACAGTGCTATACATGAATATATTGTGGATTGTAAAATTTGTTTAGTGCTGGATAGATTGAGTGGACAAAATGGCTCCTATGTGAGAGACATATGGGTATTGATTTGTTCTAGATCTAGCGTAATGTGGTTTGGACTCCATTTTGGATTGTAATGTGTGTGTCTATCTACCATGTGGCTTATCTTCTCTCATGCACACTCTTCTCTCGTGCACACACTGTGTTTGAATTAACACACACACACACAGCCACACACACTGAAATTTTAGATACATAAACCCCCTCCCTCACACAAAAACTGAAATCTGATAAACATACAGATATACTGTACATATATACTCTTTATATCATGTGAAACATGTGGAGAGTCTCCTCTGGAATTTCCCAAACTGACTTTCTGTAAGCCATGGTAATAATCCATTTCGCTACATCTGAGAAGGACTACTAAAGCTGGGTACACACTACAGGATTTTGTCCAATAATTGGACAAATCAGTCGACATCCGACCGTTTGGTCAGATATTGTGTGAGTGTGTATAGTGACACGATGATGTAAAGTCATCCCAAAGTGCCGATCATTGTTGCATTTGGTTGGTCGTACCGTTTAATATTTTCCGATCAACCAACTAATGATCATGTACTTGTGGTGCCCCAAAGCCCAGTTGAACAGCACAGAGGAGTGCATAAGCGCTGTTAAAATACAGGGCTACAAGGGGTTAATTGTGCTCCTGGAGACTTGTAACCAGGAGCGATTGACAGGAGGAGGATGAAGGCCCTGATTGGCTGGGGGAGTAACAGGAAGAGGATGTGCAGGAAGGAGGAGAAAGAGAGAGCAGCATGGTAGAAGGAACAAGGGGGGCTGAGGTGCAGCCGAACAGAGAGAAGATAAGCTGCTGTTAGAACTGGTGACATTGCCAGCAAAGCGGACAGAGAACAGCTGGGGACATGCAGTGGGGCGCCAAAGACAGTCTCCACTAACTACAGAAGCCTCTCAAGGTAAAACCCTAGCCTGCAGTGTATTTCACACACCCCAGTGTCAGAGGGAAGAGTGATGAGAGAATCTATCCAAAACTGACATTGCATTCTTGTACAAGGAAGGCTACTGTTCCCTTCTTGGGAGCTTTTCCCCCAGATCATACCTTACACAGGCTGTGGGGAACAATTAAGACTGTCGTTTCAGCTATATCGTGTGTGTGCTGATAGAGATTCATTGACTGTTGAGAGAACAGCGCCATCTTGTGGCTGAACTGAGCAACAGCCCTGCTTTCTACTATAATACTTAACCCTTGATGGAAACCTCTGCAGGACATTGAAACACTACCAAATTCCTGTGCACAGGTCAGCCCAGGACTGAGTATAAAATATGGTAACGTTACCGGGGATAATATTGTGCACCAAATGTTTTAGATGGATGTTAATGTTATGTGATTTACCTAAGAATTGATTTATTAATATTGAAGGTGTGACATTCAGTGTTAGTGGTACCGCTGCGATTCAAGTTAACTCAGCAGTAGATGCTAAAAGTGGGGCGCCTGACCCATAGGGAATAGCACAGTACCCCAAACACCTGAATAAGAAGGAGCCCTGTAGTGTGCGCGGTAGTGACCGTAAGAGTCTTGATGAGTTATTATTGATGGTTCTTGCACCATCACCAGTCAGATATTGTTAACTTGAAAGTAGTAACTGTGATTACCAGTGTGCCTTATTAGACAATGTGTATTGAAGATGTGATTGCTATTGTGCCTTATACTCACCAGGTGTATGTTATATGTTAAATGCTACTGTGCTCTATGCTGATCAGACGCATTATTTTGTCATTACTATTGAGCTAAAGGGGTCAGTGGCGCGGTGGCTTACCAAAACTATCCTTACCGCATATAAGGTGGAGGTGGTGTTTTTTCTATAAGGCAACACAGTATCTGGTTTACCTGAATAATATCTGGTTCCCTTGAACATTGAAGGCTCTATATTAGTAAACTATATTATGCTTTGTACACTGTGTTATTATATGTGTTAAGACTGTCACTGAAAATATCTATTGTTAATACAAATTCATATTATCTTAAATGAGACTTTGTGGAAATTCTTTCTTGATAGGATATGCATTATTCACTGCATTATACTGTGGTAACCAGAGTAAATAAAGCAGACATTGAAATAAAATTATCATTTTAATTTAAACTGGGTTTAAATTAGAACCTACCATTTGTGAGTGATAACGATGGTAGGTATTGGATGGTTATTACAATGTTAGCATTATTAGTATATTTACCTCATCATTGGCCCTCTTGATAACAGAGAGCAATAGCAGACTCTCAAGGGAATGTAGCACCCACTTTAGGGTCAAAATAGATACCATTTTGCAGCATGAAGTGTCTATCCATTCTGTTGCTAGCTGATGCTGAGCTGCTTGCTACTATACATGGTTTCCCATCTTTTGATAAACTACATGAATTAACTTGCTGCAAATTACTTAATAGGAGGTGCTTAGTTGGTCAATCTCCCTATCTCTACATATTGTGGTGCCACAAAGCATACAGATGCCTTGACAAATGTCTGGGTTGAGATAAAAATATTTCCACATGCAAGAGGTAAACTTTTTGGTCTTTTGCCTAAGCATGATAATGCCTGGGCATGAGATGGTACCACTGGTGGCTGCCTTACTTTGACACAATCACCCTCCTCCTCATTATCTTGTTCCTTTTATCTGTCTGATAATTGCATTCTCCATATTCACATACTGAAGGATAGGAAACATAAAATGTAACAAGTATGTTCCTGTGACAAATGTCCTTCAGGTAGTGTGAATAAGATGCAATAGATATCAATGATTTCTGCAATCTTGCTGTGCCCAACATGCAAATGATGCAGTTGTTTGTACTGCAGGTAAGATACTGTTTTTTGCCTAATTTATATAAGTCTTTATACACTTATTGTGCAGGTAGATGTAAAGTGCTATGCAATATGTAATGCTGCTCCACAATGTCAAGGACACAGATTACCCAGTGTGTCATAAGTGGTATCACTAACAATACTAGTATCACTAACAAATTATCTAAAGTGTTTTGTTAGTTATCTGAGAAATGTGTTTGACACCTAGGGGGGAATTCACTTGGTCGCGTTACTGGTAAAAGTAACACGGCCTGCGCATTATTACCATTATTACGGTAATAATATGTGTATTTACCGTTATTACGGTAGTTTCAAAGCCGGCTTAAAAGTCCCGTAATAACGTTAACAGCTTTAACGCCACGCTAATTCGGGGGGAATTGAATTCCCCCCTAGATTTTTTTTAGAGCATAGAACATTTTTTTATATTCAATGACAATTCGCTAAGAAAGTTCAGTTGCTGAAAAGCAACTAACTAGTGACTTATAAACAAAAGAGATTTTCCTGAAGTAGCTACTATTGGATATACTATATAAGACAGTATTGAAATTAGCCTACTATATGTCATGAAAACCAAATGTATAATTCAAATTAGAAAGTTTTCCTGTTTCCTCTTTTTCTCTTTACAAGATAACTAATGAATATATGGATTTTTATCAATTGTATTAACACGGAATGATGTAATTATGTATCCATTGATGATGAAAAAACTATTGATAGAATAGAATATTTATCTATAGCGCCAACATCATTCCCAGTACCTCAACCTCCCTCAAAATACTTAAACACTCACAAGGTGTCACATTACATTTCTTTATTATTAGGGCATTTAAAATAAAATGCACAACAACAGAAATATAATCAAGTTACGCAGCATATTTTTACTTGTACTATTTTTTCACTGTTTAACCACAAATATGTAAGGTTTATTGCACAGCTTTTAACACATATAAAACAGAAATACCCATATTTTAAATGTAAATTAATAAAGATCAATATTTTAGGAGAAGTCTCTGTTCCATATAGTGCACCACAAGACATAAGCCTCTTTCATTATTTTTTTTCTTTATTTCTCAATAGTTATTATTAGGTTCTGGTAGCAACACCTATCTATATAATCATTATATAACTGAGTTAACTATTTAAAACAATATATGTTGTGGTACAGCTGCAATTCTTTCATATAGTGAGGAAATACTGTCATTACCTGTGTTGATTTGATATTTGAATTCCTATAGTGCTCATGAGATACATAGTGTTATGCAAATTTATTTTTTTATGAACTGCTTACATCTAAGCTTCACGCTCGTTTATCTAATCTATTCCTAATTACTTCCCTGCTGACATCAGTTTTCCAACTTCAATATAAATCCATGCCTACTAAATCGATCAGTGCTCTTTCTTCTGCTTTGGATCATCAAGATGCACAATTTGATTCTACTTCAGGTCCTGTCACTAACTTGGCCGTGTAGTAGCAGGGCACACTCTATTGCATAAACTGTGGCTCACTTATCATAATCAGAGTGCAAAAGTTACCGATATTGTTATTCAATGAAAAATGCCTGATGTTAACTCTGTAATTAATGAATAATGGTGAGAAATATGAGCCAAATGATAAAATAAAGAGAAACCAGAGTAAGGCTAGGTACACACTACAGGTTTTTCAGGAGTTTATCGGGGCAATCACAAGATACACTACCGTTCGGCCCAATTTCGCATTAGTGTGTACATTCCAACGATGAGCGATTATTCCAAAGCACATGGTATCATTTGATTTAAATTTTAAACTGGACTAAAAATCTCTTTCACTGATGGAATGATGTCATTACAAGTCTGCAGTGTGTATGCACTCATGACTGGCAGTGTCAATAGATCTCTATGGAATGTGCAGAGTCACAATTTTTTCAGCCAACGGTTATGACAGATGAAGAGCACAGATTTTTTCTTTTTTATTCGTTGGTAAAATTGTTAGTAATATCACATCAGGGGAAACTTTCTGTAGTGTGTACCCAGTCTAAGCATATCACTTGCAAGTGGTTAGGCTTAAAGCTATTGGGAGTTAGTCAGATAAAGGCATTTACGTTGTTCAAAACCGTGATTGGCTGAACTGCCGTTTTCATAGTTAAAATATATTTAGATAAGTCAGGACATGTTGTAGATTGTATGGACATTGAAATGCTATTGTGAAAATATACTTTTTTAAATACTAAAGTATTTTTTCATTGAATTTCTCTTACCACCACAATCCAGAGGAATTCAGAAGAAGGACTGCTGTGGTGCTCATTATATTATGATGTCAAGCTAACATTGCTCTGCTGCTGAAGAAGTCAAAACCGTTAGAAATTTGACAGCAGTTGAAGAGCCAGGGTTCACTGATTTAAGTCTGTATTTTTCAGTTATTACAAGCCAAAATGTTAAAATGTACAAATATTATTGACTTAAAATGAAAACAAAAAAGCCAAGGCTACAAACTGAAAAACAGAAAAAATTCTGATTCATTGCTTTAGGCAAAAACCAGCAATTGATGGAGAGTCATGTCATTATTATCTAGAATTTTGTCATATTCCATTTTTGGGAAAAAACCCTGCTTCTGTTTTGGGGCACCATTTATATTTCTGTAGGGGATGTAGGGCCTGCTTACTGCATTTGAGACAAAGCTCTCGTGTGTTTGGCATTATTACAAAGATAATTATATTTTTTTGACTAGGGTGCGCATCTTTCCTTAAAATTTATAAATGACATATGTAAATGACACATGAATACTTTTTTATTCCAAAATTTGATCTGCAGATGGGAAGGTATGGTGTAAGCATCTGGAAGTCATTTAAAACTATTCCCCAATACATTTATACTCACAAACACATATAAGATCTCCATGGACCTCCAGTAGCACATTGGTCTCTATGTGGATAGTTGCAAGCATATAGACATATCTTGTATCCTTATATTTTAAAGCCTGCAGTTGTTGACTCTTGAGATCTTATGAATCTTCCTTTTTAATTTTAAATTGATCTGACTTTATGGGGTCTATTTACTATCCCTTGCTTTTTCTTTACATTAATTATCATTTCTTATCTGAGTGATACGAAATTAATTAATATATCTATATAGCTGGGACAATAATAAGAGCTTTCTGCAGAAAGTAATCTATAGTGAATCCAATAGTCTGCACATGCTGAAAAAACTTTAAACTGAAGGGAGAGAGGGGAGGAGAACGAAGCCTGCCATGGAGGGAACCAAAGATTCTTGTCCTGAGATGCTCTCCCTATAGGAGATAATGGCCGATGCCATCTTTGGGTGTCAAGCTTCGAAAAGCTAAGCTATTCGAAGCTTGATAAATTGTTCCAAACAGCAGTACTGGGAAGTGTGGTGTTGTGCGGTAGTCTGCTTAATACAGGGGATATATCTGATATCTCCTGCTTTAGGCTAATGTTAAATAGCATCATAACTTAATTTTGCCAAAACCATGTGTGAAGCAACATTTCCATATGATTTTATGCTTCATAAACAGACCCTTATGTGGTTTGCCTCTTTGTTCTGTATCCTCTCTGTAGAGATGCTTAACATAGTGGAACACCAATGAAATTCAAAGGACTCCTCCTGATATCTAGGCACACTTTAGCTGAACTTTCTGACTGGACCCATATGCAATGTGTGGAACTGGACCTCATGTATCAGACTCCCATTGTCCAATAGATTGCAAGCTCCTCTTACCACTCTGCTTGTCTGTATTACCCAGAAACGTTTTATTATTGTGTTTATTCCCAATTGTAAAGCGCTACAGAATTTGCTGGCGCTACATAAATAAAAGTTGATAATGTTCTTGTGAAGTGGAGAGGCCTTGAATTTCTTTATGTATACTGCTTTTAAGATTTTAAAAACAAGAAATTATTCAACTGAATGTGGATTTGTGTAGGTTTCATATTGTGTAGGTTTCAAATGCTGGAATGTAATACAGTGTGTAAATGTCTTATCCTTAGTGCATATCTATGTTTTTTGAAACTGTGAAAATAATAAATATGTTTTAATTCCATTCTCTAGTGGATTCCTGACCCCCTAATAAAAAGGGCAACTTGTAGTTTGCTGCCTGTAGTAAAGTTAAAATACAGGCTGCATTTTCCAGGATGTACATTACCAGGCCATAACTGACACACTGACTTATTGAAATTCAGTGTCACCACAATTACAGTGTACAGTATAATCCTTTTATGAAATTAGGAAAAAATAATAATTATACATGATAAAATGAAAATCATGTGTACTCTGGTAACAATTTACTTGTTGATTTTTTTTATTTAATACATTCTTATTCTTAATGTATTTCAACAATAAAGCCACAGTTATTTGAATATAGAATGCATTTTTTTGTGTTATAATTTTGTTTTTCATTTATTTATGTATTAAGCAATGTAGTTTTTTAAAGATTTGCCAACCCAGTGAAATCTAAAATACAACTAGTACAATTCAATACTAGATCAGAACTAGCCATAAATGATATAATACTCATTTTATCTGGGTATCTGTGAATAATAGGCCTGGTATAGCTGATGTTTGTTTTGCACACTATTATCTGCAAGCTGCAGTACATATACTGTAACTTAATATGTGTCTTCATGCAAAATCATCAAAATCATGGATTTTAAAAATATTAAATTCAGATAGGTGACTAAATTGTGCAACATATAAAATAGAACAGAGTAAAATTTCATTTCTACTATTATTACACTACATGTGGCAAAATAGTGAAAAGATTAATATGCTAAAATACTATACATCAACAGTATAATATAGCCTTTAAAAACATGAATGGCAATAACAGTATATCCACATACAATTGTAATGTATCTGGGTGGTATGCCTCCATTGTGTCTATAAGACCATACTCCAGACAATCTTTAAATTGAACAAGATCTTTCCAGATGACATCAAGCAGGCCAAATGCCTACTCAATGGTGTTTTTAGCGCCTAACCTTATGATAACCCCAACAACCGTTACCCAACTACATATTACAACAATAATAGTCAACTGTACAAATAGATAAATTATATAAAAATATACCAAACTAGTTTTATACGCAAAGTAGCCTATTCAACATCCAAATAATAAAATAATATTATTTCAATTATTGACAAGAACATATTTTGTAAAAAGAAAAGGAGAATCACATGTAAAGTATAGACTTAATTAAAATATTTGATTACAGTTATTAGTATAAAATTCCATAATACATGAAAATTAATATATTCCTCTAAATGACTAATGGTATTACATAGAACAGAACAATGTTCCATATGTTAAAAATGGCTAAACAGACTCATCACGTATTCAATATGGGCCTATTTAATGTAATAGTACTTTCATATCAATTACCATTTTATTTCAGAATCTATCTCAGCCCAGGTCACAAGGCTTGACATTTGCTCAACATACTTTACAAAAAAAAATCAGAAAATGTGTCTGTAAATATCACGATGTAAAATATCAGAGGTACAGAACAATAAGTACAGGTGGAAACAATATGTTATTGCAGCAATGCAGTGAGTTGCACCACAACGAAGAAATAAGTGAACAATCCATGCTGTCTTGGGACACATCTCTAGATCTTATATCCAAGTTAATTGAAGATGATAAATAAAAGTAACAAGTGCAATGATGCCCCATTTATTACAAGAGCGTTTACTGCAACTACATATACAATAACAGTCATTGTATATCACTATCAATTCAATCACATACAATCAGTGTACATAGGTCATAGGGATACAGTCAGAAACTATTGACAATATAATTCTTGATAAAAGCATTTAGCAGTATTTCCAAATAGGCCTATATGTATAAAAGATTACTAAAAATGAGGCCGCTGAAAGTACTTTGGTCAAGGACACCAGGACACAGTTTAAAAAGAAACAGAGTAAACATAATTGAGTAGGAAATCTTAGGGAACTCTGATATTACACAAATCATATGCTACGCTTGCACACTAAGGCAAGCATTCACGTACAATTTATGTATAATAAACGTATAAGCAATGCAAAACAAGACTAAACTATGAACCAACAGCTGGTGCTGTTCACCAACAGTTTATGACCAATATTCTATCTGCGCAAATAATATGCAATGCAAAACATGATTTTCAAAATTAGAGTCTTTTAAAGTTTAAATTATTTATGTAAGAAGAGAAACATGCTACAAATATACAACTCACATGTACATTATGTGTATTTCATAAGATATGTAGCTGTAAGTTTATAAGCATATGGAGACCTTCTGATAATAGCAGTGTGGATAATATCAGTATTAGATGGCTAATCATAGATTATCCAGACATGCTTGCATAATAATTAGAATTAAAACTAAAGGGGATTTGGGGAATGGCTATCTGCAGCTTGAATGGAGATTAGTGTTGGGGAAAGGGACATTTAGCAATTTGAATCTTAGCCAATCAGGCCATGTCCTAAAAAGGACTTATGATAATTTGCTTTTAAAACTTATACTCATCCTAAACACAACCATACAAGAAAATAGAAATTGCAATGTGTTATAGACACAGCTATTAAATGTAACCTTGAAGAAGATAAATTTTTCCAAATAATGATCTGTCAATTCAGTCACAATCAGACATTTATATAATTGCTTTAGACCTCTCACTGCCCTTGATTTAACTATTGTGCTCAGAAATGCTACTCCGAGTTCAAGAAGGAAGAGTAGATATAAATGATTACTCAGAATTATATTATCTCATTTGAAGGTGAAAAAGGAAATCTGATTACTATGACATTCTATATTTCATGTTTGAAATTTTTAAAGATTCACTATTTAGTAACTGACTGAATATGCATATTTCTATTGAGATTAATCTATTTTTATCTATTTTTTCTATGTTTAGAACATAGGTTAATGTTTCCATTAACTTTTGCAGCGTGTTATGTATCAATCTATTGTAATTGTGTACAATATTTATTACTGCTAAATTAAAATTCTTCAAGATCTTAGATTGAAATTCAGTGCATTTAAGGACTCTCAAATCTAAAATACTTGGTATAATTTGCTATACAGAAAATAATTTAGGGTGGTGTCACACCTTTAATCACAGGGTCTAATGACTCTAAATTGAAATCATTCATTACTATGAGTAATATAGAGAGGATGTCACAGGAGCCCTTTTATCACTTCAGTGGCTTTAAAAGCGCTGACAGAAGCATTTTGGACAAATGATCAAAGCGTTAAATAAAACCGTTCTCCATTTCAGCAGACCTGTCATACAGCGTTTTAATTAGAAGTTGTGAATTTTAAAGTGCTGCACTTTCTTAGTTGTGATAAAAAAACGCTATAAAATTCAGCAAGTGGGTTTCTGAAGCTGAAAAAGCGTTCGCGTAAACTGGACCCATGTAATACCCCTGTTTAGCTAAAGTATTTAAGACACTGTGTGCAACATTTTTAGCAGGATGACAAAACAAATAAAATTGTATTAGGTATATTGTCACAATTATAAAAATGTAAATATTATGGTTCTTTGGACTGTGTATTTTGTAAAACCATAAATGTGAGTTTATGCATTCAAATGTTTTATACACTGTGACCAGCTTCGGAGTTGTCTATTTAAAATAAATAAATAAATATGGTGCAACAGTTCCTTCCAATCTCAGTAAATATTGATTTCTTTACAGCTGGCATTCATCATTTCTTGTTCAGGACCTTCAAGGTAACAAGAAATATGCAATTACACCAATTCCACTATATATTGCTGGCAAGACAAAACACTTCATCATGTAATTGTGTTCTGCTGAATCATTTCATTTCTTAATGTCAGTTTCACATGTTTCTGCTTTCTGGCAGGTTTAGTGCTGATCTACCAGTTAATATCCAAGCAAAGGTCAGAAGTACCTTTAGATAACATCTGGTAAATAAGTTTTACATACTGGTAGGCAATCTGCTTTGGCTAGTATAGCAAAATTTCCCTCATCCAGCTTTCCTGTATTCGGCCACAACCTTATACTGTCATTAGCAATATTACTTCCAAAAAGAACACTTTTATAGCACTTTTTAAATATTTGTAAAATAGCAGGCTAATATATATATATATATATATATATATATATATATATATATATATATATATATATATATATATATCTATCGGTCCATATCTATCTATCTATCTATCTATCTATCTATCTATATATATATATATATATATATATATATATAATTCTTCATTGTGAGTAATCTAAAGAATACATTGCAGCATCTAAAATGGGGAGATAACACCATGAAAAGTGAAGTTTTATTTTACAGTCTATATTACTTCTGGTTAATAATAATTGGTTATCCTTGAAAAGAATGGAATAGAAACATGCTTTCAAGTAAACTTAAATACTTATTATATATTAAAAATACATATGTACATTTATGAGAACGCTGATAACAGTGTGTCAGCCACTTACCTTAGTTCAAATTGTATTAAGTATATTAATCTATGTCCGGCAGGTTGCTGTCATTGCATTCTCCACAATGCTTACAGTACTGTAACTTCACAGCTAAATCTCGTCTTATCAAGAGGATCCCTCTTCCAATGTTATTTTAACTCATACAAGCAAGGAATTGTAGTCATATATACTATCTGATTGGTTTCCTTTCAAGGCTTCTGATTAATAAACAAGTCTCAGACATGAAGAGATTGTGCTGCTGATAGAAAAGCAGTATTCAGCATGGTGGGTGATAGCTAGGAGAGGAGGAGAGATTGCTACAGTGAAGTCTTGGCTGTACACAGAATGATTTGCAAATGAATAGGGTGGGTTGTAACACAGAGGAGGGGTTTCTTAAAGACTACTTTGTAACAGACTGGATCTATCCACAGTTAATCAGCCTATCTAATCTTCTTTCAGGGACAATACTGCAGCTAACAGCATCTCTCTCACTTCTACATGACCAGAAAAATGACATGCCAACAAAATGTTGAAATAAATGCAAACCTTATTTACACATACGAAGCTTGGCAGATTGCATTTTTTTTTAACTGTTAGGACCAACTGCAATTTGAAATAGCTATAGCCTTTGATCACTGCACTATTAAAGCTATTTTTAGATCTCGTGGCAGAAAGCAATCCACCTTTTTAAGCCTTCGTAAAAATACAGGAAACACAAGCCAAATATTAAATATACTAACTAAATGACAATTAGATACTGAAATTGCTGTTATTTTAAGCAGTACTCAGCATATTCACACTCACATTTTACTAGCTTATTTATGTTACAAATCCCAAAATGAGCATTGGTTTGGAACATACCTTAGCAGCGTTAACCCTCATTTCTTAAAAATAGGTAATTTGTAAAATAAGGATATACACAAAATGTATAAGCATCATTACATTTGCAAATTAATAATCCAGCTCCATATTTTACATATCTTTACCATGTTGATGCTTAATATTCCACTTTTTTTCTAATAAATACTTACTTTTTCTTCCAATAATAACTAGCAGTGTATTTGGTGTATGTATTAATTCATGAAGTACTTAAATATTTCTGAGCACTTAATTTATTTAGGAAATATGGAATGCCACTCAGATATAAAGAAGGTAAAAATTGTACCATTTATTATTCAACTGTATCAATGCATTTTGTGTACAATAGACATTAAGAACATCCTAGTAAATCTAATTTCTGGAAACAACTTTTTTAATGTTTTTCCATTAATGACTATATTATTAACAGCTGACAATAACTGATTTTTATTATTGGACTTTATATTCAACATATTTTTTGTATGTATGTGTGTTGTATATATCTCAATATGGCAAGTGATGTATAAGTAGAGCTCACCTAAACCTAGATTCAACAGGAGACGTTTCTTTAGCTTGTAGCTGAATACGGATGTGGGTAAGCGCAAAGTACATGGATTTTTTGTTTTTAAATGCACAATATGTTCACTTTGCATGCCTTAAAGTATCATGCCTTTAGACTCTAACACAGGGGAAATGTCTCATATTGGACGAGGCATGCTTTAATGGAAACTCCATATTACATTTGAAAAAAAATCCCCATCACTTACCTTGACCTTCCTTTGTAGCCACATGACACCTCTAGAGCCATTTGACTGTGAGGTCCTGTCTGACCCTTTTGCAGGCTGCACTGGGTCCCTTTGACTCATGGGTCTGTGATGGATGTACCACTGCTCTAGCTGGCTTAGAGTAAGGTTGACCTCCCATTGTGTGTATCTGGTAGGACTGGACTGAACTTCTAGAATGTTTTACTCTCAATTTAAAATGTGTATATTAGAGATGTCTGCTGACCCCCATGTTTTGGTTTTGGATGTGGTTTTGGTTCTAAAACATGTTCATGTTATGGTTTTGTAACTAGTTTTATAAAAAAAAGAAGAAAAGAACGGTTTTGGTTTTGGATCTGAATTTCATTAAAAATGGTGGAAAATAGGTAAAATAATGACATTTTGAACTGTTTTTGCTATTTATAGGATTAACATTATTTTTAGTCATTTCCAGTCTATTTTCTAATGATAATATAGAAGAGTGTCCTATCTGCGCTCCTATAAGATGGGGGAAGGGAGTAGGGAATGCAGCCCAATTCACTTGGAAGTACCTGCTAAACTTCCAAAATTGCAGTCAAAGTAATACAGAGGGTTGGAATAAGGCGCAAAAGGGGAGGTAATTGGATAATAGGGCTTCTGAGTATCACAACATCAATACACGTACATCAGTGTCAACAAAAAAATGATATAATAGAATAGTCCATAGTCACAATAAACATTATTAGTCCAAATGTGCAGTCTCTCTAGATCCTCTGAATAAGGTTCCAGATAATCGCTTGGTGTATCCTCACATATTCTCCCAGAATCCACCATAGATTTCATATATATGCGGGAGACAAAAAGGACAAAAAATGCCTCAATAGTGTAGTAGTTCAATATAAAATGTTTATATTACAACGATTAAAATTCACTTACATTTAGTAAGGGTTGCAATGCATGTCAAGGTATCTTTAGTCACGCAGAGAAGTTTCTGTTCGTAAGCTGCAGCGTGGTCAGATCTCCGTAGTAACTTCCGGGTATGGTTGTCCCGGTAACCAATCTCCTCCTTTTGCGCCTTATTCCAACCCTCTGTACTATTTTCTAATGATCCCTTCACAACAGTCCAAATTTTCACTAACTTTGACCAAAGTCTGCAGTGATCTGAGTGGCTAAAATTAGTGACAGAGCAGTGGCACAAACATATGGCACAGACATCACTTTTCACCAAATATCTCCACTGAAGTGCAGTTGGATGGTACAAAATGAGTCCTATAAACATATGAAATAAGATAAAATCTTTTCCAAGTCTGAACCAGTGTTAAAACCCATTTATCTCATTTCAGCAATCCTGTTATGCAGATTATGCATTGTACTTGGGGCTAGCCACCCGGGTTTAATGCATACATGTGTTTGACAGCTACAGAATTGTCATAATATGATTGCTGGCCAGCCGAATAGTTAGAGTTGTAAAGCCGACAAAATAATGAAATGAACAGTATTATTAGGACAATAATTGAAATGTAGAAAGTATTTATTAGGTTGAAAATACAAATGTAGACAGAATTATCCCTAACCTTAGCCCTGTCCCTATCCCTACACCTATTTCTCTCCCTAAACCTGTCCTTCACCATATACCTAATCATATAATAGTATTTGGCTAGCAGTGGTCATCTTCCTTTATGTTGACAATTTCACCACCCTCATGTTACGTCCATATGTATCATAAGCAATAAAAATTATCTAAAAGGATCGCTGTGGTTCCAAAGCACAAAGGTTTGATTCACAAAATAGATTACAGGGCAAAGTATCGCATGCATAAGCTTGCACAGTTGGCACCAACACAAGCTTCTATAAGAACATTCTGGTTTCCAAAGTCAGAGGTAACAATTTATACACTGTATAGTCATAAAAAGCAGTGACATCACAAAGTTACATGGTTACAGTATAAACGTTACAGCACATTATAAAGTTACACAGTTACAGTAATCATAGGTCAATTGGTCATGACCTCCCAAAATCTCAATGCTTCTAGACCTGTATAATCTGGTTTTATGATTTCTCTGGACTTGCTATTTGGTGGATGAAAAGTGACATTAGCTATATCTAGCGTTCGCAATGTTTGAACACTTCATAAATAGTACTGGAAACATTCCCATGTGAATGCGAACAGAATGAGACCAAAATCGGTTCAATTAATATGTTGGAAACATTAATTAGCTTTTTAACCAAATTATATTTTATATTAAATGATAGAAATACACTTAAACTTATTTAAATATTGATACAATAATGGTTAGGTTGTGTATCAGTCGCATCACAACCGATTGCAGTGTAAGGTGTATCTATCATATAGATAGATAGATAGATAGATAGATAGATAGATAGATAGATAGATAGTTATAGATATAGATAGTCTATGGGGATAGTCTACAGTATGTGGGGTGAGACGTATGTGTGTTTTCTGCACTAAGTGAGTTTTTTCACAAAGTGTATGAAAATGCACAGTTAGACAACACAGCAACTAACCATCATCATTTTCTTCTCTTTTCATTTTCAGGTATGTTCATCCTACTATTCTGAACTACATTAATTTGTGTATCTCATCCCTGCATCTGTTTGTTTAAAAAGGATGTTATAGGGATTTGTTATCTATTGTTCTAACTTAGGTTGACCGAGTGTTTTATTGATGCCTAATTTATGATAGGTATCTGGCCTCCTCTAGCCTATCTGACAAATGTTTTTCTTTTTCTTTGATTATCTGACCAATTGGCACAGCTGTAGTGTATTCCTAAATTAGCCTGACTACATATTAGCTTCAGTGTATGTGGTGACAGATGCGGGGTGAGACGTATGTGTGTTTTCTGCACAAAGTCTATGAAAATGCACAGTTAGACAACACAGTTGGACAAACATTGGACCAAATTTGATTACTTCCAGGAATAAGCTACATCTGCCAAAGCCTATTACTGCATTACTTGTCTATCTACACGGAAGACTGCAAATAGGTAATTCTTTTAAATCCTTTTTGGCTTCCACTCTTTTATTAAAATGTTTAACACATTTTCTTGGTCTCTTTTCATGGCATTATCTTTAGGACTGTATCATCTTTCACCCCTCCACCAACACAAATATTTGTCCACATTGCACCTTCATTACTCCACTCACCTCTATTTAACACCCATGAACTGTTGTCCTATTTATTATCTCTAACAAGTACAGCCTCCACCTGTCGCCAGAAAATAAAAGGTCACACATCTTACAATCCCCTTACCTATCTTTCTCTCTCTCTGCTTCTATTAGCCGGTGATATATCACATACTCCAGGTCCCCCAGACTCCTCACACACACACACACACACATCAGAAAATGACTGCTCTATAGCAAACCTCAAACACATCACCTGTTTCCACTCTCTTACAAAGTCCTTTAAATGTGCCCTTTGGAATGCACACTCTGTTTGCAACAAACTTACCTCCATACATGACCTCTTCCTCTCAAAAAACCTCAACTTTCTGGCAATAACAGAAACATGGCTCATGCAATCGGACACTGCCTCACCTACAGCCCTTTCACATGGTGGCCTCCAATTCACCCACACCTCCAGACCTGAAGGTAGACAAGGAGGTGGGGTTGGACTACTTCTCTCCCCACAGTGCACAGTCACAGTTCTATCAAATGTCCCATTACTCACGTTCACATCTTTTGAAGTACATGCTATTCACATTTTTAATCCATTCTCTCTACGTGTTGCAGTGATCTAACACTCCCCTTGGGCATACCAACAATTTATTGAGGATTTCTCTGCATTGCTCCTTTATTAATCTTCAGACATCCCCACCATCATCCTGGGTGATTTAAACATCTCCATTAATAACCCACCTTCCAAAGCTGCTTCCAAACTACTCTCTCTAACCTCCTCATTTGACCTCTCCCAGAGGATTGAATCATCTACACATCAGGATGGCCATTGTCTTGATCTTGTTTTCTATAGACTATGCTTAGTTTCTAATTTCCTTAACACCCCTTCCCCCTCTCGAATCATCACCTTATCAGCTACACGCTCAACCCCCCTTGCTCTAACCTCTCTACTATCTAACTCTACCAAGCCTCCTAATACCCGCAGAAATCTCAGTTCTATTAATCTTCTACAATTTTCCACCTCTCTTCAACACCTTCTCTCCCCTATCTCTACCTTCTTCTCCCCTAAGATGGCAGTACCTTATTTTCACCAAACCTTAGCAACAGCCCTTGATCAAGTGGCTCCAGCGACTCTTCAGACTACACGTAGACTTCAATGTCAGCTGTGGCACAGTAAAGCAACGCAAAATCTTCAAAAACTTTCCCGTAAACCAGAACGTCACTGCTTAAATATTGCACCTCTAATGAATTCTTTACATACACTTCAATCTACCGCTCCAAGCGAAATGCTCTGGACACTGCAAAACAAACATATTTCCAATCTTTCATCTATGCTCAGGCTTCTAACCCCAAACGCCTTTTTAACACATTTAAATCTCTTCTCAATCCTCCCACTCCGAACCCTCTGTCTACTATCAGTGCCCAGGATCTTGCTTCCTACTTCAAGGACAAGATTGATAAGATCACACCTAAAATGGTATCACTTCCATTAACAAGCATTCAGCTTAATTCCTTTGTAGCACCCTCTGATACACTCTCTTCATTCGATCCCACAAATGAAGAGGAAGTTTCTACTCTCTTCTCATATTCCTAGTCTATCTCCTGTCCCCTTGACCCCATACCCTCACAAATTGGTAGGTCCCTGTCTCTTGTGCTCATTCCACCTCTATCTAAAATCTGTAATCTCTCCCTTTACTGGTATCTTTCCATCACTATACAAGCACGGAGTGATTACTCCTATTCTGAAAAAACTAAATTCTGACCCAAACTCCCTCTCAAATTTCCACCCCATCTCTCAGCTCCCATGCCACTCCAAGCTTCTCGAGAGAATTGCCTACACTCGCCTCACACACTTTCTTACAGCAAACAGCCTACTGGATTCTCTTCAGTCAGGCTTTCGCTCTCAACACTCCACATAGACTGTGCTGACCAAGGTTGCCAATGATTTGATCACAGTAAAAACTAAAGGCTAATACTCTCTTCTAATTTTTCTGGATATCTCTGCTGCTTTTGACACTGTTGACTCCTCTCTCCTCATATAAACACGATAATCCCTAGGTCTTAAAGGCACTGTCCTATACTGGTTCTCATCCTACCTATCTAATCACTCTTTCAGTGTATATTTCTCTGGATCCACCTCCACTCTGTTTCCTGTATCGTTTGGAGTACCACAAGGCTCAGTACTAGGTCCACTGCTATTCTCTATCTGCACCACTTCTCTTGTAAAACTAATAAGCTCCTTTGGATTTCAGTGTCATTTCTATGCGGATGATACACAAAGTTATCTATCCTCTCCTGATCTCTCACCATCTGTGCTGTCTCACGTTACTGACTGTATTTCTGCCATTTCATCCTGGATATCCTCTCGCCAACTCAAACTCAATCTTTCAAAATCAGAATTAATAATATTCCCACCCAAAAACAGAAGTTACCTATCTGACATTTCTATTTCTGTTAATAATATGACCATAAATCACGCCCTGCAAGCTCGCTGCCTATGTGTAATCCTTGACTCACAACTATCCTTTGTTCCCCACATCAACTTTATATCTAAATCATGTTACATACATCTAAGAAACATTTACAGAATACGCACATATCTCACACAAGACACTGCAAAAACTTTAATTCATGCACACATCATCTCCCTCATTGAGTATTACAATTCCCTTCTTACTAGTCTTCCCAAAATTAGGCACAAATCCCTACAATCTATTTTGCATGCTTTGGCTAGATTGATTTTCTTTGTAAATTGTGCCGCTCTGTCAGTATCTACATTGGTTGGCTGTTTTTCAGCGAGTCCGATACAAAATTTTTCTACTAACATAAAAGGCCATCAACAAAATTGCACTGACATATATCTCCTCACTTGTCTCAAAATATCTCCCAACTCGACACCTCAGTTCTGCACAAGATCTGTGTCTCTCATCCACTCTTATCATTCCAAGTTATGGGACTTTTTTTGGGCTGCACCCACTTGGTGTAATTCCCTCCCTCATACAATAAGACTTTACTCAAGTGTTCATACATTCAAGCGTTCTCTGAAAACCCACCTCTTCAGACAAGCTTATAATATTCCTCAACCACCCTCTTAATATCCCTAGGTTACCCTATTACCACCCTCTGCACAGCTAATACAAGACAACTACCCTCTGACCAACATTGTTGTGTGACTGATATACAGCACATTCAATATTTTTTACTTTTGCACCCTAGCTGAAAAATATGCAATGTGATGTAGCACATACCCTTGGGTACCAAACTCCCATTGTCCCATAGATTATAAGCCTGCGAGCAGGGCCCTCTTACCTATATGTATCTTTGATTTACCCAGTATTGTTTTATTGCTGTCTGTTCCCAATTGTAAAGCGCTATGGAATTTGCTGGCGCTAAATAAATAAATGATGATTATGGTGACGATGATGTTGATTAGCACCCCTTTCATTGTGACTTAATTTTGCCAAAGAGAATACTTCCTCATTTTTTTGTCTTACTTTCCTTAATGAATCAGGTTTTTGTTTGTAATATTGAATTTCTGTCTGTTGTATTACCATGCTTGAACATATTCACATCCAAGAAATCAATGCTGTATTGATCAGCAGATATCTTAAATCTAAATGCATAGTCTTGAAACCATCACTGAGCTTGAGGTTTGTAGATAATATGTATTTTCAAATCTAAAGTGATTTCTGTCCAGTGCAGGACCGGATAAGGGACAGAGCTTTATGGTCTATAGCCCAAGGCCTCGGGCAGCTGAGGGGCCACTAAGAAAGATGTCAGTGTTATATTTTTATTTTTTTTCATGCTTCCGGCGACCGCTGTCAGTGCAGGCATGGTGCACCCTGCACTGCTTAGTGAGGAGGTCACGTGAGACTCTGATCTCACGTGACCTGACCACGCTAAGCAGTGCAGGGTGCGCCATGCCCTCACTGATAGCAAGAAGAAAAAGGTGCCGCTGGAGCCTGCAGCGAAGAGCCGGAAAGGAAGAAGACAGCAAGTGGGTAAGTAAAATATATACCAGCGGAATATAAATTAATGTACCGTATGTTCAACAATTTGTAGGAGTGCAATAGTTTGAAAATAAATGGTGGTTTAATTAAGGTTAAAACAATGCTAACTGGTTATAATTGTAACAACCATTTATTATTTACCTATGCTAAAACCAGTTAGCATTGTTTTAACCTTAATAAACCACTATTTGTTTTCAAACTATTGCACTCCTACAAATTGTTGAACATACATAAGGTACATTAATCTATAGATACTTTTTTGCTTTTTGAAAATAGAGAGTAGGTATATTAAAATAAAAACTTGTCAATTGACGTATACCCAATCCGATATTACTGGGGGCCCCCCAGTAATATCGGATTGGGCATATGACTCTTGACAAATGGGGGCCTCACAGTACCCCTAAACCAGGGGCCTATAGTGTCTTAATTCGGCCCTGGTCATATGTAGCAACTCATAGAAACTCAATTGGTGGAAGTTTCCTATCTGTGTGTAAGTAGAGAACCCCGAGTGGAGCTGCTACGTGAGACTGAGCCTCCTGTGACGTCACAGCAGCTCTGTGTTGTGGGATACACTCTGATCTCTCACCAAGAAACTGTAGCAGATGCTCCTACCCAGCTCATGCACCCAGTTCAGGTTCCATATGGATACCAGTTTAGAGGTAAGTTGTGCTTTTTCCTAGTCTTTCCAATTCTGCAGAGTGCATACACACTGCAGAATTTAAGAGACATTGTTTCATCATTGAACGAGATTTTCAGTTCAGTTTGAAAATTTTGATGATTTGTCTATGATTTCATGTGCTTTGGAATAATAATCGTTCATCGTTTCAAGGTACAAACTACTGTGAAATTGGGACAATCAGTCGCTTATCGTCTGATTGGCCCAAAAATTTACTGCAAACACAGAAGTGTATTCCCAGCCTTCGGGTAGGACCCTGCCTGTGAAAGCATACATTCTAGCTGGAGCAGTGTTGCAAGAGAGGTACTATGGGCCGGTACGCCATACCATTAAAAAATTGTTTGGTGGTATGCTGTGCCACCTCAATTACCTTGAGTCAATGGCCCTCATAATGTAATTAGGCTGTTTGGGGACAGATTGGCTCAGTCCCAAATCCAATGTTTTGGTCTGGCATCATGTAGGCTGGACTGAACACTAAATGTTTCCTTAGACAGGCAGCTCAGCTTTGTTCATGTATCCCTGTCCCCACATCTGCTTGCCACTCCCCTCTTTCCTCCACCTTCCACAGGCTTTCTCCATTGGCTGGACCTTTGTACCGCTGGGTCTGTCTAAGAAGATGCAGAATGTGTGTCTCCTCCCTTCCCCTTGTTTGTCTCACCTGCTGTGTCATGCGGCTCTCTGCTCCCCGCTGCTAGGCTGGTTGATCAGGACCAATATGTCACCCCAGAAGCCCTGTATATGGAGTTCAGCTGCTTGTCAGCCCCCCCTTTGTGCGTGTATGTATGTGTGTGCCCCTGTCCCTTTATTTGTGTATGCACCTCTGTCCCCCATTTGTTTGTGTGTGTGTTGATAAAAATTCATAACCATGGGAAACAGGATCCTCATGGGCACAGTGGCTTAGTGGTTAGCACATCTGCCTCACAACACTAGGGTTAAGAGTTTGATTTCCGACCATGGCTTTACCTGTGTGGAGTTTATATGTTCTCCTCGGGTTTGCATGGGGGTGCTCCAGTTTCCTCCCACACTCCAAATCATACTAGTATGTTAATTGGCTGCTACTAAATTGACCTTAGTCTCTCTCGGTCTGTGTGTATGCTGGGGAATTCATATTGTAAGCTCCAATGGGGTAGGGACTGATGTGAGTGAATTTTCTTTACAGTGCTGCGGAATTAATGGTGCTATATAAAAAGACGATGATGATGATAAAAGTATTACTATGGGTGGATGTCAGATGGAATAGTCTTCAATTACTGAATAAATGGCTTTAGATGATAATGGCTTGAGAGGAAACACAGGACAATCATATATGACAATATCCTCTCCTGTCTTATTTTCCCACTGAATGTAATTGTGAGTTGCCCATCTCGCACTGCTGTTTTAGAAAAAACTTTTCAAAAACTGATCCCATCATAGCCAATCTCCATTACTATCTTGTGGGGATTATAAAGTAGTGTGGGCACAATGGGAAAGACCACCAGTGGTTACCAGTTGTTGACTTAAGGTCATAGTGTCACCTTCTCTGCACAGTAACAATGCCCTACCAATGATCTCGTACGATCTACCCTGGCTAAGGACAAACAGCCATCCATGGAGTCTGTTTCAATGGCCAAAAAACTAAGGAAGATTGTCAGGTCTTCAGTTAAATTTTGTGAAAAGGAAGACAACATTTTCCTATACTTTCTGAAACATACAAAAAAGACTGCTACGGAGCCTTGTGACTTGTTGCATTGCAAGTCATCTATAGTGCAGCATAAAGACAAAGCAAGACCTCAACCTTTTCACCCTTAATTCCATCCTAAACACTTTAAAAATAAAGAAATGGAAAACAACATGGGAATACATAAACACTCATAAATACTACAGTCCAAGTTGTTAACCGTATGCACAGACACATTCAATTTCTGTTTTTTTTGCACCTAAACCCTTATGCCAGCCACCACCATTTGCTACAACATTGTGCTAGGCTATTCAGAGTAGTTCAAGATCAATGTCAGCCACCTTTATGGTAACACATGAAGGGTTGTATGCTGAACTCGCATTCTTTCTTGGACACCATGCACAGTGGTAAATAGTCCTAATTTGGAAAACAGAATTTCTGCTCATAGATTACTATGAAGAATTAATTCATGCTGGGGATTTCCATGTCAGAACAGGGGATAAAAAGAAAAATAAGCAATAGTATGGTTATAAAATAGGCTTTAAAAATGTATATCTGTCAGGGGGCGTGGCCCAGCAGTGGACCAAGGTGGATGTGCTGCCTGAGAGCTTCATCCAATGCACATACAATCTGCCTCCATTGGGGGACAAAATTAAGGAGGACTTATCAGCATGGTGGGCTTACCCTTCTTATACCCACTAGTGCTGTCAGTTTGCCCCGCTAGCACCTATACTGGAGAATAGCTACTGGAGCCAATTGCAGCCTACCACACGCTATATTTCCTCTACTAGTCTCTGAACCAGAACCTGCTGAGCTCTCTGTACCTCCAACTCATCTACTTGAGGATTCCCAGGTGCCATCAGCGACCCTGAATGTGCTTGTAAGTGTTCTGATTTATTTCTGCTAGTTATTCTCTCATTTGGATTAATGTATATTGCAGAATAATGTCTACAATATCATTCAGTTTTTCCATATAATAAGTGTTATCTGGCAGTGATCTGCTGCCATCTGATGGCTACAGTATAAATTGTGTTTAATTGTATATGCAGAACAAATCCCAGAGTACCAACCTACAGCCATGGCCAAAAGTTTTTGGAATGAGAGAAATATTATTTTTCAATATTCAATATTATTTTTCAATTCTGGAGTATATGTCACGAAGAGTGATCAAATGAATTGCAATTAATTTCAAAGTCCCTATTTGCCATGAAAATTAACTTTTTCCCAAAAACAACATTTGCACTGCATTTCAGCCCTGCCACAAATGGACCAGCTGACATCAGGTCAGTGATTCTCTCGTTAACACAGATGAGAGTTTTTACAAGGACAAGGCTGGAGATCTCTGTCATGCTGATTGAGTTAGAATAACAGACTGGAAGCTTTAAAAATAAGGTGGTGCTTGAAATCATTGTTCTTCCTCTGTTAACCATGGTTATCTGCAAGAAAACATGTGCAGTCATCATTGCTTTGCGCAAAAAGGGCTTCACAGGCAAGGATATTGCTGCTAGTAAGATTGCACCTAAATCAACCATTTATCAGATCATAAAGAATTTCAAGGAGAGAGTTTCAATAGTTGTGAAGAAGGTTTCATGGCGCCCAACAACTTCCAGCAAATGCCAGGACCGTTTCCTAAAGTTGATTCAGCTGCGGGATCTGCACCACCAGTTCAGACCTTGCTCAGGGATGGCAGCAGGCAGGTGTGAGTGCATCTGCACGCACAGTGAGGCAAAGACTTTTGGAAGATGGCCTGGTGTCAAAAAGCCCAGCAAAGAAGCCACTTGTCTCCAGGAAAAACATCAGGGACAGACTGATATTCTGCAAAAGGTAAAAGGATTGGATTGCTGAGGACTGGGGTAAAGTCAGATTGTTTGGGCCATCTGGAAAAACACTTGTCCGGAGAAGGAAAGGTGAGTGCTACCATCAGTCCTGTGTCATGCCAACAGTAAAGCATCCTGAGACTATTCATGTGCCTGGTTGCTTCTCAGCCAAGGGAGTGGGCTCACTTCTAATTTTGCCTAAGAACACAGCCATGAATAAAGTATGGTACCAAAACATCCTCCAAGAGCAACTTCTCCCAACCATCCAAGAACAATTTGGTGACGACCAATGCCTTTTCCAGCATAAGGCAATAGTGATAACTAAGTGGCTCAGTGATCAAAACATCAAAATTTTGGGTCTATGGCCTGGAAACTCCCCAGACCTTAACCCCATTGAGAACTTATTGTCAATCCTCAAGAGGCCGGTGGAGAAACAAAAACCCACAAATTATGACAAATTCCAAGCATTGATTAGGCAAGAATGGGCAGCCATCAGTCAAGCATGTGGCCCAGAAGTTGATTGACAGCATGCCAGGGTGAATTGCAGAGGTTTTCAAAAAGAAGGGCCAATACTGCAAATATTGACTCTTTGCATAAACTTAATTTAATTGTCAATAAAAGCCTTTGACACTTATGAAATGCTTATAATTTTACTTCTGTATACCATAGCAACATCTGACAAAAAGGTCTAAAAACAATGAAGCAGCAAACTTTGTGAAAACCAATACTTGTGTCATTCTCAAAACTTTTGATCATGACTGTACACCTCTTTTACCACTACTTCAGCAGTTTTCTATCTCCCACATCTACTGCTATAAAAACCTATCCTGGAGACTCTCATTCACCAAGTTTTCCACCTCATTACATTACTGTGACACCTTAAGTACTTTGCGCCCCTCCCCCCCAATCAGATGACAATAATTTTTATGATATCAGTGATTTGACCCTTGTGCTGCATCATTTATTAAATTATGTGAGTTAACCTTTGCAAAGCTACATTGTCAAGAAATAAATTGTTGGAAGCCTCCCAGGACATTTCCAAGTTGCTTCTTAAAGGAGATAGAAATTACCTCCCTATTTGACTCTTTGCCAACAAGATCAGTTGCAGAGTTAAAGGAAGGCACCTTAGAACAATCTACTAAGGACAACATTGCCCAAATTCTTATCAAGAGGATTTCAGTAAAACATACCTTTAATGTATAATCTCCAAAAAATTAGTGATCAAACTGTATTCCGCAACAGCCTGATTGAGTCATGGGGCTAAATTTACTAACAGGCGTGTTTGTAAACCCGCCGACTTTCGGCGGGTTTGGCTGCGGTTTAGCCATCGCCGGATATACTAACGCTAAACCCGCCGTCCAAACGGCCAGAAATGATGTTTTCAAACCCGCCTCTGTATAAAGCGCCATGACGGTTTCAACAATGTTCAACATACAAACAGCCGGATTTACTATTAGGGGGTTTATAAAGCCGCCGGAAAACCGCCATTCAAAAGACCAAAATTAAAGCGCTGCTTGTGAGCAGCGAGATTGTTCAAACAGTGTGCTGTTTGAGGTATTTGGTTAATCAGAACAGAAGGGAAAGGGCCATTTCATGTACAAAGTTTGTTCCTTTGGGATTGTATATGTTAAAAGGCCAGTATCTTGTAATTGCAGTGTTTTTTTGGTTTCTTCTTCTCTTGTGTTTTCCCACCATGCAATCTATTAACTGATTTCCACATTTGTTGTTTTTTATTTTAATATTGCAACAAATCCCTTAACAGAGTGTAAAAGCAATTCTAAATGTACTCAATAAAGAATGGGTTTCTGGCTGATGACTCCTCTGCTGTATCCTCACACATCTGCACAGCACAAATTCAATGAGGCACATACCCACTAGTAGAGGTGTGTTATAGCGTACCTTTGTACTTTGGTAAACCAGGTTCAGGTTACTAGAATAATCTGGTGGGGTGGTTATGTATGCACCTGAAAAGGGGTCTGATATTATTCTGGCTGGCTGTTTGATACATAATCTAGCAGTACATCAACTTACCCCACCGATTATTGCAGTAGACACTGAAGAAGAAGGGGTCCGTGTCACATCTGGTGATGTGCAGAGCACAGAGGGCGGAAGGCAGATTAGAGACCGTCTCATTACAAACTACTTTACATGTAAGTGCATACTAGGAAAAACATTTATTGCTCTAAAATGTGTTTGATGTGAGTGCAATGGTTTTTTTAATTTAAATTGTTTTCTACATTGGAACCTTTAAAAAGAGGATAGTGTGTACTCCTCATGTGGTAAATATGAACATCCCTGGAAACTGACAGAGGTCAATGTGTAAGTGAATTGAGTGCATAGTTTTTTTAAAACATCAGTATACTCTTGTTTAATTAGCAGAAAAGAAACACTGACACCATAGAAATTTAACTGCATTTATTGCAGTAGAACACAATAAATAATAAAGTATAATGCTTACACAAACTTAACAAAACATTAGGCAATAATAATGTTTTAGCGCTAGCGACGCCTTTTCGCTGGCATATCGCTATGTTTGGAGCCACTCTCTCCTCTCCCTCGCCCACCCCTGGTGCGAGCACCTCTCCTTGGAGGAGTACTCTGTGCTGATCTGCTAGGCGTACTAGCGGTACTGGTGGTGGCAGAAGAAAAAGGTGCCGGCAAGCGGACAATAAGTTCCTGCTGTATTTGCCCTGCCAGCCGGGTCACGTTAGCATTCCCCTCACGAACGGTGGAATGTAAGGCCTCCACAGCCCCAGTCATTTAGGCCATCTGCACATTTGATTGTTCCCATGCATTAGCCAGACGGTTGATTGCAGCAGGGATCTGGCTATTGGAGCGGTGCACCCGCCTCAACTGGGCCGCAATTTGGGACATGTGGCTAGTTTGGCTCTGCATGAATATGGTTTGCAGCTGGAAAGCGCCAATGGACAGCGCCATTTCTCTGGCTGGGTCCATAGTTGGAGGTGCAGGTTGCTGGTGTGCTGGTGGTTCAGCAGGGCCAGGTGCAACATCCTGGAGGCCAGACACAGGGGCATCCACTGTTTCCAGGGTGATGATGGTTTGATCATCTGGCTCAGGGGACATTTGCAGGGACTCCGGGTAAGGTGCCTGGTATGAAGAGGGCCCTGTGTGTGAATAATGACGCTAAGTATAAAGGGAATATAATATGTTTGTATATTGCATTCTGAACACTGGATAGGAAAGAATAATCTTTTGCAACTACAGATTGTTTCACAATGTTTGCATTCCTGATTTCTTGTCCTATGGTACCTGCTTAAGGATGCACTTTTTATCTTTTGAATACACATTATCATTTGGACTATGTATGGCTGAGGGGGCTAAAAAAGCAAAGTATTTTTAACCTACAAATTATAAGGATTTAGTCATCCAAATGCTGCTAGACCGTGCTTTGGGGTAAACTAATACTATTTTAGTACTCCCTCTGTGTAGTACATGCTGGGGTATTTTGACTAAACTGCGTGGTTGAAAAAGTGGAGATGTTGCCTATAACAACCAATCAGATTTTAGCTGTCATTTTGTTGAATGCAATAAATAAAGTAAAGGTATATTCTGATTGGTTGCTATAGGCAACATCTCAGTTTAGTAAATGTATCCCTAAGTTCTCATTGCAAACCATAAAAAAAAAAAGAAATATAACATTGACAGGAACATTTGCACAGAAAATCAATTAACTCCATTATTTCTCTCCTAAACAGAAATCACGCACCTGCTTGCTCATCTGTGCCCGAATCTCTCACTGAAGGTGGAGGTGTAGGTCTCGGACTGGGACAGAACTGCAGTCCTGGTGAATCTGGATGTATTAGAAAAAGCATACAATGTATATGCAGCAAAAAACAATTTAAAAATATACAGTTTATTTCAAAAATGTGTTTGCAAATAAAAAAACAGGTTTTCAAAAAAAAAATTGTCCTTTACAAACTAATATAGTAAAAAATACACTTTAAAAAGAAAAAAAGTCACTTTTAAAAAAAAAAAAGCATTTAAAAAAGAAAAAAACATTTAAAAAAGAAAAAAAACATTTTAAATACTGTTAGGGTAAAAAAAACAAATAACTCACCAACTACTTGGCCAAAAGAGGGCGAATCCGTGTCTTGCACGTTTATCCCCTCGACAATCTCTGCCGGCATTATCTGGCGCAGCTCCTCCTCGTACGTTGTGTACTCAATACGAAGAGGGGGGCCGACACCCGTGCGCCTTGTTGCCCTATTTTCCTGGGCTATCTTCTCTTTCAGCCGCCTTTTTATATCGGAAAAGCGCTTGCGGCAGTGCGCCACTGTCCTCTTTAGTGGGCCCACCGCGTTAACGGCATCGCACACTCTAGCCCACAATTGGTGGCGCCGCCTTAGCGGAGTCCGGGCTGCAAGGTTCCCCAAAATGACCTCATAGCAGGGAATGATATTGTGCACCAGCACACAATTTTCATCATGGGAGAATCTGACATTTCTCCCTGATTTTGTCTTCCTGCCCTGTCCTGTCTCCTCAAACTCTTCCTCTCCCTCCTCTGCCCCCTTAACCTCCATCTCCCTCTCCTCAGCCTCTGCTCACCTCCTCTCTCTGGACATGTTCACAAATAAATGTGAGACACACAAAACACCGAAAGACTTACAAACACAAAGGACAAACTACACTAACTACAGACACACTCTCAACACAGTCACACACAAGTAACACAGACAAAGGACAAGTCAAATATAAAAAATACAAGACAGAAAGTAAATGAGAAAATAAATGTACAAAACAGAAAAATACCACAGGACTACTCACACTTCAATCAGATATCGCTCCACCAAACTCCAACTCTCACCAACTGTCACCAAACCACAATCCTCCAAACTCCTCTCACAAAACTCCTCAAAACCCTATCAAAGAAAAAGTGGCAGGTCAGTGGTTTATAAAGGGCTTATGATGTCAAATCTCCTGACTTTGAAAATAGCCAATAGTAACAGGCCATGAGACAGGTGTAACTTTCAAAAAAAAAAAAGCGCCGTCATTTAAAGCAAAAGCGCCATGTTCTATTCAAAGCCGCCGGCGGCTTTGAGCATTACATCCAGCCGTGACATCGCCGGCGGTTTCAAATTGAACATGAAATGCGCCTATTAGTAATTCCGGCTGTTTGCAATGCAAACCCGCCGGAAAACCGTGGCGATGCATGGCGGCTTCAAGCCACCATGCATCACACCTGTTAGTAAATCTAGCCCATAGTGTTAATTTCTTGGAAAATAAGTTTGATGAAATGGCCGATTTGCACCAGGAACTGGGGGAATCCATAAAAACTCTACACTCAGATGTCCAATATCTTAAAAGAAAGGAAGATTTAGACAGAGCACAAATATATAAATTGTGAATTAAAAACATCCCGGAAACCATTGACTCTATGCAACTTGAACCATACCTGCTTTGTTTTTTTCAACATCTTGCCCTGACAGCTCCCCAGAACAGCTGCGTATGGCTAGAGCTCTTCAGACCTTGAGACCAAAGCCTCAAAGTTCTGCACTATAACAAATCCAAGGAACTGGTTTACTCTGCTTCAAGTACTTTGTGGGGACATTACAAAGTGGGAGAATTCACCAAAATTCAAAGGGATTCTAAAGAAATTAAATATAGATCAGTTTTTCCCTTTAGCCTCATGGAGTCACACCACAGAAAATTTCAGCTAATACTCCGGAGGAAATCTTGAACCTTTTTGCCATGCTCAGAATCTCACCTCTATCTCTACTCTGATTAAGGACAATGCCTATACAATCTATTCCAGATGGTACCTAGTGCCTACGAGGTTGTATAAGATGTTTTCATGTTCTTAACTTATGCTGGAGGGGATATGGGCTTAAAGGAGATTTTGTTCACATAGTGCACTGTTCCAAGATCTCAAAATTATAGAGTTATGTTCTTAACTTGATCAAGCAGGTTTTGAATATTACATTGTGACTCAGGATTTGAATTTGTCAGAATTTGAACTATGAGCTTTTGCTGCTCTGCTGACTGAGCTATTCTGGCTGCTGGACTGGTCTCTGTGTTCTAGCTCAATTTCAATATTCTCCTGATGTTCCATTATGTTCTAGCTCCACCTCCTGGCTTCCTATATAAGTCTTATCTGCTTCTGTCTTACTAGCCAGGTTATTGCTTTCCTGCCAATAATCAAGTTCATGTTGCTGCATCCTGCCTCTAATTATCCACTATTCATGTACCAACCTCAGATTTTCCTCAACTACGCATGTGCCTGAACCCCTTTGCCTTATTTGCTTCACTGTGTATGGAGCCTAACTGTCATTGACCATTCTTTACTATACCATCCTCTGGGGTCTTCCCTTACTATTTGCCACAGGACTCCAATTCAGGACCATTATACTTTCTTTGGAATTCTCTGTTTTGCCTTCCTATCTCTGCTTTACAAAAATAAACGTATTTCTCACATTTTAAGAACAGCAAATTCTGGAAAGACCCTTCCCCACCTCCTCTCCAGCATGTAAAGAATACAATTTTCTTTATTGCTTCGATGGACAAAAACATATATTAACAACAGGGAAATGCAGACAAATGCAAACTCATCTCAGAACCTTGGTTCACATTTGCATCTCCTATCTGTGCAGTTGCCCTGTAATTACCAACCATCAGTATGACTCATCACATGTCAATTACATTTGCAATGCCCATCATAACTTCACTAACTTTAGTATTTGATAATCCAATTTGACCTACAGAATGTTTTGCAGCTCTATTTGTGGTTATTGTACATACCATGAAAAGCGCACTGCTCCCATTTTACCTCTCTTTCCCTCCCTCCCTACTCATAAAATATACCTTAAAATTGTAAAATGACATGCTGACAATGCTCTGTTCTTTATATAATTTTTGTTTATTCATGAATTGCTGTAACATCATTGAACATTGTACTTTTGCTCATTTCTTTTACCTGTACACGCTGTCATTTCAAAATAAAAAGTTTAAAAGAAAAAAGGATTCCCATTTTACTGTTAGGTACCTTTTCAAGACCCCAAAATCTTGTCACCCAGTCTTACATTTTATTAGTGTTCCCGAACCTTAAAAAAGGTGTCATCACCACAATATTTGTTCAACCATCCCTGGTTCTTTTCCTACTTACTCCCAACTTAAGGATTTACACATTTGCAAAATGACTTCAATTCTTATAAAAAAAAAGTACACATATTTGGTATCCATAACTTGTGGGTTCTTTTCTGTTTTTGTAGTAACTAACAGTAGCTTTGGAAGAATTATGGAAACGTCTATTTTTCCATGTTTTTCCCATATATAAATTCCTCCCTCCAAGACTTCATCATCATCATCATCATCATCACCATTTATTTATATAGTGCCACTGATTCCGAAGCGCTGTACAGAGAACTCACTCACATCAGTCCCTGCTCCATTGGGGCTTACAGTCTAAAATCCCTAACTAATACACACACACACACACACACACACACACTAGGGTCAATTTGTTAGCAGCCAATTAACCTACCAGTATGTTTTTGGAGTGTGGGAGGAAACTGGAGAACCCAGAGGAAACCCACGCAAACACGGGGAGAACATACAAACTCCACACAGATAAGGCCATGGTCGGGAATTGAACTCATGACCCCAGTGCTGTAAGGCAGAAGTGCTAACCACTTAGCCACTGTGCTGCCCACAGTGACTTGTATCCCCTTCCCTAAATCCCTTTTGATGGCTATGAGGAAGGTCTGACCTATTCCTGCTTTTCCTTTGTGGGCAGGATGCCATAGTGACTGTTGGAAAAATTAACACCAAGGAGTAAATATATCAAGCTGAGAGTTTTCTGGCGGATTTGAAAAACCAATCAGTTTCTAGCTATAATTTATTTAGCACATTCTACAAAATGAAAGCTAGAATCTGATTGACTGCTATAGGCAACATCTCCACTTTTCCAACCCACCAAAAAACTCTCAGCTTGATACATTTACCCCCAAATGTTCAATTAAATTTAAACAGGCCTGTCCATGGAATTTGATTGAAAGCAGCTTAAGAACTTACATTGAGAGAATGATCTCTGTCTTCTATTCATATTTGTTAATATTAATATCTGCTTTATATGTAAGATAAATTGTGAAAGTCAAGCTTAAAAGTAGTTTTTCCTACACAAAATGAATCAGCTGAATTAGCTAACTTTGCAAACAAACATACTGGACATCTATAGCTTATGCAAAACAGAGAGAGAGCATTAATTGATGTACTTTAAAGATCTCACTGTAAAGCTAAAAGTACAAGAATTGTGTGTTAAAATGTTAAACATATATTTTATGTTTTATTTATTTTAGTTTGTTCTTTATTTCTTGTTTGTCTAGGTGCATCCACATTTTATCACATTATTTGAATTTCATACTCTTTCACCTTATTTCTGTATCACTCTTTCCTTTTTACAATATGTAGAAATGTGATTTTGTTGAATTGTACTGTATGACTTTTTTGGCTGCAGATGAATTCTAAGGATTATGTGAATGGAATAGAATCCTATTTTCTGTGCAAGATGTCTGGATCAAAATATTATAGCTCAAGGGCACTAACATACAGCTAAAGATAAGTCTTAATATTTGACACTTTACACATTTTTATGAGAAGAGAAAATAAGGATTGCACGGCTTGGGTATATGCTAAATCTTAAATCACATAATCCATGCATTATATGATATTTAAGAAAGGAAATAATAAAGAAAAAAATATTTAAATTATATAACTAAAACATGGTAATGCCTATATAAAACTTATATTCCAATGTCTAAATGCCCTTTATTTTAAACCTTGTCTACTGAATCAAATTTTTAAAATCTTGCCTTTTTCTATAACGAAAACTGTAACAAGTAACTGTTTAGCAATATTTTTACATGCATTCAGCTTTATTTGTTGTTACTTAATCAGAGAAAAACAAGATGATTTTGTTTTACATGTAACCAATGTAACCATTATTAACTTACAGTAAATTCATTCAGAAACTACTCTTCATAAGGAGAGAAATATGTGTAGATTTTTACCCCCTGAAAGGAGTTAGGCTACCCGCTTTACTAACAAGCTGAGTTTTATAATTATGGTGTCAGCTAAGTTTCACTGAGCTGCCTCCAAACAGCAGAGCAGAGCCGTCTTTCCCATTGGGCACAATGGGCAGGTGCCCGGGGGCCCTGCAGCCCATGGGGGCCCGTCGGAGGCAGCACAAAAAAAAAACCCTGAAAAAACAAAAGAAGAAAATACTTACCTTGCGGTCAGCTGGCGATCCGGCTCCCTCCCTAGTCTCCTCCTCCGAGTGGCGCTCGTAGTACATGTCGGGCGTGACGTCATCACGCCCGCCCGACATCCATTGCAGAGTGCGATGGAGGAGGAGACTAGGGAGCCAGATCGCCAGCTGACCGCAAGGTAAGTATTTTCTTCTTTTTTTTTTCAGGTTTTTTTTTTTGTGCTGCTTCCGACGGGCCCCCCTCGGCTGCAAGGCCCATATATGTAAAATCTTTTTTTTTTTTATTTATATATATATATATGTATATGTAGGGGCCCTGGTGCACTGCTTTGCCCGGGGGCCCAAAATGTTGTTAAGAGGGCCCTGCATCAGATTATCCAGAAGTGAAGAGTTTGTCACATTATTATATGTGAGAACATCATGTAATGCATTCTCTGGCTCACATCCATTTGTGATCCACCCAGACTGCCGCATTATTAATGTATCTTTAGAGACTTCTTCCCAAATACAAATTCCTTAAATATAGTGATCAGCTTTATTTGAACAGAGCATGAAACCCTATCTCATTGATCAGACTGATATTCACCTATTGTTAATGCAATTTGTTTTGTTTTTTTACTTCACTCAAGTAGATGTTATTTCTTTTGTTTGGCTTATATGGTTTTCTTGTGAGCCTTTACCCTGATCTCCGAATTAGTTTGGCAGTAAAGAGTTACATACTTTTCCAGAGAATAACCATATGACATGCACTGCTGGTACATTACAGATTCATTCTGTGCAATGAGCTTTTTCCATGCTACAAAAAAGAGTTTTGTTTAATGAGAATCAAGTTTCTGTAATAACAATCAGGGAAAGTGTACAATAGGATACCCTATGCAATTCTGTATCTGCTTATCTATGCAAATGAGGGTCATTTAATTATGGCTAACAATGGGGGTCTCTGTATAAAGGTGTATGTACAAGTTGGCTAGCTGTAGTGATCTCTGTCTAATGGAGGTTATAACAATGTAGCACACATATAATGGGTGCTTTGAATAATTCCAAAAGCATCTTAGGTAAGCATGAGGGAAGCAGCAGAAATATCCGTTGACATTTAAAGTAGGTTTTAACTTTAACTTTAATTTATTGATTTACACAAATTCTTCTGTAACTTTTTTTAAAAACATTATTTATTATTCTTTTTGATTCTGCTTCTTACCAAGGCCTTTATATCAACTATGTAGAATAGATAATCATCAATAACCTTTGATATGACAAATATCAGCTCTGTATTTTAAATAAAATAGACAGTTCTGTGTTGTATAAAAGGGCAATTGCAGATACACAGTCATTTGAAACAATGTATCTCTTAAATCTTGTAGGAAGGCAAGTGCAAAGCAATAAATCAAAAGTTGAATTGAGGTTGACAGCACCTGCACAAAAATATTTTTTTCTTGAGTGACTATATTCTTCTGAGGGCTACTGCTGAAACATTTTATAGTGGTAGTCAGTTTGCTAGGAGTCATGAGATACAGTTCATGGCAAACACCATACAACATATAAGAAGGCTGGCTTTATCTCCTGCAATTTTACATATGTAGCAATAATTGAGTAATATTCTTTAAATATATTAAACGAGGCCCATATATGTATATATATATATATATATATATATATATATATATATATATATATATATACAACCCCAAGAATAGGAGAATTGTTAAATATGATCCAGTGTTACTTGTAAGATGTATTATTGAAAGTAGACATATCTGCATATGATGCACACAGAAGTATTTTTTATGCTGTGGAAAGGATTGGATGTGCTATTGTCATAATGGAACCATTAAATAAATGTAACCATTAGATGGCAAGCACTAACCAGCTGCATTGTATGTTACCTCACTTCTTGTTAACTTTATTTATGTAACAAATTCATGTCATGTAACGTTGTCCAGAAACATGTATATAACAATGTGTGTGTGTGTAAAAAAATAAGTGATTCTATATATATATATATATATATATATATATATATATATATATATATATATATATATGTGTGTGTGTGTGTGTGTAAAATCACTTTTATTTTTTTATTTTTACATATATATAGGGGCCCCCCTAACTTGCCTTTCAATCGCCTCCGATCCCCTTCTGTTCTTTTTGCTGGGTCCTCGCTGAATCTCCATGCTGCGCTCCTCCATGCTGCGAGCAAATCAGGGAAGAGGGGACCAGGGAGGGAGCTAGATTGTCACCTGTTTTTTTTTATGGGGGGTGGGGGTTTCAGGATTTTTTATTTAATTGAGTCCTGCCTCGGGCCCCCTTTCCCCCTGGGCCCCTGGACCCCCGGGCACCTGCCCATCGTGCCCAGTCGGAAAGACGACCATGAAGGGAATCACTTGACTCAAGCTAGAAGTGTCTGAACTCACTTCACAGGTGACTACTTCGAATGGTTTCAGCACTTTACAAAACATGGAAAGTATTCTCCACTGCGCTTGAGTAAAATACACACCCCACTCCTTTCACAATTTTTTGGCTAGTGGAGTAAGCATGGATGGCTTTTCGCCGTTCCTCCATCCCCAGAAGCATCTACAGGGTGGATATCTACCTTGTTACCACCACTTGCTTCAGTTGGTGCAGGGCAAATTAAATTGCTCTTGTAGCTACTGCAATCTCCTACACGCTGTTGCCGAATGCTGGAAATGTCCAGAAATTGTATGGGCCACAGACAGTATCTCCTGCATGTCCCTGTCAGTTTTTAAAAAGATCTGCACCACCAAGTTTATTGTGTGAGCAAAACAGGGAATGCCATGGAATTCACACAGCTGTAATGCTGTGTGACGTTATCAGAAATGACATATCCTGAGGAGGGTCCAAGCGCAATAAGTTGCAATTATATCCCTGAGTTTTTGTAACAGATTGTCAGCTGTATGCATCTTACTGAAGCCGTTGATACACAGAGTAGCCTACTTCTGAAAAATGTGACGTACTTGGGTACATGCTGCTGCTGTTCCTGCTAGTGAAGGCGAATCACCAACCCAGTGGGCTGTCACAGTCATATAATCTTTATTTTGCCCAGTTTCACTTGTCCACATATATGTGGTTAAGTGTACAGTGAGTAGAAATGCATTTTGTAGCCCAATAATTACATTTTTATGAACCTTCTGTTAGAGGTGAGGAATAGCTTAACTAGTAAAATGGAGTCGGAATGGAATTTGGTAATAGGGACAGAAGACCTCAAGTAACTATTTAAAACCAGCTGCATTAATAGAGGACATTGGATGCAGATCTAATACTAGCATAGTCCCCATGGTGTCTGTGATCCGCTTTGCGACTGGGTGAGCTTTCTTACTTTCTTCCTCTAGCAAAGGAGTGTTTAACAGTCAATTGTTGTAAACTACTACTAGTCTTCATATGGGTTGAAGATCCACCCCCAGCAGCAGCAGCAGCAGGACTAACGCTCAATAATTCTTCAGAGGAATCATGGTTAGTGGAGAAGTCATCTAGAATTAGGAACTTGGATACAGGACTAACTCCCATCACTTAAGGGGTTATTGATGATCAAGGTGTTGGGGGTGTAGATTGCAGGTGCTGGGATCTAGATGAGAGAAGGGAGGTAGATGATGCTGGACTGCTTGTTGTTATTTTTTGATGAGGATCCTAGATGGTTAAGGTCCCTTTGTCTACTGAGTGTGGCTTTAAAAACCCTACAAATGGCTAGACAACTGTTGTCAGGATTTGAGTAAAAATAATTCCTCACTTAAGAGGTGGATTTTTGGTGTTATGCCCAGACATGACAATGGCCTTTTTCTTATCACTGGCAAGAACTGCTGCAATCTTTGTTTGAAAGTGTATGAAAATAATATTGTGACCTGTGAGGTGGTCAAAATTGAATGGAAATGAATGGAAATTAGTGTTAGTAAGGTTAATAATAATGTAGCTACAAAATAATACCGATTATGTGATTTTAGCCCAAAAAATGTAATTTTGAAAAAAATAGCAAACCAAAACCAAAACACGCAAGGGCGGTTTTGGCAAAACCAAAACCCGAAGGTAATTCAGATCCAAAACCAAAACCAAAACACCGGGGTCAGTGAGCTTCTCTAAAAATAGTGATACCTCTGCTGTAACTCCACCTGATCCTACTATCAAGTATCAACATCCAAACAATGGTGGAGGATTATTATTAATTTATTTGAACGCTATAAAGACAACAGTTTTATTAACAAAGAACACCGTTGCTTGCAGAAGTCATGTAAGCATGGATGTCTAAATAGATGTGTATGTATTACTCAAGCTTTCCACTTTGCTGCTGTTTTATCAGTATTGTACAAAGTGTTTATAATCTGCACTTTACTTCAACGGTACCTAACTATATTATATTTTTTTAGGAATTGGGGCTGATTCAAAGTTCGGTGATGACCTTGCTTTTTGCTGTGAATTTCAATGGCTCTTTTTAGTGCATTGTCTGGAACCAGATCCGATATACTCATGTGTAAGTGATCACAGCCAATTTTTGGACACCTGGCGGATTTACCATTCTGAAGTTTGTCATCCTTTCAATTGCTTGTATCTCGTACGTGTTACCACATATTTTATTTTTCACTGGGTTCACCATCTCCAACCCGCCGGGGAACCCTGGATTGGTCTTGGCCTGATAAATGCACGCATTTATACAGCACTCGTCGCCATGTATTAGTTGTAGAATTACCACAGTTATCCAAGGAACGGGTGGAGCGATCAAATGAACCGTAACTGATTTCATGAGCCATCCTTAGTTTCACTGTACTTACCGTGTGCTCAGGGTGACAACGATCTCCTCGTCTTCATCTTCCAAAGCTTAGTCTGCAGGGGCCGGTGACACACCCATTTGTTTTCTGAGGTCTCTTAGCTATTCTTTAAACTGGACATAGTTATTGTCCTGCCTCAGGGCCTCCTCTGTATTATTCTTCTGAAGTGCATTGTATCTCTCGTGTACAAGCTCTCTTAAATCCGGTATCTCATCCGGTAGGTCACGTTTTAACTTAAGTACGGTCTCCTCAACTGCATCTATATATTGGTTTAAATCTCTGTTCAATGCACCGTATACCAAGATGACAGATTCCATGTGTCACGATACTGGTTTATTGAGGCTACTTAGTGGTATTAGCTCTGCTAACCAGGAGGCGCGGAGTCTAAACGTACCCTTGGTCTTCACCAGGGACCCTCGCAAGGAGGTTTGGAGTTCGCTGCAGGAGTACGCAGGTCACGTCCTCCGGGTCAGCCACAAGTGGAGTAGCGTAGACAAGCAATCCAAGAACAGGCTGCAGGTAGTACGGTACAAGGGGTCAGGACGAACTGTAGTGAGACAATCCGAAGTCAAGTCGGGCTGGCATCGCAGTACAAAGGGAGCAGTTACAAATGTAGTCAGACGGTCCGAGTCAATACCAAGGGAGCGATAATGCCAAGGGAAGATCCGCAGGGAAAGTCAGGACAAGCCGAGTCAGGAGCCAGGAATCCAATCAGGGTGCTGGAAAGCACAGTGGAACACTGGAGAAGAAGGACCATAACCTTGGATACTGTGGCCCTCTAATGGTGCCAGAGACTTACTGCTATAGGGACAAGCTCCCTCTCGTTGGTGGACAGAAATCAGCTGAGCCTCCTAGGCGTCCTGTTGCCTAGCAATGGTGACGCAAGCTACTGTGCATGCGCCCGGTGGTCTGGCGGAAGTACGTCATTCATCCCGTTGCCTAGCAACGGGACGCAACGTGCAAGGAGATCCAGCATCCGTCCCCGGTGCCAAGAGAAGGTGTGGGGACTACGCCTGACACCATGCTGCCCACATGTTCTGTGTCACAGTCTGTCTCAAGCAGATATAATGCCACTCCAGTTGTAATATCCATTCCTGTGTCTACATAAGTTTGGCAGTTCTTCAGGGATGAGAGGGAGGTATCCACAGAGGAGAAGGAGACTAAAGATGCAGCACGAGCAGACATGGTTTAATAATGTAGAGTTCATTTACAGCACTGTTAGGCTTAAGGAAGCTGAGCTATTGGTAGCTTAATCTGTGGGGGCCCAAACAATTCAAGCACTTCAGCCACAAAAGTGGCACCGCTTGTCACTGGCGTGCTTGGTTTGTTAAATTGTACTTATCCTTTTCAATATCTTACATAAGGGTGGGAGGGCCCAAGGACAATTCCATCCTGCAGCACTTTTTTTTCTGCCACTGCTCTATGGCAATGTTTCCTAGATGTGCTATGATCTACCGTGTGTTTGTGTCGTTGCTCTTCGCTTAGCATAGCATCCAGCCAGCTCACTGCAGTCTTTGTCCGAGAGTGGCTGAAAATAATATTGTGACCTGTGAGGTGGTCAAAATTAACTGGAAATGAATGGAAATTAGTGTTATTGAGGTTAATAATAATGTAGGAACAAAAAAAAGAGCAAAAAAATTACAGAGTCAAAACCAAAACCAAAACACAAAGTTAATCCAGATCCAAAACAATTAACGGCGTCCAGGAACGCCTCTATATAACAGCACATTACCCTCTGCTTAATCACCCTTGAAGAAGTCTCCGTCCGAGATGAAACGCGTTGGGACACCTTTTTGATCCATTCTGGTATCCGTAGACAGGAAGTGACTTTGCGCTCCACTGTGGAACGCATCTCACCCGCGGATTCCAGCATACACGATCCGACTGTTGCAACCAGCCTGCCTGTCCTGGAGTTCCATTCTGAAGGAGATCATTGGACCTTGATTCTCCTTCATCCAGCGATGCTTCCACGCCATTTACCAACATTTAGAGTGAGTTAGGTGGTGCACACTTCGGTCATCACTCCATTTTTTCATTTGTATTTTAGTTGACGTTTTATGTTATACATGGTTTCATTGTAGTTTATCGCTGTGGCCAACATTGGGTCTTATTAAACTGCTTTTTAGTCAACTCCACCTAGTCACATACTTTTATTCAGTCTGAGAATTGTATTTCCAACCACTATATTGTTGTTACCAATCATAGCACATATTACCAGCTGACATAACCCTCTTTTTTCCTCCTTCTCTTTTTTTACGTTCCCTTCTCTTTTCTCTCCCCCCCCCCTCCCCCCCTTTTTTTTCCTTTTCTTTTCTTTTTCCTTTTGAGGTTTATCCTGGCAAACGTGGACATGTGTGGATTTCTGGATTGATCCCTAATTGGTTTATTCTTCATTGACAGCAATTCCATATCCTGCGAGTGTTTTTCAGAGACGTTGTGTGTTGGTTTTTTTGTGGACTTATAGAGACAAGGATTTTTTTGTTTTTGTTTTTGTGTTTTTTCTCCATTCAGACTATCCTATAGTCCTATCCTTGGTATGCATTGATACACCACCTTTAGTTTTTGTCATTTCCAGCCATTGTATGTGATGTGTTTTATTTAATCTGCTGTAATATTCACCCTTTTTTCTTCATTAACACTTCGCGAGCGCAGTTGGAACATATTTATTTGGAAAGGACAATTCCATCCTGCAGCACTTTTTTTTTCTGCCACTGCTCTATGGCAATGTTTCCTAGATGTGCTATGATCTACCGTGTCTTTGTGTCGTTGCTCTTCGCTTAGCATAGCATCCAGCCAGCTCACTGCAGTCTTTGTCCGAGAGTGGCTGAAAATAATATTGTGACCTGTGAGGTGTTCAAAATTAACTGGAAATGAATGGAAATTAGTGTTATTGAGGTTAATAATAATGTAGGAACAAAAAAAGAGCAAAAAAATTACAGAGTCAAAACCAAAACACAAAGTTAATCTAGATCCAAAACCAAAGTCAAAACCAAAACACAGGGGTCAATGAACATCTATAATTTACAGCTCCCCAATTTGAGCTGTTTGTATGACAGTGCCAATGAGTTGATTGATCTACCAAACCATACATAGTTTCAGCAATCATAGTACATCTCTACTGTTATTAATTTCTTTTGTGTGGTCATTTTGTTGATTATACAGCAAAAGTAATAACTGTACATTACTACATTACATATGGTTTGAAGATAATTTTGATATAATCATAATATATGTTATGGAAATCATCAATTGAATTGTGAAACACAGCAAAAAAAATCAGGTCAGATAGAAGTTTAAGGTTTAGGGCTAGATTTACTAAACTGCGGGTTTGGAAAAGTGGAGATGTTGCTTATAGCAACCAATCAGATTCTAGCTTTCATTTATTTAGTACATTCTTCAAAATGACAGCTAGAATCTGATTGGTTGCTATAGGCAACATCTCCACTTTTTCAAACCCGCAGTTTAGTAAATATACCCCTTAGTCTGTAATTTTTAACACATGACTGCATAAAACTAAACAAAATTTGGCATAGAGTAGAAACATTTTGCAAAATAAGAGTTCATTATGTCAAATGTTCAAACAAATATTAGACAGTTGTTGGGAAGATCTATTTATTTCTTTTTACACAGATTCATCTTCAATGTATTAGCATATGGATTTTTTTCCTTGGGAACTGAACTAAACAATTTAAAATCCTGTAGCATCTATAAATACTAAACTTTTTCCTAGTAGTCCTTTAATATTTTCTACTAATAAATGAAGGTTATTATTTGTCTATGATTTCTACGGATATACTGAATTGCCTTGATTAAACCACCCTTTGACATATATGTAGAGGCACACACATATGGGCAGGGAGGCTGGACTGGGGGTAGGGGGGCATATGCCCACTGGGTCGGACAATAAGCATGTGTATCGGGCCACCTGTTTGTTCAGTGGGAATGTGAATTCCCCCCGCCACCCTCTCTAGCAAACTGCCTCCTCACTGACTTTTGGGCGCAGCATCATCATCCCGTCCCGATACTGTCACTAAGAATCTGCACTGAGAGGATGGCTGCAAAAGAAAAGAAGACATAAGGTTAGTAAAGATTTGTGTTTATGCAAGGGGACAGTGATGAGGAATGCAGTGTGATGGGTGGACAGTATTGAGGGCCCAGTGAAAATGAGGGAGGCAGTATGTGGAGAGCGACAGTGTGATGAGAAGGACCATGTGATAAAGGGGGAACAGTGTGATAAGGAGGGCAGCAATTTGATGGAGTGGCACAGTGTGATGAAGGGGCACAGTGTGATGTAGGGGGAACAGTGTGATGTTGGGACATACATTATTATTTGTTGCTCTTAACTATATAGTGTTATATATATACCCCATTACAATCAGCCAGGTATGTTAAAAAAAGGTGCTGTAGGGAGAAGATATAAAGAAATAAAATGCTATATGAACTGAAGTTTGTTTTTTGTTGCATTACTTATTTTCATTATTTAAGATATATCATTGATAATAATAAAGTATCAATGGGTTAAGCGACACTAAAATAGCCTCTTTATTATATTGATCAATATATATTGTATCGAAAACCACCCTTTAAGGATGGGCCACTAATTATGGGCCAATGCTATGGGCTTGCCCCCTCAGGCTAAAGTTTGCAGCTAGCCTCTGCATAGGCGAATTTTAAGTTGCTAAGAATCCCCAAAACAATCATACAATGAGTCACTAAGTCACTAATTTGTTTTTTGATCATACAAAGGCACAGCTGCTTTTATACAATACATAGAACTCTTAAGTGACTACAAATATCCTTTTTTATTTCCAGGAGAGGGTACATTACTGGTACTACAAAATTTCAATTAACAAGAACAAGTAGCTTGTATTTGTTAGGCTGCTAGTGGTCAGATAACGAACCTGCAGAACGGACTGGCGCAGGTCTTCTCCTATTGCGGCCACCTTTCCCGTAGAGCTAGGCGCGCTCACAAGTACTCGGATGCCCCCAGGACTTAACTCCAATGTAGTGTAGGTTTGTTATACTAACCGCAGCACAGGCCTAGAGACAGTATAGATGGTAAGGGATGGTCAGACGAAAGCCAATGTCAGGGGTCACTTGCTAGGTAGAATAGTCAGAAAACTCGCCAAGGGTTGGGGTCATGAGCAAATCAGCAGAATCCAAGGTTCAGGCCAAAAGGTCAGGGGCACAGGCAATAAGGCAAAATCCATTAAACAGGCAATAGGGTCAAAACAGGAGTCCAGAAGAATATCAGAGCAGGTCAGCACAAGTAACACACTAGGACGCTATAACCGGCAGGGAGGCTAAGCCCTCCCTGTCTTATATACAGAAATTGGCCAATCAGGGCTCAGCCCTGTAATGAGCAACAGGCAGCACTTCCTAATGAATGGTGATTCATTAGCCCGCAGGCCATACTTAGCGCATGCGCCCGGCTACAGCACTTGCCGGGGCGCAGCGTTTAACACACTCAGCGTCTAGGCGTTGCCTTGGCAACGGTTGGGCCCGAGTAACCGGAAGTGACGCCCCGGTCGTCATGACGATGGCCGGGGACGTCAATACAGGAAGGGGGAGAGTATTGGATGATTCTCAATTTCAGTTGTTTTGCCTTCATGCACACTTTAAAAAAAAGTAGAGAGATAAGCACCAATATATTATTAACATTTCTAAAGAAGTTTGAGACTTATGCCATTTTTTCAATCCCTAATGTTATAGAGCCCTAAGGAAAGTTAAGCAAAAAATTGAGTAAGTTTCTTACTCAAGTTTTATGGAAAAACCCATGTTGCAATGCAAGGGGTGCAAATTAGTTTATTGTTTTGCACATAAGGAAAATACTGGCTGTTTTTTCATGTAGCACACAAATACTTGATAGCTTATTTGTACACTGAAATTTAAAACTGATCTATGACAAGCCCTACCCCACCTATAAATCTGCCATCACATTTTAAATTTACTTCCCCTCAAATGCAACATGGTTTTGCCTTACTTGCTTACTTTTGCTTAACTTTCCTTAATGAATCAGGCCCATAGTAACTACTTTATTCAATAATATTTTAACTAAAAAAAATGAAATAGTTTAAAACATGTATCTGTCATTTTCTTTAACTATCCTCCTGCAAATCATTATCTCATTTTCAAAATCCCTCTGGAGAGCAGATGATTATAGGTTCCAGTCACACACACAGACACACAGTTTTCAGCACAACAAGTGATGGCAATGGGGGAGAAAAAGGGGTAGTATTTTACAGCACACAAAGCCTTTCTGCTCACAACATCATGTGCTATGTGCCTGTGATTGCCATGGCAGTCACTTGACACTGTGCAAAACCCGCAGTATTATTAACTGTTAAATAGTAGGATTGTTCACTGATCCCCATGTTCTGGTTTTGGTTTTGGTTTTGGATCTGGATTAACTTTTTGTTTTGATTTTGGTTTTGGTTTTAATAATGGCAAAACTGCCCTTGCGTGTTTTAGTTTTGTTTTTGGTTTTGGATCCCTATTTTTTTCTAAAAATAAATTGTTTGCTAAAATCACATAATTTTGGTGCAAAAGTGGTACAAGGTGGAATTGTCCTTGGATCATAAAATCAGTTATGGTTCATTTGATCGCTCCACCCGTTCCTTGGATAAGTGAGGTAATTCTACAGCTAATACATGGTGACGAGTCCAGGCTGGTTCCTGTCACAAAAAATGTCACTTGCACATAACTGTTTTTTTCCAATTAATATATCTGTGCATACTGAAATCATATATCTGAATACATATATTTCAACACACACATTATTTTATAAGGAATCATATCACACATTATTTTTTAAGGAATCATTTCACACATTATTCCTTTATACTTGCCAGCCCTATTATTTGTATTTCAGCAATGACAATTAGCAATTGAGCAATGGAGCTCTCCTCTTTGTGTGTTACCTATATAACACAACACAATTTGACTGCAGATTTAGAAGACCAAGCATGCCAGAGCTATTAATTCTATTTCAACAATGACAATTAGCAATGGAGCAATGGAACTCTCCTGAATGTCACTAGAGTCTTTGAAGAACACTGCTACCCCTCCTCTTTCTTTTCTACCTATGACGCTGCCCAACTGTACTAGAGACTGCCAGGAACTGTGCTAACCCTTCTGTGTCCCTCTGTGAAATGGCGCTGGATTACCTTGGAGGGCGGTACTTATAGAATCCAAAACTCACGAGATTCGAGATCTGATGACGTAACAATGATATTTTGCCTCATTTTCAATTCCGAGGGCGCGCAGACCTGCTAATTTTAGGTGTGTTCGTTTCTCCGGGAACCGAGCCTGAGCATCTCTATTAAGTTGCAACCTAAAGAAACAAATTAACTTAAGTACTAATTACCAAGATTTTTCTTATAGATTGCCATAGTGATTTACGTAAAAAAAACACTATATTTTTATGGGGTTGCTTCTTTAAGATATACTAGTCTCTATATTTATATTTCATATACTGTCAGTGTTATTGTCTATATATCAAATTGTATGCAATTGCTTACTAAAATGTCTTTCAAAAATGTTAGTGCCAATAAAATATGTATTTTTTTACACACTTCACCCAGTACATTTAGTAGGTAGAGTTTAGAAGACAGTATTGCTCAATTAGAACGGTATAAGTACAGGCAAATTAAAAGTAACCTTGTAGTAGACATGTAAAACTGGAAAATTTAAAAGGAAGGGTCATTAAGTGCTGTCAGAACTCACATAATTGTCAAATTCTAAAATACTTATTTGTTTTAAATTGAACCAGTAGTATTTGAATCTCATATTTAAAAGTAAATCAAATAATTATCGTCTACTGCACACTAAATATTATGGTGAAAAAGGATTTATAAGATTTAACCGATCATTATCCCTTCAATCTTTATGAAGCCCATGTAATTTACGGTCAAATATAATGTGTAATAAATAAAAAAATTAAATCTTATATTCATAATTAGGCTAAGATTCAGGTGTGCTATACAGTCATTTACACAACAGCTAGACATGATTTAGGGGGTTTCATTTTAAGAAAGATTTCTTTATGAATTTTCTGTATTTCATTTTATGGCTTCCCAAAAATAAGACACTTCATTATTTTGGCCAAATGTTATTCAAACATTTAGAGGGAGTGACCACAACAACATCAATGCAAACTCCTGTACAAAAGACTCTGGGCCTGATTCAAATTCAAACACAACTTCAAGTAAGTTGCACTTTTATAAAAAAGCACTGAACTTGAGCCTAGTTCTGATCATATCAGATTTAAATGTGGGTGGAATTACACTCTGTCTAAAAAGTATTTGTCATATGTAGACACTCAGAACAGACTGCAGTATATGAACATGCATATGTACACTAAGGGCTAGATTTACTAAGCTAAGTGGGGATGTTGCCTATAGCAACCAATCAGATTCTAGCTTTCATTTATTTAGTACCTTCTACAAAATGACAGCTAGAATCTGATTGGTTGCTATAGGCAACATCTCCACTTTTTCAAACCTGCAGCTTAGTAAATCTAGCCCTAAAAGTTCACATCAGAACGAATACAATTTTTTTTTTAACATCAAATAAAATGACAACTTTTAACAGTATAATCATTTACATAAATATTTATTTTCATTTTTTTTTTTATAAATTACATAAATAAGAATTATTACTGTGCATATCATGCATTTTGATAGTATATCTCATCTCAATTGTGTGCAGTTGTTCTGTGATAGGTATTTGCATGCATACATGTACCTTTTAATTCAAAGACTTTGCCACGTCACTCAACACTATCAGTCTGCATTTACACCTGCCCTGTAAATGATACTGGTAAAACCAAGTGTACTTTCAAACACAGGACTTGAACTAATCTGCCTCCCAAGTCATAAGGGGTAGTTAGTGTAATTTGTGTTCAGACATGAATTGCATATAATTGCGTTCATTGGCGTAATGTCCGTTTCTGGGAATGCACAGAGCTGTTTCTTTTTTTTTAAACAATATTTTATTGAATTTTCAAAGGCAAAAATACAATATAAATAAACCAATAATTATTTAGCATAGGTAAATATCAAAACATGGAGACAAAATATTCAACGTTATATGATACCTCTGAGTAAAGTTGTGGGGAGACAAACTAAGGGGGAGAATCAAAGAGGGATGGAAAAGTGAGGTAGGGCTTTAATAAGCAGCTATCAAGTGGTTTATCTAAGGTTAGGGGAAGGAAGGGGGGTGTCAGTATCGTTTTTTAAGGAACAGGTGATGGACATGGAAGGGAACACGTCATAATAATGTGTCCAGGGAGTCCATACGTTATGAAAATTAGTGTCATGTAATGTGGGCGTTATGCTCTCCATATGATAAGTTGCCCATATATTTTGTACAGTCTCTGATAGTGAGGGTGCAGTAGGTTGTTTCCAACAAGCTGAGACTAGGCAATTTGCAGCGTTAAGGATATGGCGTATCAGTTTCTAAGTAGGGTAGGAAATGTTAGGGATAGTTCTAGCAGAAGTGTGTATAGTGCTGTATCGGGAATGTTAACGTCAGTTATGCATGTTATAAACATATGAATAGCGCTCCAGAAAGGGTGTACTTTTGGGCAGGGCCACCCTATATGCAACAAGGTGCCTCTATGATCACAGCCTCGCCAGCAAACATCAGAGGATGTAGGGAACATAGAGTGGATATGTGTGGGGACCCAATACCATCTGTAATAAATTTTATAGGCGTTTTCTTCAATTTTGACTGAGATTAAGGTTTTTGCCAACTTCGATTTAATTTTGGACCATTCTTTCGGATTCATGGTCTCACCCGTGTCTTTTTCCCAAGCTAGTTTGTGTGGGTCTTTGAGAGGTTGATTGTGTCGTAGCAGAATGTGATATATAGTTCAGATTAGACTTTTCTGAGAGAGGGAATTATGGCAGAGGTGAGCACTGGTCCAAGGCCAGAGGGAGTTTAAGTGAGTTAAAGTAAAGGTGGAGGTATTGATAAAAGTCAGTTGGGTAGGGTTAGTGAAGTGCTGAGGGTTTGAAATGTGGGTAAAACTCACATGGGAGCAAGATTCCAGGCGAATAATAAATTAGGTTTCATCCAGTGATGAAACAAATGGTGGTCCTGGCCTGGAGTGAAGGACGTTGAATTCCACAGAGGGGATAATAAAGAGTGGCCGGAGAGTAATTTGCAAGTATGTGTGGCATGGTCCCAAATTGAAAGAGAGAATTTAATTGTGGGGGTTTGGGAAATTGAGGGGGGTCTCTGTTTTGGAGGTGTCCATAAGAGAGTATAGGGTGAAATAAATATGGTAAATCTGATTCACTCTGTGTCCATATTCGCTGGTAGGGAGGTAAATGCCATGTAATGCATTGGGAAAGGTGACTGGCTAGTTAGTATTTCTGTAGGTGCGGAACACCGAGTCCTCTGAATTTGATGGTAGTGGAGCATCCGCATGCGGATTCTGGGTTTACATCCAGCACATATAAATTTATTGATGGTTTATTGTAAATTAGTCAAAATATGGGCAGGTATGTGTATAGGTAGTATTCATCTTGATAGTGGCGATGCGGCCAAAACCAAGATATAATGTGTTTAGTCCAATAGCTGATGTCTGATTTAATGGAATCTAAAAGATGGGGGATGTTGGCTGCATAGGGTTAAGAGCATGTTTTTGTGAGATAGATCCCTAAATATTTAAGTTTTCATGTTTGCCAGCGGAATTGATAATTTGCTTTTAAGTGTTTGGACAGAAGTTGGTGTCATATTCAAGTCTAATACTTCAGACTTATCTGTATTTATTTTATAATTGGAAAGAGTGCTGTATTTTTTTATTTTTGGAATAGTTTAGGTAGATATATGTGGGGATTGTTACAGTCAGAATGACATCATTTGCGTAAAGAGCAATCTTATGTTCGTGTGTAGATGTTTTGATCCGAGTTAAGACGGACTCGGGCCGCTAGGGGCTCCATGATCAGGGCGAAGAGCAAGGGCGATAGAGCGCAGTCCTGGCGGTGCCTATTTGGATTGAGAAAGGCAAGGATGTATAGCCATTCGTTAGGACCACAGCCAAAGGTTTATAGTATAAGGTTGAGATGCCCTTACAAAAAGCCCCCTGAATCCCCATGCCCACCAGTGTTTGCTGCATAAACGGCCAGGCTACTCGATCGAATGCTTTTTCAGCATCTAAGGCCACCACCAGAGCAGGAAGGGCAGAACGGTTAGTATAAAAAATAAGATTGATAAGTCTGCTGCTATTTTCTAAAGCCTGTCAGTTGGGTACGAAGTCCAATTGCTCAGGGTGTACTAGTGAAGGTAATACCAATCTATTGGCTAAAATTTTTGCAAATAATTTCAAGTCTACGTTTAGTAATGATATTGATCTGTAGTTGCCTGCATTTGTAGGATCTCTATCTGGCTTGGGTATTACTACCGGTGGTAGTCATCAGAATTACACTGATGCCACCAACGACGACAACACCGACAAAATAAACTATAACAACCAAAGGCAGACTCACCCTAAAACTGACAATGTACAACACAGACCGGCTTGTGTTAGATCAAGAAACCTTGGGAAAGGCGGCAGTTTGTATTGACATCAGATTACACAGCGACTCACACTTTTCTGTACTTAAAGCGGCAATGCCAGCAGCCGCGGGTAATGTAAAACGGTATAGCCTGGTAAATTACCAGGCAAAGTCGTTGCCTGCTGGCATTGCCACTTTAAGTACAGAAAAGTGTGAGTCGCTGTGTAATCTGACATCAATACAAACTGCCGCCTTTCCCAGGGTTCATGATCTAACACAAGCCGGTCGGTGTTGTACATTGTCAGTTTTAGGGTAAGTCTGCCTTTGGTTGTTAAAGAGAGTTTTTCAATCGGATTTATTTATTTATCGGTGTTATCGCTGTCGCTGCCATAGCACTCGTAAATTCGTACCCAACCCATTACTACTATCCCTGCTCTAGTAGTAGCGCCATCAAAGTTTTCACCGGAGAGTATGGCATTGAACAACCCTAGGAACATGGGTATCAGGGAGAGTCGAAATTTCCTATAATAAGGTGCAGTGAAGCCATCGGGACCAGGAGCTGAACACCTCTTGAGAGATTTGATGGTCTGTACTATTTCTTCTTATGTAATATTTGTGTTAGGGGTTTCCAGTTGTGCTTCTGAAAGTTTGGGGAGATGACATGTATGGAGATATTTGTTTATGTAATTCTTCAGTTTTGTGGGATTGATAGCTGTTGATGGGATACTGTATAATGTAGCATAAAAATCTCAAAATCTTTGTGCTATGAGTTTCAGGTCATATATTAGGGAGCCATATACATCTTTTAGAGCCAGTATTCAATTACGTGTACGGCACATCTTAAGTTTGTGTGCAAGAATAATGTCTGCCTTGTTTCCACTTTCATAAAATTGTTGACAAACCCACAGAAGTAGATGCTGTTTTAGAGAGTATTTCATTTAATTGACCTTTTAAGGAGAGTAATTTTTGATATGTGCGTTTTTTGGGATATTGGTGATCCTGGGTGGTAATATAAGTTATTGGATTTTCAAGAGTTTTAAAACGGCCTTTTTCAGCATGTTTGCTGGCTACTGCAAAATTATTCATGGTGGATATTTTGTGAAGTTGGCGAGGCTAAAGATGGGAATCTCAGTAATATGTATGCATAAGGAGCGGAAGCGAAGAAGTGTGGTACAGGGTAAGAACACAAAGGGAGATCTAGAGGGAGATGAGGATTTGGACCCTGGTTCTATGCAAGCACAGGGTCGATGTGAAAAAAGAAACGGTGCTGTAAAAGCACTATCCTTTTGAGCGGGGGGTCAGTGGTTGGGCATGTGGGGAGTATAGGCACATCATGTGAAGAAATGAAGTTAAAGAGAGAACGAGAGGAGAACAATTGTGTATAAGTACAATTTCAAAAAAATAAACAAAAAAAGCAAAAACAAAAAACAAAACATGCAACAAGTGCATAGCATTTAACATATAAATAAACAAAAAAAATAGCCAATTTTTAATCTAAGCCCTTAACTTGATAAAGAATCGCTAGGCACGTAATATAATAAATTTAACATTTTTAGGTTTAAGTAATGTAACTGAAAAATATTAATTAAATCGGAACTCTCAACGGGATTTCAGGACCCTCCCCACACATGTTGTAAGTGAGGGTCGAGAGGTCCACGAGAGGGTCATCTTTATAAGAACATAAGTCTAAGTTGAAACAACTATTAAGTAGAGAACCTAAGAGTGATCATAAACAGATATATATATATATATATATATATATATATATATATATATATATATATATATATGAGCTATATATATTTATATGTGTTAATCATTATTAAACCTTTATTTTATACTCAGGCATTGCTAGAGAGTTTGTAGTAAGGTCACCTGAATATTTCAGATTCATTGCCATTTTGAAGTGGGAGCAGGTGTTTTAAGGTGTGAAGAAGTGGCAGTGGAAATCTGGTCTGGAGGAGGGTCTGGTAAGAGACCAAAGCAATACTTGGTTTGGTGTTTTTATGGAGTGATTACGGTCATCTTTAGTGACAATTAATTGGAAGGGAAAGCCCCATTTGTATTTGATTGAGTGGTTGCGAAGGTTCTTCATAATGTTAATTAAGTATCTGCTTTTCCGCAGTGTGGAGGTGGCCAGATCTTGAAAAAGTTGTATTTGAGAACCGGCATATGAGATAGCAGAAGTATTACGAGTTGAGGCCAATATTTGTTCTTTAGTTTTGAAATAATTCAAGCGAATGATCACATCTCTGGGTGGTTGATCTGGGTTAGTACGAGGTCGAAGAGCTCTGTGTACTACATAAACAAGAGTATGAATCGAACATGAATCAGAGCCACTGTATTACATGACATTGGCATAGTTTATGTACTCTGAATTACTGACCACTCTTTGCACCAAAAAATAAAAAACCTTTTGACTTTGTAAACAAAATGGGGAATATTTCACATAGTCTTTGCAGTGATTTTAGCGTTAGTATCTAGCCTCCTCCTTCTGGTTCAGGCCTTTCCTTCCCTCAATGGCCATATTATTTTGTTTACATGACAGTTGCCCAGTTCCTTTAGTCAGTAACAGCTTATTATCAGAGATAAGGTGTAAGTTGTCTTATGTTTAAAAGATGTTATGTATTGTATGTTTATATTTAGGAATTAATATATCAGAAAAGAAATCTAAAAAGCTGAAATCTGAGAACAGTTTCATTAAAAATATATTTAGGCAAATTTAAACAATTTGGGCCTAATTCATTAAGGCCCATAAATTCTGCACATGGCCAGAAGCAAACCATACACCAGAGAATGCAGCAATGTTCAATTCATCTTTGAGTGCAAAGGACCCTAACTACAACCTAGGATTTGAGGGGTGGAATAAGGAGAGGACTGAGAGCATACATGTAGCCAATGTACAGTAAGGGCGTGGCAATGTTGTGCGCATGCAGCAGCATCCAATTCAAGCTTTAGGCATCTCAAAGGTACATGTTTTTCTGTCATATCTCTGGCACCAGCTACAGGTAGCGAGGCTAAGGGGCGATTGATAGTAGCAATAGTCAGGTATGCGAGCAAGAACATGTGTTTGCAAACAGGAACAACTGTAAAAATTAATTTTATGTAAAGTGGACATTTATGACATCCTAATAAATGTATTTTATTGATTTAAATGTTTTATCATTAATGACTATATTATTAAATGGTGATATTGATTTATTTATTCTTTCCATATGTCCTTTTGGAACTTTATATTCCATATATATGTCCTGCAGTGTACTGTGTGTTAAAGCAGAGCAGACCTAGGGGTAAATTTATCAAGCTGAGAGTTTCCCGGCGGGTTTGAAAAACCAATCAGATTCTAGCTATCATTTATTTAGTACATTCTACAAAATGATAGCTAGAATCTAATTGGTTGCTATAGGCAACATCTCCGGAAAAATCTCAGCTTGATACATTTACCCCCTAGACCCTTATTTATCAACAGACATATCTTCAGATCCACTCCTTGTTGAATATGGACATATGTATGTCTGATTTACAAGCGATTTAAAAAAAATGCACAATATATTAGTTTTGCGTGTCTTAATGAGTCAAGCCCTTGATGTTTGTGAATTAGTTCATGAATCGCATACATTTGGCCATAATTTCTCCCAACATAAAGTTTTTCCCCTAAAAATCAGATCAATTATAGCTTCTGGTTTGTAAAAACTCCGATCAGTAAGGATCAAGAAATGTCACTTATCTATAGCTTTCTAAAAGGAGCTCCCATTCCCGCTTTTGTTTCTGTGATTAGCTCTACCCATATACATATGTAGAAAGCATGCTAACATTTCACATGGCACAACCTCAGTCATGCAAATTCACATTGACTCTTCAGGAAACACATCTCTGTATAAGGAGGCATGAGCCCTCCATAGCTGCATTGAAACATTAATTTTTCCATCACTGTTTATTGTCACTGACAGGTGTTTCAAGTTTCAGGGATCACAGCTAAGCCTCTGATTTCTGAGCCAGGGAGTGTGTCACTGGGATTCCCCAAGCATTATGAAATCCATCTCTTGGATATGACTTTTAGCTGGGATCTCTAACCAAAATATTAACTATTTAAAGTAAAGAAAGATGAGATGAGCACTCAAAATGAAAATAATTGATTAAGCATATTGTTGCCACTCGCTGGACAGAAAGAATGTATGAATTGCTGTGGTGTTATCATTTGTTTGTCTTGTGTATGGAAACTCTGTGGGGACTCTGATGTAAGCCTTGTTTCTCTAATCCAAATATGTTAAAATTTCTTGGTAGAATCATTCCGGTGATATTGTAAGTTAAAGTCTCTGGATTCCGGTCGTAGCTAGTGGTAGAAGGAGAAAGGGGCCTGATTCATTACAGCATGCATTCTGAGTGCAACTTGCATTCTTTATTCTACGCACATATTTATGACTTGCACACTTCCGAATTCAAAAATGGAACTCACAGCAACAAGTAAATCATACCCCCCTTATAGTTTCTAATTGATGAGCTTTGATAGCTAGTTTGATAATATTTTCAAGTGGGGTGCACTCACACACTTATAATACATTATACAAGAAAAAGAAAATAAAGAAAGGTGTATAACCAAGCACTCAATAATCAATTATAATACAATAAAACAGCAATCTATACATTAAACAGAGGTCTTCCTTGTAATTTCAGGGTCTCTTACTTTATATAATAATAACATTAACTCAAAATAATTATTTCAAAATTAATTGCGAAGTGTGTATAGGAAATTCTCTGAATGTTGATATTAATTACAAATGGCAGAAATGAACTACCATAATACGTTGCTGAAAAGGAATTTGAACATATATCTTATAGTTTATTGATTTTCCATAATGCTCTTTATACAGACATCTAGTTTTGCTGTCAGTATGGAATGTATTAATAAAGACTTTTATTTTACATAATGTGTCTGTAACGAAACTCACTGTTTATGCCTCCATATGATCTCTCTGTGCCTCTCTCGGCACTTCTCTGCAGCCAGGCTCGAATCGCACTGATTGGATACTCAACTGTCACTCGTTCCAGCGTCTGTCTGTAGTGTTGTGATCGGCTATCGATGCAATCACATGATCGGGTACCCAGGGCAGGAGTTTTCAAACTGCTTCCTATTTAAACCTGCACTGACACTTGCTCGGTGTCAGTGCAACTCGTTTGCTGTGCTTCTGACTTTCAGCTCTCCTCAACCGCTACCTAGCTGCTAACTATACCCTTGGATCATCATGTACCAGTATCGCCTGTCTGACAAAAGTCTGTGGAACTTTCTTGAGTACCTCGCTACCTGATTTACGGCGAGTCTGACTACTCTTGGCCTGATTCCAGTGTACCAGTTCCTGGCGTATCTGACTACTCACTGCCTGATCTCCATATACCAGTTCCCGATGTGTCTAACAACTCTTGGCCTGATTCCAGTGTACCAGTTCCTGGCGTATCTGGCATCTACTAAGGAGAGTAGAGAAACAAGAGGCCAATCAAGAACGCCTCATGCAGTTTCTTCAGGGTCTCTCTGTCCAGCTGGATTATGTACAAGGCACCCTGGTATCATCATTCCAAACAGCTCCAGTGGTTGAGTCTGCTTCGGTTACTGTTTCCACTGCTACTTCACAGTTGCGCATTCCTAACCCTCCAATGTTTTATGGAAACCCTAAGTTATGTAGAGGATTTTTAATTCAATGTGATATACAATTTGAATTACTCCCAGCTAATTTTCCTACCGAGAGGGCCAAGGTGGCCTATATTATATCTCTCCTGTCAGGCCAGGCTCTCGCCTAGGTCTCTCCCCTGTCGGAGAGAAATGATTCTCTTTTGTTGGACTATGTTGAATTTCTGAAAGCTTATAAAAAAGTTTTTGATCAGCCTGGACAGATTTCTAATGCAGCCACAGGAATCCTTCAATTACGGCAAGGATCTCAGTTTGTCGAACAATATGCTATTCAATTCAGAACTATGTCATCAGAATTTTGTTAGAATAATGAGGCCCTTGTAGCAACTTTTTGGCAAGGCTTATCAGAAAAGATAAAGGATGAGCTGACTTCTCGGGAGCTCCCTTCTTCTCTGGATGATCTTATCTCTAAATAATTCCTCTATAGAAGATATATGAAATATGTATCTCAATTTTGCGAATATACATACAATATAGGAAATACCTTGAAATTTTTTATTTTTATTTTCCCTCTAGATAATTTTTATTAGGACACTTGATGTCTGTTCCATTTATTCATATTGGAGGTCTGAAAAATTTATGACAATGTTTCCTGGCAATGATTAAACTATGATTACAAATGATTGGTCATTACTTACCTCAATCATTCTAAGAAAACAGTGATTGGCCGTATTAACTAAAATAACTACTTGTGAGCAGCAAATGGGTAATTCCCATGGCTAAGCCTATAAGGCAAAACGTACTTTGGGACGCATGTCAGGAGTGACTTCCCAGACCCAGAAGTCCGGGAGCCGGCAAGTGGCGTGTAGCCGTATCTCTCCAAACAAGGCATGTTTAGTATATGGTAGTGTGACCGAATAGGAGGCATTAGATTATTGTATTGAAATCAGCTGGATGTATGCAGGGAAATTAGAACAGTGCAGGTTGGATCATGAACGTTGTGAAGGGAAACCCACAAATAGGTGACTAATAGGGTTTGCCAGCCAGGTAATCTGTTATGCAAACTGGCTACTAGAGAGAGAGATAAGATTGTAAAGAGTGCAAGTCTAGGAGTGCTGCATGTGTGAGCTGTAGCCCTCCATGGACATTACAAACCTATACACTACAAAATCAGTCTCTTGTTTAAGCTACTATATTGCCTTAATTCAATCTGTCAGCTGGACACATATTAACATGATTAGAGAATTTTTTGGGAACAGTATTTGAAGGACTCTAATCATACAATCTGCAATCAGTCAGTAGTGGGAATTATACTGAAGTATTTTCTTCAGAGTTATTTCAACTGGACATTCCCGGATCCTTTGCTAAACCAAAAAGGATTTAATCCGCAGTGTGCACTTCCCGATCACTATAAAATTGGAGTGAGATTTCTTATAGAAATAGTGCTGTTTTGCTATACAAGGTGGATTGTTATATGTTATTATAATGATGGATAATCACGTTTTATACTAATTTAATAAAGTTGTTTTTATTACATTGTGGTTGGTTGGTGTTTAGTACAGACAAGAAAAAAAGATTTGTTTTTCTGTTATTGGATTGGTGCACACTAATCTGAAAAAGGGCAGCTATTTTTCTGTCTATTGTGCCATTTCACTGCTTCCATTATCCTTATTGTATATAATAAAAGTATTGTTAATCAACCCTTGGCCTATAGAAAAATCGTAATGAATCATTTATAATATCCTCTTTTTATGATTATAAATATTTATATCGCCCATTAAAGCACCCAATAATTCCCCTAGATACAGGTCTAGGTGTGCTCTCTTTCTCCTCTTTTTGACTGATAGGGTTACCATCCCACAGGCATCTAAATATGAAAGGAAGCCCTGTGGAAAAGGAACTAAGAAGGGGATCTCTTCAGTTAGGAGAGACAGCTAATTGAACACAACCATTTTTGTATTCATTGCCCACCCCCTCACTCAACAACTATTACTGTTGCATATATATGAACATTATGAGATGCAATTTAAATTTTTGCTCCACATTGTATAAGTGAAATGTTGCCAATATGAAAATAATAAAATACTTAATGTCCTTAACACTAATAAACAATTCTTGTGAACACCCTGTTTTACACACATGCAGACTAGATGTGCTTAGTAATTGCACTCCCCCGAAGGGTTTCTCCTATTTTGCCATCCTTAATCAGAGGAACTTTTTTGATAGAAATGAATCATTTCTCTCTAGTTCAGTAATGTGTATAACACAGCTACAATATTTTTAAGCAAGCTATGTTTGAGATATTTATATAATATAATGTGTTATCTAATAGCATGATAAGATCTTACATTTACTCTTGATATATATAAGTTGGAACATTAGGGAACAAAATGTAATTCTTAACAACATGATAAGATCTTACATCTATACTGTGACAAATTGAATGGATGTGTTAGATGCTAGTTGAATGGATGTGTTAGATGCTAGTGAAAATGTATTAGAATTTCAATAAAATAGCAACACAGGTGTTTGAACTTACAACAGATTTTATTGAATTCATAAGGATCACATATAAATGGACCATGAAGAAATACAATTCTACAAATGTCAGGATAACACACCATCTGTACACATTATACACTGGCTTCACTGAGTGGTCTGACAAACTTTTAATTCACTTTTTTCTTTATTTTTCTTCACCTATCTGATTTTAATATATTCACTTTTTGAGACCTGGATAATGATCAAGTACCAACCTCTTTTAAGTGATTACTAATAAAAATGTTTTTTATGAATATTAATTTACTAGAGTGCTCTAATATCCAACTCTATTTCTGAATCCATATTATAAACTATGTATCAGTCCATGTGGTGCCAGAGGAGGTGGAGAGAATCAATATTCAATTTCCAGCTCCCTCTGTGATGTCAATTAATTTATTCACTGCACTGGGTTGAGGACAAGAAATGTAAAAGTTTTGTTGTGGATAGTACTATCTCTGTTTTCTGGCATTGTTAGGTTGCCAGTGAACAGACACAAGTCTGTGTGGGAGGGGGTCTTTGCCGTGGCTCCCATAGCTACATTTTAGCTGTATTGCATTATGTATCACTGCAAGATATATAATGATTGAAATAATACATAGACCCCTTTAAACATTCCACACCTCCCCAACATTTTTTCAAAACAGAAACCCCCACAATTTCTTCTTCCACCACAATTTCTCCACTAATTTCTACCCAAAGTAATCACTGAAGGCATACAATCCCCAATATACTGCTATCCTCAGACTAACACTAAACAACATAATGCTACTATCACTGCACACATGTGATCCCGAATATGTTCCTACCAATGCTAAATTGAATGTCACTAGAGCCAAAGCAGACATGCTAAACCCAATATGCTCCTATGCACAGACTCATGCTAACTTATATGCAAGGCCAGACTGGGACTAAAAACCACCCCTGGCATTTGAAGCATATAGGCCCACCTCTGTTGATGAGCAGGAAAAAACTGGCGGCGCCAATGGAGTGACCACATTATGTTGGGGGTGTGGTCAACATGAGGCATTGATACATACATTATAATAAAGCACTACATTTATCAGGCCCTCCCCATCCACATCACGCCACCCCCCACCCCAGAAACACATTACAACACCCCCAGCCCACTGTATCTATGCTTCTGATGCTGCCAACATCCATCATGGTGGGAACTTCCTGTAGAGTGAGCAGGGAAGCTTTAAGTCTCACAAGATTAATAAATCTGATGAGACTTAGAGCTCCTCTGCTTGTTCTGCAGGCTGTGTCCTGTGCGGGGACTGGGAGCAACTATCAGATTCCTCCTGCTAACCAGAGCTGGATTAAGGCTCAAGGGGCCCTAGACACTTAAGACATGGGGGCTCCTATGATGTAATATGGTTATTAGACACATTTTCGACAAATACACAGGCAATATTGTGAGCACCACTCTTAGGTGCACCCAGTTCAGCCTTCACAAGCAGTACAATGTGAAGTAGGACATACCTCCCAACTGTCCTTGCAGTCAGACCAAATCCTGACTAAGCGGGACAGTCACCCACCAAATTCAGGACAGTTATCACTTTCACCCCTTGTGGCTGCTGGTGTCTTTAGATCAGTTGCTGCTTGTCTGGATCCTGGAATGATGGGGGCGCTATTTGGAAAAAAAATGGGTATATGAAATTTAGAAAACTCCAACCAGCACTTGTGTTAAATGAATATAGCACCCACGTTTTAAAATTAGGCCTCACTCCAGCCCCAACATTGAAATAAAAGTATTCACATTTGATAAATACATCTATTACCCTGCACCTAGCCCTGACATTATATAGTATATACATTTAATGTATAGACCTATTTCCCTACAACCAGCCCCAACATTAATATAATAGTATTCCCATTTAATAAATAAACCTATTTCCCTCCCTCCAAACAACCCCAGCAAGAAATTAAATAGCATTTACATTTTAAATATAACCATTTCCCACAACCATCCCAGGCATTAAATAATTCATAATCACATTTAATAAATATACCTCATTTTCCCCAAACAGCCCCACATTCACTTAATAGCTCCCAAACCATCCGAGCATTAAATTAAATTAAAGATCCAATCACCCATCTTAAATTGATAGGACCACTATTAAAATTAAATTGCTCCACCATCACCCCACAAATAAAATAGCACCCAATAATTAGCCCCTACATGTAATTCACCATTAGATTAATAGCCTACCTTCCACATTATATTAAGACCCCCCCCTTCCCTCGCACATTATATTCATATACTGTCCCCCACACACATTGCCCATTTTTATTTCCCCCATCCTACAGCCATTGTTTCCCCCCCCCCCTGCAGTCATTTTCACTTTCTTCCTCCCCTGGAGACATTTTCACTCGCTCCCCCCTTCCCCCTGCATACATTATCACTCACCCCCCTCTTCCCCATGCAGTAATTTTTACTTATTCTACTCCCCCCTTCCCCCATGCAGTAATTTTTACTTATTCTTCTCCCCCCCACTGCAGTGCCTGTCACTATCCCCCCCTGCACCATTTTACCTATCCCCCGAATGGAAGAAAAAGAGTAGAAACCCATTGAGAACATCAACTTACCTCAGCACTCTGCGTCCTCAACAGACCGCGCATCGCGAAGGCTCCAAGCGCAAAGTAAAAATAAAAAAGCGGCGGGACTCGGAAGCACAAGGTACCGGACTGGCCCATACAGCCATCGGCCCTTCTGGCAGAAGTGTCAGAGTGCCTGTCCGGCCCTGCTAATATGCTACTACTGTCACTGCAGGAAAGCAAGTTTGCTTCAATAGTCATACCCATGCTCTAAACTATGCTCCTCAGACAAAGAGATGTGCACTTTCCATTGTAATAGCATCCTAACAGCAATCAGCCCATCATGCTAAGCATTAAATAAGCACACTTGCCAACCACAGCGCCCCCTGATTCCAGATCCCTTTGACCCTCCTCCAGTCCCCAAGTCCCCAAAACACACATCCATATCACCATCCAATTGGCTGCAAATTACTCACAAATGTGGATCGAGATTTACTGCCTGCTGTTGCATTGGATCCCCATTTCTTGAATTTTAGCCACATTCATCACCTGAACCTTCAGCCAGACAAGGAAGATTGCGGAAAAAGAACACTGAACACTGTGGCTAGCTACCGCAGTATCTTCAAACCCGATCAAAAAAGGCTCTTATAAGAGCTAAACATTAGAAAGTATTTTCCTCATCCTGAACACTGTGCTGTACTGCGCTTGTGCCACCTACACTAACTACTGTATGTCCTGAGCAAATTGCTAAAATACATCTGCATACAAAACTCAAGCGCTTATTACACTGTACACCACCATGTGCAATGTGCAGATTGCTATAAACACCCCATTCTCATTAGCAGCATAATTAGCTGTAAACAACACTGCTTTTATAGAGATCAATTCATCCCAAAAGCGTAGCACATTAGAGTAATCTTTTACCACTTATTAGAGCAGGTCACCACATTAAATTTTGCAGTTTTATCTTCCATTACTTACTGCCAGATAACAACATGAGAACCTACCAGTAGATTTAGAGCCTACAAAGCTAAGTTAAAAATCGGTCTGAGAAGCAAGCTGCATGGAAAATGTGTACTTCTTCAGAGAGAACTGACATATTCGCCTCCTCCATCCTCATATGTAACATCAACTATCCTGCATATCCTTCACAACACTCAAGCACAGGGACAGTAAGTAAAGAACACATGGTAAGCCTTTTCTCTCCCTTTCACCTTCTTTTTCACTTTTTTCCTTAACAGATCATACCTCCCCCATTGAAAGATAGCACCAAGATGGAAACACACTAATAAACACAACTCATTGCACCCTGGAACTCCATGTCTATCTCATTATAAAAGGACTGCAGATCCTACCACCTTCTAAGTGGCCGCAATATTCAGTCATTTTACCCAAGCATACATTCACAAATGCAGATGGTCTTTCAAACTACACTCTATGTGTAACTATTTTATTATTATGCTCACTAATCTACTTTTACCTTATTTCACTCAATCATATTCATTTTTGTGGGGGTATTTAGCTTGTCTTTTCTGGAGATACATTTTTAAGCATTAAATTAAAGTGTGGTTTTCTTTATTATCTAATAACTATGTCCCTGTTAAAGTTAGAGCAAGTTTGTAGTTTTGAAGTGTAAAATTTTTCATATTTGCATTCAACTCTATGACCTTTTATGAACAAAGAACATGATTTGCTGTCATAGAACTGTCATGTGGCGCTTAGCATGAGACTGCATTTTAGAGTGAAACTGTTTTCTGTCCACGAAACACATGGTTCAAAACCTATAATTTGTTACTGAAGGTTTGATTGGTGCATAGTAAAGTAAAAAAAGATGTTTTGCTAATGTGCAAAAGTAGGGTGCTCTACTTCCTGCGGATATCTCATGTAAGGAATTACTAGAGATCCCTGTATTTGTAAACTTGCCCTTAAATTTGCCCTTTTCCAAGATGGCCAGTATGACATCAAAGAGAAACCATCTTGGATGCTCTTTCCTGTTTGGGCCTATAATAGGCAATTCCTCGATCAGACATGTGTTGGAGTATTCTGCCTCCTCAGCTCCTGATACTTGCCACTCTTCATTGCATATGTGACTAACCTGGCTAACATCTGAATGACCGCTTGTGTACTGACCTGGCATATGTCTGATTACACGCTTGTGTACTGGCAATCTTCTGACTATTTGCTGTTTATCTGTTTGAGTATTGGACTTCAGATAATACCACCAGTATCTTTACATCTCCATGGTAACAGAGGCAATCAGTATGTGAGAGTTTGAGAGATCTGTGTGAGAAGCTGGTGGGCATATTGGGTGGCATGTGTGAGAAAAACTACTGGGAATTTGGAGTGACATATAAGAGGAAGACTGGCATGCATATGGTGTGACAAGTGAGATAATAGCTGGTGAGCATATACTGGTGACATGTGAAAAAAAACTGGTGCGCATAAATGGTGGCATGTCATAGAAAAGCTGGTAAGTATAAAGGGTGGAATGTCATAAAAACTGGACAGGGTATGATATGAGAGAGACAAATTGGAGGTGATAGATGAGAGAAAAATTGGTGCAAAGGGGTGGCATGTGAAAGAAATGTCATTGGACATATGGGTGGCAGACTATAAAAGCTGGTGGGTATAAGGGGTGGCATGTGAGAGGAAAGCTTATGGGTGTTTGGGGTGGCATTTGAGAATCTTTTGGGCATAAGCAGTGGCTCTATGGAAAGACATGAGAGAGAAAAGCTGGTGGACAAATGTTGGGGACATGTGAGAGAAAAATCTGATGTGTAAATTCCAGTGACATGTGAAAGAAAAACTATTGGACATATGGGGTGGCATGTTAAAAAAAAAGCAGTTGTGGATAAGAAGTGGCATGTGGGATAAGCTGGTGAACATATGGGACAGCATGAAAAATTGATGTGCATATGCATTGGTAAGTGAGAGACACCCTGGTGAGCATATGGAAAGCACATGCTGGTGGCATGCAAAAAAAATGCTGATGGCATTTATAAGAAGTAGGTGTGCAGTGGGGAATGCGTGAGAAGATGGTGGGCATATGGAATGGCAGGTGAGAAAATCTGGTGGGAATATAAAGTGCCATGTGAGAAGCAGATTAGCATATGTAAAAATAAGGTGAGCAAGGGGTGACATGTAAGGGAAAAACTGGAGACATATAGGATGGCACATCAGAGAAAAGATGTTGAGCATATGGATTGTGCACAGGAGTGATATGTGAGAGAAAATCTGGAAAGCATACATTGCATGTTATTGCATGTTAGAAATTCTGATGGACATAAGGGGTGGCATGTGAGACAAAATCAGATAAACATATATGAGAAGCTGGAGGGCAGGGCGTGACATGTGAAATAAAAGCTAGTGGGCGTATTGGGTGGCATTTAAGAGAAAATCTGGTGGGAATCTGAGGTGACGTGAAAGAAAAGCTGGTGGGTATGTATGAGACGATGGTGGGCAGAGGCTGGCATGTGATAGTAAAGCTTGTACACCTGGGTAACATATGAGAGAAAATGCAAGAAATACTGGTGGTCATAAAAGAGAAAAGTTAGCGAGCATATAGCATAGCATGTGAGAAAATCTGCTGAATATATGGCGGGGCATGTGATAAAAAAAGCTAGAGATCATATGTGGTGGCACGTGAGAAAAGGCGGCAAACATATGGCGTGGCATATGATAGAAAAGCAGGTGGACACATGGGGTGCCACATGAGAGAAAAGCTGGTGGGCATGTGTAAAAAGCTGGTTGGTGTGGGGTGACTAAGGGGATGACAGAGGGGGTGACAGAGGGTTTTTAGAAGGGTACAAACCATTTTGGCTCCTGAAGCGAAAGAGATTGTATATAAACTATTCAGTGCACCAGGCCAAAGTCCTCGCAGGTTCAACAATCAAAGTGGAACCTCCCATGGCTAATTTGCCTGTTGAAGTTCTGCCTCACACATTGCATGAAAGTATTTGCAGCTGACTGGCCACTAGGCAAACTGGAGTGGCACCTTCAGAAATATTGGACATATTCCCCTAATCCAACATTATGGTAAAGATAGTGGACAGCTGAAGTGTACAATGGCAAGCTGAATGTGGATTGCAAAAAAAAATAATAATTTCAAAGCAATACTGAAGAGGTGGCAACTTACACCAGGTGCTTTGTACTGTCAGACACTTATCTGGACCAACAGGTTTAAATATTAGGTATCTGGATTACAGCTCAATATTGACCCAATAACAGAATATCTAAAGACCAAAAGCCACACATGGTGTAAGCTCCCTCTCACAGTCACTAGTAGGATCAGACTAATTAAAATGGTGATCTAACTGAAGTACTTATACCCCCTCCAACACTCCCCGGTGCATCTACCGTTTAAGGTTTTCCAAAATATTAATAAACTTCTCATTTCCCTGACCTGGAGTGGTAAGAGAGCTAGGGTGTGCTTTAACACATTATGTAGGATCAAAGATTCAGGAGGATTGGCCCTGTCCAATCCTAGAATTTATTATCTTGCTTCCCAGCTTACATATTTGGTCTCCTGGTTAGGCAATACCCAGAACACCACTCTTGGACACTTCTTGGGCGAGCAGATGGACCCCTCCCTTGAAGCTTTGCAGGTTTTGTTATCTAAGCACAGACCTAGTGAAGTGTCCCCTATAATACGACAGGCATCTATTATTTGGGTAATATCACATGCTCTTATGGGAGGCGAAGGGTTAGACCCAGACACTTCTTGTGGTTCAATACTGTTTTCAGGAAGCTAGTGGAGTTGGAGGGTTCAGTGATGTGGAAGGATGCTGGAATTCACACCATTGGTCAAATGTATATAGACAGTCTATTAGCTACATATGTACAATTGTGAGCGACTTTTTCACTACCCAACAACCAATTCTTTTGGTATCTACAGCTAAGACATGCACTGAACGCCCAATTCCCTGAAGGTTTGCTTCATATGCTTCTCCGATTAAAAATATATTACAATCTGCAGGGTCAACTATTTCTGTGCTCTATTCCTTATTGTTACCTTAGGTGTCCCCGAGAGGATTAGATCTGCTCAGAATAAAATGGGAAACCGATCTAGGGGTTCTTTCTGATGAGGATTTTCCACTGGTGGTGGTGGGAAGTACTAGACATGCCACATCTTGTCTTAGGTTTCAGCAGATCCATTTTTATATTGTACACAGAGTATACTTAACACCAACCAAGATGCACACAATGGGACTGCGCACCTCTTCAGAGTAGCCCAAGTGCGGTATAACTGAGGGCACTTTTTGGCATATTTTATGGTCATATTCAGTTGTCCAGTCCTTCTGGGACCAAATATGGAACTGCATCTCCTCCACACTACATGTGACCCTTTTGTTATGCCCTAAGATCTGTCTATTTGACACTGCATTAGAAGAAAGTTTAAGTAAACTACACTTCAAATATATATTTACCTTAACCTCCCTGGCTAAGGTTATTATAGCAAGGGGATGGATGACAACTGAACCACGTAGTGTACCTCACTGGATTAATCTCATTACTGAAGTATGGAGACATGAGCAGTTCATATATGAAATTAGAAAGGCCATGCATAAACACCATTAGATATGGCATCACTGGTATGAATAAAGTTATGTTATCCACCCTCACCAGGATGATATGGTGGATTTTGGGAGTCACCAGGTGGATGGTTAATTCTCAGCACTGTGCAGCTTCAATTGATCTGACCTGGAGTGTAGTGATGATATAATCACCCTAAAAGTTCACTAGATATCACTGTATGATGTTTATAGTGACATAGGCAGAGATAGATGTTAGTTAGATTAGATGTTAAACATGTTATTTGTATGTTGTAACTAAAAAAATCTCAATAAAAATACTTTATGTAAAGTAATACTGAAGTGCACAATGGCAAGCTGAATATGACTGTAAAACAAACATAATGTTCAGAGCAAAACTGCAGTGTTCAGACTGTCTGTGACTGAAAAACAGACACAACATTCCGTGCAAAAGGATTGGAAAGATTAAACCATAAACCTTTCTTACTTCTCCAAAAGCAGAGCAAATTCACTTAGATTTACTGCAATGTCTCTGGTCCCTGCCCGATGACACTGGAAGCATCAAATACCTGGCAATACCTCTGGCGGTAGTGGCCTGGTTCCCCCCCTTCATCAGGTGATCCTATTGGAGTGGGCTAATGGCAGACTGAGGTGCTCCCTTCCACAGACCATACAAAGCGTGTCTGGCTGCAACTGAGGGATTCAATAAACTAACAAAAGCTGTGTCTGCTTATGGCAGTCATGCAAACAAATTACCCAGGTCTGGCTGGAAAAATCTGAAGATTAGGCTGGACTTCTGCCATATAGAGGAGGAGGAACTTTGTAGGAACTATATTATTAGAAGTAAATTTAAAAGTGCAAAAGCTACTGCCAACACACTCTAAAACCACATCCTATTCACTTTACCCAGTGGAAGAGAAACAAATCTGGTGGGCAGGGGGGTAATGTGAGAGAAAAGATTGTAGAGGGTTGCATGTGATGGTAAAGCTGTTAGGGAGGGTGGAAAGTGTGAGAGAATAACATGCACTGGGAAGGGTAGTTACTATGAAAAATTACTTCACAAAATGGAACTAGATATGTGGAGTAGGCACCCAACAGGTTGTGGAGTGCAATATGCGAGAACATGCTTGGTTATTTGGGATTAAAATAAATAAGGGGAAACTAGATAAGTCAAGTGGGTTTTATCTGCAGCCAAATTCTATGTTTCTAAATGTGAAAGCATAAACATTTCAACTCTGTTCAATGCACAATACAAACATGGGGGTGTATTTGTAGAATGTACTAAATAAATGATATCTAGAATCTGATTAGTTGCTATAGGCAACACCTCCACTTTTTTAAACCATCAAACCAATATACCCCATCGTGTCACATCACATCCTGTGGTTAGCTGAAGATTCAGCATTATCATGGTGTGAGATTGTTTTAATTTTTATTACTTTTAAAACATATGCCCCACATTTATTCCACTCGGTCCTGATCTATGGATGCTAATTTATTTACATATATATGCAAAAATTAGGAATTACTTGCTGGAGCCTGGTTTATGAATGTACCAAAATTTGACTGAAGAGAAACCCATATTGAGGATTTAGAATTTGTTAGTGAATAGCTCAAGTTTGAGCAATAGTACGTTTATTCGTTAACTTAGGCTTTAATAAAGTAGCTGGCTAATTTTACAATAGACCTTATCCTATGTAGAATCTTTCACTTTCACCGGAATTGGCCTAAATTTAGCTCCAATTTTTGCAAATTGCAGATGTTCGTTATTTAAAATTTGTTTAAAGATAAGTTTTGCGTTTAAACACATTTCTGTCGCTTAATATCGTCGATTTGCAAAAATCGGATCTTAATACTTTTATCCCCTGATGTCTCTCAAGTTAACTGGTTTTGCCAATGATGCAAATCCTAACCAAAATAGTATAAAGACCAGCCTACACAATGAAGTCTATGAATATCCTCCTATCTAAAAAACTGGCTACATTAAATACCAGTTCAACTTCCTTAATTATATCTCTTTAGTAGCTTCAACTTTATTTTGGGTGGTGTATCTTTAGCATCAATTGTGGAACAAGGGTGAATTCTCCATGATGTTTTAAAGGTTTTAAATACTAGAAATTGTGCAATGGTGTGTGATTGACACACTGGGCCTGATTCATCAAGGCACGTATTCTGAGACCAACCCACATTCAGTATTATACTCATGTTTCTATAATTTGCATACTCTCAAAATCATCAAGGAACAGATCTAAAGATATGTAATTAGATGAATTAGGCTGCAAACCATTTACACCATGCAAAAATTAAAAAATTGGCATGGGCTACAACTGCGCTCAACTGCGGAAGTGTGCCATTATCGACTACAAGGCTTAGATATGTTAGAATACGCTAGGCATTTAGATTGCCTGCTTGCTATAAATAGGATGCTTGAGCTTGCTTTGCAGGGGAGCTCTTAGAAGCGGGCTTTTCGTCATTTACCAGGGTTTTGATTTTATTTAAATCCTACAATGTGTTACAGATGAAAGACCCTTCATGTAGGTGACTAATAAACATGATCAATGGTTGTTTAAATATTTTGTGGCATTACAAATGATGTTTACACTTGTATCTGTGTTTTATTTTGGGACATTACAGGTCCCAGCTTGGGCTTGCAGCCATGAAGTATGCTTGTGTTTTTAGTACTAGTAGTCAACAAGGGACAAAATAATTTGATGCATTATACTATTAATGTTACCCCTCACACACCGGTCAGGGGCGTGGGAAGGGACATAGTGCTTTCATCACAGGGGTGAGTACCCCTGGGGGGGAGGGCCACATCTCCCTAGGTATTGCTGATTACTCTGGGGTTGCTTGATATTATGACAGGGGGACACCATGCTGCAGGAGGCAAAGCCTAGTGCTGGTAATGGTGAAATTGGGGTCAACACATGTTGTTTGGCTCCCAATGTTTTGCTAGTTCTTCTCGAGGCTGGCAGCACTATAGATGTTTCAGCTGTTTTGGGGGTCCCATATTTTTTGTTTTTGCTTTTTACTTTATCTGAAAAAATGTTAAGATTCATGGCAATATTTTGACTGTATGATTAAAATATCATAACAGTGTGTGTGGGAAACAAACGATTACCTCGTTCATTGCAGTAATAGGGGATGATATCATAATTTTTTTTAGCCCTGCTACACTCATCACAAGCTTTCTTACGTCTAAAATGTCTGGGAGTTAGTTTCCAGTAGAAAGAAGCAAATGTCTATTAGATATTAGTTTATGTTAAAAAAAAAAAAACACACACACACACCATTGTAAATTATATTTTTTTTACTAACAAAGCTGACAAAATAAAGTAAAAACAAATCAGTTTAAATAATATTTTTCAATTAATGAACTTTATTAAACTTTTTTTTTTTTTAAAAGTAAGTTTAGGGATGAGGGATTGGTATCTGGTTGAGGGAAGCTAGATTGCGGGCGCGGAGGGCTGCCAAAATGGCTGTCTTCTTTAGCTGTAAAAAAGGGGAAAAATTAGATTAAAAAGTTAAGGTCATTTGGACAACATTTATTACTTCTATGGGTATACACATTGGCCCTGAATCATTATGGAAAGTAAAGCAAAAAACACAAGTAACTTTGACCTTGGCAAAACCATGTTGTATTGGAGGGGAGGTAAATTTAAAATGTGAGGACAGATTTATAATTGGGGTAGAACATGTCCTAGATCAGCTTTTAATGCCAGTATAAAAATAAAGCTATCAAGTTTTAAAAAACAGCCAGTATTTTGCTTATGTGCAAAATAATAAACTAATTTGCACCACTTGCATTGCAAAATGGTTTTGCCAAGGATCAAAGTTACTCATTTTCTTGCTTTACTTTCTTTAATGAATCAGGCCCCTTATTTCTACTTTGGATACACATTTGCTGGGCTCCGCCAAAGTCTGAAGTGTTACATAGCTTGCAACTCTCTGCAAAGGGTCATGCTATGCTAAACACAGTAGTAGCCAGAGGAATAATACTTTTTGGAGGATTGAGGAGTGAGTTGATTGACAACAAACATTTATTAGGCATCATGTCAGACACCTGTGAAATGGCAGACGTTTCTTAGGTCTAGGGTAAAGTACAAGTGTGAAATCAATGTTTTCTGATGACTACACTTTAATGCTGCCCCCCCTAATCCCACAAAATATCCAACATTATTACATTAAGAAATGTACATTCTTCAACAGACTCCTCTTCCTTCTGGCCCTCATCAAAAGCAATGGCCTCCTCGGCTTCCTGCTCCTCCTCAGTCTCCTGGTTTGTCTTGGCCTCCTGATCTGACTCCTGCTCCAACCTGTTAACCTTCCTCACCCCCGTTACTTGCCACCAGAGGCTTAAGTGGTGGAGCACGGTCTGGTGGTCTGTTGGAATAAATATGATGCATCAGCTGATTTCTAAAGGTTATGTTTCACACCTACATAGAGGCAACCAACTAATGTTAGGCTGCTTTGTGACATATTCAATTCCACACAATTGAGTGGCTAAAAAAAACACACCTCTGCACCACTTACAGATGGACTTGACCAGGTGCTCAGAAATTGTTTGGTTACATATGTTGAATTTCCTGTTGTAAGCTATTGGTGAGTACAATAGCCATGTCAGACACTTACATGGAATTTAAGTATTGTTCCTAATGACTGTCTTTTTTCTTCTCTTTAGATACTCAAGAATCAACTTGTACAACCAGCCTCCATCTTCAAACCTACACCTTTCTGCAATTTCATCTTACTGAGTACAATGGTCAATGTCAGATACTTATAGAACATTTAAGTATTGTTCCAAAGGGTTGGGTACAAAATTCTGACACTGTAAATTGCGATGACAGAAAAGCCGACTCGATAATGCTGACATGTACAGTTTTGTGACAGCTAGATTGTGGATGCAATGAAAAAGAGAAGCATAATATGCCTACACATAATATGCAGACATGCATACAATACCTATAAAACCAAAATCACTACACAATAAATGCCTACAATCGATATTACCAACAGTACAGAAATACCTACACATAAAATGTTGACTTAAATATATACCCTACAAAGTAAAAATGTCAACATGTAAATTTAGAATCTAACAATAAGTAAAACAGAAATTCCGATACAATTCACATGCCTAAACTTGAAAAGCCAATGCACACACCATCAAAATAGGTTTATGAAAATGGCAATAGTAAAATAAAAAACAGTAATTGTTATGTAATTTCATTTGTGCCTGATTTCTTATTCTATATTTTCTTTATTAGACATTGCAGTCTATTTTTCTTGTTATTTTTTTTGTTTCTTATTAACATTATATGGCCTTAACAGCCTAATTGTTATAAGTTTAAAATATACCCTACACTTACTTCTAGTGTTCCTTACCATGTTTTTCATTAGTGTATGTTGTAATTTATTCTCTACCCTCATTTGTTACTACCCTTTAATGCCATACTCCAAAAACATTCCGCCAGTGATTATGGCTATAATTGTAATTATACCTAGGCTGTGTTGTTGTGTATTATTGTTATTGTGTTAGACCTTATTCTTTGGTCTGGGAGGAAGTTATGTTAATAACAACTATTTTCTGTACACTGCAGATGTGTAGGATGTATAATTGTCAATGATTATTTTGTTCCTGATGAAAATTAATTCAATTTTATCGATACCTTAGAATATCATTGTATTCAACATCAAATGTATGTATTTTTTTGTTTTATTTTGACCCCCATTCTTAACAATATGTTCTCTTTAACCTTATCGCTCACTATTGTTATATACTTGTTATTCTAATTTATTTTGATATTCCTTCCATTTTTTCACTGTTTTGCACCTTGCGTTGCTTTTGCACAATGCTTACATTACACATTTATGTGTATAATGTAAGCATTGCACATACACATTTTTAGTTCATATATGAATTTATTAATAATAAATATTGTCATGATTAAAAATGCTTGCTTTAATTCACTAAATGTAAGTAAAATCTCTTCTTTACCATTCATTTTCACTGTGTTGAGAATACAAAAAAGGAAAATGTTACTATATGTTAGAGATGAACAGTTTGGATTACTTGAAATGCGATGAAATCTAACTGAGGGGTCTTAGTGAAACCAAGTCTTGACGCCAAAATCGGATTGCAAAACGGGGCGAACCGTCATTTCTGGCAATTTTGGGTTTTTATTGCAAAATGCGTGCTATATATATATATATATATATATATATATATATATATATATATATATATATATAGTCCTCCCTTGTTTTCTTTAATACCATTTTAGGCGAGACAGTGTGTAGAGAGGAGGTTAGCTGCAGTGCTCTGCTGATAAAATTGCATTAAGGATGAACCAGGGACATTGGAAAGCAAAGGGAAAGCAATGGAATGCTGTCATTATTGTAAAGCAGTTCTGTAGAGAATAGTCAGCTACAATAGTTTGCTGATCAATTGCTTTTAATTTTAATCTTAAATACACTTTGCACAGACTATGGCTACTGATTGTTGTTAATGCATTACATTACATATATCTAATAGTACTAGACAGCATATACAGACTGAGTCAGATAGATATCATTCAGATCTAACTACTAGTATATTCTTTAAGAAAAACAGTGCTTTTGCTGCCAGACTATTAGCAGCAGAATCCAGAAAAGAACAGATTTGTTTCTTTTAAACTTTTCTAATGAAAATAATCTTGTGTGGGGCAGTGACAAGTGAAATAATTAGAAAAAACATGGATGTTTGCATATGAGATTCAGCAGCAGTTTCATCCCCTCAAAAAAGGCTATTTATTATTATAATTATAATTATTATTATAATATTCTAATCTTTTCTATTTTTCAACACTTTTACATTTGAAATGCTCATTCAGCTAAATCTATATTTAAAGAAAACTGTTTGTAAGGGACAGCACTCAGCTGGATCCCCCCCCCCCCCTATAAAATGCTATATATTGTAATATTTTCTGTTTTTCAAAACTTGTCTATTTTGGAAGGGTCATTGAGTGAAATCTATTTTTAAAGAAGCTGTTTGTGAGATTCAGCATGCAGGTGGACCCCCAAAAATGGTATATATTCTAATATTTTCTATTTTTCAATACATTTATATTTTTGAAAGGTCATTTAGTGAAATCAATATTTAAAGAAGGTTGTTTGTAAGGGTTGTACGCAGCTGGATCCCCCAAAACACGCTATATATTCTAATCTTTTCTATTTTTCAATATATTCAATGCTTTCTAATTTGCTGTCACTATATAAATAAATGAGGATGCTGAGAGATGAATGTGGCGTGCATCCCTACTGCAAAAATTAGGCACACAATACATTGCCAGTGTATTCATTGGTTTCCAAAAGCATGGCTTTCAATATCTTTTTTTTGTATGCTCTGTGCCCTAATGCTGCCATTCTGAATCAAACCAGAAGACTCGTATATATTTATGGGGATGGAGGAAAAATCATTGCCCCGGGGTAAGCTTCGTCCAACCCGAGGTAACAGGGACTTCCTGAGACTTGCAGCAGAAGCGGTCCCCATGAAGGGGTGTACTCACTCTGATGCCAGGTCAAGTGGCAAGCCTTACAATGCCACTGCATCCCGACTAGTGACAGGCACACGGGGTGCGTGGCTGTAATTAAATTATTGCTGCCTCTTGAGTGGACATGGGGGTCCTGGTAGCATGGTGTCCTGGGGGGTATCCGAGTACCTGTGAGTGCATCCAACTCTATGGGAAAGGCGGCTGCTGTAGGTGAAGACTTCTCCTGCTAGTTCTAAAAGCTTATGACAGTTACAAGGAAGAAATAGCATTGTAAAGAATTATATCCTGGTAGCAGTGATGTAAAAGCAATCTGACCTTCCACAGTTTAGTTTTGCTATTAGTTGTTAGCTGACTCGCATTGCTCTCCGCCACCATTTCTGTTTAAATAAAAACTGTGACCCTTTGCCAAATTTACATTGTTGTCGCTGTGGTTATTTATTTATTAAATTACATTAATAGTAAGTCTGAACATGCAAAGGATGTTTGGGTGCAATGAAAGGGAGATAACAACACTATGGAGTTTATTATTTTTTGAATTGAATCAGAGAAAGCAAATGCAATGAAAATGACATTAAGACAGCTTGCTGCAGACTTTGGCCATAACTGATGAAAATTGGTACTATTGTGAAGGGATCATTAGAAAATAGACTGGAAATGACTGGAAATCAATATAATAGTAATACAAAAACTGCTCAAAATGACATTATTTTACCTATTTTCCCAATTTTCAATTAAATCCAGATCCAAAACCAAAACCAAAACCGTGTTTGTTTGCCAAAACCGAAAAATGAAACACGAAAGTCAGTGCACATCTCTACTATATGTAACTATATTCAAAATATTAACAATATTCAAAACATCACTACTAATGTAATTTGCATGTTCAATCTTATCACTTAATTATCCTTAATTTTTAATTGCAGCACAAACCTTTTATGATATATCATTACCGTGGCTTTTAAAAGATAAATGCTTACATTTTTTTTTTATTTGGAAGGCCCCTATGCCATCACTCCACGAAATGCCAGTTATATTCATGGATAGTAGGGATGGACCCCGTGTTGTCTTTGCTTTAATTGTCTGTATAGAATATAAATTGCAATAAGAATGTTATTCTTCTTCTTTGGACATTGCATCATATAAGAAAAAACCTGTTCTTCTGGAACTGCAATTTCAGGTGGTATAATAGAAATGTAAAAAAATGTATATACAGTTTAAATCTACCAAAAATTAATAACAACTTTTTCATTTCAAATTTAATACATATACTCACCGTGGTCCTAATCAATTTAACGTAATATTGTTCCGCATGTGTATTCAGTAATCCTTCTATGAAATTGACAAATATCTTCATCCTGTGCATTTTATTTTCTTCGAGTTTTCATCACATTGTACATGGTCAGACATTGCTCAAAGCGCAAACTTACCAGCAATTCGCAGAAAGGAAGCTTGACATCCATCCATTCTTGTTTGAAGATCACCTCAGGTACATGGTTTCCCACAGGCAAATTAAAAATGTAACCAAAAAGGCATCAATTTGTTCAATTTTGGTAGCACAGCATTCAACATTGCACATGGACAGACATTGCTCAAAGTGCAGACTTAACAGCAATTCGAGGGAAGGAAGTTTCACACAACAATTTACATTTAGACACCAACAAACTCTTACTTTTTTAAAGGGAAGACAGCACCTTAAAAAATAAAAAAAATATTTTAAAACAGTTGAACAGTGGATAGCACTGGCAATGCACAGACAGTTTTGGTTAGTACATAGTCACCAGAAAATTGGCTTCAGTTGTCAATGAGGGTCAGGTACAACTAATTTATACGTTGTACGCTATCTCTCACAAAAAGGTCATCAGTTTCTCTTTGACTGATGCAGGTTTGTAAAGCAGTTTCCCTTGCTTTCTGCTGCCTTCTTGGTGGTGTCCTTCTAGTATTGGCAGTCCCTTTTCTATGTGAGCTTTTTTCATGTTTTGTTCTTTAATGAAGTAGGTGATCAGGTTTTAGACCTAAATTTTTCTCTCCCAATATACCGTTCCATTGCTGATGCCCATATTCCAATTTATCAATTGTTCTTGGGATGCCCAAACTATTATTTTCATGCACCGACCAAATGCTTGGAGGAAACAATGGTGCTGTTCTTGTAGATTGGCAAGGGGTTCTTTTGCTATGTCCTCCCAGCACATAGTTTTCCTCAAAAAATTTCACCACTACTTCTGCATTTTTGGACAAATGTCTTTTGACTTCTGCAAAAGCAGCCGGGAACTCGATTGCTGGCAGAAATGCCAGGGCTTGCAAATGCCTCATCAGGAGGGCAAATTCAGTGTCCGTGCCATACAACTGAGATAATCCAGGGCCATCTTTTCCATTGGGCACGATGGAAAGGGAGCCCCATAGGCACAGTTCTTAATGAGAATAAATAATCCTGCAAAAGAAAAAAACCTGCAAAGAAAACCTAGAAAGGTCACTGAGCAAGTATATCTATCTATCTCTATCTCTATATATCTATATCTATATCTATATCTGTATCTCTATACATCTATATATCTATATCTATATATAGGGGCCCCGGTGCACTGCTTTGCCCGGGGGCCCATAATGTTGTTAAGATGGCCCTGAGATAATCCTGCTGTCTGGATGGTTCTGTAAATGCTCTGACCCAAACAAAACAAGCAACATTTATGAGTACAGTTTCCGAGTTGTCGCTCAATGGCAATGATAGCAGCAATCTCAAAATCTGTCAGGATATATTGTGGTGCCAGATGATGTCAAATTCCATGGCATACTCAGGTAAATTTGAAAGGTTCCATCCATTACCCAATATGAGGATTTCTGCAGTTTCTGTAAATTTTCCAGAGTAGCAAAGATAAAATTCGTTAAGTTCCAAAGTGCTGTCTTTTCCCAGAAATTGCTCTCCATTAATTTCTTTTAAATGTCTGGGGACATTCATCTCGCAGATGGACTTGGTCCTACCCTCTTCACAGATTGCCTGAGAGCAACTTGATTTGGCATATAAACTGTGCTGGTTGATGGCATTTCAGCTGTGACAGTTTGAAAGATCTGGGCCGGGGAATCCAACATATATCCAACTTCTCGTTCCCTGATGTTCTGTATTGCTCTGGCAACATCAGTTCCTTCTTTCCTCGCTGGGTGGTTATCTTCCGAGTGTGAAATTACTTTCCAGCTATTGGCAAATTCAATGGTGATGGCCCATGATCAACAACTGCCAGTTTGCTGCTTGTTATAACACCAATAGCACCGTTCTCCATGCTGTTTGTTCTTGCAGAAAAGAAAGTCATGGATATTCAACAGAGATCCACTCTTTTGAGATGGAACAAGTGAAACAGATTCTGCAGCCTTAATTTGTTTAATATTGTAATCTGCGTATAAAGAAATTACAATACTTTACTCTAATGGGTCACAAAGGTGGGTACCAACATAATGGCAAGCAGGTATCAGAAATTAGTAGAGAGTAAAATCCTTATTCTCTAACAGAGGCACACAAAGTAGATATACAACAAGAATTAGCAAGCTTATTCAGTAGTAATAAATGGAGATTTATTTGCTTATACTATGACAGAATGTCTGAAGAATAGCACAAAGTTGCAAATGTCATCCTGTGTCTAACTGGAGTAATTTAAACTTTGAAATTCAATTAGTTTATACTTCAAACAGAGTTAGGGTCAATAGACAAGGTCATGTGAACTTTATTACCTTGTAAAGCTGGCGACATGTTATTTGTTTGTGAATACATGTGGACTGTAATGCACAGACAAATGGCACTTGTAACCTAACAATGTGTGATTTGTCTAATCAACATATGTAACGATTAGATGCCTTCCATTTTCATTCAAGACTGGGATTCCATATGTAATTAATGTACTTTCTATAATAAACACACCATAGTAGTTTTTTTAACAAATGCAATTTTTTTCTTTATTTTGTGGATTGTCATTTAAAAATGTAAGGCAGATGGGTGTTGGGGGATAGTGGCAATGTTGCGTGACTTACTATCTCTATCAGGTTGTGTGTTTTATGTGTTTTTTGGTTGCAGTAGTGACAAATTATTAACTAATAAATATGTTTTAATTTACATTGATTTCTATTACAAATATATAAATTACATTAAATTAACAATACATACATAGCATGTATCATTACAGGAAGGATGTACACTAGTTGGTTTATGGTTGGTAGATTAAGAGGTTGAACTGATAAATTTAAAACAGGAGATAGTCAATTCTGTTATTAACTATTTCAAAACCATTTTAAATGAGTTCAAGTGACATGCTTATACTTTTATGTATAAATACTTACTGTGTTAGTGCATACTTTGCTTGTCATAATTAAATTGTAAACCTAAATTAGATTAATGTATGGCAGGATATTGTTAAGTTAAAAATAATTGGTGCAAGAATTAAAGTGTTATGCAATGTAAATAGTTAACTGAAAAGTGAAACATTCCATTCATATTTTGTAGAAGAGGGACATTCATTTACACTGTCCCCTCGCTATACTTCTCTATATTAATCCCTTTACTTAGAAGAGTTCATTTACAATGTCCCCTCACTATATTTCTCTATATTAATCCCTGTCGAAGTCGTATAATTGGATGAACGAAAGTATATTGGTTAATATTGTTTTATTGGTCGATTGCACTCACGTGGCATACTGCGATCGCACGGTAAAATACGCACGTACACACTCGCATTACAACATTTAGTTATTTATATAATTCATATTCATATTGAATCTATTCTACAGTGATTTATGAGCAGATAGCATTTAGTTTATTATTAGTTTATATATTATGATTATATGTACACCTCAGTGTTATTTAAGGTTCAGGTTAAAGGAAATGTGTCATGTCTGATATCATATTAATCCCCTTTACATCAGCAGCTGTCCGGTGCATTTGGCGAAGAGATCGCACATTGCATACTCTAGTTATTGATGTTAGGGAATAAACCTTTAATATGATACTGACTATAAAATGCTAATAGACTAGTTGTAACTGGAGTCTTGGCGGGAACAAAGGAGCACATCCTCTGGAGAGATGACCCCCACCTTTGGATTGTTTAGTTTGAACTAGCCTATGACCTGTTTACCCTGGACCCACCCGATGTCTGGCCCTATAGAAGCAAGCCACGTCATCTGCATTGTTCACTCTGTGACACTGAATGTATATATATCATAGCTGCGCTCCCACTAGCTTCAGTCTACTCTGACCACAGTATTCAAGGGTGAACTACTGTTCACTGGTACCCGTGGGAGCGCAGTGCGAACGTATGCGAATGCAACAGTATGTATGTATCTTTTGGTATTGGCTGTACTGTACTGTATTATATTATAATCATGTATTGAACTGTTAACTTTTTACATCTGCTAAAATAAACCACTTTGTGCGTTGGAAACACAATACAATTGCCTATGCAATGCTTATTTGAAAATGATAGAATCACTTTAATAATTTGGGGGCTCTGAATTTGGAGGTTACGTTATCGGCAGGATGCAACGCTTCCGGTTTTCGGTTCCTCAACAAAGGGTGGATTGACGGACGCGTCTCATATGGGAAAGAACGCAATGTGTTCAAGACCTGTGGTTCACTATATGTTGCGAAACCGAATGTCCGTTGTTGCATAATCTGAAGGAACGCTAACTGGAATCTAGGGACAAGAAAGAGAAATGTTTTCTTTTATTGTCATTTTACGTTTTAAAGTGTATTGTATTGCTTAGGGTATGTGTACTTCCTGCCTTGCATATGTGTACTTCCGGTGATATTGCCACGTGGTTAAACAATCGTTTTGATAGTTGTTATACATGCATAGTATAATCACTTGTTAAAACCTCTAGAACATTATTACTATTGTTGGGAACTTTGATTTTCTGCGCAGAAAAGGTGTATGTCGTGTGATTTGTTGACTTAAAGTACACTAAGGTTTTGTCTATTGTTAAATAGAGTGTCAGTTGCTGTCTGACGAGGCAGGTGCCCAACTGGTGTACGGTATACAAGGCAGGTATACTGGTAGCGGAAACAAAGCAAGTTTTTTGCGATGCACACCCAAGAGTAATCGCATCGTTTAATGATAACTATTATCTTTAAGCATTGCGATCGGATCGCGCAGCAAGGAAAGCCGTGATTGCGACTTGGGAGCTCGGGGAGGAATTCTGTTGGCAAGGACGGTAATTGACTTTACCGGATGCTGCCATTTGTGATAAACTCAGCAGATTTGTTGGAGAGTCAGGGGTAATCGAAGAGCTGATAACCCTTTAGTCCACATTGATATTTCTGCATTAGGAGTCCTTGTCTAAGACGAGAGGAAGCGAGTGGATGTGGCTTGTAGCAAATACGTCGATGGGTCGGTAAAATATCTCTAGTGGTAGATTGCGGGTGGCAGAGTGTTGAAAGTAGTGGCAGGATATTATATTCCTGGGACCCAATATTGTGGCAGGATATTGTAATATTCCTGGGACCCTATATTGTGTCAGGATATTGTGATATTTCTGGAACCCTATTGTTCAACAGGCGTCCTAAGCAGACGCTAGAGATGGCCAATGTACTGCCTAAGAAAGGCCTTATTGATTCAGCAAGATTTCTCATGTGTAAGACATATGGTGCATATGCAACGTCGTATTGCAACACGTGGGTCAAGATGACCAAGGATTGTGGTAGGCCTTTCCCAACAATAGGGGGTTTTAATGCAGAGGTACTAAATAATGTAAAAGATAAAGTGTGGTTGATTAAGTCAACGAAAGTGAGAAATGAACATAATGATTGTTTAAAAATGTGGCAAATGGAAGGCAACACGTGGCAGAGCAGCGAATGCACAGCGGAAGTAAGTGTGGCGAAAAGCACGCGTACAGCGGAAATGAGCATACCAGAAATGAGCGTTCCGGAAGTGTGCATTGCAAAACATGGAGAACTGAGCGCAAGCACACGCCCGACAAATTCGGTCGGGGCGGAAAGTACAGCCAATACCAAAAATGTAAAAACTGTAACTAGTAACTTGTATGTTGTTTTAAGCAATGTTAAAAGTAATGTTTCAGGACAAAGAAAAGGAACGATAGCACCAGCAGGGGCAGCGGCTGAAAGTGGTGAGAATAATGTAAAGGTTAACACAGGGGGAGACATCCATTGTACTGTAACAGCAATTCCAACAACTAGTTCATAATGTAGTGATTTGGTAGGCTTACATCCTGTTCGCAAAATAGCAGTTCCCAATGGGAAGGTGGACAAAGATGGTGAAGTTCCCTTAAAACATGATCTATGGACTAGGTCTGAAATGTTTTCAATTATGTCTGATTTCCCTGATCCTAGAAAAATGTGGCAGAGAGTCAGAAATGTATTAGACATTTATGTAATGCACATGAGCCTACTAATAAAGATTGGCGAATGGTACTTAGAGCCTGTCTTCCTCTCGATATTGATATACAAAAGTTCATTAAGGATTGTATGTTGGAGGAGGATAAATTCTTAACCGAGGATGATAATCAGGACAATATTAGACGTATAATCACACATTTGGCTATATATTTTCCAGTGATAGTGGACTGGAGTAAAATTTATACTATCAAACAAAAGGACAGTGAAAATGCAGCAGACTATTTTTGCAGGGCTCTAATAGCGATGGCCAAATATACTGGGGTATCAGACATAAAGGATAATGTACACTACAGGGAGGTTGCTGTTACAGTTCTAATGGATGGCCTCAGGGAAAACTTGAAAAGAAGGGTGCAAACTTCATTACCAAACTGGAAAGGAATCACTGTAAATGCTCTCAGGGAGTCAGCTATAGGACATGATAGAAGTATAAATAAGCAGAAAGAGACACTAAATGATAGGGTAATGATGGTAAGTATCCCAGCACTAGAGGGACTGCACACATGACCACAGTATAAGAACACCTGGTTTAAGGAAAAGAAACAACATGAGTTGAGGAAGTTTTTTCAGTGCAATAAAATAGGACACCTAGCAAAAGATTGTTCAGACATGACAAGGATATGTTTCTACTGCCTTAAAAAGGGACACATAAGTAGGAACTGTAGAGAGAGAAAAATGGATACCTGGGTTTGAAATCACCTAGACACCCATTAAGAAAGCCTTTACCAGTCTCAGAGGTCTCCCAACAGTTGACTGCACACCTCATTCTAACTAATACTTTGAGGGGGAACTGTAGTCAACTAAAAAAAAAAGTCAGGTTATATCTGTAGTCCTACAACCAGGCAAGGTAAAGGTTAAAACTGTGGTAAGTATTAGTGTGCAGGTTTAGAAAATAAAACTGATTTAAAGTAATCTTTGTTGATTTTGCTTGTTTGTTTTATGTTGTCACATGCTTGCTTTTCTGATCGCTGCCCGATGGTAAAGAATGGAAATGTTTTTTTTGTTTGCTATTTTAAGATAACTATCTTGTTTTCCTTCTCACAGATAAAGGTACACAAAAGAAATATAGACTTAGGGCTAGATTTACTAACCTGCGGGTTTGAAAAAGTGGGGATGTTGCCTATAGCAACCAATCAGATTCTAGCTTTCATTTATTTAGTACCTTCTACAAAATGACAGATAGACTCTGATTGGTTGCTATAGGCAACATCCCCACTTTTTCAAACCCGCAGCTTAGTAAATCTAGCCCATAGTGTTTAAAGGGTGGGATAGAGAAATAGAAAAATTACTCTTGAAAGACTAATTAACAATGGATCATTGGAACACTCTTTGTTTTAGGCTGCAATGACTCATGATAATTTATTTGGCTGAGAATCATTATCCAAAAATGAAGTATGTGCATATTTTGCTCCAAAATATCGTTTTATGTATCTCAGATGAGTCAAGAGTTAATTTTTTACATTTCTCTGTCATAAGTCAGGAAGTCCGTTGCAAAGGTATGTAGTTAATGTGATACCGAGTTCTTAATGAACAAATGACGGACGACACTGGATTGCATGGTTGATGTAAGACCCCCTAGTCAAATATGGGGAGGGGCCATAGTTTAGCAAATAGCTAAGGGGATTAGTGGAATTAATACAGCCATTTTCCCATAGAGTCCAATCCAGCTGTCATTTTTGCTGAAAAATCTCCCTTTCTGCATGTGTGTTTGTTTTCAAACCCTTGTATTCAAATCTTTGTATTCCTATTATTCATTGCTTTCTTATTTCTCATTCTTTACATCTATGCTAGTATCTCTCTATCTTTTTTCCTCTCTCTCTTCTCTTGTATAGATATATGAAAAGACATAGACACAGTCTCATTAATGGGGCTAAGACATATTTTTTTTACATAAGACAAACTCAGGGATATACACACTAGATTGACATGAGTTACAGAAACAGTTAGGGGTTTGGTGTTATGTGTATAGAAGCTGATAATTTTAAGCAAAAAGTTTTGTTGTGGAAGTACGATTCACGTTTTATAGATTGCATATCTGTTTTTGTTTTTATTTGTTTCATGCCTCCTGTACAAAAATGTGCCTTTATATGTATGAACAAAGGGTTGTTAGGAGATTGCTGGAGGTTAGACATACAGATATGCATCTCTGTGTAGAACATTGGAGTAGGATTTTTGCCACAAGATATGACATAATGTGAAACCCTAGAAAATGTAGAATTCTCGTGATTTATAATTTGTTACTGTTAAACTGACATTTACTGGATACTGTTATATTTGAAGAAAGTGTTATAGAAATAGACCCCTTTGCCTTTCCCACTTAGTCAGGTAGCTGAATGTGAGGTACTGAGAATGGCATGTGAGTTGGCAGAGGGAAAATCGATTGATATACATTGATCTTCAGCATTTTTTCTAGTCTAGGGGGAGACGTTGAGTTGACTGAAAAATCTTTTTTATAGCAATACCAGCACATGAGTAGGACACTACATAGAGGACTTTACACAGTGACACAATTACCAACTGAAATAGCTGCTTGTAAAGTCCACACTTACACACACGACCATACATGGCTGTCACACCAGGGCGAACATAGCTGTCAAATATACAGCAGGGTTTTATGTGACAGCAGACAAATTTATGTTGTTTTGTTTTTCGTTGTATTGTTATTGTTTTAAAATGTGAACACACACACACACACACACACACACATGCACGCATACACATATTGGTTAATATATGAAGATTTGTGTTACCTGAGGAATAAACTGTCTGAAAGGTGAAGAGATGTGGTGAGGAGTCTGGCGGACCGTGGAGAGATGGACTAGGTAGATCAGTAGCTCCTACTAGAGTGTATCTTCCAGACCTAGCGGAGGCAGCACATGGTCTGGCTGAGATGGGTACAGAAGGTATGCGCAAGCTGGTAAGAGCATATTGGGGTGCACCAGACATTTCTTCTCAAGCTAGTAGGACGGCAATGTCCTATCTTGATTAATAGAATGTCAGGAAAATTATACCAATTGAGCCATCCCATATCCCTCCTGCAGATGGGTTTTTCTCCAGGTAAAACAAATCCATGTCATCCAATTACCACCATGCAGGATCCTCAAGTATACACTGGTGTACAAATGAAATATGTCTGGGTAAAGGTGTATTGAAATGTGTCTAATGTATTACTGTGTCATACTCAAAGCTTTTGTTATTCAATGTGATAGTCCTAGAGTTATAATAGATGAGAGGGGTATTCATGTTATTGATTATAAATGTATAATGTATGAGTAGTGGTATCAAATTACATACTTTCGATTAGCCACAAACCAGTGTGAACATAAAGTAACAGTACTAGGTAGAACGAATTGAATAGAATGAGAGTTTAAACTTGATTGAAGTGGTTGATAGCTTTGGCCACTAGTCCTTCCCCGCTACCAAAGATCACTCCTGGGTTGCCTCTTAACCTGTCAATTTTTATGATGTTCTTGACCCCTCTTGAGATGAGTTTGTAACTGAGAGGCTAGCTTGCACCTTGAGAGGGAAGCTAAATGGTGAGACAGCAACCAAGAACGTCCAAAACACTGTTTCCTGAAAAGTCATACTAACTGTCAGGATGTTGGATCGGGAGAGTAAGTTGTGGAACAGTACTTTCTTAGGCTCAGGTTATTTGACAGACAGGTACCAGGTGTAGGCTACCAGCATCACGACTTCAAGGGTAGCAGAGACACACTTGTGCCCATTTCACCCACTGCAGAGGGGCCAACACTCAAAGAAGGGTCCAAGTACTTTCATGAATCTGTTCTGGGAGACCTTGAATGCAGTTAGTAGCACCTGAGCCAGAGGCTAAGACAGTTGTCCATCATGAAGTTGTAGTTTTCCTGTTCTGTGTTTCTCTCATCACGTTATCTTTTCAGGACGGTCAATTCTTTTGATTGTTGACAGGTGGCAGAGGCTGGTTCAGGTAATGATAATGAGGTATTGGGGATGAAGGAGAAGTTAGTAGCATAATCGGTCCAGCCAATTACTCTATTCAATTCAGGGGTAAAGGAAAATTTGGAAACCTTGGAGCTTAGAGAAAGTACAAGGGGCTATTGTCTGAGTAGCATTACGTCTGTAAGTACGTTGACCCCATAGTTGAAGAGAAGAACACCCAGCGATGCCAGTCCAGTAATATTCAGACTTGAGCAGGCATCCTTGAGAGTGATTATCATTCTTGGGAGGGTAAGGTTTTAGACCAAACAAAGTGCTGGGCGTGCTCTCACAAGCCTCAGTGATTATATCAAGTAGGATTAGTTCTCTTTCCACTAAATATTCTTGAGTTACCCGAATTATGGGTGGGAGACCACTAGGGGAAAAAGTACGACACCTAGGTCCCTTAATCTGGAGTCTCCCAATGTTTGGCAAGCCAACCGCTATTTCACGTACAAAGAAACCTGAGTACTGGGAGACTGGTAAGAACGAGCAGACAATAGCTCGCCCACAAGTGTTGATGAAAAGAACTGATGACATTATTAGAAGTGTGTATATTAACGCAACCTGTTAAACTTGAAGAACTGAAGTAGAGTATTCTGTATAACTGATACATGTTCTATTGTACTCTGTACCTTTCCAAATAATGTATTTTGTGTTTTATTGCACCCTTGAAGGGCATACAAAAGGTTATCTCCAAGCTCCAGAAGTGTACGGTCTTTAGTAAAAGAAGAAGTCGTTTTGAGGATTAAGACTCTCTCTTATGATAACTTGTTTAGATCTACAAACAGCGTGGTCATACACCAAGGGGGACTTGCATTATATAACAATGACACGTGGTACTGAGATCCTGCATATAACATCTTTAAGGTGATAGTTTATTATACTATCAAAGGGTGGAACTGTCAAAGTCGTATAATTGGATGAACGAAAGTATATTGGTTAATATTGTTTTATTGGTCGATTGCACTCAGTATGCCACGCTACACGTGGCATACTGCGATCGCACGGTAAAATATGCACGTACACACTCGCATTACAACATTTAGTTATTTATATAATTCATATTCATATTGAATCTATTCTACAGTGATTTATGAGCCTATAGCATTTAGTTTATTATTAGTTTATATATTATGATTATATGTACACCTCAGTGTTATTTAAGGTTCAGGTTAAAGGAAATGTGTCATGTCTGATATCATATTAATCCCCTTTACATCAGCAACTGTCCGGTGCATTCGGCGAAAAGATCGCACATTGCATACTCTAGTTATTGATGTTAGAGAATAAACCTTTAATATGATGCTGACCATAAAATGCTAATAGACTAGTTGTAACTGGAGTCTTGGCGGGAACAAAGGAGCACATCCCCTGGAGAGATGACCCCCACCTTTGGATTGTTTAGTTTGAACTAGCCTATGACCTGTTTACCCTGGACCCACCCGATGTCTGGCCCTATAGAAGCAAGCCACGTCATCTGCATTGTTCACTCTGTGACACTGAATGTATATATATCATAGCTGCGCTCCCACTAGCTTCAGTCTACTCTGACCACAGTATTCAAGGGTGAACTACTGTTCACTGGTACCCGTGGGAGCGCAGTGTGAGCGTATGTGAATGCAACAGTATGTATGTATCTTTTGGTATTGGCTGTACTGTACTGTATTATATTATAATCATGTATTGAACTGTTAACTTTTTACATCTGCTAAAATAAATCACTTTGTGCTTTGGAAACACAATACAATCGCCTATGCAATGCTTATTTGAAAACTATAGAATCACTTTAATATCCCTTTACTTAGAAGAGGGGTGTTCATTTACATTGACCCCTCACTATACTTCTCTATGTTAATCCCTTTATTTAGAAGAGGGGTGTACATTTACACTGCCCTCTCGCTATTCCTGTATACACTGAACCCTTGCTATACTTCTCTATATTAATATACTTACTTGTAAAATACACTATGAATAAATGTAATGTCCACACACTGTAATATGTAAAGCAATCTTTATTAAAAAGACACATTTTTTACAATTTTTTTCTGCAATATAGTTTATTGCAATGACATTGCTCATATCAATATTTATTAAATACTTAGTTCATACAGTACATATAATAATTGTTGGCCAAAAAGTTATTGTGTTTAAAACCCTAATAGAAGGTTAATAGGCTGGCCTCAAAACAAACTTAGTCTCTTTCTTTCTGTTTCTTGGTTAGGGAATTTCGACTGTAGTTCCAATGGTCAAGGGACAGATGTGATGGAGATGTTTGTACAGAGTTTTTGAAATATTGGTGCAATATAACATCCTGATGCTGATTATCTTGATGATGATATTCAGTCAATGCCATGGTATTTTCCATGAGGTCACTGCTTGCTTTCATGGTGATGATTACTCTTTAACATCTTGAATGGCGTAAAAAATATAAATTATTACGTAATATATTTGTTGCAAATATGTAGCAAAAGATTGTAGCAGGGCTTAGAGAGAAAGGTAAGAAACTTCAAAAAAACTATTAAGATTTGGAAAAATGACATGAGTACAAAGTTATTTTGAATAGCAATGACAAGAATAATTAGATTTTTTTTAGAGGTTATCTTGCTAAAGTTTGTAAACAGCCTTGACATTAATCTCAATAGTCTGCCAATAGATAAAAAATATTTACAAAAATACACATCAAATAACTGAAGTACACTTGGAGACAAGAGAAGGACATGTGAGAGACAGTTTTTTTACTGCATGAAAAGTAGCCAGAGTAGGGACAAATACAGTAAAAGTTGAAAAAAAGCACATGGAGAGTGTGAGAGAAGTATGTGCATTGAAAAGTGAACTTAACTGATATGGTGCAGTCATGCAGGGCAGTAGGCACTTTTATCTTCAATGATGTTGCACTTCATCTTTGGATGTTGTCTAGTCACCACCTTCAGTTCCATCTGCTAGTGTTGAGGCTTTTGAGATTTGTACCTGAGCTGGGTGGGATGGCATCAAAGCACTCTCTTGGACATTCCTTCATATCATGTAATTTACGATCAGTTGCAGACTTGTAGAAACAGCAAAGCTTGCAGCTGCCGTCCGTTCCTGTGTGATCCAGATTTAATTGAAATTTGCCCACATTTGATGCCGTGCCAGTTGAGCATTCCTAAATGCTGCTGAATGTTCCATTTGATGCTTTCCCTGGTTCAAAAGTGTTTGGGCAAAGAGATTCTGATTGTCCAGAACCATGTGAATCACAGAGGAACGATTGACTGGCTCCTGGTCACTTGACAAAGTCCTTCCTCACACTGTGTTGGTTCAGGCTCAACTTCTGATAGAGGTGTGTTCACCAGTTCTGTTCTTGCCTCTGTATTATCCGTGACCTCAATTGTGGTTATGTCCACCTTTTCAGGTTGAACAGTTAAGGTGTTCTTTACCTGAATTGTGGCTGTGTCGGATTCAGGTTGTGTGGTGTACTGTGCTTCAATTGTTGCTGTGTGTGTGCTTCCATTTCCACTATACAGACATCTTCTGTTGGATTGACTTCAGTGGACACATTCTCCAAATCGATCATAGTGTCTTCAGTGCTTCCATGCTCAGATACTTCCTTGTCAAATAGTCTTCTTATCTTAATTGATGAGATAGACAAAGATTTTTCATCAATAATGATAATTTGTGAGAAGATATTCGATAAGATGAGGGGTTTCTTGGCAGTATGTAATAATTTAAATACCTCTCACAGATGAAAATGAGGAGTCAAATGATTCTTCATGTACAATGACTTTCCTCTTTTCTTCTGGGTCATGTACAAATTCCTCAGTGATCCTTGATGTGGGCATATCTGAAATTATAAATTCTTTTTGTTTTGAGGGTATTTTGTTAACTGCTTACACTTAATTAATAAATGAAGTATAATTACTTGATGAGGTTACAGAGGACTTCTTCCTCATGGTTCTATTGATGATCTTTGCCTTCACTTTTGTAATTGTCTAAAATAAAAGAACAAACATTTTTTTTCTCATAAAACAAATTGTTGAGTACTTTTTTAAACAATTACATACATGTGGTGTGGAAAAGTGTATGCCTAAATGAACCCAAAAAAATAAAAAAATGATTTGAGATGAAATGCATGTTGATTGATGTTACACTAGTCTGGATTTATTAATGAAAGTAAGGCCAAAAGGGAAAAGTAAATTTGCAGCTTGACAAAACTAGGTTGCATTTCAGTACAAAGTTAATTTAACAGGTGGAAACAGATTAAGGGTTCGGTTAAGGCATGTCCTAGATCAAGTAGAATGTGAGTGTTAAAATAGAGCTAACAAGTATTTTTGTGCTATATGAAGAAAAAACTACTTTTTGCTTAAGTGCATAAACAAAAACTATTTAGGGACACTTGTATTGTAAAATGTTGTGTCAAGGAGAAATTTTACATATTTTTGGCCTTGCTTTTCCTGAAAAATGAGGTTAAGTATGTTTAGCACTTTAAATTTAATTATTAAAAAGCTTGCCATGAGACTTGGGTTTTCCCTTGGGGGTTTTCACTGGGGAAAGACCTTCATCAGATGTGCTGAGGTCATCACGCAACTTGCTTGAAGTGGAACTTGGGTCTCTTTTTACTGATGGACACTCGGGCTGTCTTTGCAATCTTGGACTTGGTGTTCTTGTGGCAGTCACGGAACCTCTTCTTACACGTTTCATCACTTCTTGTGGTGCCAAGGACCGCAGAAACCGCTTTGGCTTTGAAACTCCAGATCTTCGTCCTCACATGGTATCTGGTCTTCATACCCTCTTTGCCAAGGATCTTGTCCTTGACTCACCAAATCTATAAAAAATATAAGAAAATATTATAAAAACAATAATAATCGTAGGATGATAAATTTTTACAATAAATTTTTCATTTGATTTGGACATTGTTGATGTGACATAATCAAAAACCTTTTTTTTTTTTTTTAAGTTAGCAAAATATAACAAGATCAAATGTGACTTTACGAATGAAGAAAAAAAGTTCAACCACTCACAATTACGTAGAATGACAAGGGATCAATAGCCACTACAATTGCCACAGTGGCTAAGTGTTTAGCACTTCTGCCTTACAGCACTGGGGTCATGAGTTCAATTCCTGACCATGGCCTTATCTGTGAGGAGTTTGTATGTTCTCCCCGTGTTTGCATGGGTTTCCTCCGGGTGCTCCGGTTTCCTCCCACACTCCAAAAACCATACAGGTAGGTTAATTGACTGCTAACAAAATGACCCTAATCTATGTGTCCGTTTGTCTGTCTGTGTATGTGTCTGTCTGTGTGTGTTAGGGAATTTAGACTGTAAGCCCCCATGGGGCAGGGACCGATGTGAGTGAGTTCTCTGTACAGCGCTGCGGAATTAGTGGTGCTATATAAATATTTGGTAATAATAGTAATAATAATAATAATTACAGATGGCAAATAGGGCTATTGTAAACATGAGCCATAACAGTAAGCCAGCACAGCTTTATTTTATAATGAACAGGCTAAACAAATGTGTGTCACTTTCAACAATGTCTTTTTTAAACAAAATTGATTAACCTCTTACCATAAAAAATAGATAAGTAACTATATACCAGCTCTGCAATACAGATAATGTTTAACAATAAAGATATAACAAAAGCTAACTAAAAAATGTGGATTATTCTTTAATAAAAAACAACATTTAGAAAGGTGTCAAAATTAATTAAGTATTTAAAGTGTGTCAGGACAGTTGGGAGTGAAATTACAAGTCTAAGAAATATGTTGGAAAAATGTAGTGCATTACAGAGCTGCAATACATATTACACAGTGGTTTGAGTAAATAAGCAGTAAGTAACATTTTCCTGTACAGTGTAAATAACCTTGAAACTATATATATGGGTACATGAATACTTGAATGACTGCAAGTATAGGTTTTGCAATCATAGTTTTTTAACTAAACATTACATTTTCTATGAACATTGTTAACGGTGGGTGGGAAAATGACTTTAAAAAAGGTACCAGTAAAACCAAAACTTTATTTTCAGCCTCGGTAAATCTAGGCCCATGATTTGATGTGCTGGGTCCCTCGCCCAGATCTTCTTCTTTAGTGAAATCCTTGTCACCCATGTCCTGTTCCTCTTCTTCCTTGGGAATGGCGTCTGTTGCTGCAACTGGAATGACTTCGTCCATCTGGACCACGTCTTCTTCCTCACTGGAATGCTGAACTTGTCGCTCTTCCTCAGTCGGCTCCTGTTGGGAAACACACCGCCTATGCTCCCAATACATAATGGATGATAATGAAGTACAGAGAAAAATAAAGCTTTGCTTTTAAAAAAGCAGTTGCTGGTGTACAGAATCCTGTCGTGAATCAAGGACAAAACAAATTAAGACTCTGCAGCAGGAGATCAGGAACCTGGTCAGCAAATTGTAGAAATGACAGCGTGCAAATTCAGGCCTAACATTTTTATAGAAGCTGCGCAAAATGTATCAATATTATGCTAATCGTTAACATCTGATAGGATAGCATTAATATATTAATATTTCAATGACGTCAGCAATGTGTTCAGACTACAACTATCTGGTCATTTATTTGAACAATTATGACTTTATTAAAATGACAATTATATGGAGTGTTCTAGAAAACAGTTTTAATTAAAAGAAAATTATAAAATTTAAGTTACTCAACAGCTTATAAAATATAGTAATGCTTTATTTTGGGAATTTTATGTGGGTTTAATATTAATTGAATGTAAGTTACTTGAAATCAATAAAAAAATTGAGTGGGTTCTATAAAAAAAATGAAAAAATTAGTAGTTGCAACTGTGGGTCCACAAATTGAAAATATAGACCAATGAAAGGAAATACATTCAATAAACAACTTTAGACTAGGGGTACACATTGGAAATTGGGGCTTGATCAGTGAAATTATATTAGTTAGCATTAAAGATGGGGTCATTCACTACATCATTACATGCTTGTCGGAAAAAAATAAAGTGTTATCAGTGTTGACGTTTTAACGTTATCGGATTTTTGTATGTCAGGATTTTACCTATGTCATCTTTACATATATGTTGGTTATTTAATTTGTAGGCAATAAATATGTAGATTTTTTGGATGTGTAGGCAACATAGGGATCGGTATTATTGGTATGTCATCTATATATTTACGTAGATATTTTGTATTGTAGACTATTAATATGTTGATTTGTGGTGTTGTAGAAATTATATGTGTTTTAAGTATGTTATAAAAATTTTAGGATTTATTGTCTCGGTATGTATTGTGTCTGTGTTTTACATGTGTAGGGATTATATGTGTCGGGATGTATTAATGTCAGTGATTACATACTGTCTGCATTTTAGTTGTCGGTACATATATTTCACATCTGCTTTTTTGTGCTAGGTATTGACGTGTTTGTTTTTCCGGTGTCAGAATTTTCAGCGTAGGAAATATGACTACCACTGTCATCAGGGACAAATATATAAAGAGCTAGCCATTAGATACGGTTCACATCAATTTGAAATGTTCTTCAGATCTGCTCCTAGTTGAATACGGACGTGCGCATGCCTGATTTACATAACTTTAACAAATTGCAATGTATGTTCACATAAACACCATCAGCTTGATATTCAGATCCATTTGCTTTACACAAAAATGGGAGCATTTGACAAAGGAGCTATGGGGGCGTATTTCTGCAAGTTATAACATTACTGTATTGAGCAAAACACTGCCATATGTTAATTGTAACAGTTATTGTAAAAATGTTAGGCCTTATTAGGTTAACTTAGTGTGCAGTTTGTGAGTTCAATCTAACTGGTTTGATTAGTTTTGACCAGCATATGCCACACAATACTGTGTCGCACATACAGGTAGTTTCACAGTTAGAAATATAAAGCAACACATTTAGATTCACGAGAGTATGCAATTATGTGGTGTAAAAAAGAATAGAATGTAAAGTTGTTAATTTTATAAGCTATCTTTAATGAAAGCTAAGTAACACCACTATTTTTTTGTATTGCTGTATACTTATTTGTATTTAATTCTTTCATAACATTGTAATTACAGCAATTTAAAATTTCAGATCACAAACTAATTAGCCTTATTTTGCTGTTTTACTTCTTTTTAACTACCAAACAAGTAATTTTGCAATCTTTCATACAAGCTCTAAAATTATCCATAGTGGATCTAAAATTATCAGTGTCATTAAACATGAATGGTTCACTCAATTTTATAAAATTATATTAATATTAATTATGAGCAGTTTGCCATTGTACAATAGTGACTGGTTTTGCATTCAGGGAGACTGTACGTTGCAGGTAATGGCTGAAGGCTGACAAGTTTATTAAATTGCTACCTGGGCAAACAAAATAATGTGAAGAGGCAGATATTGCGAACACATATTCTTCTTAATCAAACACACCAATTTTCATAGGATTCGTGCTCAGGCTATAAGTGGAAAATTGAATGAGGGAGGAGAAGACCTAGTTTATTTGGGCCACATTTAAAGTTAGTAGCACAGTAAAAAAGGAGCACATTTAGATATACCATGCTACAATGAAAGAGTTGTGAAAGCATATATTTTTTACATTTTTGCATGCAGGGAAAATATTGCCTGCTTTTGCATGTAGAGCACAGATACTGGATAACTTTATTGTTCAGTATTGTGACCATTACAGTTTGCTTTAACCAAATGATAGAGGGATCTGGCAAACCTCCTCTGCGAGATCACCTAGAGCATCTTATCGGTCAGAGGAGCAAAAGAAGAATCAAGTTCAACTTCTACAATACCTTCAGGGTCTCTCTACTTACCTTGATATGCTGCAGAACACCTTGGCTTCACAAACCAATCAGCCAATCAGCCAGACCCTTTGACTCAGTGCCGTAACTAGCCATTTTAGTGCCCTGGGCGAGACAGGGAACCGGCGCCCCCCATCTAAGTGGGAGTGTCAATTGTCGGGTGGGTGTGGTCAACCTACTGTGGGGGCGTGGCTAGCACTTTACAAGTTCTAGACCGCACTGAAACCACCTCCCTCTCCATTATTCTTGGTCTGGCTTTGTAAGGATCTTTATGTAATAAGCCTCCATAGAATCAAAGTACTTTAAATGCAGCTATCACATGCTAGCTGTATAAAAAAATTAATTGGTTATTGAAATAAAACTCACTGAAACAAATTAAAACATAAATGTAATGGTACCATCTGTATCACACTGCCCCTTCATCCCACTGTGCTCTCCATAACAGTTTCTCCTTTATCACACCGTGCCATGGAGCCATCTCTATCATTGTGCCCCCTTGTCACCATCACACTAAATATAATATATATAACACAAAACAAATGGGAGGGGACGCCAAATAGTATAATACTGTATATAAAAATACAGAAAGGTGTACCAAAAGTCAGAATCTTAACCACTAAATAGGTATAGACACTCAGGTAATAATAGTGGATCAACAGGAAGAAGGAAATGAGGAACCACTCTAGAACACCAGCGCCGTGCCAATATAATATGCGTACCAGATAAAAGATCTTTAAAGCTTATCTGTAGGTATAACCGGTATCTTCACCAATCAAGTTGAGCCTTATTACCCCATGGGAATAGCAGATGCTTCATACAATGTTGAAAGGTTCCAGAACTGGCACTTCATATATACTCAGTAGTATTCAGGATAATGGAGAGGAAGAAACTCACATAGTGTAATGCTGTATAGCAATACATTTATTACATAAATAATGTGGATGTGCACTTACATAAAAAATATATATATATATATATACACACACACATGTACACACACACATACAATATAAAGAGCCTCCTAGTGTCCGCCGTACCTTACAGAGAGCATTCCTGTGACCGCCATACCTTACAGAGAGCATTCCTGTGACCGCCATACTATACAGAGAGCATTCCTGTGACCGCCATACTATACAGAGAGCATTCCTGTGACCGCCATACTATACAGAGAGGATTCCTATGATCACCATACTATACAGAGAGCATTCCTATGACCACCATACTATACAGAGAGCATTCCTGTGACCGCCATACTATACAGAGAGGATTCCTATGATCGCCATACAATACAGAGAGCATTTCTGTGACCACCATACTATACAGAGAGCATTCCTGTGACCACCATACTATACAGAGAGCATTCCTGTGACCGCCATACTATACAGAGAGGATTCCTATGATCACCATACAATACAGAGAGCATTCCTGTGACCACCATACTATACAGAGAGGATTCCTATGATCACCATACTATACAGAGAGCATTCCTGTGACCACCATACTATACAGAGAGCATTCTTGTGACTGCAATACAGATAAATACCTCACCTGAAATTAATAGACCCCACCATTAAATTAAAAAGCCCCATCAATAAATTAAATTGACCCACCAGCACCCCACAAATAAACTAGTACCCATTAAATAATTAGCCCCGCCTAAACGTCACCATTAAATTAATAGCCTACCTCCCACCCATGTACTAAGACACCCAACCTCCCTACCCTCATATCACACATTATATTAATACATACCCCCCTTCCCTCACACATTAGGGCAGCATACCCCCCCATCCCTCATAAAGCATAGCAGCATCCCCCCCCTCCATAATAGCAAGATGCAGCACACATTCCTCCCCTCCCTAATAGCAGCACACATTCCCCCCCTCCCTAATAGCAGCACACATTCCCCCCTCCCTAATAGCAGCATACATCCCCTCCCCCCCTCCATAATTGCAGCTTACATTCCCCCCCTGCCTCCCTCCATAATTTCAGCTTACATTCCCCCCCCTTGCCTCCATCCATAATTGCAGCTTACATTCCCCCCTCTCCTTGCCACCATCCATAATTGCAGCTTACATTCCCCCCCTCTTGCCTCCATCCATAATTGCAGCTTACATCCCCCCCCCTTGCCTCCATCCATAATTGCAGCTTACATTCCCCCCTCCCCTTGCCACCATCCATAATTGCAGCTTACATTCCCCCCCTCTTGCCTCCATCCATAATTGCAGCTTACATTCCCCCCCCCCTTGCCTCCATCCATAATTGCAGCTTACATTCCCCCCTCCCCTTGCCACCATCCATAATTGCAGCTTACATCCCCCCCCCCTTGCCTCCATCCATAATTGCAGCTTACATTCCCCCCTCCCGTTGCCACCATCCATAATTGCAGCTTACATTCCCCCCCTCTTGCCTCCATCCATAATTGCAGCTTACATCCCCCCCCTCCCCTCCATAATTGCAGCTTACATCTCCTCCATAATTGCAGCTTACATCCCCTCCATAATTGCAGCTTACATCCCCTCCATAATTGCAGCTTACATCCCCCTTCCCCTGCTTTGAAACTTACCTCCTGTCCAGCCGTCGCTGCCTGGCTCCTCTCTGCTTCTCTGCTCCTCTGCTGCCTAGCAACGTCATGACATCAGACGCTGAGGCAGAGGGCAGAGTTCAGAAGGGGGTGGAGCCGGGTGCCGGCCGCCATCTTGGATGCGCCGGGCGGCCGGCAGTCTGAATCTGAGGTCTGTTTAATTTTTTTTTTTCTTTTCACTCCTCACACAGAAGTCGGTGCGGGCGGCCACTGCGCCCCCTAGGGACTGCGCCCGGGGCGGCGGCACCGCCCGCACCGGCCTCGTTACGGCTCTGCTTTGACTCCACTGTAAACTCCTGCAGTGACCCAAGCCACCGCGTCCCATCTCTGGATTTCTAATCCTCCTAAATTTGATGGTGATCCCAAGTCCTGTTAAGGATTTCTAAACAAGTGTGCAGTACAGTTTGAATTACAGCCAGGGAATTTTCCTACTGAAAAGATTAAAGTTGCATCCATTGTTTCCTTTCTGTCTGGACAAGCCTTAATATGGGCCTCTCCGATGTGGGAGCGCAATGACCCCTTGTTACACAAATGTTTCACCTTTCTGGAAACTTTTTAAAAGAGTTTTTATGAGCCTGGTCGGGTTTCTAGTGAAGCTTCTTGTATTATTCGCTTGCGTCAGGGATCGTTCCCTATTGGTCAGTATGTTATTCAATTCTGTACTTTGTATCGAATAAATACCTAGCGCTGTCTGACTATGTTATATGTCAAAATTGTATAATGGGGTGCTGCCTGTAGGGATTTGAATGGTTTCTCCACCATTCGAGACGATACAGATTATAGAGTGTAGTTCCCTGGCGATCCACCACAGTATAAATAATATAACAGTCTAAAAATAGTTTTAAGTATTTTATAGTGCAAAAACATATATAAACACTGTGATATCTCTGGTCAGAGTAAAGATTCACCATATAATGCAAATTTGTTATGCGCAAAACCACCCACCCTCTGGTCTTGGGTCTTCACCAGCTCAGACTTCATTCTCCAGTAGTGGATTGGCAGAAAGCTCAAGTACTTTCCTGAGGACCCAACTGCCACTCTCGTTGCCTTCAGAAGGTGCAGTTGCTCGAGAAGGATTCCTCATCCTCACCTACAGTGTATTTGGACATTCCAACACAGTATTCCGCATACTGTGACATATTATGTGAGCAGGAAGCTTACAAGTTACCCCCGCATCTGCCCTGTGACTGTACTATTGAGTATTGCCATTCATTTCTTCTCCTCTGGTTCCTTACCTGAATGCCAAGCTATGTCTGCGTACATCGAAGACAACTTAAAATGGAATTTTTTAATAAAATATTCCTCTCCTGCTGGAATGGGATTTTTTTTGTCAAAAAGAAAGATGGAGGGTTCCGCCCCTGCATTGATTATCAGGGTCTTAACGCCATCTCCGTTAAGAATAAGTACCCATTACCCTTGATCTCAGAACTTTTTGATAGGATTAAAGGTGCCCTCATCTTTACCAAGTTGGACCTCAGCAGAGGCGACTATAATTTAGTTTGCATCAAGAAGGGTGACAAGTGACAAGTGGAAAACAGCTTTTTTTGTATAGAGGTATAAAATAGAACATAAAACATACAATGCATTATAGAATATATACAATACCTGCATATTTTCACAAGTGCCTTACAATCCAATGAGCAACTAAAATTCCATACCCCCTTCTCCCATATATCCATCCTCAACCTCCAAGAATAGCAGAATAAACCTTATTTATATAAAAGAACAAAGCAGGAAAACAAAAGACCCAAATTGTTTGTCTGTCTTTTCTCCCCCACTTGTAACAAAGATTAGGTGCTAGAAGATGGAGTCAAATTAATTGGGGGGTCTGCAATAACCATTCTCAACTCAAACCACTCAGTGTTATGAAAATCATTCCAAAGTTGTGTTCGTAAAGTATGAGGTAAAATAAAACTCTCCGATGTGTCAAAAAATGTTTTACTCTACAGTTTTTCTGCAGAGATGTTGCTATCCAATCCATGCGAAATATATGATAGAGTTTTTCCTTGAAAAGGGAGAACATGGGAGGGGAGTTTTAGGCCTGACCTGGAGTTTACTCTTATATCCCTTACCAATTTTACAGCTACCTGGGAGCATTTCAAATATTGCCCATTCCGGAGAGAGGGGAGCGTAATTCACCAGGTGTGTATTAGATAATCTCCAGATCTGGGTCCAGAAACATTTAATTGGGGGACACTCCCAAAAGCAGTGTGTCAAGTCCGCCGCTGGAGATCCACATTTCGTGCAGCAGTGGGACTCTAATAATCCTATCTGAAAACGAAGGGATGGAGATAGATATGCTCTATGGTAAACATTAAGAAACATTTTGATGTAGGTCATAGCCAATAATGTTTTAGTGGAGTTGGCAAGTGCCTTCAAGAGGACCTCTGGTGTTAGGTGGGGAAAACATTCCTGCCATGAGGAAAGGCCAATTTTAGAATGATTATAGTGAAATTGAGTTCCAATACCAAATTAACGAGTAAAGGAGAGAGTGGGCACCCTTGGCCATTGCCTCTTGACATTTCCAGTGGGGAACCGGTGATTCCATTGACCAAGAGTAATGTTTTAGGAGAAGTGTATAGAAAATCGATTAGGGCTCTAAAATCGGTGTAGAAACGTCTTTGTGATAGGATTTCATATAAAAATGACCATGCAACAGAGTCAAAAGCCTTTTGAGCATTTAAACTAAGAAGCATGTTAGAGGTAGATCCTAAATTTGTGGCCACAATTTCTGAAATAGCTGTTCTAATATCCTTAACCGAATGGCGTACTGCTACAAATCCCAACTGATGAGGTGTTAGCAACCCAGGGAGGATAGATTGTTAACGGTCTGCCATAATTTTTGCTTTTTTAAAAGCTTGTAATTTATATTCAAAAGAGTAATAGGTCGATATGACCCTTGCAACATAGGATCCTTTCTTGGTTTAGGGATAAGGACTGTATGGGTCAAATGAAATGAAGGGTATACTGGGAGCTCTCTATGTATTTTTTAAAATAGATCCGCTAAAACATGGGCCATTGTAATATTCTGCCGTGAGATCATCAGGGCCTGGTGTTTTGTGAAGTTTCAAATGTTTGATCGCAGAATCTACTTCTCGGGTCGTAATGTCTTTCACCAAAGGTTCTCTATGATCTGATGTTAATGAAGGCAATTAAGCCTCAGTCAAAAGTTTAGACATTAGCTAAGGATTTGGTTAAGAACCACTATATAAGGTGGCATAGTAAGTTTGAAAGGCCTCCAGTATCTCCTCCGATTTAGTGAGAAGCTTAGAGGAATTGGGGGCTTTAAGGGCGAAGGGCTATAAGACTTCTAGGTTTCTGGGGTCTAGTCATGTTTGCAAGTACTTTGCCGGCATTATTCCCCATCTAAAAAAATTATTTTTAGAAAACTCAATTTGTTGCTTTGCTTGAGAGGTCAAAAAACTTTCTAAGAGTTGTCTCGCCTCACGATAGGCAGTCCATGTCAATTCCGATTGGTTAGAGATATATTTAGTATATGCCTCAGTCGATGATTTGTGCAGAGTATCATAGGTTTCTCTCACCTTTTTATGGTGCCTAGACACATATGCAAATATATGACCTTCCATAACCACTTTTGAGGCTTCCCAGATAAGAATTTTGTCATCCCAATGGTCAATGTTATCATCCAAGTATTCAGCCCATCTGTGTCTTAAAAATTGTTGAAAGTGGTCTGAATTATATAGATAAGCAGAAAATTGCCAATGTCTAGGTCTCTGACTCGAGCATGGACTCTAGATTGTAAGAGAAATCATGGCATTGTCTGAGATAATTATGTCCGCAATGTCTGCCCTACGAACCCATGCAATTAAAGTATCAGTAACTAATTTGTGAAAAAGATCCATATACACTAGAATAAAAAGAGTATGATATATCCGTTGGGTTTAAAAGGTGCCACGGATCAACCATGACACACCTGAACATCAAACCAAAAAAAAACTCAGAGTCCCCTGGACCAATTGTAGAAGATGCACTCGACCTGTCATATCTTTGACCGATGACAGAATTAAAGTCACCTGCAATCACAAGGTTAGGGATATCCCACTGCAGGACGAGCTGGATCAGAGACTGGTAGAAATCACGTTGTGATCCATTAGGGGCATAAATGTTCAAAAAGTAAATTTCTCATCATTAATTTGTAAATGAACTAATAAATATCGATCTTCAGGGTCTATAATTGTGTCCAAAACTGTATATCGAAGATGCTTGGCAAATATCATGGCCACTCCCCTAGATTTTGTTTTATATGAGGCCGAAATGCAATCCCCAATACTACCAGCCCGCAAGGCGAGTCCATTAGCTTCCCTCCAATGGATTTCCTGCAGTAATGCTATGTCAATATGGGCTCGCTTAAGATGGGTAAGGACCTTTTTATGTTTAATGGGAGAATTGAGACCACCCACATTCCAAGATGACAAATTAAGTGTATGCGGAGTATTAGCGGAGCCTGGTTGCATAGGGTACATCTCTAACCTATCCCCACACTGGGGTAATTGGCCTGATCAAGAATGTGTATAAACTCCTCCAAAACCATCAAGAAGTAAGCATGGTATAAAGAGTGAATTTCATTGTCTTGTGAATGTAGATTAAGACAATGGATATTTAGCAATTTTGTGAAAATTGAAATCAGAACATATAATGCACTACAAGTTTCATACCTCAAACCTTTTTCTAACATTTTCCTAACCAAATCTTGTGCTTGATCCCTGGGGATAATACCAGAGATCACAGAACATTTAACCATATACATTTGTAGTATAATCAGGTCACGTAATCATAATAAGAAATTATAACATAGTCTTCATGCATATTGTTAGCAGTTTTACACCTAGGTGGCTAAATCGAGAACGTTGTAATATTTCATGTTGGTGCATGAGAAGATGAGCGAGATCTAGCTGGTGCCCCAGAAAGTGGAGTGGAGGTCTGAAAGTAGCGTTTAGCCACCTCCGGGTTATCATAGATTAGAATGCGGCCATTCTCCACCACTCTAAGCTTAGCTGGGCAAATAAGGGCAATGCTTTTGTTATTACCAGCCAGAAATGTACAAACCGGCGCAAACTCCTTTCTTTTCTGTGACAACATAACCAAATAATCCTGAAATATTAGTATTCTATTGCCCTCAATCTCCAATTGCTTCCTCCGCCTAAAGACTATGAGTATATTTTCCTTTTCTCTGAAATCTAGGAATTTAGCCAATACAGGGCGTGGTCTGGCAGAATTACCCTCTTTAACTGGGCCTAGACGGAGGGCTCGTTCTATATGTAGGTTTTCTATTTCGTCATGTAAACTAAGGGCGAATATTAGGTCCTGAAGTTAAGAGGATAACTCAGATCCTTTCACTGACTCTGGAATACCAATAAATCGAAGACTATTCCTATGGCTACGGTTTTCCAGGTCATCAAGTTTTTCTTGCATTTGTGACCATTGTCGTGAATGTTGTTCAGACCCATTTTGCAGGACTAGAATGTTATCCTCCACATCACTGGTACGTTGTTCCAGCGTATTTATTGTGGCCAAATTTTCTGATATTTTAGCAACAGCTGCATCAAAGGTGTCCTGAATAGCTCCAAATTTTTTATCTATGATAGGAAGAAGAATATCTAGTATGGTTTAAGCAGTGTCTGAACTTGAAGTAGTTGTGGGCCCAGTGAGAGGAGTTTAATCCCTCTCCTCCATGTCCCCCGTAGAGAGGGGGAGGCAGAAGGAGAAGCACCCCTACCCACTCCAGGGGGTAAATGTTCAGCGGGTTCGGCGATTAAATTTCAAGCGGCGCTGCATTGTAAAGGGAAGTTTCCCTTTACAATGCAGCGCCGCTTGAAATGTAATCGCCGAACACACTGAACACGCGGGTGTTGAAGAACCCGCACGTTCATACATTTACCCTCAGATTTGTTTCTGCCCACCTTAACTTGGTCTGGTTTACTATTTGCACGCTTGGATGTATTTTTGCTACAATATTTATCCATGTCTAAGCAAACCAAACGCTACTGCAAGACACTAATCTAAAAATCTATTAGAAAATTCTATATCAGGATTTCAATAGCACGTGACTAAGGTTATATTGTGAACTCTCTCACCTTACATTGAACTGATCACATATTAAAAAGAAAAAGTACATTCAGCATTTGTGTATAGTATATAATGATCACTTATTAATTAGATTATTTATCGGAATAAACAGAAACATCAAAATTATATTCTCGGCTTATCAAGCTACCCCAACAATATAAAAATTCTATTTGAACGTGATAAAAACTATATGAACTGTTAGACTCAATGTTTATAGCAGTAGTTTAGATTTTATGAGAAATATAGCATAATAGGCAACATACCATATACAATCCAAATAGAATAATACAATAACAATCCCAAGAGGAGATACCTGGAATGTTAAATGTTAAATGTTCTCTGAAGAAGAATGTATTCAGAGTCCAATTCCAACACAAAATCAGAGCTAGCAAAGTTGGAATATATCCTTAGGCTATTAAAAGCTACTTGGTGTAGATCAACTTGAAAAAGCCCAGATAGTCAAAAATACTTTAGTAAGAGTTTCACTCGGCTTGGTATTAGCAGGTGAAATATATATGTCCACGTATCGGTACTCACCACACCTCTTGTACTGCTATGCAGAATCTCAACATTCTGAGAAAAAGTTGTTTTCTCATAGACTTGCTGTTAAGAGTGAAATCTTTTAGTCCAGCTGCGTGGACAAATCGTGCCTCTAACTCTCTCCCCACTTAGCAGGTCGTGGTAGTTGGGACCGTCCAATAGAGCTCCACTACGTTTATAGCCGAAGGTAAGTAATTTGGATCCTGTCTCCCTGACAATAATAAGAGGTTCACAAAATGTTGATATAAGATATTGATCTTCAGTGCAGTATTTGTTAGTACTTCGTAGGCCCACATGCGTGGCCGGACTCCGGGGAAAAGAAAAAAAATAACAGAAGGGCACTCCTCAGAATACAATTGTCTTCCAAATTGAATCGACACACACCTCCACCACAACTTTAGATCTTATAAGGAGTATATTCTGCTTCTTTCAAAGTTAAAACTGCAGATGGAAACAGATTTCTTGAGACTTGTTAAAACGTCGCCATCTAGGTGCACCGCCCACCGGAAGTCCCTGAATTGTGTAATATAAGTTAACATGAATTTAGGCATTACATACTCTAGATGACGCCAGAACAGTGTTGATGATATTACTCGAGCCTTAGTGTGGCACTGCGCATGCGTTGTGGTGCACAGGGGACCGGAAAAGAAGGAGGCTATGGCGGCCGAGACTTCCAGTTATTCACCAGCATGGAATTACCCATCAGGAGAAGGAACCCGCCCCGTCACAGCAGGCAGACAAGACCTCCGCTCAACCGCCACCCAAAGGAGACTCTCGCGATCCTGTTCCTGTATCTCACACACAGTGAGTCCTATCTTCTCTCTGGGAAAGAAGAGCAAAAGGTAGGTGACTGTGAGGCCGTTGTGTGTACCGCTGCTCCGCTATCCGCTCCTGAAACTCTGGCAGAGTGAGCTCGGAATTCCCTCAAAGTGCTTCTTATAGCCCTCCTGTAACACCAGGTCAGTTTCAGATGGTCAGCATATCAGAGGGCAATTCGCTTGGTTTTCCCATCAGCTGCACTTTGCCGGGGAAACCAGGTAATAACAAGTTATCTTCAATTTCACTCTAACTGTGAGGAGCTCCACACAGATGCGACCGTTTTGGTGGCAGTTTGTCCCAATACACTTTAAGCTTGGCGGGAGCAATGGTAGAGAAAGGGCATCAGCTCTTGTTGTACAGTGCAGTGTCCCATGATACGGGAGCTGCAGCCGCGGACCAGGAAAACAGGTTTTAATAATCACAATGATCACTTTGAGTATTTAGTGATTCCCTTTGGGCTTAGTAACGTGCCTTAGGCTTTCTAAAATTTTATTAATGAGATCTTCAGAGACATCCTGTGTCATTTCATGGTCATCTATTTACATTATATTCTCATATTCTCACCTGACATTGCCTTTCATCATGAACATTTGTCTACTATTCAACAGCGCCTCTGGCAACATCGACCATTCTGTAAGCTAGAACGGCGGTTCCCAAAGTGTGCGCTGCGGCTCCCAGGGGTGCCGCGGCGCTGTCACTGAATATCAACGTCAGTGACAGCTGCGCGAGAGAGGAGGCTGCAGGGTCCTAGCGCCACGCGGATTGGTAAGTTTCTGTTTGCTTTCTTTTTTTCTATAGCTGGCGCGGGGCAGAGGAGGAGGACAGATGGCAGAGGAGGGGGACAGATGGCAGAGGAGGGGGTCAGATGGCAGTGGAGGGGGTCAAATGGCAGTGGAGGGGGTCAGATGGCAGTGGAGGGGGCAGATGGCAGAGGAGCTGGACAGATGGCAGAGGAGGGGGACAGATGGCAGAGGAGGGGGACAGAGAGCAGAGGACAGATGCCAGAGGAGGGGGACAGATGGCAGAGGACGGGGTCAGATGGCAGAGGAGGGGATCAGATGGCAGTGGAGGGGGTCAGATGGCAGAGGAGGGGGGCAGATGGCAGCAGAGGAGGGCAGAGGAGAGGGACAGAGGGCAGAGGAGGAGGACAGAGGGCAGAGGAGGAGGACAGAGAGCAGAGGAAGGGGACAGATGGCAGAGGAGGGGGACAGAGAGCAGGGGAGGGGGACAGATGGCAGAGGAGGGGGACAGAGGGCAGAGGAGGGGGACAGAGAGCAGAGGAGGGGGACAGAGAGCAGAGGAGGGGGACAGAGAGCAGAGGAGGAGGGCAGATGGCAGAGGAGGAGGGCAGATGGCAGAGGAGGGTGACAGCGTGAGAGAGGGCAGAGGAGGGTGACAGCGTGAGAGAGGGCAGAGGAGGGTGACAGCATGAGAGAGGGCAGAGGAGGGGGACAGCGTGACAGAGGGCAGAGGAGGGGGATAGCGTGACAGAGGGCAGAGGAGGGGACAGAGGGCAGAGGGGGCAATGTGAGAGAGGACAGTGTGCCTGGATGCAGAGGGGGCAGAGTGTCTGGATGCAGAGGGGCATTTTTGCATACAACTAAATAAGTATTTCTGTCGTGACCTAAATACTTATTACAATTTTTTGACCCAACTACTTCTAAAACAGGACTGCTCAGTAATTATTTTGGAGGGGTGCCTTGAAAAAATTTGGAGACTCTAAGGGTGCCGCGAACTGCAAAAGTTTGGGAACCACTGAGCTAGAATAATGTGTTTTTCTTGGCTATATAGAGTTGGGCTCCAGTCTTCAAATGGATACTGAGAAACTCAAGGCCATCATAGACTGGCCTCAGCTTGCACAGATGTCCTGATAAAATTATTTTTGATCGTGGGACCCAGTTTTGGATAGTTTTCTGTTGCACTTGCTGGATCAAACTAAAATCCTCTTCTGCTTATCATCCCCAAAACCAATGGTCTCACTGAGAACACTAATCAAGAAATGAAGATATTCCTCAGATGGTATATCTCTGCTTAACAGTACAACTGGGTTGACTTATTGCCTTGGGCACAGTTTGCCCTTAATATCCTGCGTCATGAATTCACTTCAGTTTCTCCATTCTAACCTCTCCAAGGCTTTCATCTGTAACTTCCTCCATTTTCTGATCTTTTGGCTTTGGGAGTTCCTGCCATGGATCTCCTTCGCCAAGACTTCTACTCTCGATGGTCGCAAGTTCAACAAAAATTTAGTTCTTGCTTCCAATTCTGGCAAGAGATTTTTTGACAAGAAAAGACACTCCCCTACTTGCTTCTGGAGAAAAAGTAGAGTTCATCTTCAAGTACATTCCAGAAAATTTGGCCCACGTTTTATTAGACACTTCAAAATCCTGTAAGTCGTCAACCCTTAAGAATTCACAGTGTATTTCACGTTTATCTTTTGAAACCGTTGTTCATTAAAAAAATTTCCTCCACTTGGAAACCTCCTTCAGCTGTCTTAGTACAAGACCAACAAGAATACGAAGTTAATCACATTCTCAACTCCCGTATCTTGAGAGATTGTCTTCAATTCTTGGTTGACTGGAAGGAGTATGACCCAGAAGAATGCTCTTGGATTCCTGCTAGAGACCTTCATGCTCCTGACCTCCTAAAGCATTTTCACAAAACATTCCTAGCAAACCCTTTAGGGTTTCCAGAGTCCACCCCTGGGGGGGTATACTGTGAGTTCCTCACAGTACACCCCCCCAGCGGTGGACACTGGACACCTTAAAGGGTTTGCTAGCACCTGCTCAATGCTCCTGGTCAATATACCAAGCCGGGTGGGACATACTCACTAGGGGCCTGATTAATTAAGGATAATAACTTGGGAAACTCCTTTCAGTCTCCTGGACAAAACCATGTTACAATGCAAGGGGTGCAAATAAGTATTCTGTTTTGCACAGAAGTTAAATACTGACTGTTTTTTCATGTAGCACACAAATATTAACTTTAAATTTCAGTGTACAAATAAGCCATCAAGTATTTGTGTGCTACATGAAAAAACAGTCAGTATTTAACTTATGTGCAAAACAGAATACTAATTTGCACCACTTGCATTGTAACATGGTTTTGTCCAGGAGACTGAAATAAGAAGTTTCTCAAGTTAAGATCCTAAATGAATCAGGCCCTAGGAATGCAATGCCAAGGACAATCCAGAAAGCAAGAACAGTGGACAAGCTGGGTTGTATACACACAAAAATAAAGCAGCACAAGTGTTAATCCAGGAAACATTGTAAAACAAGACAGGAGAAATTCACTAGGAGCCGAGAACCAGAAAGCATGTTGGGAGCCAGAATCAGGGGTTAGCATCCTGTTGTTCTGACACAGTGTGTCAGAGTGGATTTCATATAGTATAGGGAGTTTCAAACTCCCTGCCCAAAGCCACATGATCGTAGCACCAAGCAGTAAGTAAATAAATGAGTGCTGCGAACAAGAACGTGGAGCAGGTAAGTTCTTCACATCAACGTCATACCATATATACTGCTGGGACACATTTTGTATATTCCACCTGTTTTTTTTAGGAAGTCCCATTTCTAGGAGCATGTCAAATAATGTAATGAACACCTTCAATCATACAAAAGTGACACTTATTATAAAGACAGTTATAATATCCCCTTGTTCTTATGATCACTTCAACCAATAAATGATGCTGTACTGAGCCATATTTTAGGATAAAAATAAACAGTTGCAAATTATGAGAAGGACTTTGTAGTGATCATTTTATTGTTTCCACAGCGTGCATTTTATGAATCCCTCAAATGTACATGTGTTCACCATTTTCAGTACTTGTTTCCTGATATAGGGAAGTGGGAATGCACTGTAAAAAGAACTCACCAGACAAATAGGAACACTGCAGCAAAGATAAAAGCTCTGCAGACCCACATTTTTTGTTTACCTCATTCTGACACGTTACACCAAAAAAAAGTTTAATGTGCTTTTACAATCTAAATAACTTCTTAATTATGAAAGCAACATGCCTATTTTACGCTTAATATCTATAGAACCTTAAATTTCCCGAATCAAATATCTGGCCAAGGATGAATTGTCTCTTCAGGTTTAAAACCTGATACAGAGATTAAATTCTTGTGGAGCTGGTTATGCTTAGAAGAGGAGAAAACAAAATATTAACAAATGAATTGCATGCATGTGGTTGAATAATTGTGAAAAGAGCAACTAGAGTTTGATATCTTGTGAATGGAGATGTTAGCTGTTCACTTATTTGATACACTATAAAATAGGGTGTAAGTCCCTTAGTAGGTTGGTCACAGGGCCCATCGCTAGTGAGGACACAAGACCCATTAGGTAGAGTGGGCACTAGCACATTATTTAGTTGCTGGACACAAGAACCATAGGTAGCCAGAAGGGCACAAAGCCCTAAGTAATTAAAAGAGCATAAGGCCCTATAGGTAGTGATTTGGGGCACAAGGTCTTTAGGTACTTAGGCAGGACGAAAGACCAAATAGTTGTGATTGAATGGCAGGCCCTTTAATATAGAAACATACAATTTGATGGCAGATAAGAACCGCTTGGCCCATCTAGTCTACCCATTTTTTTTATTAACCTATGATACCTTAAACCCTATTTGATCATTTATTCTTTATAAGGATATTCTTATGTCTAACCCAAGCATGTTTAAACTGCTCTACTGTATTAGCCTCTACCACCTCTGATGTGAGGCTATTCCATTTATTCCCTACCCTTTCTGTGAAGTAGTTTTTCCTCAAATTGCCTCTAAACCTTCTTTCCTCCAGTTTCAGTGCATGTCCTCATGTTCTAATACTTCCTTTCAAGAATGTTTCCCCTTTGTACCTTGTTCGAACCCTTGATATATTTGAAAGTTTATATCATGTCAGCCCTTTCCCTTCTCTGCTCCAAACTATGCATATTAAGATCTTTGAGTCTTTCCGGGTAAGTTTGTGCTGTAGGCCATGCACCATTTTAGTTGCCCTTCTTTGTGCAGTCTCTAACGTATTTAAATCCTTCTGGAGATATGGCCTCCAGAATTGAACACAATATTCTAGATGAGGCCGTACCAATGACCTATACAGTGGCATTATTACTTCTTTCTTTATGCTACTGATTACTCTCCCTATGCAACCAAGCATCTGACTTCTTCCTCATTGCTTTGTTACATTGCTTACCTGTCTTTAAGTCACCTGAAGTGACTTAGTGACTCCTAGATCCCTTTTCTCTTCAGTAGTTTCCATTATTATGCCATTAATACTATATTTAGCCTTTGGATGAATCTCCTGTAGTGATTGGCAAATCCGAGAAACCTTTGGATGACTTTTAGGTTACTGGGAAGGCTCCAATCAGTGATGGCTCAGACTTTGGCTGGATCCATCGTAAATCCTTTAGCAGAAATGAAAAACCCCAAGAATGACACAGTGGAGACTTCAAACTCACATTTCCCCAATTTATCTAGAGGGGAGTTTTAGGCCTGACCTGGAGTATACTCTTATATCCGTACCAATTTTATAGCTACCTGGGAGCATTTCAAATATTGCCCATTCCGGAGAGAGGGGAGCGTAATTCACCAGGTGTGTATTAGAGAATCTCCAGAGCTGGGTCCAGAAACATTTAATTGGGGGACACTCCCAAATTTTAAATGGTTGGGTAGGAACAGCAAACCGACGTGCCAGAGAAATATCTAGAAAATTTCTAGCTGCTCCGCTTTCCACGAAAGCTAGGATGTCAACACTCCCAGAGACCAGGTAAAACTGGGCAGGTAACTGGAGGGAAGTTTTATTCTGTACAAGGTAAACGCCCAGATGAACTTTTCTAGTATCCCCTGTTTTAACTGAGTTGGAGATATGGAAAAAGTTCTGCTGATGAAATTCCTTTTCCAGTCTTCTTTCATTTTATTCGCCGCTCAATGCGAATTGCCAAACACATAAAGGACTCCAAAGAATCAGGAGCTGGATATTGCACCATTATGTCCTTTATTAGTTCTGAAAGGCCCAAACGAAACTGACTGCAGAGAGCTGGATTATTCCATTCGCAATCTGAGGCCTACCTGCGAAATTTAGTACAGTATTCTTCGACAGAACGATGTCCCTGTTTCAAAGATCTAAGTTTAGACTCGCAGTAGCGACTTTGTCAGGATCTTCATACAAGAGAACCAAGGCTTGGAAAAAGGAATCTACAGATAACAATTCCGGACTGTCAGGGCACAATCCAAATGCCCAGTTTTGTGGATCTCCAAAAGTGATATAACAATACCCACCAGCTACTGTTCCGAACCGGAAGACCTAGGACATAGCTTGAAATATAATTTGCAACTTTCTCTAAAGTTGCGGAAATCCCTTCGGTTGCCAGAAAATCTGTCTGGAAGGTGAAGCTTGGGTTCTTGAACCTCAACTTCCTGAGAAGAGGTAATCCTGGAGGCTTGTTCTTGAACAGACAATCTGGTAGAAATGTCTTGAACAATCTGATATTGAGCCTGCAGTCGATTAGCCAGCACTTGTGCAAGGGAAGGAGGAGTAGGATCCATGGGAGTATATCCCAAGTAAGTGGGCCAGTTATAATGTTATGGTCACCAGTGCAGCATAAACTTGTAGACCAAGGGGTAGAGGTCTTCACCTTTAGCAGCCGCCTTTCCCGTAGAGACTGGTTATTCTCACAGATACTCGGATGCCCCCAGGACTTATGCTCAGAGTAGTACAGGTCTATGCCTGCACAGCGTCGCACAGATACAGGAGGTAATGCACAGACTAGGACAGGCCAGGGGGTCTGCGGATTGGACAGAGCACTGGTGGAGAAGTCAGATACTAGCAGGGTCACAAGCACTGGTTCAGTGTCTGGGTACAGGCACAAGGTCAGGGTCACAGGCAAAGGTTCAGAGTCCGGGTTCAGGCAGAAGATCAGGGCAACAAGCAAGTATCATCATCATCATCATCAACATTTATTTATATAGCGCCAGACAGAGGTCATACACAGAAATGAATCCAAAAGGCTTTCACCAAACACAGTACAGGAGCAAGTTAGCTAACAGGAAACTGGATGCTATAACCGGCAGTGAGGCTAAGCCTTCCCTGCCTCAAATACTTTGATGGGACAATCAGAAAAGAGGAGGACAGGGCTGACAAACAGCCTCAGGAGGCTGCTAATTAATTTACTAGTTTAGAACTGGCATAGATAACAACATAAACCAGGAACAATAAATGTATAAATGAACCAATTAAAATCATAGGAGAGCTCCCCCTGGTGTTGGAGGATGTCCCTATACCCTCATACTCTATGCCACAAAGATAAACCCACAGTGACACAGTGCACATATCTTCATATCCATTCCTTGTTGAATTTGAGCATGTGCAGATGCGAATACTGTGCATTCTGAAACACACATTGTACTCAGTATGTGGAATCAGGCCTCCTTATGCAGTGTAAAATATGCATAGGTTCAGCTACTTGCCTCAATTTGCACTGGTGCAAATACAGTTCCACCATGTACATGGATTTGTAGAAAAAAAAATGGCATCTTTTGTGAATAAGCATTCTTTCCTAGTAAATTATTGACTAAGGGCTCCTTTGTGTCTAATTTTGTTTTGCAGAAAGAGATGTTTAAAATTAGATTAAGGTATGGAGAGGGTATATTTTAGTATTGTTTCTTGTAGTGAAAGTGCACGCTCAACTATTTACATTACACAAAAATACTTGCATTTTCCACTGACAGTCTTTGTTTGTTATCCTTTACTTTTAATTAGACCCATTTTGTGCTTCACCAAAGTAGCACATTTCTGAATGACCTCCAAGCAATGTAATAAAAAGCTACACACACATAAATTTGCAATATGTAATAAAAACAGTGCCAATTTTCCCTTACTATGAAGATTATTTTGCAACATTAAAGAGTCTAAATCAAGCATTATTCTAGAAGATTTTTTTTTTTTATTAAATGGATAATACTAAAGTAGCAGCTGGTTGTGTTTTGATGTAAAGTTTACACTGTAGCGAAGTGTGCCTCTGGAGATTTTTCAACCTTTCTGCACATACTTGTAATCTGATAAGACATTTCCAGAGTAGGTGTGCACCTCACAGGGCTCTGGACAGACCACACGGGACCACTGGTGCAAAACCAAGGCATTTCTTCATCATTTATTTATATAAGCACCACTAATTCCACAGTGCTGTACAGAGAGCTCACTCACATCAGTCCCTGCCCCATTTGAGCTTACAGTCTAAATTCCCCAGCACAGACACACACACAGACAAACTAGGGTCAATTTGATAGCAACAAATTAACCTACCAGTATGTTTTTGGAGTGCTAGAGGAAATTGGAGCACCCAGAGGAAACCCACACAAACACGGGGAGAACATATAAACTCCACACTGATAAGGCCATGGTCGGGAATTGAACTCCTGACCCCAGTGCTGTGAGGCAGAAGTACTAACCACTAATCCACCGTGTTGCCCCATTTTGAAATGTGCTTTGTAAATTCTCAAGTTGTCAAACAGACTACTATATTATTTATTGTAGGAGGCTAAAACTCAATTTATCAGCATTCTTAGATCATCAATGCATTAAGTCTAGTCACATGCAAACCTAAAGATGTGCACTAAATCTACATAACATTTATTTTAGTTTTCATTTAGAATGTTTAGATTCCACATACTTTCAAATGCCTCTGACTGTATGTTTAACCTTCTAATTGCATGTTTTTTACCAAGTATTTATTCTCAAACCAGTTTTTTAAAGATTAGTAAAATGGAAATAGCCATAAGGTGCAGTTTATATCTTGTAAGGGACAAACAGCATGGAATAGCATGCTTCATTAATGGTACTTCTCTTACCAGCTGGCCAAAAGATTGTGACAGTGAATCATACGTATTATGTTTTTTGCCCTCTTTAGTTCTAACACTAAGAAACATTTAGGAACAGCTGGAATTTCCTTCCTCAATTACTAGCATTTAAGTTCTTGGTTCTCTTAAATGTGCTAATAATGAAATGTGCCGGAGGTTTCCAATGTGAAAATCAAATGACAATTTCATGATTAGCTTTTGCAGTAAAAGTGATCTTTTATTCAGTACTCTTGCACTTGACAAAAATCCAGCATCCCTAGATTTTCTTCCTTATTAATGTCCAACCATAGCCCAAAAATAGAAAATAGAAAATAAACAGAAATACTTTATAAGTATAATATTCATTAATTAAATTTTACTATGTTAATGAATTATGTATCCACATTCATATGCTGTATTTTTTTCCCCCCACTATGCCCCTGCAATGAGCATTGCCCACCCAGGGATTTTACTTAAACACATTTCCTCCTCATTGATTGACAATGGGTCAGAGGAAGTGTGTTTAATCCCTCCCCTGATGATTCTTCCCTTGTAGAGCAGATGGGCAGAGGAAATAGATGTCTGTGTTTATCGTGAAGTCAGCATACAAATCACAATGCTTGTTGTTTCACCTCCATGTCAAAGATAGGCTGGGAGCAGAATAACACTGAGGAGCAGCAACAAGCAGCTTGATGTGTATGCTCACATAAGCACAGAGATTGACATCACCTCATCCTCTTCCCGTCTGCTTTACAAGGTAAGAAGGAGCAGGAAAAGAGAAAAAAATACAGTGAGTGGAGGGGGAATACATTGTAGGGTGTGTGGATAGGGACCTGAGAAATGGATGAGGGGGAATTAAATTAGAAGCTGAGGCTGGTGGAGCAAAAACAAGTGAGAAAGGAGTAGGCCATGGTACAGAAGTGGATTGAGGGGGAAATTGGTATAGGATATGGGAGTACTAAATATGAACTGACAATTTATATCTGAGCACAAAACAAAAATATGATTCTGTTATTAACATGCTTAAAAGCTATACTAGGGGGTAAATGTATCATACCCCGATTTGTACAACTCGCCGGAAATCGACGAGTTGACAGCTGAAATTTAAAGCTGCGCTGCCTTGTAAAGGGAAGTTTCCCTTTACAGGTTCTTCCCCCTATCTACATTTATTGTTTAATATTATTGGATGAGGCAGGATGGTCTGAATGTTATTGAGACGGTATGTGGATTTAGCACTGCCTTATCTATACAATCTGTTATTTCTGATAATAAAGGAAACTTGCTATGATCTGCAACTTTGTCAAAACTCCCTACCCAAAGTTCCCAGATCATTTCACTATTTTAATAAACTGGAGGATTGATGTTCATTGTGTTTTGTATGAAATTTCTCTTTTGATATCTCTTACCTTATATGGCTATTATTACATTTCACATAAGCGGTTTGGATTTCATGCAGTACTAATCACTGAATATATTGCTTAATTATATTATTGTGGCATGGGCTAATTTTCTTAATTTCCAAACAATTACTGTTTCAACTTATTACATAACAAGGTAACTTTGAGAATGGTAAATTAGTCTTTAATGTGATAAAGTTCCTGAGTTTGGGACTGGTGACATTAGTGTTGTAAAATGCTTTTGGCAAGGCAGATATTCTGGGGGTACCCAAAGGAGAGGCAAATGTGAGTAGACAAATTGTCTCTTTTTGGCAGGTGTGCAGCATGACATATATAGAAGAAAAAAGTGCCTGTTCCATCATTTACCTCATTTGTCTAACCTATAAGCACCAATTACATAGCTCATTATTGCCCTTGTTCAATAGAAATGATAAGGGGATACGCAATGACATACTCCAACCCTGCAGTGCAACAACAATTTTGCAATGATATATCCACAATCTATACTGATAAAAAATAGAGATATTTAGAGGCATATACTGGATCCAAAGAATTATACTTTAGACTGGGTAGAAAGAAAATGTTTTAATTGTGACACCCTGAGTACACTTGTTGTAACTAGTGTCTCACCTACAGGAGATACCTTGGCAGGTAAGTTTACGCCAACATAGCTATATTTAACAACAAAATCTCCTATGTAAGTACATGCTGATACAGTGATTTATATATTGTTTATTTTAGAGCGATGGACTATAAATTTGTTTTCATATACACAGTGGTCTTAGTTGTCCTGGCAGCACATTCTCAAATTATTTTATTCACTTTAACACATATTTCATTCATTTATGGAGCACACCTTAGTTTCAATGGTTCCTAATGATTTCTAAAATATTGGAGACACTCATTTCAAGAGACGGTGCATTTAATAGATTCTGATGGAGGATGTAACTTTCTTTCTCTGTGAAGTCAGTTAAATAAGTGGAGGGTGCTGAAGAAGGAAGAAAATTTAAGGTATGAATTAACAGTATGAATTTCTATATGGGTGGATTTCTTAAGAAATTCATCTGTATATTTTTGGTGGGTAATGGGACGTATCTTCTATGAAAAGTGATGCCAAAGTATTGATTTGATCCTTTCAATACTATGCATTAAATTCATTCTGCATTTGAGTCTATTTTATTTTATTCTCAGCACTAATTATCTATTTTAATTTTTTAAAGTTGTTTTTTTTTTTTTTACTGTATAGCCTATTTCCTTCAGGTGTTCCATGGCAGCATACTCGAGAGTTAGTCCCAAGCCCCAAGACATGACAGCACCCAATGTTTAGTAAAAAGCTACACTGACAATAAATAAAAACAAAGAACAGTTAATATGGAGAGAGATTTGTGTGCTTCCATGAAGGACCTGAATTAATTAAAATTTATTATAAGAAATACAGTCCATCCTTCAAGTCCCCCTGGCAACAGATTAATTATATAATTATAAAATTAGCATGCCTAGGTAGGATTCCTGGAAAACTAATGTGACCATAGAGTATCACTGATTTAGAATTTACACCATTGAGGTGATGTTCTACATCTTGATTAATATGTTCTTGACATATATGTTCAGATATCTTAAAGTTAGCATTGACCCTCCAGAGAGCGTAGACATGAGGCTAACTACTGAATAGGCCACCTGACCATTTTGGTGTATTAGACAGGAAATGAGGATTGAGCATGACTTTAACAAATATATTGGCCCTAAAAGCAAAATATGAGATCTTTAGTGCACTCCACTGGGATGCTGCTAGAATTATTCTTGATATAACCTCACACAAATAGGTTGATAAAATAAGAACAAAAGTGGATTATAAGAAATATTCATGCACTACCCTTTTCACATAAACTTATAAAATTAAATAATGTGATAATACTTATATTTTAGAAGTGCACAGGATACTGCTTCCAAGTTCCACCAACATGTAAAAAATATAAAAAAACACAAATAATTGTGCAATACTGTATAGAGAATGTAATTATGTCTACAATCCAATAAAACACATGAAAAGTAATAAAATTCAATGTTCTCAGTGTAGATCCCCTTTAGTAGAAAAACTTGCAGAACACTAACTGTGTTTGAATGTGCCCTCATAGGAGTCAGACCAATGCTACACCTTCCAGCACAGTATTTCCCCTTTAGGTATTATGCTTAATCTGTGAAGTCTTGAATTCTGCATATATTCTGCATATATTTATATAAATATATTTTTATAAATATATTTTATAAATATAAATTCTGCATATATTTATATAAATCTAAATCTGAATCTTCATTAAAATGATTTCATGAAAATGAATTTCCTCATAAATTGGCAGCAGACCAAACAATATAAAGAAAATACATCTAGTGAAATATGTTCAATATTAAACTGAATTGCTTTATTTAAAATTCACTAGACATAAAATATTCAAAATTAAATGAGAGATGCAGGTACACCTACCAGATAGGAATAGATGATAGGCATATCACAACAGATGGTAATACAGTCCCGGGTGAAAGATGACAGCCCACAGTCTTCCTAGATGTAAATTTCCTGGGTAGGTATATCTGCAGTACTTCACTTGCACTTATCCAACATGTTTCAGCCCAATATGTGGATCAAGTTTCTATGTCAAGGTGAGTGCAAGTCCAGTACATAAGCATCCTTTTATAGTGCCTCCATAGTCACATGATCAAAGGTCAAACAGACAGATATTAAACAAAAAAAATGCAAAATATATAAACAATTGAAATAAATTGCTCATGTCTTCAAATAAATATATATAATACAACCAAACACATAGTTAAAAATAACAGAATTTCATATATACTATGGTCCATGATTGATGGTCACAAAATTTCATATATACTATGGTCCATAATTAAAGGTTCTTCATCATTAAAAATTAATAAATTCTACATTAACCTCACAGGGGTGAGCTCTTCTGATGTCTTGAAGGGAGATGAGTAAGCCTGAACCTAGAACATTGAGTTTCTCATCATTCAATGGAATAAATGTTTCCAATTATCTTCAAGATTCGCAAATTAAAGAGTTATACATCTCCATGCATAGAGAAAAAGGAACGTATAGTATAAAACTTGGACTTCTTTTGTTGATCATCTGAGTTACTGCTAGACTTTGTTGCCTGAAAAATCTTCTTTTAACGACCAAGCTCTGGGACCTTCATGAGAAACTTTCTTTTATCTATTGATTGTATTTATGTAGAACACAAAGTATCTCTGGTCTAGGTGTGGATTGTGAACTTAAAGTGGCAATGGAAAATATTCTGAATGTGGAATTATGTTGTAGGTGCAAATTATTAGTGGGGCACGGTGACAGAATGAGGGTAATGAATGCACTGCCATTCTGCCAGTATGGGGGCTTGTACTGTTCAAACCCTGGTGTGGGTGTGGGTGCAGCCATCATGTAAGTGGCATGGCTATCACTTTAAACAGTGCTAGGTCACCCTACAACCCCTCCCCCTTCAAATACACTGGCATTGTTGCATGTATACACTTGTAAGTATGCTTGGTTTCAGCTGTATCATTTGTATCCTCTACAGGTCAGATGCAATTGTCGACTTATAGTGGTGACTGACATGACATAGTCTTTGATTTAAAAAGTACTCATATGCATGTCACTAACTAGCACACATCATGTGTTTGCAAGTAATATAGTCTATAATAATGCATTTGCAAGCATCCTTATTTATGGATTTAATGTAAAAAAATATATTTTTTAAATAAATATTTCCAGAAATGATAATAATTAAGAACTGTTCTTATATTTTATATTAATGTTTTTTATTACAATGTGTTCTGATGTAACCATTTATTGTACATACACATATATTCAAATCAAAACATGTCTTGTGATATGCTTGGATTTGAATACGGTAAGAACCACGCTCAAGCTCTGTGCTCTTTTTTAAACCTCAACTTGTGTGCAAATTGCATTCAGGCTTGGATAAGGCCCATAGTTTCTAAAGGCATTTATCATTAGTCCATCTGGAGGTGGGTGACTCAGGGCAACAGGGATAGAACACATGAAGAATATATATGTAGAGGAGGAGACCGGTTCGATAGGCACTCTGGATCTTTTGGTTAGAAATTATAAAGTACATATTTCTTTACATATTTTGTATATGTCAGTGTTCAAAAGTGTTTCAAATGATATGATTGTAATAGTGGTTATTGATTGTACACAATACATCAGAAATATTAGTATAGCTTGCTTTTTATATGTTTTTTTGTATCATCTGTTTATACTTTTTACCATCAATATGACATTTGGATGTTTAAAAGGAGAGCTGAATATGTACTGAGAACCTCTTATCAAACTTACTTTATTGCTAACAGTGTTTCAACTGAAGCCATTTTCTATAAATGTTTCTTAGATAAGTAGTTTATATATTGTTATATTATTCTATCCATCTAAATATAGTCTTTGTTTGACGTCGAACTGCAGTGTGCATTTTGATGAGACCTCATAAGTGTCACTTTAGGAGCGCTTTAATTTATTTCTATAAATTAAAGGTCTGACACATAATGACAGAGTGGCTTAAAATAAAACAAAACTATCTTATGAATGATAAATTTGGTCAAGATGTCCTGGTTAAAGAAGAGGAAGGGCTGTATTTTCATAAAAATAAGTTTCTATTTAATTTAGTCTGTTCCACAGTAGTCTCCTCTTTAGATACCGTTGTGTAATTTGAGAGTCTTTAAATGTAACTCACTGAAATAAGTATTAGTTGAAGTGCAATATGAAAGTTAATGCTTTGAATGAAAAATAGATTTTCATTTTTACTTTTAACTAACATATTTGTATTAACATACAGACTACCAATTCATTTTTAAAGGTTAGACTATTTTTATTTTATTTGAGATTACTATAACTATCTATCAGTTCAGATGAGGGGTAGCTATCCAACTGTGATTTATAAACTTATCTTTTGTAAATTATTTTGTTACTTTTACACAGACACAGATGGCTCTGTTCTAACTGTGACACATTTGCAGTATTTCCATTTGATTTGCTGGGATTGGTCCATTTGTATTATATACACAGATTAAACAATCTCCAAATGAGATATCCAAACTCTAATGTGACACTTAATGGCAGTAGTTTACTTGGTCAACTCCATTGCGAGTTCTTTTATTATGTATATATGAAACTTTGTTTGAGATTGTAAAGTTTGTTTTAATGCCAATTTATATTATGACAATAAGAATAGTATGATTGAATAAAACATATTTAGTAAGTATCTTCAAGCCAATTTGAGTTATTGTTATACCTGCATCATGATTATTCACATTTCAACTAAACAGTGATGCGTTATTAAAGTTGGACAGAAGACCCAGTAGCACTTTTTAGGTTTCGCTGTTTCTGTCTGTTGAGTATTCCACTGTGTGGGGCTTGAAGGAAAAAATAAATTGTGTAACCTGTTTATTAAAAGTAAGTAATGGCCTTTTGATTTAGCAACGATCACATCATTTACCAATTTAGAAAGTGCAGTCTCTGTGAAGTACTGGGAATGAAAGCCTAACTGAAGATGGTCCATTAGGTAGTGTGAAGAAAAAAAGCATGTGAAGCAAATGTAGGCATTTCTCTCAGTAAACTTGGAGTGGAATGGGAGCTGAGAGATGGGATGTAATTTGAGAGTGTTTGGGTCAGAATTTTGTTTTTTCAGTATAGGAGTAATCACTGCATGCTTGAATACTGATGGAAAAAAAACAGTAAAGAAAGAGGCACTACAGATTTTAGTTAAGGTTAGAATGAACACAGGAGTTATGGTTCAACTGATTTGTGACGGTATAAGATCAAGAGAACAGGTATCATATTAGGAATATAAGAAGAGAGTAGATACATCATCTTCATTTCTGGGATCAAATGAAGAGGATGTGCTGGAAGTGTGGTTGTTTGGCAGTGTCCAAAGCATTTCTATAGGAATGATAGAAAGAAGCATATGTGAGGATATCATTAGAACTATGGGATTTATCACCCTTTTCCTTGCCAATCTAAGGGAAAAGTGCATGTGTTGTTAAGATATGTATGTGTTCGATTTGTTCAGGTCTGTAATTAAAGCTGTGAATCCTGATTGGTGAGGAGCAAGTTAATACTCAAAGAATACAATCAGTTTGAATGTCCGCTGATGAAACTAGCAGCATGCAAGAGAAATGCGTTAGACTCTAATACAGATTTCTAAATGATGCTGATTTTTCCTATACAAGATCTGATAATTTAAAGTTGGCAGAGAATATCATTGAGAGAGGGTGGAAGTGGCAGTGTAATTTGGAGATGTCCAAGGTTGTAGTGGAAATGAAGGATCACCATTCAATTTGTGGGATGTTACTACCACACTCATAAGTGAGGTCGCATTGGAGAACTCATATTGACACTTTATCGAGCATGAACAGATTTCTTATTCAATAAGTGCTCATAATTACTCTGCTTTAACATTGTGCATTCAGTCCTGTATTAAAATCACCAGTATCCTGATTACTAAGACTGGTCAGTCCTTATTTGACTATTTATTTATTCAGAAGATTATTACTGAGTAGGACTTTGTTTGCTGGATAAATTGCATATGAATTTTTGGATTGCTAATATGTAGATAGTATAGTATGGATAATATATGTAACTGATATATAGTTGAGTCATTAATAACAGAATATAGCATTACTCCTCGATTAGAGATATATGGATATTTGTTTTTATGTTTTTTAATGTTTTAATAATAAATCTTTCTGCGTAAAATCTCAGGAATGTAGTAACGCACACTTTTTTATTGTTCTTTGCTCCAATTTATATATATGCTTTGTGCTAACATGTATGCTCTATTTACTTATTGGGCAATATCATACATTAGGTGTAGCATTCACACATAGATCTAGGCTACTGCAATATATCCATGTGTGTCTGTGATTTTTATTTATTATTTTTTTAATATATTTTACGGGTAGTTTATAAGACCATAACAATAATATAAACATATATAAATATAAAAAACCTTCCCAAGTTAAATTTTTGCAAATAATAAAATCGCAAATCTTTACCATGAAATGCAATGTGCTAGTTATCCAAATATGTGAACTCTACAAAAGGCCTGAATTTATTATATGGTCCAATGATTAACGTATGCATTTTGATTTTAAAGCGTCATTACCACCAGTAAATGTTTCTAGTAAGGTGCCTCTCCTAGTTGGAGCCCTGGAAACTACTCCATGCATACCTTATTCTCTTTCAGCTGTGGATGAAAACTAACAGGTTGTGTAAGCTAGAGATTAAATCAAAAGCTACAATGCAAGTTAGTAAAAACATTTTTTTTTCAGTGTTAATGCAGCTTTAACAGAAAATTCAGTTTTTGGTCAAATATCCTACTGGAATCCTGATTTTAAAAGGCCTTGCTAAACTATTGTCATTCAGGATCTTCCGTAGGTGCCCTATATACTGTGTATACCTAACACTGACCCATTTGTTCCTATATATTCCCACAAGAAAAAATGCCAAGCATCCCTGCTAAGCTCGTTTTTTTCCAGACAGGCAGTATGTTGTTTACTGATATGCTTGTTAACGTAGCAATCTTCAATAACAATATTACACATATTATGAAACAGTTTAGCATACAGCAAAGTACACATTTCCTTTATTCTAAATAATTTACCTGTTTTATAGAGTATATGGCCCTGATTCATCAAGGCACGTATCTGCCGATTTTGAGCATATTGTACACAAAACCATGCCCAAAAATGTATTCAAATGCAAAGGACACTACTACAGCCTAAGTTTCCAAGGAGCAAAAGGGACATGGAAAGTGATGTTTTGCCATAGCAGTTGTACAGTGTGAGCATATCAAACTCATGCTCACGTAGCCACGTCCGAATGAAGCCCTATGCATCCCAAAGTTACTTGATTTTATGCAGTATCTCTTGTACAAGCTATAGGACTATCTAAGTCCTTAGTCCTATTGATGTCAGTATTGTATGCAAGTGTCTGAAATCACAAGCAACTGTACAAATTTATTTTATGTTCAGTGATATTAAGAACATCCTAATAAATGTTCTTTTGACTGTTTTATCAATAATGTTTATATTATAAGAATATTGGTTTTCCCACTATTCCGCCTGTAACTAAATTTTGAAATTGTGCATAAATGTAAAGTTTTAAGCAAATGAACATAAACACCATAGACAAGTTTTGAATTTCGGAAAAAAGTATATTAATAAATTCACACAAAACACACGTGTTCTATCGTTTGAACTGATCCAGATCTCAAGAGATGAAATGAGCTCATGGTGAGCAAGTTGACAGCTCAAGTGGTATATGACACCACAATGTCTACTCCTTCAATTTCTCAGGGTACTGCTTTTAGGAAATAACTTGATGATGCAGATTAGTCAGCACAGCATTTTGACATCTGGTCTGGTCTAAAAGAATTGGCCAAAAATCATGACACTCTGCCGTAATATATGAACTACAAATTCCAATAGGAAGGCCTTTACCGGCAATTACATCAAAGTACAGAGACTTCTGCTATGGTGGATTCCAGCGGGAATGAATTAAAAATGTATGAGGATGATGTACACACTGATGAGGGTGAGGTTGATAACAGTGTATAGTACTGGGATCTAGCTGAGAGAAAGGAGCTAGCTGATGCTGGACTGTTTGTTGTTATTTTGGGTAGAAAGGCATGTTGGGAATTTTATGTTTTTCTACAGTAAACTTTCCCTTTATTAGAGAGGTATTTTTTTCTTTACCAATGTAAAAGCTTGTTTTTTTGTATTTCAGTTTCCCTGACTTAAACCCGCTATGCCCTTGAGCATAGGCTTCAGTAGATGATATAAAAGGACTAGTATCATCATGACTGGTGCCAGAGCAATGGCACTGAAGACTGGAGAGTGCAAGAACACTGCTACCCCTCCTGTTTCTCTGTGAGCAATGACACTGAACAATGTCACTGAGGACTGTAGAGTAACAAGAACACTGTTACCCCTCCTGTTTCTGTGTGAGCAATGGCACTGAGCAATGGCACCAGAGACTGACAAGAACGCTGCTATCCTTCCTGTGTCTGTCTGTGCAATTTCAGGTGGAGGGAGGTACTCATGGAATCCAAAACTGGAGAGATCCAACGACGCGACTATGACATTTTGCCTCAATATCAATTCCTAGGAAGCGGGACAGTACCGAGCCGGCTCGGCATGGTACTTGGATTTGTGATGATCGGGGAGGGGGGTGGATTTTTAGAAAAATGAGCATGTCCATCCCTACTTATAATGCTTTCAGTCTTTTAATATGTTTAATATCTCACAGTTCTTGAATTATGTCTTGGTGGTTTGTGTAAATAAGGATTTCGTGTAATTATAGTATTTTGCTGAAGGTTAAGATAAATGAACTCTCTTGAATTATAATTCTCTTGAATGTATTACTTATAACTTACTTATAATACAAAGTTACTCAACAATGTGAGAGTATTACTTTAGAGGTATAACAGTGACATACTGAGACATTTGAGTTGTAATCTTTGCAACTTCTGTCTGTCTTTTTTTGTAAATCTCCTGTAAACACACCTGAATTCTCTCTATCACAAAATACTCTGAATTTCACATAAGCTTCAGTTCTGTTTCTGGCATGCTTGACACTGAAAACTAGTATGTTAAGTTGAAGACTCAGTACAATATTAGTTGTATGATTACACTCTGCTTTCTTCTGTTTCTGTAGTTGTCCTTTATTATATAACTCTTAGTGCTGCTCTGACAAGCTTTATAATAATTAATACCTTGCTACCTTATCTTTACCCTTCATTCATGCTTTGCTCACTGACAACTCCTTCCAGTACTTCACTCTCCAACCACATTTGCTGACTCCCTCCTATCAATTGCCAACTGACAACAACTTATCTCTGCATACTCAATGGCTGTCATGGATAATGCCATTTCCGTCCTTCTCTTCTCCCCCAAAGCACGCTGGAAGTTGTAGCTCTTAATTGTAGTTCTATGCCTAGTTCTGTTTGAGACCAAACAATGTAAGCGTTTTATGTCACATGGTACCAACAATGTTTGAGGGTATCACACAATTACAATATGCATCACAGTGTTTTATATCACATAGTATACATCTCTTCGAGGCTGATCAGATGGAGGCTTTGCTCTAAATGCATGGTGAGCGATGTCCAACTGGAAGCTCTCTGTTGGGTGTCCGAAAAAGCATTGCCGAAATAGGCCTTCCAGGTGGTTTGGAAGGGAGTCCGCATCAGCGGAATCAGGATGTTTTGAAATTGAACATTAATGCATCTAGTACAAATATCAATGTCTTCCAGGTGTTTTTTCATTGTTTAAAGTTTAGACCACCGTGAGTTCGCACTTGACAGAGGACTGATAGGTGCAAATGATATCCACTCTATGTTCTAATGTGTTGGTGTGTGCACCTATTGATGTTATCTCAGTTTTACGATCTTTTATAGCAGCATGCATTTCTGATTGGATCTTGGTTTGAATTAGTTTCATGGGTTCAAGAGTGGAGCATATCACTCCAAGGATTTGGTTTTTCAGTATCCGAATATGATACTGGTTCAGAGTATGCCTGGGAAGAAGCGCTTGCGGGCTGGCCTTGTTTTCCGAACATAGCAGGAGTAGGAGGTGGTGCAAATATTTTGGATTTATGTGACATATTTATATGCACCATCACTTAATTTTTTGAGACAGAGAGAGCAGTGTACAGAAGCAGGTCCACGCTAGTAAATGAGATGAGGCAGAGTGTAAAAGGTGTTTGGATCTGGGCTAGCGGGAAGGTTATTAAGTGGGTCTCATGACTTGTGCCAACTATATTATTGACTCGGCCTGGAAGTGGTGGCATCAGAACTGCGATGGTCCAGCAGGAGAGGAATTCAGCAATCAAATGCGGGGCCACTGGTAAGGCAAGTAGCAGTCAACTCTGTGAGGGATCCAGCTGTTTGGATGTCCATTAACTGCTATCTGCCAGCGTAGAGGTGCAGAGTAGAAGGTCTTTGTTGCTACTGAGAGGGAGGCTGGACCCGATCTAAGATGGAGTCTGGTAGTTGTTATGTGGCTGCCTGAGTCTGTGGAGAGGCCTCCAATGTGACCTGGCACAGTGTACACTGGAGTGTGCGGGTGTACAATTGGGGGAAGATGTGGCCTGTAATGAGAGACACTGACAGCCACAATGCCAAGCCAAAAGTAAGCAGCGTTTGTTGGCAGCTTGGCTGCGAGGATCAGCAGGCTGGGTCGTGCAGGACTGGCATTTTATAGACCCTGCATCCATAGCGCCTATGTGTATGTAGTGTTGTCATCACACATACGTGGATGTAAAGTGCATCCACAAATTGTCATCATACCTGTCTGACCTGCATGTGTATTATTGCTCCTACGCCGTCTGCCAGATTGGCTTATGCGGAATGTGACTGCCTCAATAGGGAATCCAAGGAATTTCTTTGTGGCTGGCCATGCCCCCGTGCAATGTCAAGGTTCCTCCTTCACACTTACATTGCTATATCTTGTGTTACATAGATCTAATAGCAATTTACATGTACTTGCTCTGGATTTTTATTTTGCAGATTTTATTTGCTGTTGATTTATGCAAAATGTGTATGCGCTCAGTATGTTTGCAATAATAAAGTTTAAAAATTAAAATTAAACTGTATTTCTGAGAAGAAATATTTTTAAAAATGTATACATTTAAAACTGTATGAAAATTGGAAATTAAGAAATTAAAAACTAACGTACTGAAAAATGTTTAGTACCTTTTCTAAATTCTTTTAATACCATATTGAAACTTTACACGTTTCCTAGACTATGTAAGATCTGTGAAATTGCCTGAAAGATATATTGTCTATCAGTCATCAAAACCCTGCCACTATAATGATATATGGGAGTGATATATCATGACCTCTCCATCAGTTCTATGATGTATGACTTGCTGCATTACACAGAGAGTTGGCAAGATAATTCTGAACCTTCAGCAACTTTTAATATGTCATTTGAAAAGGATCATTACTAAATAAAGTATGCGTGGGTACATAAAATAATTTAATTTTATTAATTATCATACAGCATATGAAATTTATTAGATGCAGCTCTTCATTCTCTGCTACAAGAGCAGAAACCATTCAAATGTAAATTATTTTTTATGTCATTTTAGAATTCTTTGTGTACTGTGTTGAGTTTGTTATTTGCTACATATTTGTTTTGAATATGATACAATTAAGTTTGGTCTATTTTAAATGCATAAGATTAGATTTTCAGCTTAAAAAAAGGATTACTTTTTTTTTACTCTAGTCTATAAAGGTATACTTAATAAAATTTATTTGGCTACCAATTAGATCAGACAGGATTAACTACAGTTTTTTATGCACTGACAAATTTGTTCTTGGGCATGAATCTGACAGATGAGAGATCCAATGTAGTACATAAAACACCTAAATAATTGAGGTAATTTGCTAACAGCGACCACATTTCTCCAGTCCTTTGGTATAAATACCTGCCTATTAATGGACACCTTGACACTTTAACTTGTTAATGCCCTTCTGCTGTAGATTTATAGTAGATGAAAAAGGTCTCTATTCCTAGTTACCATATACTAAAGGTGATATACATTACTGAAAATGCAGATACGATTTCTGTAACAATTTTACTAACAACTAAAAGTCCCAATGGACATACAGATTTATGGTACACACCGACCTGATTTACTGTCAGATCTGTGCTCTTCATCTCCCATAACCAACTGCTGTAAAGATTGCGACTCTGCACACCCTATAAAGATCTCCCTAAACTGCTGGTCGTGAGTGCATACACACCTGCACATTTGCCCGACATCATTCCATTGTTGATTGGGATTTTTAGGAAGTTTAGAAAACAAACTCAAATAATATGTGTCATGCATCACCCTACAAGTTATCAGAACCTGTTGTTGACAAGAGCAACCCGCATTTCCCTTGAACCAGATATGTTAGCAGGAACTCAGTTGTCCCCAGGACTTAATCTTGAGTAGTGATAACTTAATGTGGGTAGGTGGGCAACACAAAGGACTTGGCAACAGGATGCTGAGCAGAGAGCTCTTTGGCAACGGGTCTGCAGGATGCACCTAGGCCAGAATATGCTGAGCTGCAGCAGGATGTAGTACCAAACTCCACCAGTATAATAGTTTGGCAGTGTAGAGTAGAGAATGGAGCTGGGGAGGAACACAGTGCAAGGGAAGGTTCCTGTCCAAGAGTCCAAGACAGTGGCCAGTGAGGACTTTGACTGGGGCGGTACACATGTCAAACCGTATAGCTGGTGTCCTAAGGCAAGCTCAAGAAAGGACATAAACCTCCCATGGAGCAGAAGGGCTGATGAAACACCGCTGACACAAGCACATCTGATGCAACAGATAGCGGGCACCACAATCCTGTGGCTGGGTGATGGTCTCACAGAAGAAAGGCAAAGTCAAACAACAGGCATGAGGTTGGTCCAGGCAGCGATATGCGTAGTCCGGGTCACAAGTAAGAGGTCTATCCATGCAGCGATCAGTGGTATTCAGGTCACAGGGAGAGAGTATCAGACAGGAGTAGAATATAATGTAAAAAAAAAAAGAAAAGAAACTGTGCTGTGGGGCACTCATGGGACTCCGGAAATAGTAAAATATAACTTTTATTGTATTCATTGAGAAAGGATATATGATTCTTGTAACATTGGAATGACCCTATATAAGGGTAAAACTATACAGCGAAATGTTAAAAGCATAAACAAGTGAAAAATAATAAACATGAAAATAAAAATGTGACTTAAAATAGCACTTTAAAACTGCTAATCTGTGTTGATGTCTATCATTATCCCTTAAAAAGTCAAAATTTATCTAACCACATAAAGGGATTGAATCACCTTAACGCAAACTGCGTGCAACTTTGCTAGAATTATCGTGAATAAGAAAATCACACCTTTGTATGAAATCAGTGTGGTAAGTATATATAGTTAGATTGACTCTGTTGCGTGATTCTTGTCTGGCAACATTGTTTCTTAAACTAGCAAATTTAGAACAGAGGGGTGTTTTGTATTCCTTATAAATTCACAACCACATAATCACTTGGATTCAAAATCACGCAACAGAGTCAATCTAACTATATATACTTACCACACTGATTTCATACAAAGGTGTGATTTTCTTATTCACGATAATTCTAGCAAAGTTGCACGCAGTTTGCGTTAAGGTGATTCAATCCCTGTATGTGGTTAGATAAAATTTGAATAAGGGATAATTATAGACATCAACACAGATTAGCAGTTTTAAACTGCTATTTTAAGTCACATTTCTATTTTCATGTTTATTATTTTTCACTTGTTTATGCTTTTAACATTTCGCTGCATAGTTTTACCCTTATATAGGGTCATTCCAATGTTACAAGAATCATATATCCTTTCTTAATGAATACAATTAAAGTTATATTTTAATATTTCCGGAGTCCCATGAGTGCCCCACAGCACAGTTGCTTTTCTTTTCTTTTTTTTTACATTATAGTTCATATACTGTGCGGGTGCACCGTTTTTTGGTGTCAGGTTTAAAATGGTTACTAGTCACTACTTATTTGGGACCTATCCAGTGCGGCTCACATCTGTCCAGGAGCAGAATATACTCAGAAAGGAGGATGAAGAAACAAGTGTGTCAATGTTATAATCAGCAAAGGCTCAGTGAAACTAAAAGGTATTTAAAGCAGTAGTAGCTAATCAGGGCAGGTGTCAGATTGAACTGCAGGTGAGTGTAGTTCATATGATCACACCCAGGCCGACAACAGCACTGCAGCAGTCAAATGAAAACAGCATTCCTTACAATATGATGTACTTTGGTGCTATAAAACATGTTTATGGGTGAGTACACACTAATGCAATATCTGACCAAACGGATGTTTACCGTGAGATCTCCACGATAATTGCATGAAATTCTTATATAAAGCAGTTGTTTATACAGAAACATGGGAACATGATTTCTAATAAGATGACTGGGAACTGTAGTGTACTATACAGTGGCAATTCCTGACACGTGACCATTGCTATACAGTTTTTAATAGAACTCTGTGCACTATGCATTATGTAGGTTCTTGCATTTAGTAGACTTTGGTCAGCCTGTCATCAAGATCCACCCATTGCAGAAATGAGAGTGGATGTAAGAAGATCCATTAGCTCCAACTAGTTTTAAATAAAGTATTAAAAGTGTCTACATTTGAGACTTCCAGTGAGTATGTCTTAATGAACGAAAGTACTTAAGGTGAGCTTCCCTATCCGACACAGAAATTGTTGATCTAAAAAATCTCTTGGAGGCCACAACCTGATGAAACCAACCTTTACTACCAGGGGATAAGAACAGGTAAGTGTGGGGGCATCTTCTACCAACTCCCTGACAACAGCAACTCTAGAGTCCAGGCTTAAAGTCACTACTCCCGGTGACCATGTTGGACACCTCTACCATGGAGTATGTAGGAGAAATTCAACTCTCCCCCAAGAAAATGACAAGGACCTACCACCAGACAAATAAGGTGACCCCCTTGAAATCGATCACACAAGTAAGATCTTTTTTTTTATTGATCTAATAAGCAGCTTAGTCAGCTATAATAGACTGGTGGGAAAAAAAACACCATCTTACATTAATCCAGCACAAAAGTATTATAATAACTAAGAGGGAGAGAACAGGCCAAATAACACATCCACCATACATATTGGGCACACAGAACACACGATTTTGCTCTCCCAACAACCCTGTCAGAAGTAGCATATTACCTACAGCATAAACTAGTTTAAGCTAGCAATATAATACCTACAAGAGACACCTTAGGTGATGGTGCCACACTACAAAAAAGCCCTAATTTTCTAAGTATGCCCTCACTGCGACCACAGCAACAAAGAGAAGTGCAACACATTATCTAATGTTATTGATGAGAAAAAAAATAAACGTTTTTTTAATACAACAACAATAGCAAAATACTAACATGCTAATAGTGAAAGGAGAAATGGAGATCCCAATATAAATAATACTGGCAAAATGCAGGACAGCAAGCTACCCGAATATAATACTGGGCGAAATGCATATACACTCAAACTCCAATCTGAATCAAGCCCCAAACTCTCCTTCATTCTAACATGAGGAAGTGGTACATTATAAACAAGGAGAATGGAACATCTGATGCAAAAGCCAGCAAATAAGCTCACAGCCGAATTACAAAATCTAAAAGAACAAATCCATACAGCAAGGCAAGTCAATTTTAATGATCAAAAGATCGTGGGAAACATGTAATTAATTTCTACCCTGAAAAACCAGGTATTAATGTTAAATGAATCCTAGAAACAGATAATAAACAAAATTGGCAAATTTCAAAAATGATCCAGGTGAAATAACTTACGCCTTATAAATCTTGAAGAGTCTACAAGGAGACTAGCATTGACCACATTCTTGTCCTCAACTCTGCAAAAAAATCTTATAGATCCCAGAAGATCAAAAAATATAAATGCTAAGTGGGCACACAAAATCGTCCAAAGGGATAATATGGAGCAGATGTCATGGACTGTTATACTCAAATGCCTCTACTTTGAACAGAAAATATTAATATGGTCTATAGCAACAACAAACAAACTAGGATCTATCCTTTATGATAACAAACACTTTTCCTTTTTCAAGATCACTCAGCATAAGTTACCAGAGCAAGGAAAAAATGTTTGCCAGTATGCTTCAGACTAGTCAAATTAGGGGAAATAAATTTGCAGTATTAACCAGTACACTTATGAGATATTGATGGTAAAGACTCATAACTGGTAAGAATATAAAAACTGCAAATGATGCTGAAACATTCTTGACAGAAGATGACGCAGAATCTGATATGACCAACAAAGAAATCTCAGACAAGTGAATTGAAATCCAGATGACCCTAATTCAAGTGGACTGGGGCTTATCAAACTATTATATATAATATATTGAGTACGATTTAACAGCTCTCATTATGCCAACAACAAGTATATCTACAAAATAAGTCCCATTTCCACAATGTCTATAGAAAGAAAAAGCAGACTTAGCATACAAATGACAGTCTACATACCTGACATGCTTCTGTTATATACCAATTGATGAAAATTAGGTCCCTTTCTATTTACATCACTTATTAGACCTACAGTGATATTTTGGGATTTAAATGTGTATAATATAAAAGCGTTGATGGTGTTTGTAATATTAACCCTAACCCTAACACTAAGCCTAACCCTAACACTAACCCTAATACTAATCCTAACCTTTAAATTAGGTAATAAAAATGTCCTGACATTGCCTCTTTAAATTAACGTGACTACCACCGAGACAAATATGATGATTTGGCATTAGAAATTCTGGAAAAACTATCTCAAGAGAATATCAAGAGTATTAAAAACTGGATGATGATAATGAGAAACTATGGTCAAAAGTTAAGAAAAAAATCAGAACTTTTCCCAATCATGGCCAAAGGGACTCATGTGGATTTCTTCTACCAGGTCACAATGGAGAACTTTAGATTTGCAACAATTGAAGGATGATCACTCCATCGTTATCAAGAGTGCTAATAAGGGTGGAGGAATTCTGCTCATTTATTGACTTTGCTTGACTCTATACAATGGCGGGACAACTACACCTTTTTGACATTGGATGAGTCCCTTTATAGCAATATTCCCCACCATCAGGGTGTTGAGGTTATAAAAAGAGTCCTTAGTAGAGATCTATCCTTATCAGATGATCATTAAGTATTTACTGCTGATAAAATACAATTCATTTACAATATAATGTTTTTATTTTTGAGCACCTGTTTTAAATACAGATTATGCAGATGGCCATGGGGATCCACTTATAGCAAGCTATGCCAACCAAAACATTGGTTAGTTTGAGCACACCCATGCGTGGAGAGGTGAGTTCGGGTGGAGCTAGACCTCTATGGCCGTTATGTTGACAATTTACTTATTATTAGAGGTGGTGGGGAATTACATGAACTAGCATTCATTGATTCACTTAATAAAAATAATTTTAATTTGAAGTTCACTCATAATTATCATACTTGCACTATGGATTTTCAGGATTTAACTTTAAGTATAGTAGATTCTATAATTATGACAAAAATGTATAAAAAAAGGTAGCTGTAACAAACTACCTTTATTACAAGAGTTCACATTTTAAGTCATGGAGAGAAGGGACAACTATTGTGCTTAAAGCACAATTGTTGAAATGAAACTCTGCTCCAGACAAAAGCAGAAGATCTCTTACAGACGTTCATGAGTAGAGGTTATCCAAAAAAGTTAATATGATTCCTAGAGTTATACTACTTAAACCTAAAATAAAATAAAATATCAGTATGGTGTTGTCTGATACACAATAGTTTAAGAATATTTACTCTGAATGTAGAGTTACTATAAGTAATGAGGAGTTTATCCATCAAAAAAATGGTACATCTACAATAAACTTTGATTTAGAGTTCATCTCGAAATATAATAGGAGATCTAGTAAAGAGGGTAAAATTATAGAGAATCATTATAGTATATTACATCAAAACCTTTCACTAAAATCCATTCTTCCCCCAAAACCGAAAATATTTTTTATAAAAGGTACTAGTATTAAAAACTTAGTAGCACTTATGTGAGCCAAAATTGAAAATGAATAATATTGATTCTGAATGGTTGGTAAGTACAATGGCTGCTATAAATAAAGTAGCTCTAGATGTTTGTCCTGCAGTCACATTCTAAATAAACAAAAACACTTGATGTATAATGAGATTAAATATCCTCTAAAAGGATTTATTGATTGTAATACCAACTATGTTATTTATATCCTCGTGTGTAACTGCCATTTACTGTATTTGGGTAGGACAACTAGATCCTAAAAATGAAGTTTTTAGAACATTGATGTAACATTAGCAATAAATCCTAGACACATAGTGCTTCACGCCACTTTATACAGAGACATAATGCAGATCCAAAAGATCTGGAAGTTATGGGAATCAAACATACTAGATCTACTGGCGGGGTAGAGATAGATTTAAGAAGTTATGCAGGCTAGAGACATTTTGGATCCACTCTCTAAACACATTGAGTCCTCATGGACTCAATGAAGCTGTGGAATTAAATAATGTAATTTGAGGGGTCTATAAATATAAAAGTATAATTAGTTGCACTAAAAATCATCATTCCAATTGTCTTATTATATTTAGTTTAGAATTCTTTGTTGTTTTTTTATCTCTTTCTCTCTTTTTTATTTATTTTTTTTATTTTATTTTCTTGTGGTTTACTATGAGACTTTCATTTAGACAATCCTTTAACAGATAATTGTATAGCTCAATGGCCTTATACACCACACCTGTGTTAAGTAAAGTGGTTACGAGTTTTGAATCTTAGATCGGGCTAAAATATTGTTTTTTGGTTTTGAGCAAATTAATTGCTCTTATCATTTTTATGCTCTTCATTACTTTAGATGATCATTGTTATTATTTCTGTTTTAATGTGTTGATGTATTTTAGTCAAGTTATACATTGTATTAATTTGAGTAATGCACTTGATTAACTACGGTGTACAATTAAGTAAACTTCTAAAAAAGTATTTTTTTTTCTAAAAAAAGTCACTGCAAATAAATATCATTAATTAATTAATATAGGTCTAAAATTTGTAGTCATCACAGTTGTGAGTGTATTAATTTTTCTCATACTGTTATATATGTTTTCGTTTTATGTTTTTTTATGATTAACGATATGTGTCAATACAGTAAGCTATGACTAAATTTTTTCATGTTATTTTATTGATTTTATTTTTTCACATTATTACATGTTTTGATGGTTATCAAGGCTTTTCCTCTGCAAAGGGTCACGGCTGTTGTGGGTAATGCCTAAATGATTTGTGTTTATAGGAGGCAGGCTAATGAGTCTGCATGCTACAGTCTGTGATTCCTTCCTTCCTCTGAAGAAATTATTGCTTTGATAATGAAACGTATCAGGAAATCTTGTTACAAACATTGTTTAATTTTGGACATTTTTTGATTACACAAACTGGCACCCATTCGGAATTGCCATCTGCGGTCACTTTACCTGAACCCTACACACCACGAACTGAGGTTGGACGGGTCTTGTGTGACAGCTTAACACCAAATTGTAGGTCTGCCAAACATATTAACCTTAATCCAGTAAGTTCCTAGCTCAGTGTTGAAGCATTGCTGTTTCAAGTTTCATTGTTTATATATATTGGCTCAATTGTTCTTTAAAGCAGAATTCATCACAAAAACATTGGGTACTCTATCACATGCATGATTCTAGTGATATATAAAATTTCGGTGGCTGTCTGCCAATCCCACTGAGACTCATGTAAGTTCCCAAATAAACAATTGCAATCTGGTATATATTTATCACCATCAGTAAGCCTTACTTTAAAATAAAGTGCACATTTTAAATCTTGAATCGGACATGACTGCATGTGCTTGAGTTTAGCACGCTCCTACTGTACATTGAATACGGCAAATCACCTCTTCCGCACCCAGTTCACGCCCCAAAATCAAAGGCTGCAGTAAATGTCCTTTGCGTTCAATGGCAGAGCAGACAGGTCTGTATTCGTTGACGTAATCCCAGTTCTGTGCATAAGAGTGATTTTGCACAATATGCTCAAAATCGTCAGATACGCTCCTTGACGAATGAGGCCCAAAGTATTTTTAATGTAGGATTTTTTATTCCAGATATATCAATTTGAATAAAACAATACTGCACTATCCTGTGTGCTCCCTGCCTTGCTTTTATTTTTCAAAATCTGAGGTGCATTACCTCTGTTACAGAAAATATCAGCAAATCCCCTCAGACCAATTCAAAATAAAAATATTAAAAAAACTAAAATACCTGAAAGTCTGCATTTCTTCCAACTTACAAAAACTCTATAGATGCAACAATATACCAATCAAAGAGAGAATACAATAGATATTGAAAACTGTGGACAATAGTGGGAAGAATCACACTAATTAAGTGTTATATTCCCTAAGTAATCCAAATGATGCCAATCAGTGTAACTAAAGCTGAAGTTTATAGTTGTTCCAAGATGTTTTCTGACTTTTATGGCAAAAAAAAATTCTCTAGACCAAAAAAACGTTACCAATTAAAGTTCTGGAGGATGAGATTTCTACCCCCCCATTCTCCAAAGCTGAAGCAAGAAAGAACTGCTCAGCTGAGGTAGCTATCACTTTATCGCTACCATAAAAGACGTATTTGACCCATATTAGATTCCAGCATCTTAATTATAAATTGTAACTCTCTAATGACCAATTTTAGTAATATTTACACACCTTTTTCCATAATAACATTTCTCTACAGGTATATGGTGAATTGGAATCATTATTAGGGTTTATCAAGAATGATAAATCCCCACCCACTGTCTCGGGCACTCCCTTGGCCTTGTTTTCTCGCATCAATGTGCTCTTTATGACTGCTCCAACTTTACATTCCCACTCTCTGACCACCTTCTTCTCTCCTTTACTCTTTCATTATCCCCTGCACCCCTACTCATGCCCAAATCTAGCCTTTTTAAATGCAAACTTGATGCTCTTGATCCTGCCGTTTTTGCTTCTTCACTTGCAACTCTCCTATCCCTTCTATCCACCCTAGCCTGCTATAGCCAAGCAGCCTCCCTCAACAACACCACCACCTTGACATTGCTACCCCCACCTCTTCTGTCCATCTTCACCGCTTTAAACCACAACCTTGGCACTCCAAATTCACCCGGTTCCTTAAAATATGCAGACATACCATCGAACGCCACTGGCAGAAATCTTGTTCTTTGTCAGAATTCCTTCTTTTTAAATTCATCTTCTCATCCTACAGTTCTGCCCTCTCCCTCGCAAAGCAGTCATTCTTTAGGTCTCTCATCTCTTCACAGTCCTTCAATGCCCACTGCCTTTTTTCCACTTTCAACAAACTCCTTTGACACCCTTCTCCCCTCCCACCCTCCCTTACTGCCACTGACTTTTACTGCATCCTTTTCACTTCCACAATTGAGTCTATCAGACACAATATCTCCTCCTTCCATTACTCTTCTGCCACCTCTACCACTCCACCCTCCACTCCCTCCAGCCACCACCTCTTGAGCTCCTTCCGTTCTACTATGTGTGAAAAAATCCATTCCATTATTTTATCCTCTCCACCCTCAACCTGCTCCCTTTATCCCATCCCGTCTCATCTCTTTTGCCACCCATTGCCTGCTCCCACTTTGCTCCCCTCGACAATCTGTCCCTCTGCACTAGAGTCTTCCCTTCCTCCTTTAAATATGCTCTTGTTTTACCCCACCATACTCTCTAATTACTGTCTATTTCTCTTCTCCCTTTTGCCTCTAAAATACTTGAGCAGCTAGTCTACTACAATCTCAGCAGCTACCTCTCTGTCAGCTTCATCCTTGAACCTCTCCAATATGGATTCCAACCCCTCAACTCCACAAACACTGCCTTGACCAAAGTCACCAATAATTTTCTCTCAACCAATACCAGTGATAATTTATCCTTGTTTATCCTCCTGGACTTCTCTTTGGCCTTTGACACCATGGATCACCCTCTACTACTCCACACTTTTCACACCATTGGCCTTTCTGACACCATTATTTTGAGGTTCACCACCTTCACCAACCGCACCTTCTTTGTTTCTACCTCTGGTTCCTCTTCCCACCATTCACCCTTACCGTAGGAGTCCCACATGAATCTGTCTTTGGCCCTCTGCTTTTTCTCTGTACACCTCCTCCCTGGGAGAACTCATCAGTTCCTTCGACCTCCACTACCATCTCTATGCAAATGACACTCAACTCTACCTCTCATCTCCTGATCTCTCTCCTTCCCATCTCTCTTGCTTGTCCAGTTGCCTGTTCGCCATCTCTACATGTCCTTAGGCTTTCTCAAACTTAACATGACCAAAACTGAACACATTGGGCCTGAGTCATTAAGGCACACCTACTGAGCGCACCATACCTTTTTTTAAAACTGCACATAAACCAGCTTTGTATACTCCTGAGGCAACAAGGAACAGATCTATAAACACTTGTTGCTTTGACTATGGGTGTAGGTTTATTATGCCCTACAAAAACAGACACTGCAGGGTATGTACAATACCTATGTGGAATATAGAATCTCAAAAGAACTCACAGAAAAAATCAATTAACGTTACCTGTCAATTATATAGTAATTTATGATTATAATTGAATTTTTTTTAAAAAAAAAATGTTTTTTTTTACCTTGGAAAACATTTATTAGGCTGTACTTAATGTCTATTGTACATAAAATAAACTTTTACAGTTGCTCCTGATTGCAATCACATGTTTTTGCATGCATACTTACAAGTCAGCACTACTATTTGGAACTTAAACTAGCCCCCCCCCAGTTACAGCAAACTCCTCATCCTCATGTACAAGGCTCTCTTCAACTCCACTGCTCCCAACATCTCCATACATAATCCCTAACAGCCCACTCCAGTTGGCCAATGACTGCTGCCTTTGTTCCCCTCTGGTAACCAGATCTCACTCCCTTATCCAAGATTACTCCTGTGCTGCCCCCCACCCCTGGAATGATCTTCCACATTTTCTCACACTATCCCTGTCACGAGCCGCGGCTGTATGCCACATCCTAGCGTGAACTAGCAGTCGGGCGTGTTCTTTAGATTCTGTGCTCTGTTATTATTCTTGTGGCATAGATGTAGGAGGGTGTAGGGACATCCTCCAACACCAGGGGGAGCTCCTATATGATTTAAACTGTTCACTTTTATTTTTATACATGCTTCCTGGTTGTGTTATTTCCTATGCTAGTTCTGGCTAGTGATTAATTAGCTGCCTCCTGAGGCTGATTCTCAGCCCTACCCTCCTCTGTCCTGATTGGCTCCTAGTGCTATTTAAGGCAGTGAGATCAGAGCCTCACTGCCAGTTATAGCATCCTGTCCTCAGTTCTGCTGCCTGCTTGTTCTCTCTCTGCTTGGTGATTGTTACCTTTGATTGACTTCCCGTGTATGACCTTTGCTTGTTCCTGGACCACTGAACCTTTGCTTCTGACCCTGACCATTTGCCTGAATACCGGATTCTGCTCCTTTGCTAGTGCACCTGACCTTTCGCTTGTCCCCGGATTTTCGTACCTGTGCTTGTGACCTCTGACCTTGGTTTTCCTGCTCGCTACTGTCTGCCAATCACTCCACTCCTGGGTTCTCCTTAAGTCAGGATACGTTACTCGACCCTCGGTCGGCCCGCAGCCAAGTCTGTCCCCACCACTAGGGGCTCCAGCGAACACCGGGCCTTCAGAGTAGTCCCCGAGTTTCATTGCACTGGCTTGGGAGTTCCTAACATTATAACCGGCCAAAATAGAATTTCCGGAGACCAACTTTAATGGAGGAAAGCGGAATCAAATCGTCTCCATTTCAAGTGCTGGCTGGCCATGTTGACACCGTGTATCAAATGATCCAGGGATTGGCCCAGCGTTTGTCAGCGCAAGAAGAGGCTTCCAGAGACCTGCAACCTCAGCAAGCTTCCCCTGGCGTATCTCCAGAGCCGAAGTTGAATTTGCCTGATCGATTCTCAGGAAGCAGGTCTGTTTTCCGCAACTTCAAGGAGAGTTGCAGGTTATATTTTCGCCGGAGGCCACACTCCTCTGGTTCCGAACATCCGAACAGCAACAAGTAGGGATTGTTATCTCCCTACTCCAGGGCGATCCTCAGTCTTGGGCCTTCTCCCTATCACCAACAAGTCCAGCCTTACAAACCGTGGATGCCTTCTTCCATGCCTTGGGGTTGCTATACGATGACCCAGACAGAGTGGCCTCAGCTGAGTCTCACCTCCGGGCATTAAGGCAAGGACGTCGTTCTGCTGAGGAATATTGTGCGGAATTTCGGCGTTGGTCTACTGATTGTGTCTGGAATGATCCGGCACTGCGGAGTCAATTGCGTTTGGGCTTTACCGAGCAAATTAAGGACTCTCTTGTTCAGTATCCTGTACCCGCCTCACTTGAAGATTTGATGCAGCTTGTCATTAAAATTGACCGTCGAATTAGAGAGCGGAAAACTGAACATGAGTCATCAATACCTCCTGGTTCATCACCCAGTTCCGATTTTTCTTTGCTGGATACCCCTGAACCCATGCGGCTGGGTGTTTATCGCCTGCCTCCAGAGGAACGCTCCAGAAGATACTCACTAGGCCTTTGCTTGTATTGTGGCCAATCAGGCCACCTAGTACGTTCCTGTCCCAGCAAGGCGGGAAAACGCCTAGACTCAAGTGCTGGAGAAGTGGTGCGTTTAGGTCTCCAAATAACCTCTTCGGAAAACTCTCTGTTAGTCCCTGCACGCTTAGCCTTCAGACATCGTTCCACTGACTTGTCGGCCTTCCTTGATAGCGGTGCAGCAGGTAACTTTCTGGACATTCTGTTGGCTCAAACCCTTGGAATTCCCGAAGTCAAACTGGATTCGAGCATTACCGTCTGTGGCTTGGATGGTAATCCCCTGGTTGGGGGCCGAATACTCGCCAAGACCCCATTGGTTCGATTATCCGTAGGTGCTCTCCATACTGAAGAACTCACATTCTTCCTGATCACCTGTCCCTCCGCTCCATTGATTCTGGGGTATCCATGGCTGCAAAGTCATAATCCCCTTATTGATTGGAAAAGAGGAGAGATCATCCGTTGGAGTCCAGAGTGCTCTACTTTATGTTTGACCCTGCCTCTCAGAACCCTGCAGCCTAGTCCAGAATTGTTGCCTACACCTTACCAGGACTTCAGTGAAGTCTTCTGTAAACAGAGGGCTGATTCTCTCCCGCCTCATCGGGACTACGACTGTGCTATCGATCTTGTGCCGGGATCTAAAGTGCCCAAAGGGCGTCTGTATTCTTTGTCTGCCCCGGAAACTCAAGCTATGGAACAGTTCGTAGAGGAGAATCTAAGGAAAGGATTTATCCGTCCCTCTAAATCCCCGGTAGGTGCTGGCTGTTTATTCGTGGCTAAAAAAGATGGCAGTCTGAGACCCTGCATCGACTACCGTGGCCTGAACGAAATCACAGTCAAAAAACACTTACCCGCTGCCTTTGATTTCTGTTTTGTTTGATCAGCTCAAGTCTGCCACCATTTTCTCTAAGATTGACTTACGGGGTGCTTATAATCTCATCCGCATCAGACAGGGAGATGAATGGAAGACCGCCTTTAATACCCTCTCTGGGCATTATGAATATTTGGTGATGCCATTTGGATGGTGTAACGCTCCGGCAGTCTTCCAGGATTTAATCAATGACATCTTGCGAGAATTCCTGGGTAAGACCGTGGTGGTTTATTTAGATGATATTTTAATTTATTCTCAGTCCCTGCCTCAGCACCGCCAACAGGTTCGGGAAGTTCTGGAGAAGTTACGTCAACACCACCTCTACGCAAAATTGGAGAAGTGCGAGTTCGAAGTCTCCAGGGTGGCCTTCTTAGGCTATATCATTTCTTCATCTGGCTTCTTCATGGACCCCAGTAAAGTCCAAGCAATCCAAGACTGGGTTCTTCCTACTAACCTCAAGGCGATCCAAATGTCCTTGGCTTCGCCAACTATTACCGGAGGTTTATACGCTCCTTTTCCTCCTTGGTGGCTCCTATTACCGCCCTCACCCGGAAGGGCGCCGACCCAACTAATTGGTCTTCGGAGGCGTTAGCAAGCTTTTCTGCCCTTAAAGTCGCTTTCACATCTGCACCCATTCTTAGGCATCCAGATCCTGAGCTTCCGTTCATTGTTGAAGTAGACGCCTCAGATGTAGGAGGAGGCACCATTCTCTCTCAAAGGGATCCTCAAAGCAAAAAATTGCACCCATGTGCATATCTGTCCAAGAAATTCTCATCTGCCGAAATTAACTACGATGTTGGGAATCGAGAGTTATTGGCCATCAAGTGGGCCCTCGAATAATGGCGGCATTGGTTAGAAGGAGCATCTCACATTATTACCATCTTCACTGACCATAAAAACCTTCAGTATATTCAGACCGCCAAAACTCTAAATCCTCGACAGGCCTGCTGGGCTTTGTTTTTCACCCGATTCAACTTCCTTATCACTTACCGTCCAGGATCAAAAAATACTAAGGCTGATTCTCTGTCTCGGAGTTTTATTGCATCCCATCCTCAGCCCCCTGACCCGCAACCAATAATTCCCTTGACCTCCATTCATGTCGGTCTAACTCAGGATCTTGGGGCCACACTCCGCCACTTCCAGAAAATTGCTCCAGCTCAGACACCTGCTGATAAATTGTTTGTCCCAGTTCATCTGAGGAAGTCGGCCCTCATTGAATGCCACGACAACCGTTCAGCAGGTCATCCCGGTATCCAGAGGACCATAGAAATACTTTCCCGCTGGCTTTGGTTGCCCACCTTGTCTTTGGATGCGGAAAACTATGTTCGCGCCTGCCCAGAATGTGCCAGGAACAAGTCTTCCAGAATCCGTCCTCCAGGTCAACTTCTACCCTTGCCAACTCCAAACAGGCCATGCACCCATATTTCCATGAACTTTGTTGTCGACCTCCCTTTGTCCTCGGGTCATAACACCATTTGGGTAGTTGTTGATCGATTCAGCAAGATGGCACATTTTATACCCTTGCTCAAATTGCCGGATGCCAGAAGTTTGGCCACCTTATTTATTACTCATATCTTCCGTCTCCATGGTCTTCCAGAAGACATAGTCTCGGACCGAGGGTCCCAATTCATTGCACAATTTTGGAGGTCTTTCTGCAATTCCCTCGGAATCAAAGTTAGTTTGTCCTCAGCTTACCACCCTCAGTCAAATGATCAGACGGAAAGAACCAATCAATCTTTAGAGCAATTTCTGCGCATATACATTTCCAAGTTTCACGATAATTGGTCCTCCCTCTTATCCTGGGCAGAGTTTGCTTATAACAATGCTTGCCACTCTGCAACACGTACCTCCCCGTTCTTCTGCAACCTTGGGTTCCACCCGAAAGCAAACTCTCTCTCCTCTGCTGTTACCATTGGTGATCCTGGAACACCTGCCTTCACTGCCAGGTTGAAGTCAGTTTGGAAGAAGGTACATTCTGCTCTGTGTCAAGCCTCTCTTAGGTCTAAAGCCTTCGCTGATCGCCATCGAGGTCCATGTGTTTTAAAAGCAGGAGATCGTGTATGGTTGTCCACACGGAACATCAAATTGAGACAACCCTGCAAGAAACTTGGTCCTCGATTCATCGGGCCATTTTTGATTGAGAAGAAAGTAAATTCAGTGGCATTCTGACTCAAACTACCACCATCTTTAAAAATTCCCTGTAATTTCCATTGTTCTCTTCTGAAAAAAGCCGTTGCTCCCAGCAAACACAGTCAATCTTCCTCTAAACGACCTCAGCCTCTGCTTATTAATGGAGACCACGAGTTCATCATTGAAAAAATTCTGGACTCAAGGAAGGTTCAAGGGCAGGTCCAGTTCCTAGTCCATTGGAAGGGTTACGGCCCAGAATAGCGAACTTGGATACCCCAGAAGCGTCTCCACGCTGAGAAACTACTTAGGGAATTTTTTAAGAAAGTTCCTTCTAAGCCTGGATGTCGGGGTGCCTTGACCCCTCCTCAAGGGGGGGGTACTGTCACGAGCCGCGGCTGTATGCCACATCCTAGCGTGAACTAGCAGCCGGGCGTGTGCTTTAGATTCTATGCTCTGTTATTATTCTTGTGGCATAGATGTAGGAGGGTGTAGGGACATCCTCCAACACCAGGGGGAGCTCCTATATGATTTAAACTGTTCACTTTTATTTTTATACATGCTTCCTGGTTGTGTTATTTCCTATGCTAGTTCTGGCTAGTGATTAATTAGCTGCCTCCTGAGGCTGATTCTCAGCCCTACCCTCCTCTGTCCTGATTGGCTCCTAGTGCTATTTAAGGCAGTGAGATCAGAGCCTCACTGCCGGTTATAGCATCCTGTCCTCAGTTCTGCTGCCTGCTTGTTCTCTCTCTGCTTGGTGATTGTTACCTTTGATTGACTTCCCGTGTATGACCTTTGCTTGTTCCTGGACCACTGAACCTTCGCTTCTGACCCTGACCATTTGCCTGAATACCGGATTCTGCTCCTTTGCTAGTGCACCTGACCTTTCGCTTGTCCCCGGATTTTCGTACCTGTGCTTGTGACCTCTGACCTTGGTTTTTCTGCTCGCTACTGTCTGCCAATCACTCCACTCCTGGGTTCTCCTTAAGTCAGTATACGTTACTCGACCCTCGGTCGGCCCGCAGCAAAGTCTGTCCCCACCACTAGGGGCTCCAGCGAACACCGGGCCTTCAGAGTAGTCCCCGAGTTTCATTGTACTGGCTTGGGAGTTCCTAACAATCCCCTAGCCTGTATAGATTAAAAAGGTCATTGAAAACCCACCTGTTTAGAAAAACCTACCAGTCCTCCACTGAACCATTTCACAATGTGGTATACCTCACCCTCGTTCATCCTCCATCTCTCAAAGTATTGCTTCTTGCTCTCGAATCCTGTTACATTAGCTCACCCCATGTGTCAACAGTTTGTCTACCACTTTCCTTTTAGACTGCAAGCTCTAATGAGCTGGGCCCTTTTCCCTCCTGTTCTCATTACCTATAACGTTTCCTCACTTGCTACACTACACATCTGCTCTCTGCCCATTGACTCCACTCGTCCATTGTCTTTGCACCTCTTTCAGTGGCTCCAAACCTGTTAGTTGCATCCTCGATAATGGGCGCTGATTTCAGCTTGCAGCGAATATTCCTATTGCACCCCAGTAGCTGTGTTGAGAGTTGCACTGTTATTTGTTTATTTTTTGTATTCTTATACCATGTACTGTCTTGTTGTTTTACTTCTGTACAGTGGTGCGTATCTTATGTGGTGTCCTATAAATTAAGGTTAATAATAATAATAATAATAATCAAGAATAACACATACAGAAAAATATATGTTTTTAAAGATAATAATCTAAGCAATATTAATTCCAACTGTTGATGAACATTAAGCACAAAAGATATTGCCGTCATAATAAAATAGACACACTTTGAGAGCACAACAAAAGCTCTTTCTTTAGCTATGTTACAGGAAGTACTTCTAAAACAGGGCATATGTGTGAAAATGTCAGTGTAAATACATGGTTGAAGAAGAAACAGAACTATGCCCAAATTGTAAGTACAATGAAACAGATTTTTAGCACAATTTATGGAAGTGCAGAAAACTTAGTAAATACAGTCAAATTTCATGAAAATGTTTAGTGTTCTAATCAAGCAACTATAAAGCAGATTTACCTGTACCTATAATAATACCCCTCTTACTTAATTTCAATTTACTTACTCAAAACTTCCCTTTTTCTTTTCTTTAATCTCATTTACACATACTTCACAGACATGGATACAGTTCAGTTTAATTCACAGGGCTACAAAGATTCAACGGTTTTTATGATTATCATAATCTGTGTTATTTAACTTGCTATAGATGTATATTAATTGAATGTGAAAGCGATGTGAAGGTAACAACATAAAAAAACTACATCACTTTGTATAATAGGTTTTTTATTGTATTTTAATGTTGTTGTAGAATATTTTTTTTTTAAATAGGGTTAACTTTTAGTTTAAGAGGGAATTGATTTGTCATGTCCGGTCTGAAAAATAAACTGTAGCAGTAACTACAAACATATACTCACAGAACCCGCATTGTCTAGTCTGAGTGTACTATTAAATAAATAAATACATAATTAACTTTTAAAATGTAAAGACAAATGTATGGAAAAAATACACACACTTCTATATCCCTCAACTTTTTGTAAGCTATAGTAAACTATACATAAAGGTATAATAATACGGAGTGCAGGGAGTGCAGCAACTATAAACCTGGAGAGGAATGGTTTGCAGCGTCTGCTGCTCCCCACTTACGTTCCCTGCTCTGCTCTCAAAGAGCAGAGCAGATGCCTCTTTTGAGTCAGGCACGTGGATTGGGAGCAGAGTGGGGGAGTACAATTGGAAGGTGAGAAAGGTATCGTTGGCCCTGACCCCAAATTTTGCCATGGGGCTTGGCGATGTATTGTTTCACCCCTGCCTATACACATATGGGAAATAAATGAAATGAGTGAATACATTATAGAATGACTTTCAAGAGGTGCCCTAATTGCCTGAAAATAATCATTGCTGTAAATTATATTTATTGTTTATGTCTTGTTCTATTATAATAAAGCATTATTTATTTAAAGATGTTACCAATAGAAAACTCTACATTTCACACACACACACACACACACACACACACACACACACACACACACACACACACACACACACACACACACACACACACAGAGCAAATCTGGATATTTAACAAATAAAAAAGTATTGTTAACCAGCCCATAGCAAAATTACTGAAATTAGTCTAGTCACACAATTTAGAGGTACTCCTGATCATTAAGAGGTTAGTCTTGCCGAGATAGAAAAGCAGAACTAAATGCAGACACTGGGCCTGAATCATTAAGGCAAAAAAGGAGTAAATGTTCTTTGGGACAAACCATGTTCAATTCAAGGGGTGCAAATTAGTTTATTATTTTGCACACAAGTTAAATACTAGCTGTTTTCTCATCTAGCACACAAATACTTAATAGCTTTATTATTACACTGAAATTTAAAGTTGATCTAGGACATGCCCTACCCCAAATATAAATCTGTCCCCACATTTTAAATTTTCCTCCCCCTCCAATGCATCATGGTTTTGCCCAGGTGCAAAAGTTACTCCTTTGTTATGCTTTGCTCTCCTTAATGACTTAGGCCCACTATGTACATATTTCTAATTTATGCAACTGTCATGAAAAAAAATTGAACCACAGATTCCACATACACACTCATCAAAAGATTAAAATGTGCAAAAGTAATTTATTTGGGGTACTTACAGTTATTACTACAGGTCTCTTACAGCTCAGCTTTATTGATCTGAAACAATGCCACAATCTCCCACCTTTGAATGTATCACAACAGCTAGGGCTCCCATCAGAAATGTTTGGTCCCAGACCAATTAAAACAGGCAGGTTCCTCTAGTACAAATGTTTTATTTAAAATGATAATTAATAGATGGTAATTGGATTGATATTCTTGTTTTTTGTACTCTGTAATGTCTATCTGGCTAGGTTGTGAAAATATGGAAAATTCTATAAATATTATTGAAATTTAAATGTGTCAGAATGTATGTCAAACTTTTTTAAATTTACAAAGACTACTTAAGGAATGCGGAAAATAAAATGATGTGAGTATTAGGCCACATACTGATGTTTTTAATAAATTCTTTTTACATGCATTTATGTGAAATGCAAGCTGTCTGGCATTAGGCAACATTGTATTTAGCATTACTATAACTACTAGCGGTTTTACTTGCATTACATTTTTCTAAACCTTTTCCATATCTGTGCATTTCCATGCACTGGGAAGCTTGCAAATGCTGGTAAAATGTATGTAAAATGTCAGTGGAAAAGTGGCATGTGATTGGTGAATGAATCAGCTGTTGGGAGGTTTTCTTGTGTAATATCGTTTACATGAGTCAGGAACAGATGATGCCTGGTATTTCCACTGTCTTCTACTCTGTGACAGAGGTCTAAAGCATGATTAGCAACTGTTGGTATATTTTCAGATAGTCAGTAAAAATGTAGTGACATTTCCATCCATCAGTAAGAAAAAAATATAGCCACTTCCAGACATTACAGCACATTTAATTACCAAAGTAATGATTTTAGACACTGAAAATCCATCCACTCTAGAGACAGACTCCACATTCAAAGAATACAAAATATTTTCAGAGAGATGAAGGGAGACCCTCTATCCGTGTGGAGTGCTTAATTTTGCTCTATATCCTACTGTTAAGTTTACTGATATATAATTTCTCACATAATTATCCTTTCCATTTGCAAGAGCAAGTATGTCAGAAATGAAATTCCACCAAGCTGAAAAGTAGGAACTGGCACATTCTACTGGGACAAAGAACCATTTAAGCACAGGCAAACATTCTAAGTTTGAGGCACCTTTAAGGTCTCCATAATGTTTTCAAGGCACCCCTAAGCCAATATAATTACCAAATATGTTCCCCGCCTTGCTTACCAATGGCCCTGGTTGAGGCATCTCTGGTTGGGAACAATGTAATGCACATTAAACCTTTACCCTATTATTTTTACTTTTTTCTGCCTCCATTCTTCCTCTCCTGCTCTCTGTCTTATTGACATAATACAGTTGCTCCCATTCACTCATAGACCTGTGTGGCATTCTCCAAGCCTTTAAATGACTGGGAGCCGCTATATCACCATACTTTGCAAAAGCAAGAAAATATCCTCAAGAAAAAGTAAAGGGGGCGGAGAAGTCAGGGTATGGTGGACCCTTTTTTCAGACTGGGCCTCTTATATCTGTACCTTACTTTTTCCCCTGTTTGAGGCCTGATGAAGGCTAACTGAATGTGTTGCACCAGCACAGACATTTCTCATTGTGATATTACTCAAAATTAATTGAGTTTCACACACTCTAACACTAGTTCTTAGGTAATTGATATGATAGAATATGTGATATTAATGTCATATTATAGCGAGTTGCTGCCTCTTGTTCAAAAATATTATTTTGAAGTCATTTTACCAATAAGACAAGTTTGACGCTATGAGAACGAGCAGTGGAAATGCACTTTTTATTCATAAACCCAGAATTGATGGTCAAATTAGATTAATAACAGTGCAGGTTTTCCAGGTGACAAATGAAATGATTACTACCCCCTGTGGATCTGTTAGAATGTGTTAGTCAGTAATGAATACATCTGTGCTCCTGCAAGGAGATATGGAAAACCTGCACTGCTTGGGGGCCATAAGCACTGGATTTGTGAACCCCTGCCCTAGAAAAATACAAGCTGTTAATTAGTTCCTTGAGCAGTGTTTCTCATCTCCAGTCCGCAGGACCCACTAACAGTGCAAGATTGCCAGGTGACCAGTGAAATAATTATACCACCTGCTACACTGTGTCAGTCAGTAATGAATACACCTGTGCTCCAGCAAGGAGATATGGAAAACATGTACTGCTAGGGGTCCTGAGGACTGGAGTTGAGAAACACTGTTCTAGAGGATGAGAGGAAATGTACACCTTAGAGCATTGCTGTAAATAACTGTTTGCATATATGTTACAGTAAGTTATGTCCTAGTTATATCCTAATACTGTATGTTGTATTTAGAGATTAAGTAGCCCAGTTGTTGGACAAATCAATTGAGTATATTGCTCTAGACTGAACCACAGAATTGTGGTCTGTTTTATCCATTTAATGCGTTTCCTATAAGTATAGATCGCATTAAAGGAAGATAATGTATTTTGACTGTGCACCTGCTTTACTGGTAATGTATCTATTATTGGAAAGTCTGGCACAGATGCTGCAGCAATCAAATAAATGTTCCACTCAGATAATTCAGGTGATGAAGTGCTTCAGTTATCCATTGAAATGAAAATGTAAATGAAAATTCAGGTCTTCAGATTTAAAGTATATGAAAATCTCTACTATCTGAGATTTCCACTCTGTCAAAAAAAAGAAGATGAAAGGAAAGAACATACTTGGATACTACATTTTAAAAATAATTGCTTATTGTGAGCCCATTTTTGTCCTATATATATATTTAAACTTGTACTATTAAAAGGTTTTGAACTTTTAAAAAATTCTGACAACACTCTTTACATAATGCCGTACTTATTTAAAATGTATTGAACAATGTTTGATGTTAATAGCACCAAATAATGTAAAAGTTTTACATTAATTTTTACACAATTATGGACAAATACATAAATGTTAATGTTTTTCTTTTTCTAATTTTATTTCAAAGAAAAGAATGCTTTCCCTTTCTGTCCTTGACTTCTCACTCAAATTTTACATCCACACACAGATCTGGTATAGAAAAGATTTTTGAGCTTTCAAAACCCAATTCCAGTCTGGCTAAGCACTTTCAGTCGAGTCCATAAATATTGGGACATCAACACAATTCTCATATTTTGGGCTCTATACACCACCACAATGGATTTGAAATTAAACTAACAAGATGTGCTTTAACTGCAGACTTTCAGCTTTAATTTGAAGGTATTTACATCCAAATCAGGTGAACAGTGTAGGAAGTACAACGGTTTCCTCCGGGACCAGCCACCTTCTCCTATTGGCCGCAGACACCTAGGATCTGACCCCCCTCCCTTATGTGTGGCCTTGGTGTCACATGGGATGTGCACCATGTGACAGGTGCCGTCCCATGTGTGAAGAGGATCATCCAGAGCGCGGCCCGTCTGGAACAAGGTAAGGGCCGGTGAGGGCTGCGAGGTGGTATGTTGTGTATGAGAGGGGCCAGTATCTATTGTGTGTGAGAGGGGCCAGAATCTATTGTGTGTGTGTGTGTATGTGTGTGTGGGGCCAGTATCTGTTGTGTGTGTGACTGGTATCTATTGTGTGTGTGTGGCCAGTATCTATTATGTGTGTATGAGGGGGCCAGTACATTAATATAGCGTGTGTGTGTGGGGGGGGGGGTAATATATTAATATAATGTGTGAGGGAAGGGTGATCTTAATATAATGTGTGAGGGAAGGGGGATCTTAATATAATGTGGGAGGTAGGCTATTAATTTAATGGTTGAGTGCAGGTTGGGGGCTAATTATGGGTGCTATTTTATTTATGGGTGGTAGAGCAATTTAATTTAATAGTGAGGTCTATGAAGTTAAGATGGGTGGTTTGAGAGCAATTAATTGTATGTGGGCTGTTTGGGGAAAATTAGGTCTATTTATTACATGTGATTATGAATTATTTAATGCCTAGTATGGTTATGGAAAATGGTTATATTTATTAAACGTAAATGCTACTTAATTTATTGCTGGGGCTATTTGGAGGAAGGGAAGTAGGTTTATTTATTAAATGGGAATACTATTTAATGTTGGGGGAAATAGGTCTATTTATTAAATGTGTATGCTATTAATTTAATGTCAGGTTTAGTTGGAGGGAAGTAGAGCTATTTATCAAATGTGAATACTATTATTTTAATTTGGAAGGAGGCTTTATTATAAAACGTGGGTGTTATATTGATTTAATAGTGAGTCTGGTTGGACTTTTCTAAATTTCATATAAACATTTTTTTTCCAAATAGGGACTACAACATTCCAGTATCCAGACAAGCAGCAACTGATCTAATGACACCAGCAGCCACAGGTGGTGAAAGTGACAAGAACAGATAGGTGAGAGCAGGACAGACTGCCAACTGTCCTGAATCTGTTGGAGCAGTCCCGAATTTGGGTGACTGCCTCACTTAGTCAGGATTTGGTCTGACTACAAGGATAGTTGGGAGGTATGTCCCGCTTCACACTGTACTGCTCGTGAAGGCAGAGCTGTGTGCAACTAACAGTAGTGCACACAGTTTTGCCTGTGTATATGTCTAAAATGATAACCATGTTACATCATAGGGGTCCCCCCTGTCTAAAGTACTCCAGGACCCCCCAGACCCTTAATCCAGCTCTGGGCTAGGGTGTCAGATTGACACCAAGTGCTCTGCTTCTCCTCCCAGTACCACCCCTCATATTATCTGTGTTAAGTTAAATCTAAAACAAATAATAACCCTATTAGTATATAGTCCAAAGCAAAAATAAGCCCTTTTGCTGGCAAAAACATCATGTTTTTATAGCAAAAGTGCTTTTTGCATTTTGATAAATCAGCCCCTGAGTTTAGTACTTTAATAGAACATTATGTAATCTATTGCTATAATATGATTTATACCCTATTATAATCAGCGAGGTATGTAAAAAAAATAAAAAACAAAAGTGCTGTAGGGAGAAATAACATAAAATAAAATTCAAGGTAAAGTGAGGTTTGTTTTTTGTTGCATTATTTGATTTCATTATTTAAGATTAATCATTTATAATAATAAAGTATCGCTGGGTTAAGCAACACTAAAATAGCCTCTTTTTATATTGATAAAAATATATTGAATATAAGACCACCCTTTACAGATGGGCCGCTGCTTATGGGCCAGTGCTATGTCTAAAGTCTGCCAGCCTGCTCCTGGCCTGGAGGAAGATGACATCATTGCTGGTTCTACAGAATCACAGTACTATGCTGCATTCAAGGCATATGTGACTTCTAGCTACTTTTCGCGTAAATACATTTTTAGTTGATTACAATTTCATCCTTAAAATAATGTTATAAATAAAAAAGAAAACCTTACATTTTTTAAAAAAAGTGTATTTGGTGAAATAAACAATTCACATAATGATACATCCAAAGAAAATTAAGGACACACATCATTGTGTTTTTTTGACTCTTGACCCCTACAGAAGAAGGAAAGTGTATCAATTAAATAATAGAGTAGCATATTTTAGTGTATTGTTTCTGTTGAAATGTACAGGCCTCATAAAACCTTGTTTTATTGATTCCTTAATAGCCTAGGCAAATGCTGCTATTATATGGGTGTGTTAATTAATGGGCATAGTAACTCTTTGCCTTTAGCTAAAAAAACAGCACAACTACATCTACATGTGTCTCCAAAATGTAATCCTCTGGCTAGCAATGTGGTAAAAATAGGATAAATCTTTAGGATAATTAATATCAATGTAGTACCTATTAGTTGTGAGAAATAGGAAATATTGGACCAAACTATATCTCTAGAGCAAGCAATTTAATAATGATGTGATTTTTAAATAAGGCATTTAATATTATTATTTTTATTTTTTTCTAAATAATACCACTACCTATTTTGATAATAAAAAATGTGAAAAAAAAATAAATCAAAATATTTGGACCAAATTTAAAAATGTTATGGTTAATTTTATAGTCAAGATTTTGATAAAGAGGAAAATGATAGCATGAATTAATGCAGGTTAATAAGGCAATGCAATAAAACGGTTAATATTAGGTATTGTCAGAAGGCAGCAGTGTTTTATGAAAATAATTAAGGAAATACGCGTAAGTAAGTTCTGGTGTAAATAAGTTGTAAATACGCATGTAGTAAAAAAAAAGTGCAATTGCTCAAAGACATAACTATGCCTATGGTGGAATTATAAGACATAAGGTATTTACTACCGTATTCAGATTATACCGTATCTTATTATATGTGTGAATTTGAATATCAAAAGACATACACACACACATTCAAGGCTCTTTTTAAATGTGCAACTTACATGCAAGATGTGTTCCAATTTGACTCAGGCACTCTGTGTCAATGACTATGCTCACGTCGGTGAAGAGCTTTAAGTATATTATTTTCATCTTGCAATTTTCTGTATTAACAGAGCTGTGTTAAAACCTGTTAAAAAATGTTACTGTAGGATTATGTGTGTGTGTGTGTGTATGTATATATGTATATATATATATATATATATATATATATATATATATATAAAAATATGAATACACTTGGCGCTTCACTGTATATCTGATGCAAACAAATTAAAGTTCATATGAAGATAAGTCCCATATGTACATGTGGCAGCACTGCTTCAAAACTGGTAGGTTAGTCCAGAAAAAGAGAAAGTGATATCAAAAATAGATGTGAAGTAGGCACCTTCTGTAAATAGATATACTCAAATAATGTGCGTAATGTGTGAGGAAGGACATTTCAAACAATGATAATACATAATTACTGCTGAAAGATCCAGTGCCAGTGACAGAGGACACACCATAATACAGATAAGCATACAATATCTTACTTTTTGGTATGCAGATTTATGGTGGAGTGTTTATGGTTTAAGATCTCACAGTTTCTAGAGGATATCACACTATGATGTGATCTTTTTCTGTTTCTTTCGTGAGAGTACCTGATCTACACTGTTACCTAGAACAACCATCAATTCAACACAATCTTTGAAGTGTCTATTATTATCATATTTCTGGTATGCACATTATTTGAATATGTCTAGTTACTGAAGGCGCCTACTTCATATCTATTTTTGATTATATATATAAAGACCAATACAAAGTAATGTGCTTATCTGTAAAGTTTCTTTATATCGCTGGAACTCTCCCTTGTACAATTCGCTCCATCACAGGTTCAAGACAGGCAGATATAAAATAAAAAGGCCAAATATAGTATATTATGTTCAAAATAGATACATTTTCTTTAGTTTACACATTCGTACATTTTGCATTGTCAATATTGATTTTATTATGTTTGCTATCCCATTGTTTTATGCTGCCATTTTATTTATATACTTATTAGGGGCTTTTATGTTATGTATTTTGATTCTTCCTCCTTTTTATAAATATACATCTTTGTAATTTATGAATAATTATTTATCTTGTGTGGATGAATAGATATTTATTTATTGCTAGATGAATGATATGGATATTTTTGTATAAGCTATACTAATCCTTGGTATAAGCCTTGACACTTCTGTAACAATAGGGAAGGAAATGTAATTCTCCCTTTACAAAAATGGCTGATTCATATTGCTCTCTTCCTTCCCAGCCCTTAACAAAGATGGCCGCCGGCTAACAATCCCATAGAAGTATATACTATACATCTATTTATATATTACCTATCATTGAGCCTTCATTCCCTCCAGTCCAAATTTCAAATATGATTGATAGCAATATAATTGCTCTAATAATGATTTCACACTGCCGCTGAATCGGCAGAAGCGGCAATATAAACGCCACACATGCAGTATGAGCTGCGCAGTGTGCATGCGCAAAATGGTGGCACACATCGCTAAAAATAACTACATAGTCAGATAGGCTACAATACCTCCTGAGGAAGACCTTTATCAGTTGAAACACGTTGAGGATTTATAATTTACATTGGTACCCTATACCTGGCATCTGGTTCGAGCCTACCACTACCTGAATACTATGATACCTGGATCCATTGTTATTGGAGATAAGAATTATACCTGGGATACAGATATGCTTGATTTTATTATTCTATTGTGAGTGTGCTTCTTATATATTAATAAATGTATCTATTTTGAACATACTACACTATATGGGAACTTTCATTTTACATCTGCTTGTCCTGAACCTGTGATGGAGCAAATTGTACAAAGCAGAGTTCCAGCTGTATAAAGAAACTTTACAGATAAGCACATTACTTTGCATTTTCAGTACGCACAATCTTGATTGGCTGGGTATATATTGACTCTACCTGTATAACGGTAATACACTATTTGGTTTTCTTTTTCCTTCATATGAGTATACAAGATTGCAGTGGATCTACATGACTACGGTGAAGCACCCAAGCTTTGTGTATTGATGAGCTTATTTTCAAGTACATATATGGTACACATTTTCAAACACTTTGGCTTTTGGGACTATATGTGAACACGGATTCAGTAAATGGAATATGCTGAAGGAACAAGTAGATTCATTTACCCAATTGCCAGGAGGTACAAGGCACCAGACTAAAGAGGCAGTGGCCAGGATTCCAGATAGCCAGAGGGACAAAGCAGTCCAAGGAAGCAGATGGACTTGCTGAGTCCAGTGACCAGGCAGAGGTCTGGGCAACAAGCAAACAAGCATAATCCCGTGATTAGGCAGAGGTCAGGGCAAAAAGCAAACAAGCAGAGTCCGGTAATCAGGCAGAGAGTCACAACAAGAGATAAGACAGCAGTGAAGCAAACTGGAACAGGGTACAAACAGGGTACAAACCTAAGACAAGCAGAAGCCAGGTACAAATGATGAACTGCTCCGAACACAGACTGAGGCAGGTATATGAAGCCGAAAAACAGGTGCAGGTACTTAATCAGCTAAGGGGATTAATTCCTTAACTCCTACAGGTGTGGTGTAAAGTTCTGGGGCAAAACAGCAGCACGTCTTGTGGAATTGAGGTACTGCAGCCACAAAGTATAGGCAGAGTCCTAACAGAAGATCAGGTGCCATAAAGTATATAGTGCACAACAGAAAAGGTGTACCATTAAGTTTGTAATACTATACTACGTGACCCACCATCATCATTATTTTATTTTTTATTTTCACACATTGGGGAATGTCTGTATATATATTTTACCTTAATTGTGCTTACATAATTCAATAAGGTACAGCTTTTTTAATTTCAATCTCCACACCACCATGTTAAAGATTTCACCCTGAATGACTAATTATATTTATGTTGATTTTGCTCATAGCATCATGGTCTGTTTCATGCAGAAACAAGGAGTGCCCATTAGCAACCTAGATCCACTCATTGTCATGGGCAAAATGTAATTGGTTAAGTTTTCTGCCATGCACATTCACAAACACAGTTTAATCGAAGTAGGCGCATAGTCCACTAAAAGGCTTAAACAGAAAAGGACTTAGGAATACTAATTGACAGAAAGCTGAGTAACAGCTAGGGAAATACATTTACATTGTGAGAGCCGGTACCAGCATTGCTAGGATGCATCCCTGGCTTGTGAATGGTATCTTGGTGATCTCATCAGGCCCAGGCAGAGCTCTACCTTCGGTATCCTGGTGGCCTTTAAAAGAGGAGAAGGTGTTAGAACAAAGGAACAGTTTGTTGTGAGACACAAGCAAACACAAAGAGACACAGAAGCAGCAGCAGGAGCAAACAGCGGAGACTTGAGAGCTGAAGTGATTTCCTGCAGAAAAAGGGAAAAAGAGAGGAGTGCCCCAATACCAGCAGCCACAAGGGAAAGAAGATGCCTGTACAGCCAGTTCACAGGGGAGAGAAGCAGTGGCAGAGCTCTCAGTGACCAGGAAGAAACAGGTAAGTGCTATTTGTCTGTGTGTGTGAACCAGCATAGTTCCAGGCCTCCACCTCTAGCTCCCATTCCCAGCCTTCTAACCCTTAGGCTGGCCAACCCTAGTAACCTCTCCATTAAGCTTAGTCCTAGGCCAGATCCACAGCCACCGCCCCTAGGCCTGATCCACACCCACTGTACCTAGGCCTGATCCACAGTCACTGCCCCTAGGCCTGATCCACAACCACGGCCCCTAGCCTTGATCCACTGCCACTGCCCCTAGAACTGATCAACTTTCACTACCCTAGGCCTATTCCACACATACTGCCCCTAGGCCGGATCCACAGCCACTGTCCCTTGCGCTGAGTCACTACCCCTAAGCCCCTAGGTCTTGCTAGGTTCCCCTGCCTGTACCACCTATCCTAGGAACACCTTAGTAGGCCACCCTTAGTCTAACGCCAGTAGTGTGTGTGTCTTTTTGTATTGCTTAGTGTTTATGCGCTGTATTGCAATTGTATATCTTACCCCCTCCCAGTGTCGGACTGGGGCATGAAGGGCCCACTGGGGGACTGCAACGCTAAGGGCCCACCAGAGGGGATGTGGCCAGCCATTATAGAAGCGATACCAGACACTAAAGGGAGAGTGGTCAGCCCACGAAGGACAGTTAGCACCATAGTGTAGTATATAAAGAATGTAGTGTGCTCATCCTTCTCTTTTAAAATGACAGGCTGACTGTGCACCTAGTTACTAACCTGCTCATGCTCCTCTGGGCGGTTGGATATCCGGAACTCCTACTCTCATCTGCCCTGCTCAAAGTGAAAAACACACTACCGCGCAGGTTCAGAGAGCCCAGATGCGACTCTCTGCACCTGTGTGGTAGTGTGTTTAACGGGAGTGTTTGGCAAAAACGGGGGGAGGGGGGAGGAGTTGCGCTCTACCCCTACTGTTGCAAGAGCAGCATTAACACAGGTTAGCCCTCTCTACGAACTAATAATATACTGAACGTTAAGCGCTCATTGACTTATGTATTATTCCAAGTGTAATGCTAATAATAAAATTTGTATTCTTTTATCTTGAATACAATTCGAATTTTTCTATATCTTGTATTAGGCTGTGAGCAAGAGGCTCGGTTCAATTAGTGGGATAACATTTAATGTTAGTTTTATCACAATTTATTGAATCCTGGTTAAAATACATAAAAATACATTAATATAGACAAATAAAATACTCCAATTAAACCACAGTATTTATATTATGAGGCATTGATTTCTATATACATACATATGGTATGGCATCAATTGAACATACATAAAAAATCAGACAAACCTAGGTATATAGACCTGGACTAGTCTAGCTACTGGGAGGCAAATGGCAGTGGGTATAAATGCTGCATTGATCCAGATATAACACAGTCACTGATATCTCAATAAAATAATGTTCATAGCATACAAGTCCAGTAGATGGGAATTGGTATTTCTTTAGGTCTCTGCTAGTGCAATATAAATATTCAGATCACTGTTCACATATATCACATGTTTACTTGCAGTTTCGATGTATATAGAGATGGTGGCCGAGTACCCAGTGTGCTGAAATCAGAGGATGTTTCTCGTGGTCCGTGCTTGTTACTGTTGGAGAGGAAGGTGCCTGCGTTCCACTGTGGAACGCATCTGTCCCTTCCTGTTCTCGCGTATGTCCAAAAGATGAATTGTATGCAAGTCGGGAGTCAGCTGTTTTCTTAGCTCCTCCCTAACAATGGAGGGGGCGTGGCTATAATGTGGCTGGGCCTACCGGTGGATAGTCCTGCTGCCCTGCAGGCCAGTCCAAGCCTGCCCCCTCCCTCTGTCTCTGATTGTCCTCTTTGTTGCATCTTTGCTATCTTGTGTCTCTCTTATAGTGGATTGTGCTCGCATGATAGTTGTCAGGGTCGGTGCATGAGTGAGTTTAGAAATTGCTAAGCAGTTAGGATAGAGACTAGATAGGGAGACTGTTCTCTGTTTACAGACAGTGTTTGGCAGACAAGGATATTGGAAGACCCCGGCGAGTGAGACCCGCCTGGAGCAGCAGGGACCGAGGGAGTTTTCGGTGTGGACTAGCTTCTGCGAGTACAGTCCGGCAAGGGCTGTTCCCCATGGTGCACTCACCTTGCCGAACTGTCCTCCCTGTATTTCCCACCACCCACTTTACAGAAAAATGAGTGCCTGGCATACCAGACAAGGGGCTCTCTCCCCTGTAGTGTTCAGGTACTCGGACACCCCCCCCCCCCCCCTGCGCAGATGCCATCGAGGAGAGGGGAGACGCTCCCGAAGACGACCAGAAGTCGGGGCCATGCGTAGTGTAAGAGTGAGTTCCCAGGCCCCCATCCATAACCCCATCCCTCACAACATGATTTAAACTTATTATTAACACTGTATAAGTTACTAGTTAGACCACATCTTCAATGTAAAGTATAACTTAGGGCATTACACTGTAAAAGGACAAAGGAGAAGTAAAGAAGGTTCAGAGGCAACACATATCATTAATAAAAGTAATGGTAGATTTAAATGATAAAGGAAGGTAAAAAAACCTAGTTTTGCTTGATTTATGTGAAATATAACTGTATGTACCAAGGACTATATCCAGGGCAATAAGTTATCATTTGAGAATAAGAGAAAGAAGGTCTCACTTTCCAGTAGGTGTTCTGTACTTTAAGGTTAAGCAAAATAATTCTTCATCAAAAGAGATGGTGATGACAAATTCACTAATAGAATTTAAAGATGGATTGTGTGCCTTTTTACAAGAAATGCTATCAATAGTTATAATTATTAAAAGTCTTTAGGAGGGTGATTGAGCCACAGAAGTTTTTTGATTGTCATTAATGGGGACAGGAAGACTCCTCCCGTGTGAGGCTAAATCATAAAATAATGCACTGCAAATTTTCTTCTGCCTTACTCTGAATCTGTACAATTAGAATGTAGAAAAGGTTGAACCTGTTACTTTTTTCAGCCTCATTATATAACTTGCAGGACACTTGTGCTGCATCCCCAGTTAGGAAATACCACTTCATGAATTATTTATGTAACTATTTATAATTATATGAAACATGCTTTCACACAGCATATTCAGTAGCCAGAGGATTGTTAGGAAATGTTCTCCATTTGCTTTCTAACTTCTTTCTCCCTCTGTGCTCTCTTTGACCCTCTTCTTTCACTCATTTTTCATTCACACAGATGATGCTCAAATCTCTCTCTTAGGCATATTGTATTGTGGTTTTCTTACCATATGATGACTTATGTACTGTGGCGTTAATTGTACAGAACAAAATAGATAATCGTTGTTAGTGCTTGCCCTTACTATTGCAAATCTGTAAATATCTAGCAAAATGAAAATAATTAATATTTTGATCAAACAGTTAAACTTTTAAGTACTATCATGACATCATGCTTCAAACAAAGCTGAAAAGCAGTTAAAATCAAATGACCTCTTAAACATGGCGACAGACATGCAAGTAAGACAGGTTTGTAAACCATACATAAAATGCATTATATAAGCTGGATGGTCAACATTAGACAGTATGTGGAAACAAGACAGAAAAGAAATAAGCCTGCATTTGAAAAATTTCACACTCTACAGGTTACCAGCTGCCTGGCAATATAAATTCCCTATATGGATACAAAAAAACCATTTGTTGATTTCTAGCTAAATGAAAGTATGAGGCATTAGTTTATATTTGCTAAAAATATTGAAGCTTGCAGTCTATGGGACAGAAACATTAAGGAGAGCAAGGCAAACAATGAGTATATTTGATCCTGGATAAAACCATCTAATAATGTAAGGGGTGCAAATTAGTTTACTATTTTGCTCAAAAATAAAAAATAAAAAACTGTTTTTTTTTTTGTCATGTGGCACACAAAAACTTCATAACTCACTGAAATTTAAAGTTGATCTAGGACAGTGATGGCTAACCTGTGACACTACAGGTGTTGTGAAACTACAAGCCCCAGCATGCTTTGCCAGTAGATAACTAGCTGAAAGACGGCAAAGCATGCTGGGGCTTGTAGTTTCACAACACCTGGAGTGTCACAGGTTAGCCATCACTGATCTAGGACATGCTCTACCCCAGGCCTGTCCAAACCTGCGGCCCTCCAGATGTTGTGAAACTACAAGTCCCAGCATGCCTTTCCAGCTATCAACAGGTTGTCTACTGGCAAAGCATGCTGGGGCTTGTAGTTTCACAACACCTGGAGGGCCGCAGGTTGGACAGGCCTGCTCTACCCTATCAATAATCTGTCCCCACATTTTAAATTTACCACCTCCTCCAATGCAACATGGTTTTACCAAGGTGCAAAGTTACTTCTTGTTTTTGCTTTGCTTTTCTTAATGACTCAGGTCCTATGTCTTTATACAGAACACTTGTTTTATTTATGCTCTTAATGGATCTTAAATTATTTCTGTGAATGCAACTGACTAAAACTCACCTGGGAAATGCTTCATTCTTTTACCTACTCTTAGATGTGACCACTAGGATATAGCTGTTCTGCAGTTAACTCATCTCGTGCCTCCTCAATCTTCCCTCAGGAGAAAACAATTTTTACTTAGCTTCTAAGATCAGAAACCCAAATTAGTTTTCTCTAACTTACTTTAAAGTAAAGCAAAAACAAAAGAGTATATCTTCTCCAAGACAAACCATGTTACAATGCAAGGGGTGCAAATTAGTTTGTTATTTTTCATATAAGTTAAATACTGGCTGTTTTTTCATGTAGGTTTGAAAAAGTGGAGCTGTTGCCTATAGCAACCAATCAGATTCTAGCTATCATTTATTTAGTAATCTGATTGGTTGCTATAGGCAACTTCTATACTTTTTCAAATTTGCAGCGTAGTAAATTTACCTCCAAGTCTCTTAAAGAACTTTTTATGAGAAAAAGAATAAGGCAGATACATATTTAGCAAATAAGTTTAGATATTAATATTTTCCCTAAGGAAAAAAAAAGGTCATCTAGTGCATCACTCAAAAAGATTGCAGAAGAATTCAGCACCTTCTACCTTGCATTTTATAACCTTAAATAATCCATTAAGGTTTATCAGTTTTAGATTAGCTTGATTGACTCTTACATCTCCTGCTGTAAGCTCCTTAAGTACTCTCATGATAAAGATCTCTCTTTGAATGCCCTGTTACAAAAGAAGAACATTTTCTTGCTACTAGTGCAATTATGTTTTTCCAACATTGATCCAGACATGTTTATCTCACAGTATTATAAGAACTTTATTGATATTAAAATCCCTAGACTCACAACGTTATCCAATCCTATCCTGACACATGCCTCACTTCATGCAGTTAACACTTGAGTAAGCATAGTGATAAATAAGATATTCGCACAAATCATTGGTGGTTATTGACCTATTTTATTGTTAAATGTAAATGTAATGATTTTGAAATAATTTCTAGCAGGCTTAATAATTTTCCTATCATACCTTATCCACTTAGATTAGGTAAGGTTCATCTTGACTTGCAAAACTATAGACAATAAGAGATGAGCCTAATTAATAACTGTAAAACACACTTTGTGATGATGGCTTTGAATATTGAGAAATCATTCAACAGCATAATGAGGACTTGATGACTTTTAGCCTCCAAGGGAAATAGTTGAACGGGATTTCCATCCAATACTGTAACCAATATGCTACATTCTGAAGATCCTTCCTCATCCAAGCACCCAGACAGGTAGTTTGAAGTGTGATCGCATTATCATCATTATCATAATCAGCTATTTATATAGTGCCACTAATTCTGCAGCAGTGTACAAAGAACTCTCACATCAGTCCCTGCCCCATTGGAGCTTACAGTCTGAATTCCCTAACATACACACACAAACACATGGAGAGAGCCTAACGTCAATTTTTAATAGCAGCCAATTTACGTACTAGTATGTTTTTGTAGTGCGGGATGAAACCAGAGCACCCAGAGGAAACCCACGCAAACACAGGGAGAACATACAAACTCTACACAGATAAGGCCATGGTTGGGAATTGAACTCATAACCCCAGTGCTGTCAGACAGAATCTGTCCGTGGGTAGCTTTTTAATAGACTGTTTGCACCCCTACAGTGTTGGCAGCTGTATCCATCACTGCCAATCACAGGTGCAGTACACCTAGGCTGTGTGATTTCCTGTCCATTGCTTGTTTTGAGTATCCATCCTTCTGGTTGCTCTGACCACTGCATAGTACTGGTACTGATTTTTTTTATTGCCACCTGTCCTGATCTCACAATAATGACAATTATTTTAATTGCTACCTGTCCTAACTTCTCCTGGGAACCTAACTACACTTTTGATTGCCTTTTGCCCTGCCCTTTGTCTGGAATTTGGACCTTGATCTTGCCTAAAGTTTGTCTTCTTGAGTGCCTGCACTTCTATCTGTATGTACAGTCCTCTATGTTTGTTTTACCTTTGGACCAACATTATCTATTTTGCCTATTGTGTCTCCAATATTTTCCTCAGAATAAGCCTATAGCATGAACAAGACCTTTGGTGCAACTGAGCACTGGTGAGCAAATTCAAGGGGCTGATAAAGGTGGAGACCATTATTAGCCTTATTCTGGAGGCTTAATAAGGGAATTAAGTTTATCACACTATCTGCATCTTGCTTAGATGTATACTTGAGAGACTGTAAGCAAAAGTTGTCCTTTGTCCATATCAGGTGGGACTGTCTGAAAGAAAAAGATAATGGCTGAAGGTGAGGAATCTGATTTAGAACGTATCTCAATAGACATCCCCTGCAAGCCCAAAATAATGCCCAATTAATTTAGTCACAAATTTGCTAGGACAAATTATTTACCTTTGCTTATTATAATATAACCTTTACTCTTATTTCACCTGTGTATCTATCCTTCTTGCCGCTGCATCTCAGATATTTTCCTCTCTCCCCTCTAATTCTCCCCTTTTATTTCCTCCAGTGGTCTAGATATGAGGCCACTGCAGACAGATGAGTACCTGCAGATCAGGTCAGTGTAGTTTAGTACTAATGTAATGTATTTATGTCTGTGTGATATTGCTATAATGTAATGTATTTATATGTGTGTGATACTAATGCTATATGTCTACGATACTAATGTTATGTGTGTTATTAATGCTATGTGTGTGCAATATTAATGTTATGTGTGTGTCATATTAATGTTATGTCTCTGTGTGTCATATTAATGTAATGCCATTTGTGTGGGTGATATTAATGTTATATGTGTTCAGCTTTTCAGGATGAGTTTAATAACTATCTCTTTTCCAAACAGGGCCTCAAAATTCAATGATTCAGACAAGCATCAACAGAGCTTAAGACACCAGTAACAGCAGCAGGTAGATGAAGCTGCAAGAACAGGTATGAAATGGCAGCTCCGTCTGCCACCAGTTCTTATTCTGGTGGGGCAGTCACAATTTTTTCAACTGTACTGCACTGTTAGGACTTCTATCCAACTGCAGAAACTGAATAAAGGTATGTTCTACTTCATGAGGTTCTCCCAACCTTCCACTACCAAAACGTCTTACACTGCTGCGGAGTCCAGTGGAAAAGGGACCAGAGTGCTGTTCTGCATGACACAGCTTACACTTATCTATAATGTGAGCAATATGTGCAGAGTGCTAGTGACATCAGAGGTGGTCATCAATGGTCTGCTCAGAATTTCTTCCCACATGGAGCTGGGGCACCATCAGTGGAAACTGCTGTGAACAGCAGACATTAAAGCTGATAAGAACTCTAGGTAAGGGGCTTGGGATACTTGTGCCAAGGGGAGAATGGTGTGGATTTACTTATTTTAAGATTTTCACCTTAGAAATCACAAAAATTTGCTTTCTACCTTGATCACCATTCTGACTAACATTTGACATTTTTTCAAGACAATACTGCACTATATATTGTTTTTTTCCTTTCCCGCTTAAGAAAAACATATTCATACCAAAGTTATTACAATGGAATTTGATTCATGTAAAAATCATACTCACCTATAGGTTAGTGAACATCCTACACTATATGATGTTTCTCTTCACATGATGTGAATACTACATGGAAATGCTTAATATTTAAATCCACACAACAATTTTACCATAAAGTAAAGTAACCTCCTATTCACTATTTACTTATTTCATTGTTTTTTTATAAAAACAATACACAGTAAAGTATAATATTATAGAAGTAAAATAAATAATGTACTTTAACTATAATGCAATGCTTATCTATGTAAAGGGGAAGGTATACTTTCTATTTTGATTATGATCCAAACAGAGTTAGTGGAATGGGTATCAAGGACAATAACAGATCCGAGATTGCAAAAAGTGAAGCTTTATAGTGCTCTGTTAAGTGGCTTATTTGTGTAGAGGAGACATTAGGTTCCCACCTTGAAGTTCCTATGTGAACAATAATCAGCACATACCAAAGTGATCACTCATGTGTAGGAAAAGAAAACAAATTTATTCAAATAAATCTAATCCTCATACATTAAAAAAATAATCGTAAATCATATCTAGAGTGCCAATCCTTTGGTGGTACAATGTATTAATGTGCTTGAGCATTATGAAAACTGTTTGCGATGTCATGGTTTAATGATGAGGCACTTCTGCCCAAAAGATGGAGGACAGTCTCAATCAAAATGTGGTACTGTCACTCACCGGACCGTGAGTGCCTCTGCGCTGGTGCGTGGTTCTCTAGCCTTCCTGCCGGCGTCTGTCCTGAGCCGCGGCCGTCCGCCATCTTGATGGACTGCGCATGCGCAGCATCCAAGAACTTATGACCTTTGCTTTTAATCTAATTGGTGGATCAGGCACCTCTCCCGATTTAAGGCACCTGTGCTCATTACATCGTTGCCTGATCTTGAGTCTCATTCCCTGTGAGTCTCTGAAGGTGTCTCCTGTGTACTGCTAGTGTCTTCAGTTTCCTGCTGATTACCTGCTCTGCTCAACTGGGGTTCTCATACCCACTACAGATTCCTGTATCCTGCTCGTGTCCTCAGCTGTCTGCTGGATTACCTGCTCTGCTCACCTGCGGTTCCCATACCCGCTACAGCCATTAAGCGCTCCTGCTGTACCTGCATATCCTCGTGGACAAGCTTCTCTACTCATCAGCGGTATGTTTACTTGTTATTGACTTTCAACTGTTACCTTGCATATCCGCCTAGGACAAGCTTCTCTACTCAGCAGCGGTATCCATACCCGCTATAGACTATTTGTTGTTACGCTGCATATCTGTTTGGAACAAGCTTCTCTACTCAGCAGTGATATGCATACTTTTGATTGACTATCAGTTATTATCCCGCATATCCGCTTTGTGCAAGCCTGTCTACTCAGCAGCGGTATACATACCATTATAGACTATTGGCTGTAATCGCTGCATATCTGTTTGGAACAAGTTCCTCTGTGCTCTCATTGTCTTCATCCGCACCTGAACAACTCCTCACTTACTAGCAGTGGTACAACTTGCTATACGCAGACCACTGACTTCCCCGCTACCTACCTGCACCTGGACAAGTCTTCTCGTCACAGCAGTGGTGCAACTTGCTATACGCAGACCACTGACTTCCCTGCTACATTTCCTGCACCTGGACAAGTCTTCTCACCACAGCAGTGGTACAACTTGCTATCCGCAGACCACTGACTCTCCTGTTACCTTCCTGCACCTGCTCACGTCCACCCTGGTCTCCGTGGTTCAAAACTGCCTTTCCACTATAGATGCAAGTCGCTGACTCATCTACCAATATAGCTGCAAACCGCTGACTCATTTACCAGTATAGCTGCAAGTCACTGACTATCATCAATTCCATTGGCATCCTCTCTCCATCTGCTGTTATATACGTTCCACTATTCACCCTGCTGCCAGAGGACCGCTGTGCAAACTCCGCCTCTCTGGTAAGCATAAGTCAACTGGTGAAATCCTGGGCAAGACTCCTAGTGCCCGTGACAGGTACATCAGGCCATCCTACGTGTTTTGTCTCTGACTTCATCTGAGTTGTGGCTCCCTGTGCCTAATGAACTATTTAAATAATGTTGTACATTTCCGCATTATACAGCTTGCGATCGGGGAATCTCATGTAAACTGGACAGCCTATTTGTTAGTGGAAAATGTCTGTTTGAATTTGTTTTTAATGTACATGGTGATATTCAAGAAAATTTGTATTTGCACACCTGTATGTGAGGTTGATGATGGGAGGAATTTTTTCAAAGATTTAGTAACATTTATTTAGCCCCTGTGTAGTGGCAATCAGCATTCTTAAAAGGATATTAAAAGATTTAGAACCAAGGGTGAATTAGGAGTTTTCCTTGAGTTTTACCATAAGCAGAATTTGATATTGAAACCAGTTTACCTCCAATAGCATTGTACTTCCACTGTGGGTGTACTTCCTTACCAAATTTAAAGTAATTGTGTGTGTGATTTGTTTCAAATATTTATGGTTCGCACAGTAAACTTTTAATATCAGACCTACATCTCTCATCTGTTCAAATTTTGGAGGAACAGTCCTGATTAGTTATTCTACATGTACAAATGTTGGGAGGTATACAGACCAGATAAGATGTTCACTGCCAATCCAGTTAAAGTTTTAAGGGGAAACTTACCATTGCAATCTGATTTATTTACATATTTAATACAATAAATATAGCTGAACATTTCATAAGATACACTTACAAGTTTAATTTAAATGTAAGTGAAAGCATTACAAAAATAACTGCTAAACATCTACATTATAAAGTCACACTGCATAACATTGTATAGACTGCTTATTGTAATTATATGTTATTGTTCCTCATCTTCTCTGTTTCATGTTTCAGTAATTGATATACACAAAAAGGAGTTTTTGAAAACTTAAACTATATAAACAATGCAATATTTTGCTCTTTCACCTGCACATTTTACAGATGGCAGTAACCATCTGCCAAGATAAAGCTTACATTAACCTTCTATTACTATCACGCTTGAAAACTAATAAGAAGATGTATGAAAATTGAAATGCAGAGATATTTTGTCAAAGTATTTTTTTTTTTTTTTTCATAAGACTCCATTAGCCCTTATTTTAGATAAAGCAGTTACAAAATATAGGTGGATTTTAAAGAACATTTTCTGCCTAAAACTAAACATTGACAAAACAGTTATCCATAAAACTTTGATCTAAGCCCCTATGCGTTTATGCTTAGCTCAAAGTTTTGTTTCAATAGTGTTTTTGTTTCAATAGACTTTCTACCTTTTTACATTCTCAATTTTGAGATAAATAATTGTATTAATTTATCACTATCTATTGGATTAGCAAGCTCCAGAAAACCATACCTATCGCAGGGCTCTGTCCTGATGTTCTGTCCGGTGAGGTAAATAATAGTGATAAATAGTGATAAATGTCTCTTATCATCAGTTTTCATGTACACATTGTGTAAAAATAACAATTCAAAGAGACAAAAATCTTCATATATTTTTTTTTTACAACTTCATCCAAGGGAATTAGAGAAGAAAAAAGTTAACAAAAAACCCTATAATCATATCCTCTGGTTTAGTCTTAACAGGTTTGCAGAGATGAGTCTCTTATATCAACACTCTTCTGAGTTATGATTGGTTGAACACTTTGTTCTTGATTCGTAGTTGGATGCAATATGAGTTCCCTTTAAAAGAAAACTTATGCAAATATGATGTAACTCAGTTTGTATTGAGAGCTGAATGTATCTTCAGAGAAGAGCGCACATATGTGTATATGCTCAATTACCCTCATTAGGCAAATACACTGACGGCTCTTAACAATTAACTAGTATTAACCCTTTAATTGCAAATACTTTTTTGCCTTTACTATAAACTGTTAACAATTATACCTTTATCCCACAGTTTATCAAAAATACTTATCTTTATGCTGATTAAATATATATCTAACAAAATAGTCACACTTTTTAAAATAACTTTATATTATTGTTTTTTAAACAAATATAACATAACATTCATTTACAAAAAAAGAAAACAGTAACAAATTACTTATTTTTTCTAACAATCATTAAATAATTCTCAATTCTTGTGAGGCTTTACATTACAATTTCAATTCCAGCAGGGGGCGCTTCCTCTGGGACAAAAGGAAAAAATAAATATTTAAAACTCAAGCTATCATTTCATATAACATACATCATTGTGCTGTATGGGGGATGTTTGCTAATACATACTCTTTACAGCACTCCTATATCTTGGTCTCTGTTTTATTACTTTGTTTTGCCACATTTATTAAGATCTACAGTGTATGCAGATGTTAGATTCTTTAGCAAACACTAATAATACTTAGAACAGAATTGTATCCATGGGACTGCACTTTGTAGGCACATTTAGATTGATATGGGTGCAAATAATGCAATTACCTACATACTACTAGAACTTGCCTATGCCAATATGGAAAATATGGAACATTAATACAGACAGCCAAAAGACAATAGAAAAATAGACAGATATTTACATTCTTCTGCAGTGGTCTTTGGGCTTTTGCTAGTCTCCTTCATGGGCCCATCCTCCTTCTCCTGGGACTCCTTCCTTGGCCATTACTCCTGCTAGGTCTTTTCATTCTCCTGAGCATCCTCCCTTTACCCCTCCTCCTGCTCACCCTCCTCATCCTCTATGGCTGCCTCCTATAGAGGGACCTCCTACACCCTTCCTGCAACGCTGTCCCTGCAATGCTCAGCATCCTGTAAAAAAATGAAAACAAAAAAAAGTAACACTATGTATATAATTGGTTTTGTGGTCTACTTAAGTTTCCAAATAACAGTACAGCTGTACACACTTTTTCACAAGGAAATAAACTGCTATTTATTCACCTATCAGGGTCTCTGTGTATGTTTACATCAACTCTTCCCATGCTACATGTGTGTTACATTTTAAATAACTAATGTTACACTGGTAGGCAGCTTTCAAGTGGATTTCACATAGGAGATGACAGTCAGCTAACAATCCTCCTATTGTAATCATTCTAGTCAAATTATAAGGCTCAGGACACCGATAGAGCCTTGTACTTTAAAGGGGAATGGTATTCCAAACAACATTATTGTTTCTCCTACCTTGATAACTTCATGGTACACATGAAATAATTATTTAATACTTCTATATATTTATTTGTTAAATTATGCTCAGATATCTCCTGGTAGAGTTCCGCCAGTAGGTTTGGCTGCCTCCTCCTAAGGTCACTCCTTTACTATTGCAATTGGCTCACAGAGTGACTGAACCCCAGTTTGTGAATGATTCTTGTTAATATGGACATGTTTGTTGCCATTTTTTGGGCATAAGTAATAAATTCCCCCGCTATTCCCACTTTTTGGTCCATAGCTTGGACTAGAGCGAACATCTTTATTGAAACTGCCACCCTCATGTTGGCAAGTAACTGAAGGTTTTTCAATATTCTCAGCACTGATTGGCTCACAGTGAAGGAAAATTGGTGGATATGCATTCAGTCCTTACAATTAAGCAATATAAAAGTTTGTGGTACAAAAAGGAGAAAATGGGCAAAAGGAGAAAAATGGTGCCAAACGATATAAAACAACATAAGAACAACAGACATTTGTTAAATGCTTGTAAAACAAATTATAACAACTACTTCAATTATGTCCCAGCCAGATAAAAAGACACCTAGCAGCTGCAGTGGTGCCATCAGCCAAACTTTTGCTTCCAGGGGGTAAAGGACAATGTCGAAAAGTACACCACACCAGCAGGAATCTGTCTGCATATGCTAAACTGCCAATTTGGGAGATCAGAGATATGATAAATGCTGTGTGCTGTGGCCCCCATTTACTGTAGCATCCATGTAATTAAAAAGAGGTCAATTAACACATTTCTTAAGGCAGCAATAACTTAAAAGCCAATTTGATAATAAAGAATTTTGATTACAAGATGTCCTTCAAAAGAGACCATCAATGACCCTGAGTCACACAGTGAAGATATCTACTGCTTTGATAGGTCACTGTCAGACATAAGTGTCCATTCATAGTTCATTGTGAGGCATGTACAGTAAAGTTATGTTACAAGCAAACATGCTATTACTTTTCCTATACTATATAAATACATACACATATCTGTATCATTTAAAATCAGACAAGCAAGGAGCAAGTAATGTAATTTTTCCCAATTTATGCCAAGTGGCAAAACTTCAGAAGTCACCTCAAGGATAAATTGAGAGAGGCCCAGCGCCTCTTTGGACTTTATACCTATTGAAAGGATGACCATGACCATAGATATCCATAAGACTGAGAGGGTTGGCAGCATGGATTTAGATATCCCTGAACAACAGAATCAAGGTCCACCAATAATGTGTAATTGCACACTAACAAATTATATATAACAAGGCTAAGACAGTGAACATTAGTGTGTTGCAATAAAATAAAACCCTGCTTCAACTTGTGTTAGTGTATAATGGAGTCAAAAATAGTATTGTTTGCATTACCAAGCAAACTGTAACCAAAATTAAATGTGTGGTAGCAGTGGGACCAATCTGATTGATAATATTCAAAAGAAAAAGAAAACCCTTGTATAAATGAACAGTATATGTCACAACCAAATTAAAATTGTTTTTACTCAATTTATCCACAAATCCCTGTAGCAATATTAAGCACAAAAACAGTATATTGCCTATGTATGATTTGCAAAATAAAATGGGATCAGTGTAATAAATGTATTGATCTGCACATGAAAAATATGACTCCCACAATTCTAAGTGAAGGTTCAAGTAAAAGGGGGTACAAGGAGCCCACATAAACATTCCATATATTTGTAAGAAAAACTGTGAAAATAAAATGAAATACCCCTTCTAAAAGCAATCAGACCAGCGGTCAGCAATCAAAGGTCTGGTAACTTTGATTGGCCTGAAACTGCCTACCAAAACATGAAGTGCAAAAGTTGGCCATCTCTTCCCAAAACATGCTGTGGAATAGACATGGGATTCTGTGGATCATATGCCATTTACACAGGCACCCTAAAAATGTGTAATGTTTGCTTCTAGTAGTTGTAAATGTTTCCCTTTACAACTCTATTCTAGAGTTGATAGCAAAATCTCTTGCATTTGCCATTGCTGGGGCTAGTAGTAATTAGTACAGGTGGATTAATTTTCTTCTTTAGTTCTTGGTCTAGAGCAATTAACCCAGCACTGAAAAGCTGACACCTGAAATTGTATTTACCCCATCTTGTGGGTTACACCAAAGTCATGATAGCCATCCCAGCAGATACAGTGCTGTAATGTGCATAGGAGTCTGTGGATCATGTGTGTTACAGAAAGGTAACAGATAGTTGGCACCCCTTCGAGTCCATTTGTGTAACTACCAGGAGTAGATAAAAACTATATTCAATACAGCTTTAGCCCTCATTTATTGATTTAATGTACTAACTTCACACAGATTATGTTTTTTAACAAAAAGCTAATTCATACAAATAAGTTTAAGGGTTATATTTGCAAATTATATATTTGGACCAGCAGTTGGAGGTATAATTTAAAATGTTATCAATACATAGCAGAAACTCACGAAGAAAAACACTTTATAAGCATTTAAGAGTGGCAAAGCAAAAAGATGATGGTAACTTGTTTTTACTGATAATTTAAATCACCGCCAATATACATTTCTGTATCATTAGATGATGACTGCTTTTGGTGCTTCTAGAGTAGTTAAATAGTATATAGTTTGAGGCCTATCATCCAAAAAGTTACATTAGTTTTGGATATACAGAGTATAGCAGCCCATAAGTAACACAGCAACTTGACTTAAATAAACTTACTTAGCTCAGAAGGAGATTGGACAGTGTATCTTTCACCCCAAGAAAGACATTGTATAAAACAGACTGAAAATGTCAAATATTTATAAACAGTTTGGTGCAGGTCAAATAGCTTGATAAAACTTGACACATATATGAGAAAGGTAAAGTTTTACAGACGTAGATAGCAAGACACTGATCAGTAGATTCATTAAATTATTCATCAGACTTTCCACAAGTGTGTCAAGGAAGCAAATTAGCAAATTGTTTGATCCTGGCAGTCTTTTTTGCAATGTGAAATGTCCTTTTATCTGCTTTCCAATTTCATTTGCTTGTGAAGTCCTTTTGAACACTTTGAGATAAGTCACAGATAATAAAACTTCACAAATATCTAAATACAGTGCTTCCTCTAAATATCACACCATTTTTAAGTCAACCTTGCTTATCACTTATGTATATTTTTGCAAAAAAGTCAAAGGTTTGTACCCTCTTTATAATGTTGTCGTTGCTACAACAGGAGACATGGACTATGTTTGAAGCTGGCTTAGTTAAAGGCATAAATCTAATTAAAATGCACAAACATGTTCAGATATCCTTACATATAAGTGAAACATTGTATAGGTTTCCTAAATTAAAATAATAACTATAAAATTAAAAAAGTATTTTAATATACACTATTGAGAAATTCCAGTAAACATATGCAACAAATAAAAAGGGAAACTTAAAACCTTAACATGGTTAAATATTCCATCAATATTGGCATATATATATATATTTTTTTTAAAAATGCATTTTCCCTTTAACACTCTTCTTAGTTTTGGTTTAATTCTTGAAATTTTTAATTCTATCTTGTTTTAAACAGGACTTGCCATTTTTTACTCTTATTCTAAAAATAATATTCAAGGCATTGCAAATTCTTTATTTCTTTTCTAATTAAACATTTTCAAAAATCTTTGTCAATTACTGTTTATGTATATAGAGACAATCACATTGCACAGTGTTGTACAGAGAATATGTAGTCATTCACATCAATCCTTGCCACTTTGGAGATTACATTCTAAGTTCCCTATCACACTTACACAAACTAGGACCCATTTTATCAGAAGCCAATTAACCTAAAGTATATTTGGACTGTGCAAAAAAAAGAGCACCCAGATAAAACCCATGCAAACACAAGGAGAACATATAAACTTCACACATATTGAGCCTTGGTTGCAATGAAACCCATGACCCCAGCCAGGGGCTGTCTGGCAAATTTTAGCCTGGAGGAAGTGAGATATGGCTCAGCAGCCTATTAGGAACACTTTAAAGTAAAAAAAAAAATGCAGGTAGCTGAGTGACCCAGCGTACGGTATCCACATTGAGATGCCCCCCTGTCCTCTAGCCCAGCCAGCCCCTAACCTCAACACTGTGAGGCAGCACTGCTGGACACTGTGCCACTGTGTTTCCCTCAGTGATAGACATTTTCCAAGATTGTGGGTGCAGCTGTAAATATGCGTGCTGCAAACAGTAAAAATATCACCTTACACTGATAGAAGGAATGAATTTAAGACCACCCCATTAACATTTTTTAACTTTCCTATTTTTCTCCTAAAATACTGCTAAGGTTAGACATTATTTATCACCATGACTGTCTTTATTATTTTTGTCACTTCTCATAGGCAAACTGAGGGGGGTGCCTGGAAACCCCCCTCCAAGCCTGGGGCACTGTATAATTGAATTAGCTGGACCCTGCCCCGGCTTCACACGGCTCTGCTCACATGGCCTAACAGTAGTGCACGTAGCATTGCCCAGGTATATTATGGGGATAGGAAGAGTTGGAGAGCAGCCAAGCACTGTCTAAAATTATGGCCATGCCCCCATGCATACTTGTCACGCCCACTGGCGGCATGGTGTGGAAACCCCCGTCTACAAATCCTGCTTTTACCCCTGCTTCTTAGTGTTTGAATGATTGTACTATTAAAATACACCTAGAAATGTGTTATTACATATAAAGTATGTCTGGAAGGTATAACTAGGTGTGTTCATACACCTAGCCCACTATTGGCTCTAGGAACACTTCCATCTGACCAGCTTCACTACTAAAAAGATGCAAAATATTGCACTCCAACAGACATAATTTTCACATATAAAATATTTATAAATGCATTCCTTAAAAATGAGTGCATTTCCACAAAGGAGGGACAAATATTTTTGCACCTTTATTGTATCCTTATTGTATTCATAAATTAATTTTATAGAATAGCCCAAATAAATATTTAAGGAAGTGCTACACAAGTATACTTGAAATTCCACAGCTGTCTTAAAAAGTATTAGCTCTCCACTCTATTACATACAACGGAGGCTCCTACCACATCTTAAGAACACTTCTAATAGGATCTGATACAGTTCAAAAAGACTGCACTCATGCTAGGTACTGTGACATAATTCCCCTCTAGCCTTGTGTATGAATCAATAAATCCACACAGTAAATTTCAGAATAGCTGTCAATCAGTCTGTCTGCTCTATAAAAGCACCTCTTACCTAACATGACAATCTGCTGCAAGGTGGTGAAAGGGAGCATCATTACTTAATGTATGTTATTCAGCTCAGTAATGCTAACTTTGCCACACAGCCACAATACCAATATGAACAGGATTTCACTGACACCAGTAGACCCTTGGGGGCAACACTCCATCCATTTTAATTAAAGGTGCTAATAGAAGGGGCTCAGGCACTGATCCACACATGGGGAACTGGAGTGGATTACCAAAAAACACTCCAGGAGCTTTCTTTATTTTTGATCATTCAGGGACATTACAAACCCTGTCCAGAGCTTAGTGTGAGGGGTCCCAAAGATGCCCTCTCATTCTTTGCATTAGGAAATGAAGAGTGACAGCCTCATTCCACTGGGGCCTTCTGGATGCCACTGGGGCATTATGGTAAGTCTTTAAAATATTATTTAAATACATTATTAAATGCATGCATATTAATATGCAAGGGTAGTGTAGTAACAAAATGTATGTAAAATGTTCCCTGCAGCATTAAAAGTGACCAGCTCCATCCATGCTGATCACTGATTGCTTTTCTTTAAATATATAACATAGAACTGTTTATTAATTAATTAACTTTCTGTAAGAACATTGCAAGTCCAAACATTATACAAAATAAATAACACTCATGAATTCCCCAACCAGTTGCCTGATTTCTTGTAAGGGTCTCACAGATGAGTGCTAAATAGAACACTTTGTTCCACACATTTATTCTGACTAAATCACACCACATAGCTACAGGGTAGTCCATCAGTGGTTGCCCCAGTTTGATCCCTGACATCAAATTATGTTTTTCTCCTATTCCTTAACACTCTTCTACCACTAAATATAGTACATCCTTGCGTGTTCATGACTGCCTCCATTTAGCAGAAGATCCAAGGAAACTGTTATTGTCAATGAGACAAGTTGAGTGTATAGATATAATACTTGGGAAAATTCTATTCTATATCAAACATAAAGAAATAATGCTCAATAATCATCACCATTTATTTATATAGCGCCGCTGATTCCGCAGCGCTGTACAGAGAACTCACTCACATCAGTCCCTGCCCCATTGGAGCTTACAATCTAAATTCCCTAACACACACACACACACACACTAGGGTCAATTTTTTTATAGCAGCCAATTAACCTACCAGTATGTTTTTGGAGTGTGGGAGGAAACCGGAGCACCCGGAGGAAACCCACGCAAACACGGGGAGAACATACAAACTCCACACAGATAAGGCCATGGTCGGGAATTGAACTCATGACCCCAGTGCTGTGAGGCAGAAGTGCTAACCACTGAGCCACCGTGCTGCCAAATAATGCATTACCTTACATGTTAATGGATAGTGAAGAGCATGAAATGATGTTTGTTTAAAACAAGTACTAACTTTACTAGAAAATAGTTTTTTAAACATAACAGTGATAATGTAGCTCACAGCAAATTACAATCTGTTCATAATTGACTGAAATTTCTTTAGAACTGTTTTAGTCTACCTATGATAATTAGATCTTACAATACCTACTTCATTTTCAGCTAAAGAATTATTGCACAAGTTCAGCTACTGAGTCACACCATGATTCTGAAAATGTTCTATTACCTTATGATCTGTTAATGAGTGAAGCATAATAAAAAATTGCATTGTGCACTGTAGTTCCTCTTTAAAGCAGAACAAAGCAATACATGTATATAAAAAAAGCTTTGAAACTGTCTTTATATTAGTAGTACTGTATGCCAATTAAAAATGATAAAATATACAATAGAAGAGATAGCCCATTAATACTTGTAGTTAAGCCCTAAGAACACAATTTGCATCTGTATCTTTTTTCATTATAAATCAATTAATATAATCAATAAAATGTCCTGTAGTTGCAAATTTAAGACACAATCCATATCGAAAGGTGTCAATTTGGTTTGGTATATTTAGGGTCAACATACTTAACTTTGCCTTTCTGAATAGGACCAAATAGTGTACATGATTGAATAATTGCCCCTTACTCATAAGCTGCTTTTTCTGTGCTTCCTTCCTCAATCACTGCAAAGCTTCATTGCATCAACATCCATCACATACAATCTGTATAAAAGAAGACATATACAGATACATATGATATAAATAACAATAAAGTAATTTTAAAAAGTTGAATTATACACTACAGGCTGAGACTTAAGAAAACATAAGACAAAAAAAATGGGTAAGAAAATAAAACAAAGAGCAGCATACCCTATATAATATAAATATTATAATTAATATTATATAAAATTATAAATGTGGTGTTCAAATAATTCTTTGGTTGGGAAAAATACAGACTAATTCTCTTTTTAATGCTGCTGCTTCATTATTGCAAAGTTTGATTATTGAAATTGTGTGTTATGCAGTGCCGTAACGAGGGCGGTGCGGGCGGTGCCGTTGCCCCGGGCGCAAGGCCAAGGGGGCGCAGCAGCCGCCCGCTACCTGCCTCCATAGCTTCAGACCTAAGAGAGAGAGAGAGAGATACTTACAACAGTTGGATGCTTCAGTCTGTCCCGCAGTGGAACGCATATGCGTTCCACTGACAGGAAGTTCGGCATTTGGAACGCATATGCGTTCCAAATGCCGAACTTCCTGTCAGTGGAACGCATGGACAGACTTAATGGCTGAAGGGTCCAACTGTTGTAAACATAGCCGGATTAAGGGGGCCCCCCTCTCTCCGAGGGCCCCCAACATCACCTCACCTGCCAGTTGCTGTGAAATACGACTGTGGGGGCCCCCTGACAAATGCGAGCACTCCTTAACCCTTGGATGATCTCTAAACATTTGCCAGTAGTACAGCAGCACCGCAGCTGCTGTACTGTCAAAAATGTCCGAAATTGAGCTGCTGCGCATGTGCAGCAGCTCCTCCTAGGCACCAAGAAAGTGAGCAGGTGAGTCGTCATAGTTTCACAATATGCAAAATGTGAACTGAATGATGATGCATATCGTTTATATGCGTTTTAAACCTGCATTTTTTTACACCATTAGTTAACAGGCCTTAGGTGGAACAAGGATTTGTCTGTTGTCATTTGCTTACCTAACCATTCCTGCCTTGTCAGTGAAAATAGTCAGTTCCATCGAACCTTTAATATCACTTAGAATTCAGAGAGCCTAGTTTTGATATTATTGTTACAACAGTGCACAAATATATATATATTTGACAGGAATAAGAAGCACGGTTTTTTGTGGTATTTTCAAAGATGGTGGCGTATGCAGAGTTTTGTCTTTTCCTTTTTTATTCAGTGCTACTCTCCATAGCAGTGAAGGATTTATTTACACTGCCTTATGTAAATGGGAACAAAAAAACAGCTTGGTTTTATGGGCAGCATGGTGGCTTAGTGGTTAGCACTTCTGTCTCACAGCACTAGGGTCATGATTTAGATTCCCTATCAAGGCCTTATCTGTGCAGAGTTTGTATGTTCTCCTCGTGTTTGCGTGGGTTTCCTCCCACACGCCAAAAACATACTTGTAGGTTAATTGGCTGCTATTAAATTGACCCTAGTCTCTCTGTTTGTGTGTCTGTCTGTGTGTGTGTGTGTTAGGGAATTTAGACTGTAAGCTCCAATGGGGATTCTCTGTACATCGCTGCGGAATTAGTGGCACTATATAAATAGATAGATCGTGTGTGTTATCAATGGCATTTTTAATGTGCAGTATCATTGCTAGTATTATTGTGCAGTATCATTGCTAGTTTTAATGTGCGTTATCAGTGGTATCATTGCTGGTTTTAATGTGTGGTGTCAATGCCCATTTTAATGTGGGGTTTTGATGATTGTTTTAATGTAAAGTATTTTAGTTTGTGGAAGTAATGACTTTCTTGTGCAGACAACCTAGGCGAGCCCTCTGGTGAGATCTGTAAATGTTGTACTGCTGGCTATAGGTGTTGTAATGAAGGATATGTCAATGCTTGCAGCCTTATACCCAATGAAGACACTATGCTCTTAATTTGAGATCTTAGGGGCCCCCCCTGTCTTAAGTGCCCCGGGCCCCCCAAAGCCTTAATCCAGCTCTGGTTGTAAGTATCTCTCTCTCTCTCTCTCTTGACGTTATCAAATCTGCCACAAGCTGTCAGAGGTGCACGCTGCGCAGTAAGTATGGCCCAGTTCAGAATACTTCACTGCATGCTTAACCCCAACTGGAGTCTACTCTGCAATCTGTACTGTGCTTGGAGCAGTCAGGTCAGTACATTTTTTTGTTGCACACAACTGTTCTTTATTCTGTCAATTATTAATGAGCTAAGCAGTGGCACAAAAGGTCTAGCCTTATTTTTCAAAAAATAGAGGGGGACTAGTACATCAATGAGGAAGTATAGGAAGGGTTACAAAAAGGGAAATTGACACAATATTAATACAGATACATTAAAATATGTAATAATTGATCAAAAATGGTCATAGATTTAAGTTGTTCCTAGCCATATTATGTAGATGCTGTATGTTGAGGTTCCATTAAATTGAAATGTGGGGGGTCTCAGTATTTGCCAACATTTCTTGTTTACCTATTACACTCTGAATTAGTGGTGAACACCTGGAGTTTACATGAATATTGTAAAAACTGATTTTTATATACTCTGTACATTATTCAGGTCTTGTGAGTGCTTCATATCCTGTGTCTCTCTCTCTCTCTCTCTCTCTCTCTCTCTCTCTCTGCGTGTGTGTGTGCATATATATATATATATATATATATATATATATATAGAATTCTTTCAGTAAAGTGCCAGCCACATTCACAATAGGTTGGCCACACCCACTTGTCACATGCCACTCCCACTTAGATGGGGGGCGCCGGTGCCCTGTCTCGCCCAGGGCACCAAAATTTCTAGTTACGGCACTGGTGTTATGTATTATTTTAAATTATTGCAGATACATTTTTTGATGGCACATACACCTGTAACCTTCAGTGAAGAAATTTGCATTAAAAAAAGACTTTACTCACTAGTTGACAACGGGGCAGGGACTGATGTGAATGAGTTCTCTGTACAGCGCTGCAGAATTAGTGCCGCTATATAAATAAATGATGATGACGATGACAAGGCCTGGACTGAAAACTTGTGCACCAGTAACTGAAATGTGAACTGGCAGACCTATTAACTATTGAACTCTGGGGTTGGGTAAACAGATGGATAGAAATGTCACACATAACAGCTATCATTGCTCTTAATCACCTTATTTTAATCATAGCACATGTGAAAAATTTCCACCTCAATTCAAATACCCTACTGCTCTGCATATTTCAGTATAACTAACTAACTATTTCTATGACAAATGTTGGTGACCTGTTGTCAGTCTATGAATACCAGCATGCAATAACAGCCAGTGGCCACCCAGATACTTATATGGGCCTTTTTATCAAGGTCCTTTATTACGTATAGACGTTATTTATAACTATAATTGCAACAGATATCGGACATATCTGCTGTGGTCCCACTATTATGGTACGCAAGAGCAGTTCTCATAGGTTTCTATCAAAGATTGTCCGAAGATGGCATTAGCTATTGAATCCTATGGGGAGGGCATTGCGGTAGAGGGATCTTGAGATCCCTCATCGCAGCTTATCTGCTCTCCCCACTGATCACAATCACAAATATGTCTCTGCGCATGTGTAAAGGGATGGGTGATTGACACCCCAGAAGTAATATAAGGAAGTGTTCTACAGGCCTGGTGGTATGGTACAGAGATAAACAGCCCTCAGTAATGTTGGAATGAAACAAGGAACACAGGGCTAAAACTGCATGAACTCGTGGGTTTATATTCTTTGTTTGTGGCATAAGGTTTTACCACAGCAGCACAGAAATAGCGGTAGTGTAGGGAAATCATACCATGTTATAATCGATATGCAATGTTAAGCAACATATCATAAAATAAATAACATTTTAGTTATCTTGGTTCAAAAATATCAGCTATATGCAAATATAAATCAGCACAACACATAGGTCACTGAATAAATATATCTCACATTGAAGTTAGGCACTGTGCTTTAGTGAATTGATTTTCTCGGGTTAAATGCTTTTGCGAGACAACCGGTTGCTAATAAGATAATTATACCATTACACTAAATGCTGCTGCAGCAGCTTATCTGAACAAATCATCATCATCATCATTGTGAAGGAACAGTGTTTACCAAGGCTGAACAGCCTACCGTGTTCCCCTGTACATGGGTAAATACTTACACCAAGGCAGATATACAACTTAACCAATGGTAGCTTTTATTAATAAAACAGCAACAACAGGCACAAAACCAACATGTGTACAGGAGTAACAATTACAGTTATGCACAATGGACACAAGAGTAGTACATACAATACAATACCGGTTCTATTATGGTAAATCTGACTATAGGCTTACGCTTTCCTGGGAGTACGAAGCCCCAGTGACTGCCAGCAGGGCAGTGGTATGGCTTCACTGTCACCTTGCTTTTGGCAAGCACACAGATTCACAAGACCTGGGGTAACTTAACCAAAAGAAGAGGAACAAGGGTCCTCGCCGATCTCTGTACTACCAATCTTTGTTCTCTGTCAGCTGGAAGGAAACATTACCTCCTACACAAGCCTGATCTTTCCTGCATCAACACCCATGACACTCCACTGCTCTTTTTTATAACCACAGAATATCCTTAGGCTGTAGGGGTGTGTTGACTGTCTGCTGTGGCTTAGGATATTAAGGCATAGGAATACAACAGATAGATATGCACACAGCGATCAATAACAAGCTAGGCGGTATTAACAAATATATCCCAGTTGCACTCACAGTAAATAAATGACATATGATGCAAAAAATATATATACTGAGCATTAGATGTTTGTCCAATACTGGCAATAATATTAGTAGTATATCAGGATGATGGGAACAATAAGGTAACACATAAGGTAACTCAAAAACACATCTGTTATTGTCCTGAAGAATATTAAAGGGGAAAGATGGCGAAAATTGTACTGAACATAGTGGATGGATAAAAACAACAGAAAAGTAATATAGCCAACCTATAAATATTCTATGTGAAGGGAATATTTCACAATGCAAATATATATAAACCAATTTAGGTCGTAGAGAACAAAAGGTCTCACATATGTTGCAAAGTCTTGGAGACCATAGACTATATTGTCACAGTGGCAAAATGGTAAAGGAATCTTTAAAATGTTAATAAAAATAATGGTGGTAAAAAACAGTCCAATGGTGTTCTCGAATATCCATAGAGATCACAATCTGAAAGTTTATGTACCTATATCACAGAGTCCTGGAGACCACGGTCTATATTGTCCCAATAACAATGTGGTAAGAGTCTTTAAGGCGTTAATAAAAATAGTATTGGTAAAAATCAGTCCAAAAACACTCTCAAATATGCATAGAGATCACGGTCTAGAAATTCATGTACCTCAATAAAAATAAACATGTGTCAGAGGTTTCAAAGAAATATCCCCAATTATGTTAAATAATCCAAAATCTGCATAATAGAAATAAATCAATCCATGTGAATAAAAACTTGATTTAATAGAAACAATGCACAAGGGATAGCACACTAAAAATGAATTAAAAACACAAAATACAGCTGGCCATAGCACTCCATATCGTCTAATGTACAGGAGGTGGGCAAACAGAAAAAAACAAAAAACTCACACCAAAAGACTCTTTTACCACATTGTTATTGGGACAATATAGACCGTGGTCTCCAGGACTCTTTGATATAGGTACATGTACTTTCGGATTGTGATCTCTATGGATATTTGAGAACACCATTGGACTGTTTTTTACCACCATTATTTTTATTAACATTTTAAAGATTCCTTTACCATATTGCCACTGTGACAATATAGTCAATAGTCTCCAAGACTTTGCAAAATAGGTGAGACCTTTTATTCTCTCCGACCTATATTAGTTAATAAATATTTGCACTGTGCAAAATTCCTTTCAATCCGTTTTCACATAGAATATTTATAGGTTGGGAATATTACTTATCTGTTGTTTTTATCTATTGACTATGTTCAGTCCAATTTTTGCCATCTTTCCCCTTTAATATTCTTTAGGACAATAACAGATGCGTTTTTGAGCTTGTGTTACCTTATTGTTCCCATCATCCTGATATACTACAATTATTATTGGCAGTATTGGACAAACATCTTAAACTCAGTATATATATTATTTCTATTATATGTCATTTATTTACTGCAAGCCCAATTGGGATATCTTTGTTTGTTGATAGGAATACAAAACACATTTCCTAATTAAGGTGCTTAAATTAGACACAGAAAGCCACCATGTCTGACTTGTGAATGCACTACTAAACATTATCTTCTTTGCCTACAGATGTAGCTAAAAGCAGAATATTACAGCTTTTCATTTTTATTCTGTAATGTGTGGTTAACTAGCAATGTAAATAGCGGGCCAAATATCTATATAGATGGTTACAGCATAATGTAATGGTGACTATCCACTCCATTATGTTTTAAACATAACATTTGCCTGACTAGATTTTAACAAAGGAGGGGACACTACAACTAGATAGATCTCCTGTTGTTTAGGTAAACAAAGATAACTTCTGTTAAAAAATAGTCTGGTCTACCTGACAATGTAATTATTGATGTATGTGTCTACAGATCTAGAATACACATAGACTTAATCATTTGACATAAGTGAACAATAGGAAGTCCTCAGACTAATAGGAATACCTCACCTACAGTGTAATAGAAAACATAATACAATATATATTATATATGTTTAATATCATGTATTACCAATCTTAGGGCTGATATTCAAACACAATATTGGGGAGAGCACAGAGATGCTATGGGAATGAAAACACACATATGGAATACACAGTCATAATGTGTGCTAGGGCAGACACTCTAGGGGACATTGGGATAAAAAGTACATGTTTAACGGTATAATGACAATCATCATTAACATTTATTTACATAGCGCCAGCAGATTCCGTAGCACTTTACAATTCGTAACACACAGTAATAAAGCTAATCTGGGTAATTCATACATTCAGAGAGATAAGAGGGCCCTGCTCACAATCTTTCAATCTATGGGACATTGGTTTGATGCACAAGGGTAAGTGCTACATCATATTAAATATTTGTCCATCTGGAATGCAAAGTTTGCAAAGTATTTAGTGGGCTGCATGCTCAGTCACACAACTATGTTGGTCAGAGAGTTGTTGTCCCTTGTTAGCTATGTATAGGGTGGTAACCTAGGGAGATTAAGAGGGTGGCAGAGCAATATTATAAGTTTGTTTGAAGAGGGGGATTTTCAGAGAACACTGGAAGTTTTGAAGACTAGAGGAAAGTCTTGTGGTGCGAGGGAGTGAATTCCATAAAGTGGGTGCAGTCCGAAAAAAGTCTTGTAACCGAAAATAGGAGGAAGTGATGAGAGTGGAAGAGAGACACAGATGTTGTGCAGAACGGAGGTGTTGAGTTGGGAGCTATTTTGAGAAACGTGAGGAGATGTATGTCGGTGCAATTTTGTTGATGGCCTTGTTTGTTAGTAGAAGAATTTTATATTGGATTTGTTGATAAACATGCAACCATTGTAGAGACTGACAGAGTGACTCAGCAGAAAAAAAAAGGATTTGCAAGGGAAAACAATCTAGACGCTGCATGCAAAATAGACTGTAGGGGCTCGAGTCTGATTTTGGGAAGACCAGTAAGGAGGGAATTACAATAGTCGATGCGGGAGATGATGAGTGCATAAATTAAAGTTTTTGCAGTCTCTTGTGTGAGATATGTACATATTCTAGAAATATTTTTTAGATGTATGCAACATGATGCAATTATAGAGTTGTTGTGGGGAACAAAGGATAGTTGCTAGTCAAGGATCACAACTAGGTAGCGAGCTTGCGGGGAGGGATTTATGGTCATATTGTTAACAGAAATAGAAATTTCAGGCAGAAAGCTTCAATTGTTGGGTAGAAATATTATTAATTCTGTTTTTGATAGATTGAGTTTGAGCTGGCGAGAGGACATCCAAGATGAAACAGCAGAAAGATAGTCAGTAACGCAAGACCACACAGTTGGTGAGAGATCAGGAGAGAATAGATAAATTTGTGTATCATCCGCATAGATATGATACTGAAATCCAGAGGAGCTTATTAGTTTTCCAAGAGAAGTGGTGTAGATAGATAATAGCTGAGGACCTAGGACTGAGCCTTGTGGTACTCCAACTGATAAAGGAAGTTGAGAGGAGGTTGTTTCAGAGAAATTAACACTGAAAGAGTGATTATATAGGTAAGATCAGAACCAGAACAGGACAGTGTCTTGAAGGGTGTAGTACCTCTTAACAATACTGACTACTACAACATGAGGATTCTGAAGAACTACTACCTCGACCTTAAAAAATAACGACTTACTATGATCCAAATGATTTCATGTGACGATCCGATGTCTTGCCGACTGTGGAAAATGACATCACGTGAAAACGTGACTCCTCTTAAAGCAGTGATTGACGGACCCAGCTGCCATTCATCTAATGTTAGTATAGGGTTAGGGTTAGAGGTATTAGTTCAGGAGTTAGGGTTAGGTTTAACCTTACTTTTAAAATCCGGGTCCGGCATGTAAAGGTAGTGTTAACCCTAACTCCTTAATTATAACCCTAAGCCTAGCCTTAACTCCTAACCCTAATACCCCTAACCCTAACCCCTGAAATAATACTTACATTGGATGAATGGCAGGCTGGTCCGTCCACTTTAAGAGTAGCCGCGTTTTCACGTGACGTCATTTTCCACAGTCGGCAAGACATCAGGTTGTCACATGAAGTCATCTCGATCATGGTAAGTCATTTTTTTTCAGGTCCGGGTAGTAGTTCTTCGGAAACCTAATGTCGTCGTAGTCCATGTTGGGGTAGTCAGTATCGTTAAACTGACTACCACTGGTCTTGAATACCTATGGATTGTAGCATATGTAGGAGAGAGTGGTCAACAGTGTCAAATGCAGCAGAGAGATCCATAAGAATTAGAAGGGAGTAATCACCTTTAGTTTTAACTGTTACCATATCATTGACAACCTTTGTCAGCGCAGTCTCTGTGGAGTGTTGTGTGTGAAAGCTTGATTGAAGAGAATCCAATAGGTTGTTTACAGAAAAGAAACATGTGAGGCGAGTGTAGACAATTCTCTCGAGATGTTTGGAGAGCCATGGGAGCTGACAGATGGGGTGGTAATTTGAGAGAGCCTTTGGGTAAGAATTTAGTTTTTTTAGAATAGGAGTAATCATTGTGTGCTTGAATAGTGATGGAAAGACACCATTAGAGATAGATTGATTACAGATTTTAGTTAGAGTTGGAATGAGCACACAAGACAAGGACCTACCAATTTGTGAGGGTATGAGATCAAGAGGTAGAGCAGGAAGATAAGAAGAGAGTAGAAACTTCCTCTTCATTTGTGGGATCAAATGAAGTGAGGGTGTCAGAGGATACTGGGAAGAATTTGAGCTGATTGCTTGTTGAGGGAGAGGATACCATTTCAAGTCTGATCTTATCAATTGTGTCCTTAAATTAGGAAGCAAGATCCTGGGCACTGATGATAGTCAGATGATTTGGGGTGGGAGGATTGAAAAGAGATTTAAATGTTATAAAAAGGTGCTTAGAGTTAGAAGCCTGAACATAGATAAACATAGAGAGAGATGAGAGATTGGAAGTATGCTTGTTTAGTAGTATCCACAGCACTTCAATAGGAGTGGTAGATAGCAGTATATGCGCTGAAATCATTAGAGGTAAAAGATTTACGCCAGTGATGTTCAGCTTTGTGAGAAAGTTTTTGTAGATTTCATGTTGCCTTAGTGTGCCACGGTTGACAGCGAAGTCTACGCGGAGTATGAAGAGTCACTTGATCAAGGGCAGTTGCTAGGGTATGGTAAAAATGAGGAACTGCCATATCAGGGGAGGATAATGTAGAAATTGGGGAGAGAAGGTGTTGGAGTGAGGAGGAAAATTGTTGAAAATCAATTTTCCTGCAGGTAAGAGGAGGCTTGGAAGGGTTTGACAGCAGGGAGATTAAAGAAATGGAAGTGAGTGAGTAACTAATAAAGTGACGATTCGAGAGAGGGGAAAGGAGTTTTAAGGAAACTAGAAACTGAGCATAGTCTAGAGAAGGCAAGATCAAGACAGTGGTCATCCTGATGAGTTCGGATTCAATCCACTGGGATATGTCAAGTGAGGATGTTAGAGAGAGCAGTTTTAAAGCAGCATTAAAACATGGATTAGCAATAAGAATAAGAATGTTGAAATCACCCATAATGATGGTGGCGATATCAGAAGATAAGAAGTGATGGAGCCATACAGAGAAATGTTCAAAAAATTGTTGGTGTGGTCCAGGGGGGCGATAGAATACAGAATACATAGAGAATGGATTAAAAATGTTAATAATATGTACTTCAAAAGATGTGAACATGAGTGATGGGGCATTTGGTAGCACTGTGAATGTGCACTGTGGGGAGAGAAGTATTCCAATCCCACCTTCCTGTGTGCCTCCAGGTCTGGGGTTGTGGGTGAAATAGAGGGCCACCATGTGAAAGGGCTGCAGGTGAGGCAGTGTCTGATTGCGTGAGCCATGCATCTGTTGTTGCCATAAGGTTGAGGTTGTTTGAGAGAAAAAGGTCATGTATGGATTTAGGTTTGTTACAAACAGGGTCTACATTATAAAGGGCACATTTAAAGGACTTTGGAAGTGAGGAGAGACAGGTTATGAGTTTGAGGTTTGCTGGATTTTGGTAGCGTTCAGATCTATGTTTGTGGGAGAAGAGTGGGGGACCTGGATTAGTTGATATATCACCAGCTATTAGAAGCAAGGAGGAAGAAAGATAGGAAAGATGATTGTATGATTAGTTTCTGGCGACAGGGTGAGGCTGTTATAACCATTGAATTTAAATAGGATAACAGTTCATGAGTTTCACTAAAGGTGAGTGAAGTAATGAAGGGGCAATGTGGACAGAGATGTTTGTTGCAGGATGAGTGAATGAGGATATAATTCTAAAGATAATGCCATGAAAGGAAAGCAAGAAAAATAATTTTGCAAACATTGGTATTTAGAAGGAAAATAGCAACAAATGCAGAAATTAAAAGAATTGCCTAGTTGTAATGTCCTGTGCAATCAGAAGTAGCAGAGTAAAGATACAGCAGATGTATATTATTTCTGGATGTCTTCATTTGTTGTTCAATGTTTGTTCAATTGTTTTGTTTAACTGTATGTTCTAATAACTTTGTGCGAAACACACTTAGTGCAGAAAACACACATCTGCCCTCACATACGTCTCCCCCAGACTAAATGGTAAGTTATAGTGAGGCTCCTTTAAAAATAAGTTACATCTGTGCTAATTGGACAGATGATCAGAGAAGGGAGGGGGAACAATTGGGCTTACTCAGGCCATATGAGAGCCAGGCCAGAGTCATAATATTGGTCCAATGAGCAGCTACTAAACACAAGTTAAGCAAGTAACAAAGTCCTACTACATACTTTTTAAAAACATACACGCACACTTGCAGAGAGGAGAATAAGAGAGGATGAGATAAGATGCTCAGTTATTGTACATACTTTTTTTTTAAAATAAAAAAAAATTACAGACAGTTGTAGAGATGAGAATAAGAGAGGTTGAACTGAGATGTTCAGTTCTTGTAACTGCTTTTTTAAACAACACAGGCACAGTTGCAAAGATGAGAATAAGATAGGATGAAAATAGATGAACAATGGTCAGCAGTTAACATGTTGTCTTGTTTAACTGTATTTTCTAAACACTTTGTGATTAACACACTTAGTGCAGAAAACACACGTCTGCCCCCATATATGTCTCCACCAGACTCAATCAATTACGATAGACTTTTAGTGCAATTATACAACACTTATCACACACAACCAGTTGAAATGCAACAGGGATGAATCCAGCTTGTTCAGGTTAGATGCTTTAGTAGAAATGACTGCATATTAGGGTCACTTTACAATAGACAGAACCCAGGGTAAATTGTAATCTACAGATTAAAGCAAAGTTTCAGCTGGACATGTGAAGTTTATTTACTTGTACAAGATGTAATCAGTAATTAATCTATCTCAGCAACTATAAAGTTAAACAACATGCAATTCTCTTCTCAGCAACTATTTTAGGCAGTTTCACAATAGACTCAAACTTCTGATGCAATATATACACACATTTGTGACAAATGATTGCTCTCTATGTTCCTTGCACACTGTTTCAGTTAACTTTAAATACAGCAGGTTTGGCTGGATTACACTCTTCCTTCAGACAGCAGTACAACCTCTCAATAGCAATATTTCAGTCCCGGTCAGAGATTTTAATAACACAGCTTGATGCCTCATGTTTCACTTGAACATGATTTGCAGGGTATTACACATGCATGCGCACAGCAACTCATGCGCAAAGCAACTTTGCCATAGTGACTGGAGAGAAGAGACAGAAAATGGGAGGGTTTTAACAAAGTACAGGAAGGAAACATTCTTCAAAGGAAGATAAGTACTAGAACATGAGGACATGCACTGAAACTGGAGGAAAGTAGGTTCAGAGGAAATTTGAGGAAAAACTACTTCACAGAAAGGATTGTATATAAGTGGAATAGTCTTCCATCAGAGGTGGTAGATACTAATACAGTAAAGCAATTCAAACATGCTTGGGATATACATATTGTTGTTTCTATGTGTTTTAAGGTAAGTGAAATGATTGCTGGGACAGCTTGCTATAGGATGGGCTGTCCCTGGATGATTATTTTATTACATGGGGCCAAAAAATAATTTGGCATTCTTGCGATGACAGATGATAATTAATAAGGTAAAACCCTGTTTAGTTCCAAAACAGGTAGAGAGGCCACATAAATGTTTTACCCTGTGCAGTTTAGTTTCTATTTTATCAGTTTCATTTATTTTGTGTAATTCTGACTTTTATTACTATGAAGGGATGTGACCTATCATAAAGTGCTGTTTTTTCCTTTATTGAAGGTGCCAAAAATGAAATCTGTAGTTTGCAACCTCCTTCATCCCGATTGGATTATTAAGCTGCAATTGATAGATTTGTAACAGTGATGGGAGTCAGTAGTCACCATTACTGACCAATATAACTCTATGCTATTTTTGCACAGCCATAATGCAGCTACATAGTGGCCACTCAGCAATTGATGTATGACTTCTATCACCCAAATCATCTAAAAATTTATAAAATAACATATATTTTCAGTAGAGAGTACACAGCTGCAACACCAGATAAAGCCTGACGATAGCATTGTCAAATAAACATGCTGAATCAAAGAACTACATCAATACATGAATGTATCCTTATAGGACTGTCACAGACTAGAACTTGGATATATCACTGAGCCAAAAAAGGAAATGGTAGCTTTTATTATCTTATTTATTTTTCCTTCAGGCAGCAATCATTTCTGTAATGTATTACTGTAAATCTAGAGCTCTCACAAGCAGCATTGATCTAGCCAGTCTATATCACTGCATTCCCTAATTATTGTTTGCCTTTGTTTGATTGCCAGCAGATAAATGATTCTGTCTACAGTTTACCTCCGAATGTCTCTTAGTCAATCCTGAAATAGGCTTGGCATATATATACACCACAGCACTGTTGAAGGAGATGTGCATTAAGTGCACACACTGTTATTGAAAAATGGATATGTTCTGCCCTAGGCAATCTACCATATATAGCACAAGATCTCTCAAAGGAAAAGAAAAGGATTTCAGTAACACACCAACCTTTTTAAGATTCAATTATATAACCTAATCAGCTAATTATAGAATGTACTATGTATCCATTTCCCCAATTATTCTTTAAAAAAAATCTGTATGTGCATTGTGACTGGTTAGTTACTCTTAATTGTCTTACCCAGAACTTACTTCTTATCCGAGATTTCTCCCACGCTGTCCCCCACCACTGGAACAATATTCCTTGGTCTATCAGACTATCGCCTAGCCTGCATAGCTTCAAATGGTCATTGAAAACCAACCTGTTTAGAAAAGCCTACCAGTCCTCCACTTAGCCATTGCACCATGTAGCCATTGCACCATGTAGTATACCTCACTCTATTTCATCCCCATCTCTCCCACTTTTGCATTTTGCCCTTAGATCTCCTTACTGTCACCAATCACCTGATGAGTTAAATTATTAGAACCTGTTGTTGGCGACAGCTTCACTTTTAGCAACCCCTTCCCCATGGAACCAGATATGTTCACTGGTACTCAGTTGTCCCCAGGACTTAATCTCGAGTAGTGATAATTTAACTCTGGTAGTTGGGCACCACAGAGGACATCGCAGTGGAATGCTGAGCAGAGATCTCTATTGCAACAGGGATGCAGTATGCACCTGGACCAGATAAGCTGATCTACTAAGTTGCAATAGGATATAGTACCAATCTCCACCAGTATAACAGTTTGACAGTGTAGAGTAGAGGATGGAGCTGGAGAGCAATACAGTGCAAGGGAAGGAGCAGGAGCCAGATCGAGCTGTAAATCTGAAAGGTGAAACACAGCTGACACAGGCAAGCCTAATAGAGTGGATAGCAAGCACCACGGTTCTGCAGCTGGCAGGTGCTTCCACAGAAGAAAGGAAGAGTCAAACAACACACAGAATGAGTCGGTCCAGGCAGTGATATGTGTAGTCAGGGTCACAAGCAAGAGTGCATATTTTCTAATTAATGAGAATATTATAGTCACCATGTTATTTGCTGTGCAATCTGAGAAGCCCCACTAAACCTGTTTGGGACAGTTGTTCCATATTAATAATGTCTGCCAAATGCTATTGCCCCAGGATCCAAGGAAGGACACATACCTTTCTGTTTCCCATTGGCGTTGTTTGTATTCATCTGTGAATATTGGATCCCATTCTTGTGAGCCCACTACCTTATTTAAAGATGGCTGTGTGGCTGTTATAGTTAGACAATGATTTCCATAATCAGCTGTAGTTTTATGGCCTCTTTCATATAATAGCTGTGCCTTTATTTTTCCATATATCCATTTAATCACACTAGGCTATTTGGAACTGATTCATTAAGGAAAGTAAGGCAAAAAAATGAGTGACTTTTCACCTTGGCAAAACCATGTGGTATGGGAGAGGGAGGTAAATTTAAAATGTAAGGACAGATTTATAATTGGGGTAGAGCATGTCCTAGATCAACTTGTGATGTCAGTGTTAAAATAAAGCTATCAAGTATTTGCATCTTACATGAAAAAACAGCCATTATTTTCCTAATATGCTAAATAATCTCATTTCCACCTCTTACATTGTAACATGGTTTTGTCCAGGAGAAAACTTACTTGCGTTACTTTCCTTAATGAATCAGGCCCTTTGTATCCAGTTTTTGTTGTACTAGTTGTAGTAAGAATTATTTTTTTATGTTCAGAGTTATTGACCTCTGTGTATAAATTGTTTTATCGTAAGAACAGTGTTTTTTTATATTTTACTATTATTCATTATTGCTTTAGATATGCTTGTATCAACGAATTCAACAACGCAATGCTCACATAAAGGGCCTTCATTGTAAGTCACTTATTTGGTTAATTAAATAAGTCCGTCTCGCTCCCAATCTGTGCTCCTTCAAACGAGCACTTAAAACTCACCTGTTCCTCAAAGCTTATCAACCATCCACTTAACCCCTCATCTACTCTGCTCGCTATTCCCTCTCCCCTGGCCCCCTCTTCTCTCCCCTGGCATCACCAGCTCCTCTCGTGTCTGATTTTTCCACCCTCCCTTAGGATGTAAGCTCTTATGAGCAGGGCCCCTCTTCCCTCGTGTCTCCATACCTATTCTTCTGCTCTGTCCTTACTCCATATGGCTGTCCGAGAGTTACTGAAGCATTGGTACTTTGGGTTTATCGTTCTGTACTGTTTAACCCTGTATGGTCTACTGTTTGTACAATGTACAGCGCTGCGGAAACCTTGTGGCGCCCAACAAATAAATGATAATAATAATAATAATAAGTCCATTCATTGACCAGAGGGATCAATACACAATTAGCCAGTCAGTACAGTTAACCACACTTTAGCTAATCTAAGCCAAGCTACTCTAATTAGCTATTTGTAGACAGGCTCTTTTCATTCATTTGTGCTGTGGCTCTGTTAGGAGTAAGTTATATTTTTATTATCAGGGTTTTTTTCCTATTGGATAACTTCAGGACACAAGATAAGATTCACTATGAATTCAGAAAAATAATAACTTGGAAAACTAGGGATTTGTGTCAGTGTTTATTTCAATCCAAAATGACTACACTTGGGGCCTGAATCATCAAATAATGTGAATGCCAATATATAATGTTTTGCGCAAAATTGCACTGCTCAAGCCTAGAACCAGTCCATTCCCCAGTGAATGCAGCAACATCCAACGGAATGAGAAAGGGGAGGGAATGGGCAAATGCATTCTCTCATCCACTCTCATTACATCCTCCCATTCCCGCTTACAGGACTTTTCTTGAGCCGTAACTAATCTATGGAATTCCCTCCCTCGCACAATAAGACTTTTCTATGGTCTACAAACCTTTAAGAGTTCTCTGACAACTTAGCTCTTCAGGCAGCCTTATAATATTCCTCAATCACCCTCTAAACCTCACTAGGTTATCCTATTACCACCTTTTACACAGTTCACACAACACAACAACCCTCTGACCCTCTCATCAACACTGCTGTGTGACTGAATCATATTGCATACTAATCACTTTATACCTTTGCAATCTGGCTGAACCGAAATGCAATATGTAGATTTATCCTCATGTATCGCCTCCCATTGACACATAGATTTGAAGCTTACGAGCGGGGCCTTCCCACCTATTTGTTTGTTTTACCCAATATTGCTTATTACTGTGTTTGTCCCCAATTGTAAAGTGCTACAGAATTTGCTGGCACTACATAAATAAATGTTTTAGGCTTTTCAAACTTATGTGTTTTGGTGTTGTATCACTTGCACCACCTACAGGGCAGATGTATTTGCTAAGTAATAGTGATGACAGTCACACGTGCAAGCTAGAACGTGTTTGCAATCAGGAGCAACTGTAAGAATGAATTCTATTTACAGTAGGTATAAAGAACATCCTAATAAATGTAATTCATGGTAAAAAACAAAACAAAACTTTTTGTTTTTTATGTTTTGTCATTAATGACTTTAATATTAACAGGTGACAATCATTGAATAGGGTGTTTTTTTCTTTACATCTGTTCCTTGTTGAATATGGATGTGTGTATGCCTGATGTACATTCGTTTTACATTCCTTAATGAATGAATCCCTTGGTGTATGTGTGTTTTTGTTACTTAAACCCTTAAATAAAACTGTATGGAATGAGTGTTTATCTTATATTTATGTTATCATTATTTTTTTAGCTTTTTGCTCCATACTTGAGAGAACAGGTTTTGGGTGTGATATTGCTTGAGCATTTGAAAATTACATTATATGCTGAAAAATAGAACATGCTTGACAATACTGTTATGCAGTCCAATCTCTGTTTAATATTAATATATTTAACATTCTCAGGCATGTTGCATCCATACTATATTCCAATGCGACCGCTGTGATTCCAAAGCACAAAAGGTTGTATTAGCAAAACATAAAAAGGCAAAGTTTGCTATACATACACATGCAGCAGTTGGCACCAACTCAAGCTTCAATCAGAACACTCTGGTCTTCTAAAACCAGAGTTTACATATAGACACAGTATATTTGTATATGAAATTACATCACAGTGACACACAGTTAAAATTGTAAAGTCTACATTGATTAGTTGAGGGGTCTTGCACGCTCAGATACTTGACGTGACATTGGTGAATTCCTCTGGTCATTGTTCTCAGGAATGCCAGCTGTCCTTACTTACAGATTTCACCTCTAGACTTGTTCAAACTAGTTCTTAATGATCTTTGATCCTTGAGTGCTTACTATTTAGTGCGCAGAAAAATGATATTATCCATAACTAGTGTACATTAAGTGTGAACGCTACATAAATATCATCGGAAGCATTCTCATTAAATTGTAAGAAGAGTGATACAAAACACAATATAATTCAGATGTTGGCGCTTTGTTCTCCACAATATATTTTATATGAAAAGATTAGTAGATATATAAAAAACACTTTAATTTTATAATAAAAAGTTATGTTGCGTATATTTTGCATCGCAAGTGATCGCAATGTACAGAAATGATTCATTTGACGGGTTAATTATTGATTGAGCATTTTACCACTCCTTTTTTTTTACTAACCATATATAAGTCTCCATGGGGAGATTGGATGTGCAGCTTTGAAAAAGTCCCACTGCTGGGACGAAATGCGTCAGCTATCCTTTCCAGCACTAGTGCTTGATTCTTCTACTATGAATATAGGAACCTTTATGCATTAGGAACTCCTAATTCTTTACCAAGTTAACAGACGGCAGCTAAAGCAGGTGCACCTGCGGGACATGTGACTCACCGGAGACATACACGGAGAAGAATAGTGAGTAACTGGATTATGCTATAACGGTAAAGTCCGCATAAAACTCACATTTCTGTGGACTCCAACTTTAGCTTCTTGTGGAGCTTCTATTCCTAAACTGGTAAGAAGTCACGTTGATATTATTTGTCTGCCGATTACTAATTCCTGGAGTAAATCTGCTGCTTGGATAAGTCTCTACCTATTTACCTACTATGTTTTTTTTCACATTGTAGTACTAATTCCTTATATATGTGGACTTTGCTCATATGCTCTCTCATTTAAAAAAAAATATTCTGAAGTTTCATGTGATTCTCTATGCATTTGTGGACTAATTTTGAAGTATACCATTTTAAATATTGATCAAAATTGCCATTTGACATCTGCTAGTCAAAATCATCAATGTTTTACACCAACAGATTTATCTGTTTTCTACAATCGGTTATATTTATTTTCTGTATGTTTTTATGTATTTTGTTGTATATTAAATCGTATTTAGGACCTTGGCATGTCCATGTATTTTTTATATTGTGTTGTTTATATGTCTGGATGAGCCCTATTTCCCCCAGCACCATTGTATCCACTCCATTTTTTATGTAAAGGTGCTAAAAGACCCTGAATGAGCTGCAGGGGGGATAGTTATCCTCCAGAACATGATTTTTGTTATCATTATTGATATTGTCATTATTGGTATTCATATTAGCTGAGATTTACTTTTTATTTTATATTGTACTTTGGACAGATTTCAATATTCTTTAATAATACTTCTTTTATTACATACTTTGCTATCCCCAACAGCGCCAAACTCAACCCCTTGTGGGTAATTGGTTGTTAGAAATGATTAATGTACCTCCTTCATCCAATTATTTATCTTTGACAGTTCCACCCTTTGAGAGTTAACCTGGTCAAGATTCTATTGCAGGATCATAATAGTATACTTCCTTTTCAGTGACATCTGTCCTCAGTGGATCGTTTACCACACTTCAACATAGTAGGAGTAGGAACACATCTGACACATAAGCCAATTACTATAAAGACACCTACTATAAGTATAAGGAGCTTACCTATACTAGCAATCATTTCTTGTACCCATTCTCCTAGGCCTCAGAACCATTTTGCTGGGTTCAACCACGAGAACCATACTGCTACTATTTCTCCTATTTCATACAATGAAGAATTATGGTTCTTCTGGAATTCACATTTTAACTGTAGGATTTCGTCCATCTTCCAGTAAATTATTTCTTTAGGGTCATCTGTATTATTGGTGATGTAAATGCAACACTTAACACCAAATTGGGTATCTAATGTCAAACAGTATCCACCAGTAATAGATGCAAGGTAATTTAACACCAACCTATGCTGAACTAACTCATTCTTATAAGCTTGTAGCTCCTTACCCGTATACCTAAAGGTGTCAACATACATCTCAGTAATATTGTCAATCAATTTAGGCAGGTCTTTTATGTACTTAAAAAATTTAATTCTCTGAGGGGTCTTGATTGGGTCTAATGCGACCATAATTTGGAATCCTGTAGTTTCAGTAATTAACTTTGTAGCTACAGGTTCTTCACCTGGGATCATATTTATTTTGCCACGGTGTTCATACTGTGTGTGTATGTATGAAGTTGAAGTTGTTCAATGAATATCAGTCATTTCATCATATGCTAGAGTCATGATCTCAGAAGACAATCTGCCTAAGAAACATATACCTCTGGAACCTAGAGTTAATCATGTGTAAGCCCTTCTCCCACAAATAAAATACACATCAAATGGATGGATATAAGGCACAGTACAATAGGTTATAAAATTACTAAAAGTCTTGACAAAACTCCTCATGCCTAACATCTCCATTTGTTCAAGGCAGGATTCAGCAGGTATGACATTCTAACAATAACCCAACGGCACTTTCCCAATCAATACTCTCTTATGTTTGCTGACATGCCTTTGTCTATGGTGTCCTTCAGTATTTCTGGTTATCGGTATTCTAGTGAGTCTCCCATCAATACTGGTGTGGGGAGCTATTTGTCTGATCTGGTAATTCAGCTTCCCAATTCTCAAGTTTAATTGCATGTCAAAAAGTAAAGCACAGCAAGGATCTATCTACTGAGTATTGGCGAACCTTTAAACTAGGGGTACTAGTGTTATTATATCTCCCTTCCATCGCTTCCCTCCCTGCAATTCAAGGACCTCAGAGATGTTTAGTGGGAACAGTACTAGTCCTACATTATTTTGTCACTGGGGTACGTGAGAGCACACCCAGAATTTGGTTGGAGACCTTACCCACCAAGGAATGATAATCCTCTATGAGATGCTTGCCCAAATCCAAATTACTTATTGACTGGCACAGCTGGAGGCACCTCTCTTCAATTAGGGGTCACAGTACTTACAGATACAATATTCTTCAGACAATAGCCCCTCACACTGTCTCAGGGCTCCAGAGTTAGCTGAACTTTTCTTTACCCTTGAATTGAATAATGCAACAGGCTGTACTGATTGTTTTAACAAATTCTCCTCCATCTCCACCTCATCAATATCACTACCGGATCCAGTCTCTTTTCATCTGACCACCATCACAAAAAAAGAATGTACTAAAGAGAAAAAAAGTAAGAAAAACACTGGAAAAAGAAGAATAGGAAAACCGCCACTCAATGCTGGCATAATAGCAGTTGCAATGTCCTTGGGTCAGGTGTTAGTAAGTGCAGTCTTTAGGTTTCCTGGAACAGATTCACGAGTGACAGATCTGGGGTGTCAGCCAAGGCTTTATCTTGTACCTTCTCTGGACTGAGGATTTTTTTGTAGTGGGTGGAATGGAACCAAGTGTCTCTTTCTGCTACGTAAGAAATTGCGGATCATGACATATTCCCCAGGTTCAACATTGTGACAGTTAGTGTATGGCATACCAGGTGACAATATTTTGAGTTTTTGTTGCTGCTGTCTTAGCTGCCTGCTCATTTTTAGTAGGTATTGAACAGTCACTTTATTGTTGCTTCATCTTGCTGATCTATCATGAAATGAGATTGTGGGCCAAAATGTATATAAAAAGGGAGCAAATGAAAAGGTTGTCTGGGAGTGGTTCTGATGCTATGGATGACTAGTGGCAAAGCATCCAGCCACAACAAATCCATTTTCAGCCAGTACCTTACTCAATTTGTTCTTAATGATACCATTTACCCTTTCTACTTTCCCAATAGATTGTGGCATATAGGGAGTTTGTTGCTTATTATCAATTCCCATGAGTTTACACATAAGCTGAAAGACATCCCCAGTAAAATGTCTGCCCTGACCATTTTCAGTGATTTTAGGGATACCAAACCTGCAACAAACTTTTGGACAATTTTCTTAGCAGTAAAACCAGCAGTATTGGTAGCAGCTGGATAATTCTCTACCCAATTAGAAAATACATTGATACATACTTGAGATTTCTGCAGGGTGGTAATTGGATGAAGTTGATTTGTACAACCTAAAAAAGGTCCATCTGTAGGAGGAAAGTGGGATGGCTCTGTGGGTATTGCTCTTTCTGTATTCTTTCTCAGACAAGTAAGACCAGACATTGATTTACTACTAGCCTGTAAAGAGAAACCCAGTGCACACCAATATGCTCTTACCATTTTGCACATACCTTCCTTACCCAGGTTAGTCAGACCTTGCTGCCTCTGCTAAGCCAGGAATATATGCCTTGGGAGCTACAGACCTACCTTGTCCATCTCTTCAGAGTCCTGAGGACACTTGACCACATCCCTTTGACTTCCAGAAAGTCTTTTACTGTAGGGAACACAAATCTTGCAATTCTATTCATTTCTGTACACTGAGAGCTTCAAAAGTCATTAATTTGGTCAAATTTTGTTTTAGGGATTAACCTGCTGCTCTCTTTGCAGTCTCATCCGCTCTGTCATTACCAAGTTATATGATGTCCTTGTCATATGTGTCTGCTCAACACTTGATAACGGCTACCCCCTTAGGTAGTTGTATCGCTGTCAGGAGTCCTTTATGTGATGTGAGTGCATTACTGGTGTGCCTGCCGCTGTCATAAAACTCCTAAGTCGCCACAGAGCCCCAAAGGCATACCTAGAATCAGTGTATATATTAACTGATATACCCTCTGCCAACTCACACACTGTTCTCACTGCCACGATTAAGGCCACTTGGACTGAGTGAGGTGGGCCAAGGAGTTCAGCTTCTAAAACACCTTAGTCATCTACAACAGCATAACCAGTACATGTAAAAAATAATATCTACATTTTCTAAGGGGGTGTCATATTTGTCAGGTATTGCAATAAAAGTCTGGTTCAAATATTCCATGCAATCATGCGTATCTGTATACCTGCCAAATTCATCCTCAGCTAGAGTCTCTTCCCTTACACTTTCTGTGCATCTTGAGGCACATATGGTAGGTACGTAGGTGGATTTCAATTATTGCACCTTTTAATAGTGATATTTTCAGGTGCATTCAATGCTAATTCTCATTTTGTGAATCTTCCTGAGGAGACATGCCTAGTTAGAGTAGAATCTAGCAGAGCAGATATTGAATGTGGTGTATAGACAGGTGAATTGTGTTCTAGTACTATGTCCTTGCACTTACGCACCAGAAGAGCAGTTGCTGCTACTCTTCTTAGACACATAGGGAGCGTTTTTGTCACTGTGTCCAATTATGCACTGTAGTATGCTATCGGTTGGTTAGTGTCAAAACGCCTGCTGCACAACCATCAGCTACAATATAACTAAAAAGGTTTATCATAATCAGGTATTCCCAGAGCAGGTGCTTTAGTCAGACTCTCTTTAAGGTTAAAGAATGCTTGCTCTATCTACTCTGTATGTGTAACACGCTCAGGCTTTGAGGATAAGACTAACTCCTGCAATTGCAAGGCCAGAATGGAAAAAAATGGGATCCATGATATACATTACCCACACATCCCTAAGAAGGTACGAATCTGCTGTTGCTTCTGCAGGAGTGTCATGTCTCGTATGGCCTGAATCCTGCCCACTGTCAGGTGTTTTAGCCCCTGAGTGAGACAGTGCCCCAAGTATTTGACTTTAGTCTGACATGACTGTAATTTATCCTTTGTAAACTTGTGTCCTGTCTGTGAGAGATGAAGGAACAACAGGTTAGTATCAGACACGAATGACATAAATGAATCAAAACACAGCAACAAATTGTCAATATATTGAATTAGGACAGACCCATTGCTTGGTTGGAAGGATTGTAAACAGTCATGTAAGGCCTGGGAGAAAACACTTGGGCTGTCATTGACCCCCTAAAGAAGTCTTTTCCATGTGCATTGTACCCCCGTATAGGAGAAGGCAAAGAAGTACTGACAATCAGAATGAAAGGGAACAGAGAAGAAGGCAGAACAGTGATCAATTACAGTAAAATGACTGGCAGATGGAGGAATTTGCATGAGGATGACAGGTGGATTGGGCAATACAGGGAATTGGCTCTGAACTATACTAACTTTGTTAATTCCCCTTAAGTCTTGGACTAGTCTGTAGCCCCTCCCCCCATTCTTCTTTACTGGGAAAATAGGACTGTTATCTGTGCTGGATGTACAAATTAAAATTCCTTTTTGCAACAACCTTTCATTTACAGGATAAATCCCTAATTCCACCTCCGGTTTTAATGGATACTGTGGTATTTTGGAGCTTGCCTGCTGCTTTTTAGATGTACCACTATGGGGGCTACATTAGCCATCAGTCCAGTGTCTTGTCCATCTTTGGTCCATAAGGAACCCGGTGTCTGTGATAACATTTCATATACCTGCGATGGAATTGTCTCTATGACCATGGAGCGCATCATTAGCCTCTGTGGGGTGTCCAGCATATATTTCACCTCTTCTGCATGCTTTCCTGGAATGTCTAAAAATACACCATCAGGAGTACAGTATATTACACACCCCATTTTACATAATACATCTTGACCAAGCAGGCTAGTAGGGGCTGCTGTAGCCAGGAGAAAAGAATGATTAGTATGCAAGGGCCCAATAGTAATCTCTGCCAGTGCAGTCAAAGGATAATGATGCACATCTCCTGTCACTCCTACAGCTGGAACATTTTGCCTAGTGAGAGATAATTTTAGAAGAGAAGATATAACTGATTTGACTGCCTGAGTGTCTACAAGAAAAGTTTGATAAGTACCTGATATTGTCATTTTTACTTTCGGTTCTTTTTTTGATTAGTGGTTAATTTAACTGACTGTAGATTACTGGTGTGCCCTAGATTTCAAAAATATGTATGAGCGCTCATGACATTTGCTGCTGCTGTGTGAGTTCACCCTTGATACTGACTCCTCTCAAACCTGTTATCGCTCTTCTGCCAATTGCCCTGTCCCTTGTCCTCTGCACGGAAATGGGAAGAATTCTTACAATGTTTGCATGTCCTAGCAATATGTCCTCCTTTCCCACAGTTATAACATTTCTTTTCATTCATCTGTGTTTGTCATGATGTATGCTGCAAGTATACATCACGGCTAATATATTAACTGCCATCAATTTATCACTCTGCATTTCTTTCTTCTTAGTAATATTTTTCTCATGACTAACAGCAGACTTCTGGAGGGCATCTACTGTTACTCCTCTCCAATTTGGAATGGCTATCTGCACCCTTGTCAAGAATTGTATACCGGCTAAGGAGAACCCAGGGATGGAATGATTGGCGGACAGCATAGTGGGGTTCAGGCAGAGTAGATGCCGGCAGCAGACAGCGTAAAGTACAGAGAAAATGAAGGTCAGAGGTCACAGGCACAGGTTCGGAATCCAGGGACAGGCGAAAGGTCAGGGGCACTGGCAGAGAAGCAGAATCCGGGTTCAGGCAAGTGGTCAGGGTCAGAAGCATAGGTTCAAGGTCCAGGAACAAGTGAGGGTCATACACGGGAAGTCTATCATAGGTTTAACACCAGGTACAGAGAGAACAAGCAGGCAGCAGAACTGTAAATAAGATGCTATAACCGGCAGTGAGGCTCAGTCCTCACTGCCTTAAATAGTCCAAGTAGCCAATCAGGGAAGAGCCCTTACAAGTGTCCAGAGGAGTGGCCTAAAAGATAGTGTACCTGATGGCCAATAGTAAATGCATTGTCAGCTGCATAATAAACAGACCACCCAAACACACTGCCTCATGAACATCTAGATAGCCAATCATGGCTATCTCCTAAGTAGCCCTGCGCGCGCATGCCCGCCTTTTGGTCAGCTGGCGGGGTGCTGTGAAAGGGAGCTTGAAGCCCAGGCAACCGGGACGCCGGAAACCGGAAGTGACAGCAGGGGCCCTAAGAGAGTGGCGGCGGCTGCGGGCACCGCCGCGACTACTAACAGTGTCAATTAATTACTACAGGAAAATATGCATGTAGTTGAGCATTAATCATTTTTTTATTTGCATAAATATCATCATCCGTTAAAATTCTGTCTTCCCTGAGTTGACTAGCATTGATAAAGCTTTGGATATCTGTATTTGGGGGAAGACAAGCCCTCAACACTACTGGTCAATCCTTATTGGTTGGTTTGTGTGCATTCTTCAGATCCTTAATAAATTTTTGACATTTAGTTAAATCTTTCCTAGGATCACGGAAGTCAGTGTTAATAGAGTGCAAGTCGGACCTACTCCATGGACAATGCATAGCTATATTTCTAACTAGAATTACTCCATCCTTATCAGCCTTACCAGTAGGTACTGCTATTGTCCTAATTGGGTTTAGTTTTACGACATCACTACACCCAGGGTCAATAGCTGGAACAATTTTTTCTGTACAAAGTATATTTCTGTTCTTACTTGCATATCGGAGAGTTTTATGGGTGTCTACAGGTGTGGCTGAGGGTGAGACAGTACCCCCCTCCCTGATCTCCGTGTACTTTCCTGTAGCTGTAATGTATGAGCTACTCAAGAGATTAATGAAGGCTCATCATCTCCTTCAAGAAATTTGACATATTTGTCTTTCTTTAAAACAGGGTACAATCTACAGGGTTTACTGTTTTCCCTGGCTGCATTTTTGTCACTGTTCACATAAGGTGGGGGTGGCGCTGTAGCACACTTAAAATGGGAACAATTTTCTTTCTTTTTTTTTTTGCCTGCGCTAATTTTTCACACCAAACTTTGCCTTCACACTGCCACAAATGTAAACACTTGATATGTTTAAATCGCAAATTTTTTGAACTTAACATACAAATTTGATCTTTAACTGTATTTAGCGTATCCAGATCAAAGTTACCAACGCTAGGAAAGGTTGCACACACTCAGCGGTAATTTCTATCCACTTCTCACAATACATTGTGGCATTCTTACGATACCTATTACTCATATTATACATTGCAGACCCTTGGGGTTCTGCTATTTTTGTAGCAGGCCCTGTGGTTTCTGCCCTTAATGTGGCTCCCTGTCGTGTGTGCCTGGCTACCATAGTCTGTAAACCTTCACAGGTCTTAGGGTAGATCAGAGAATACAGAGACCTACTTATAGGAGCCCAGTCGTTATCTCTTTTGGTATAACCAATACAGGCACTCCCACAATTGTGTATCCACGGAGCTAAACATTACTGAAGTAATGTTCCCTCTCTCTTCTCACTGGCCTTGGCGCCTTATTTCCAGTGAGGACTTTTTGACAGTTACAAAACAAAATTACTTATATATCTCTATTTATAAATTTGTGTTAGTATGTAAATGTAATGTGCGTTATTTAAACAAACAACTGCTTTGCACAGTGATCGCAAAATAGGACTATGTAAAACAATATTACCTTCGTCTCTCAAGGTTCACTCCAGCATCAGTGATAGACTCTCAAAGCCGAAATGTAAAAATAACAGTACAGAACAATATGTGTTCTTACCTTAGATGATGCGTCTCGAGCCTTTGTTGAGCAACCAAACTCTGTAGACCTGCAAGTCATAGAGCAATGTGAAGATCGCCCTGAGCCCCCACGATGTTGCATCCGTACTATCGTTACCAATAAATATGTTTCAATGCAATCGCTGTGGATCCAATGCACAAATGGTTGTATTAGCAAAGCATAAAGAGGCAAAGGTTGGTATACTTAAGTGTGCAAAAGTTGGCACCAACTAAAGCTTCAATCAAAACGCTCTGGTCTCCAAAAGCCATTACCTACATTTATACACAGTATAGTTGTAAATGGAATGACATCACAATGAAACACAGTTAAAATTGCAAGGTCTTCATTCATTGGCTAAGGGGTCTTGCACGCTCAGATACTCGAAGTGGCATTGGTGGATTCCTCTGGTCATTGTTCTCAAGAATGCCAGCTGTCCTTACTTCAGATTCCTGCCTTTAGACTTGTTCAAACTGGTTCTTAATGATACTTGAGTGCTTTCAGTTTGGTGTGTAGAATTTTTTTTTTATCCATAACTAGCATACTCTAAGTTTGAACGCTACATAAATAGCACCAGAAGATTTATCATTAAATTGTAAGCAGAGTGATACCAAACACAATATAATTCAGATGTTGGAAACATTATTTAGCACTTTGCTCACCACAATATTAAATGAAAAGATTAGTAGATATATAAATCACACTTTCATTTTATAATAAAAAGTTATGTTGATATGATTTGCATTGCAACTGATCGCAATGTACAGAAATTATTAATGCACCTCCTTCATCCAATTATTTATCTTTGACAGGCAACACAAGTGTAATTCATTTGCATATATTAATTGTTGGAAGGCTAAACAATGAAAACTTATATCTATGGCCCACACTCAAGGAACTTATAAGCATATGTTTCACTTCTCAGCTTACAAAAAATCTACAAATATTGTGAAGTGGGACCTTTCTCTGGACTCTGATATTAATATGATACAATTTTGGGCACCTTTGAGATGCTGCTGTATTTTTGGTTAACACTGAGCATTGTCACACTCAGCAATAGCTCATGTAAACCGGTGTAACCTAATGTGTTGATAATTGGTTATATTTCTTTCTTATATTTGTTATGCTATGTGGTAATTTATTATTTTTACTTTCCTTGTTCTGTTGGTTTTCTTGATATGACACATGTAGCTACATACATAGTGGACATCTGGAAAACAATGCAGTAACTGTAGCTAGATATGGAACACACAACTTTCATAACTGCATCTCTGCATCAGAAGTTAACGATTTAATTTGATATACATCACTGAACAAACACACATTTTTACCCAACCTATTAGTCAAGTGTGAAAATTAAACTTGCTATGTCAAAGGTAATAGTTAATGTAAACAAAATACAGTTGTATAAAAGGCGTAGCAATAGATTAACCAAGGTGTTACGTTTTAAATATAATGACTAGTAGTATATTGCATACCAGGCCAGGTTTTCCTCACAATTGATAGTGCCATGTCATGGCAAAAATGACATTAATAAAAATTTTAAATAACTTAAAATATAAGAATAGAGAACTTTATGAATGCAAAATGTTTTCCTTGCTTCAATGACAATTGTTACATTAACTTCAACACCCGTTCTGTCACCACATATGTCAGTGGTAGCAGGGGCATAACATAAAATTGCTGGGACTCATAGCAAAGTTTTTGGGACCCATCGATGAGTGTTCCTCCCACTCTTCTGAGCATGCATGGGATCCAGTGCTTGCACACTAAAGTTCTGTTTGGGCTTTAAGTTTTGGAAGTAAAACCACAAATGGGAATTCACTGCCCGCGTGCAAATTCAGAAAAACAGACGGTGGACCAGCACTGCATTTGGACCAGCATAGCTAGGTGTTCTTCACCTTCAGACACCATAGCCATCACAGCCCACACAATGGCTATAACTCTGTCCCTGAATGGTAAAACTGTCACCAAAGTGAATGTGATAGATAATGCATAGTCTGAGTATGTGAACATTTTGCATTACAAGAACTCCACACTTTTATAAATCGGTGAAACATTCTTGCAATAATTGTTTTCTCCATTTCAGCTAAAATGAATGGTAGTGTAAAGCTTTAGTATTGTCCAAAAAAGGACTGCAGAGAAGGTTTCTAAATAGGAAAGTGCGGTGTTAATCAATGGTCAGCAAAAAAAACCCAGGCGAATGTCAATATATACCTTTAATGAATAGCAGGTGATTTATAACTGCTTTGTCGAATTTGATTGGTCAAATATGATAAAAGTCAAAACAAGCATCAGCAATGTGTTTACGGTGCTTGAAATAGAGTAGAAAGGCGTGAAGCTAATTGTAATCACAAACGCTTTAGCAAACAACATAACAATAATTAATAGAGTCCTAAGTGCATTGGTGTATAGGCCAACAAGTGAAATCCTTTCAGAAATCACATAATAAGTGTATTCCTTAGATTAGAAGTAGAAGTAATAAAACAGCCTGGGGAATTTCCTTCTTCATACCTGGAGGCAAGTAACCTTATAATACTTAGCTTATTAGAGGTGGCAATTTATCCCAGCTACATTTAGCAAGCTGGAAAATGAGGAATTACCAGTCTCTAATTTCTTATAGCCTTCTATGAGTCCATTATTTGTTTCAGCTGCAAGTTGTCTTAGATTCTCTATTGAAGCAGAAATTGGTGGAGATTGGCAAGTAGTCCATTGTTCTTTGGCATTGCTTTTTTTTTGAAGGGAGAACTATCATCATCTTGGGCTTCAAATGGAGCAGAGGTATCAAAATCTGAAATTGAAGCATTAGGTTGATTCTAATATTTTTCATCTGGTTAACAGTTTACAATTCTTACAATGAAAATATTTTGGTATTGGGTATTTAATCCTATGAGCAGAAAAAAACAACAGAACACCTCCACAACCAGTAATTATGACTTCCACTGTACTTTTTGAGGGACCATCTGCAATATGACACATTTACAAATGAATCTATACATGTTTCTATAAAATGCTTAGCAGTTGATGGCATTACTATTACCACCTTACTCGTAGCTTTAACACTAATATAAATAATGAACAAAACATGTAACTTGTTGGCAAATAAAGAGGAGTCTATTTAACCCAATAAACACGCTATAGGGTTGGAGGAGAACACTGTAAGCAGATCGGCAAAGCCGATCCGGATGTATAATCAGGGGTCACTTACCCTCTGGATATAAATAACCTGTACACCACTTTACCCGAGCGCACCTTTATAAGTTCTCTTTAAATAGAGACAATTCATCCCAGGCATTCCAGAACCTGGAAAACATTCTGGGTTAATGTAACACAACCCATAAGCTGTCCCCAAGAGTGGTAAAAAATTTGGGTTCTTAATGCCTAAATACAATTAATGTTTTCCGCAATAATCTTGCCTGACTGCACAGTGTTCTCCTGCCACGACTTGTTCTATTCAGATCCTAAGCTGCCACCATACCAAAGCAGAACCAATCAAACTCTTTGGTTAAGTGAACCCCATCAGGCCTATAAATCCATAACTTTGAAATCAAACTATATCCAGAGCAGGCTCAAAGGACTGATGAGACACGCTGCAAAATTGTGCTGGAATAGCGTCATTAACAGACACCCGTGGAGGGGGCGGGGAAATTACCAAGTTCCTCAAAAGGGGCTCTGGAAAGGGGCTCACATTTACCCAAATGCCACCTCCTTGCCCACTTTCTCTGCCAGAATGGCAGAAAACAAAAAGGCAGACTTCAAATTTCCAACCAAAGAGGTCCCCACAGACCCATCAATAGGAGGCAGAAACCATGCAGAAAGCCAGAACTCAGAAATTGAGCATCCGATTTCCGGGGATATCGGGAACCCCAGTGGCACAAGCCAAAAACCTTAATGTAAGACACAGCCTTATATAGTGACAGGGACATACAGGCTTCTATCTAAAACCCCTCTCACAGGCTTGTCACAAGCCTTGACCCCATGACTCCCCCCACATAGGCATGGACAAACTTACAAGCAGGGCCACACCCACAGTGGACATTAATGAATGCAAAATACTTCCCGCCACAAAAATGGCATGCTAGGCCTCCCCCGTCATGGAAGCTTCCAGCAGCAGCAAAGGCACCATCCCTGCTCTCTTGAGTGACTTCAACCGAATGTCAACATACTTAAAACTGAGCATAAGGCTCGGATGCCCATGAAACTTGACCTCCTCATCATAAACGAGCCAGGCACCAGGTCTGAATATCACATACATGTCATTTATCATAGGTAGAAACAAAAGCACGTCCATATACTTCCCAGTGCAGGTCTCTAAGTAGCAGACTGCACAAAGATACGCCCCACTTAGACCAATTGTGGTATGTCTTAACATTGGTCTTTTCACCGCCCGCCTCCTTAGCAAGCGCTGCAGCCACAACTTTTTTGGCTATTTTAGTAATGGTGAACATATCCACATTCTGTCTTATATATATCTTATCCCTTACCGAAACTCAAATCCCACTATAAATTTCCGTACACTTGCAGCAAATCATCTCTGTCCTTGGTGATTGGATTCGCCCCATGTGCCAACCAGGAAGGCCCACGCTTATGAGAACCCTCCTTAGCTACAAAGGGTTAGGGTTAGGGTTTGCGCAGCTTCTTAATTAACTTATTTGGGCAAACAGTAGAACGCACTGTGATAGAGCTACGGCAGTAAGAAAAAACAAGCAAGGCATCAGATAAAGACTTTACAAATCATGGTCCACTGGAAAACCTGCAGTTACTACTAGAATAATCGTAAACACATACACTACCACTAGACGCAGTAGCCCATGAATGCCTCCTATCTGTTGTGCCTGGAGCAGAGGGGGCAGCATAGTAACTGACCTCAGCCCTGCTCACTTTGCATTGTCAATGGAGAGGGCTGGCCCAATGCACCAAAATGGTTGAGGGGGAACAGCAGATAGTTATACCATGTTCTACTGGAGCAACTTGACACCGCCACCTCTCGGGACCCCTGTTTAACCACAGAAAGATCAGATCCAGCACTAGAGACAACACTGCAGGACCTAGCTGGAGCATCCTGCTTCCGGGAGCCAGATAGATCAAACCTCCCAGCAGGGGCCACAGTATGTTGGGACCCCCACACACCCAGCCAGAGCCATGGGGCCTAAGGATCCTGCTCAGCCAAACAGGTAGTAATTGGGGAGTCGAGGCCAAATCATGACATTGCCTCACCACCTGGCTCTTCACCACCATTCCTTGCTCAGCCCCTCCAATGCGAGTGGAAAGCTAGGGGTCACACTATTCCCTCCTGCCCTATCCATGCCTGGGGGCCTAGCACTCCTTATTGCAGCATCGCTGTCAGTGGGCAGCTGGAGGCCATGCTACTCTCCCCAGCCTTTTTTATGCCTGAGAGCCTGGCTCTCTGTCCTGTAGCATTTGGGGAGCTGGGGGCCATGCCACTCCCCCAGCCACAGAACGGGCGTGTAGTCTAGAGTTCCTTTGGTCAGTATCTGTGGCAGCCTTAAGAGGAACAGGTATTTAACACCACTCCCTCCACCTTATGGAAATTATTACACCTGTGGCACACATACATGCTTAAATTTATTTCTGAAGAAACACCTAATTTAGAGGAGTGAAATGCTTTGGACTTTATGAGATCGTGATAGGTTGCTTTACCGGATCCCAATCCGGTGCACTACTACAAAGCGATCCACACTTCTACCAATTTGTGCTCAGACAGCACCTGTTTAATTACAAGGATCAAATTTGTTTGTGAAACCTCCATGGCAAGTTTCTGCATCCCAGCCCAGGACCTCCTTTTCAGGGAGGGAAAACAGAAGTTTTTCCACGAAAGATCCAAAATCGTAACAAGGACATCAACGGAGGCTGCAGCCCTTGCAAGATAAATGTGAGGTTACCTAAAGGTACAAAAACAATATTTAAACTTTAGAAGTGAATATTACTTTCATAACATTGGAACTGCACTTATACACTAAACTGTATCACGATTCACATAAAAACTGATACAGGAGGACATAACAAGTTATACAAACACTAAAAAGATTATACCCTGACTGTCATCGATTTACTTTATTGCTATTTTCTGCTCTTGAAGTTTTTCTGTGCACATATACATAGTTTTTATTACTATACTTGATAAGTAAACTTTATATCTGTTGCACTAATATTGATTAAATGAGTGTATACTATAACTTATCTATGTGGTCTTATTTTGCTACCTTCCATCTGGCTAAAAGCATTATTCACATACTGTGAGACTAAGGTTTTGAACCAATTATCTTTTACTATTAACCTTAATGAAAGGACTTCTTGTTTCCCTGCTCTATGTCACTTACCTCCTCTTTAAACGGCATCACAATACACACAACTTTCCCCACTAAAGACAGCGCAGACAGTCATTCCTCTTTACATTTGACTTTATTACTAGAGCCTTTATAAACATCTTAATAAGAGGTCACAAGGTAGAAGGGCTTATATAGGAGGTATAATAAAGGAACAGGAAAGTATATCTAATAATGCAATGTACATATATTTCTTAGGCATTGAAAAGGAGGAAGGGTATGAACAAAATGTGCATCAGTTGAGTATTTATCTTTCAATCTGTTGTCGAGAGCATATGATTGTAACCTGCATTTTCAACATTTCTATGGAAAAATAGCTAAGTAAACCTATTTTTATTTATAAGCTTTTCATGTTTAGAATTCTCCTTATTTCCTTTATGGTACTCAAAAAAAATTCTCAAGCAACTCTTTTGAGGAAGTTATTTATATAAATAGACTTTCATTTGTTTTAGATTACTAACAATCCTAAACAAATACAAAACTTTGCAATAAAACAATTCTCATTTAAAATTAAAGTGCTTTATCTTCAACAATGTGCTGTTGTTTAGAATGTCTGAATTGTATTATTTAAACATTTATTAAGGTAACTACTTTAAAAATGACATATCTAAAAGGATGATTCATTCTATTAAGCTATTATAAAGCACAAATCCTTGCAGACTTCTACTCAAAGACCAAATCACCACACTCTTACAAAGACACCAGCCTAAGTGCCTGATTAATCAAGGCTCTAAGTATTCCGAAATCAACAAGGAACGGATGTGCAGATACGTGCACCGATGAATTCAGGTGTAGCTCTGCTGTGCTCTGCTACACAAGACACTGCAGGATATGTCCAATACCTATGAGGATTATAAATTTGCAAAAGAACGCACAGAAAAAATATTTTAAATGAATGTCACCTGTTAATAATATAGGCATAAGTGATAAATCAATAAAAAAAAGTATTTTTGTTATTTTTCCACAATTAAATACACTTATTAGGATGTTCTTAATGTCTACTGAACATAAAATACATTTTTATAGTTGCTCCTGATTGCAAACAAATGTTATAGCAAGCATATGAACCTGTCATTACTAGTACTCAGACTACCCCTGTAGCTGGAGCAAAAGATACAGCAGAAAAACAAGTAACTTTGAGATGCCCAGAGCTTGATTTGGACACGGCTGCATGCGCTTGACTGTGGCACGCTCTTACTGTACATTGACTAAAAACCCCTTCTCCGCCCTGTTCACTCTCCAAAATCGTAGTCTGGAGAAAGTGTCCTTTGCGTTCAGAGATGAAGTATACAGTCCTGCATTTACAGGCGTATGTCCCGGTTCTGGTCATGCACAGAGTGATTTTGTGTACAATGCACTCAAATTTGGCAGATATGTGCCTTGATGAACCAAGCAATAGGCATACATGTAGTTGTAATATCTGTACATGATGGGCTTTGCAAACTTAAGTAAAAAAATCCCCTATCCACTCTTAGGCGCTGTCCCGGCATTCCTCCAAGGTGCAGTGACTGCCTGCCGGTGGTCAGCTGTGGTCTGACCGCCGAATCAGATCTCTCTCCTCCCTATATAAGGAACACTCTGGCACCATTAGGGTGTCAGAGAATTGGTTCACACCAGTTCCAGCACTTCCTGTATACTCCTGTTTCCTGTGTTTGCTGACTTCTTGCTTGTTCCCTGGTTCATTCTCCTGGATTTCGATTTGGTTCTGCACAGCTTGTTTGGTATTGACCTTCTGCTTGTTCCTGATGCCTCTTCTGATTGTCCTTGTGTACTTTGCTACTGTTGGCTTTGACCCGGATCATTTGATCATTCCTTTTACACTTCCCACTGTGCTGATGACTAGCTTGGAGGACAGCGACTTGCGTATCCCATGCAGCGAAGTGCATACCTCCTTGTGGGGGTCCCTGATGAACACCGGGGGTGCCTTAGACTCCTCGCCTCCCTGTTTAGTTGAGAAAAAAACAGCCAGTAGCTCCTACGGTATCATTAACCATGACATCCACACCCACTAAATTGAGAAAATGCTTTGAAACAACTAAAATGACCAATTGTTCAAGAAATATCAATCTACCAATCTGTACTATAAATGGTGTTACCTTTTATGCTAAAAAGATCCACATGTCTGTCCCTCATCATCACCCTTTGCATCATAAACAACCCATCGTTTCCTGAATAGCTGAAATAAACAGACCCCTGCACAATGTTAATTTATTTTTCTCAATATGCTAGAAAACATACAAGCATAATTTTTCTTCGACATGAGAGAACCAGGTAAAAATACATTATAGACATAAGTTATGGGGAGATAGATAAGCAACCTAGAGTTGCATCATGCCACTGAGTACTTGTGTTCGATCCACAGAGATATGTACAGTACTTTTCTATGAACAGAAGCCAAAACCGCACCACTGAATTAAGTAGAAACATTCCTCAGGACCTCTTTGTGTGTGACCAAACAAGGTATTAATCTCAATTCAACCAGTCTGCACCTCATTTCTCACAAAGTGCGGACTATAAAAACATATACTTTTTCTATCCCTTTGATTCCCCGCATTTCCTAATCATGTTTTAGACCATATATTTATTATAGTTATGTTCAAACTTAGATAAACTGTGCTTTTAAATTGTAAGCAGTCTGAAAGAGCACGGGTTTGTTAACTTGTGCACACATGCATATAAGTCCACTGTCTCAGCCTAGGCAGAAGGATTAACTTAAATTGTCCACAAAATTCCTGCATGAATGTACATTATAACGGGGGGTTCTCATGTAGAGGTGTACCCTGCTGCTGATGTGCCAAGCAAGAGGGCGAAGAAGACGTGACTCGAGGAAGTGCACGTGAAGAGGGAGAAGAGATGGGAATCTACTCACCGTTCCTGCGTTCCAGCTTCGGTGAGTACTTCTCCTCTTCTTTTCCCGCAGGTCCCGGAAGCGGAAGGCGAGTGAGCCAATCAGCGCTCACCTCTTCCTGTTGGCCATTCAGCGGCTGGATAGGTGAGCCAATCCTCGCTCACCTCAGGCCGTTTAAATTATTGACGCCGCGCTGAGTGACATCAAGGGAGTTCAACGGTGGACCAGAAGGAAGAGGACATCATGGGACGTCCAGCACGGAGAAGCCAGAAGATGCTGATGGAAGTGGCAGGGTGCCCTTGTAAGGGCAAGGAGCTACTCTGCCATACAAAGACAGCACCGAAGTCACCAGCAGGGAGCCCTTGTAGAGGCTGAGAGTGCCCCCGCCCCGAAGACAGCAGGAAGCTGCACGCTAAACAGGAGAAACAGCGCTGCCGGCTGGAAGGTCTGGAAGACCTGGAGGCGAAGACGCTGGAGGCAAGTTGAGAATCATGCGTGGAGCAGGTAAGTATATTCTTTACAGTTAGGTCAGGCACAAAGCCCGTGGGCACTTTGGGCACTAGGCCCACTGGTACAGTTAGTGGGCACAAGGCACTGGCGCAGATAGGTATAGGTAGGGAATTGTCTGGGCACAAGATCCTAATTAGCTGGGCTTAAAGCCCACAGTTAGAGAGGGGCATAACGCCCAGTAAAGAGGGCACAAGGCCCTATAGTTTGAGAAGGGCACAAGGCCCTTTGCTAGAGAGGGTTACAAGGCCCAGTAGACTGAGGCAGGGTCCTTATAGGTAGAGAGTAGGCTTAGAGCCCTGAGTTAGAATAGGGCGCAAGACTCAGAGGTGTAGTGGGGCATGAAAGGGTTAATGTCAGGCAATAGACCTGAGGTAACAGTTGAACAGAAGGCTCCTGTTACCATTCTGCATATCCAGCTGGTTAGGTAGTAGAGGTAAGTGCCTTCTGTTGTCGGTCTACCATATAAAGTACCAACATGTTATTGAGCCTATGTGGTGAAATATAGCATTGTGCATTGTGTTTGTTTGTGCTGTGTAAGCCTCTTTCCAGGTACAAGACATCAGCCCCCCATTAAAGGTAGGCGTTTGTTTCCTTACTGTACTCCTGCAATTCTTTGTGTCTGTGGGGACAAAGGGTTAGCTAGAGCACATGCGGTGAGGGTAGGACACACGGTAGTCTTCCCGTCCCGTAGATCCCTTAAGTTACGCAGAATTCCTGAAGCAGTGATTGGGCAACTCACTGGCAGTGCAGTACAGCTCTTTTGAGTTCCAGGGGTGCATCCCATGGTTCCAATTGGGTGTCCCAGGCTGAGTTCCAGCAGGGTCCCTGACGGTTAAAGATTGGGGCGGTGTTTCCACTCAGGTGAACGTGACCGTCTCGAATTCCGGCTGTGGCCACTGACGGTTCCGGCTGTGTTCCGGCTGTGGTTTCGGAAGCCACCACCCCAGTGGCGCATTGTTCCAGTGAGCCTCGGTCGGACAGGTGGCAACTGGTCCTTGGGATTTTGTGAGTGACCCTGTAGTGAGAAGATAGTCTTTGCGGTAAGACCTGGGTGAGGGTTAGAGTCAGCCCCGGAGTAGAGGGTGAACACTGGCTGGTTTTTCCTGTAGGTAGAGGGAGATGGTTAGGGAGTACAACACACCCAGTACTTGGCGACGTTGTGTTACCCGACCATTGGTTGCTGTAGGGTCAGGCGCCTGTTGTTAGCTAGTGCCAGTTGTGTGGGTGGTACATTCTAGCCTTAACTGTAGAGTAGAGAGAGGCCATATTGCATTCTGTCTACCACAGGAGACGGAAAGGAGCAGGAGAGCAGGGACCGAAAGGTGGAGTGCCCGGGTGTGTATAAGTCTCAATTCCTACTTCTTGTTAGGTCCTCAGGGGTGAGTAAAGTGTTTGGGACGGGACTGTTCCAGGTCAGAATTACTTGTAGTCCCAGAACAAAATGAGGTGGCGGCAGGTGGGGTTGAGTGAAAGTCTATTCTCCTTGCCGCAGCCTTAGACAGTCCTTTCTGGTAGTCACGGGTCTCAACTTCTTTTCTTCCCTAGGGGGAAGTGGAGTGATCTGACGGAGGTTCAGTTGCTGGCCTACTGGAAAAGGAAAGAGCGATGTATTCCTCTGCAGGATCCAGGAGTCAGACCCTCACTAAAGATAGTGCTGAGACAGAGAGCGGCTGAGGTGAAACTAAAGTGGACCATAGGCGGTCATCATTTGGAAGGTAAGACATCTTTATGCAACTGTACTGTTTCCTCCAGGCGTTACACTCTTGTCCTTTATTTAGCTGTGTGTGTTTGTGTTAAGCTCTGTGAAATCCACACAACAATACCTGTCCACAATTGCAGCAAGAGTGATTAATCTGCTGTCCCTTTTGCTTTTTTACCTTTGAAATATAATCACAGATAAAAAACAATCATGCAGGTACTGGAACTCCACAGAAGGCCATTTATGTCTTTAAACAACAGCTCCCCAAATCAGCAAATTATCGCTCACAACCCAGTGATTGCTAAAGTCAAATTAACCAGCTAACAAGAAAGGGACAATTGGACTCTGGAGTATTGCTTTTGCCCTGATCTCTCTCTCTCCTAATCTTGGGCAGCTATTTGTCTGCAAAGGTAGAGTGACATTGAACCATGACCACTGCCTTGCTGGTAGAATCAAAATTTGAATTGACAGCACCCCCTTAGAGTGGCTAGGATACTGGTGAAGTGTTTTTTCAATACCCTGTATGTTGACTGTGCAATAATATAATAAAATCATAAGCCAAAATGAAAATTGTCATACTAAGAAAGAAATATGTGCTCAGTTACATCAGTATTAGCCTACCAGCTGCATGGCAATATAAAAAAAGGTTAGTAAGGAAAAGCGCTAACAATGATTATATTGTTTTTGTATCAATATAGTACAGCAGTGGCCAAATCTCGGATCTTGAGCTGCTTGTGACTCTTTGTACTTTTAAATATGGTTTGCAGTAGTAGGGGCGGATTGGCCCGCAGCTAGCTACAGTCAATCTGACTTTCTTATAAATCTGGTGGTCTGATGGCATGTGAGATGATCTGATAGCAAGCGAAGGTGGTCTGATGAGCTTGTAAGAGGCCTGTGGGGGGAAAGTGGGTAGGTCTAGGGGCATGTGGGGAGGACTGTCGGTATGTGAGTAGATCTGATGGACATCTAAGAGGCATATGGGGAGGACTGCTGGGCATGTAAGTGGCATGTGTGGATGTATGGCATGTGGAGATTTCAGATTGACATGTAAGTCGAGGTCTATTGACAAGATTGGAAATGAGTTAGATGCTATAATTGGCAATGGGTAAGTTGTACTGAGAGTCTAATAAACGCGCCATACCTAATTCTGATCAACCAATTAGTCCAGCCCTCACAATACTAATGAATGTCCAGCAGTTGAACCAGAGGTTATAAGAAAACCAAAAACACATTCTAAACATACTGGGATGCAGTGGAAATTCTATCACTTTTTCTGACTGAGTTTCTGTGCACAATCATGACAATTGAGAAAGGAAATCCAAGGAGAATTTTCTTTGCTAAAATAGTTTGCGACCTTCTCCTTTTTATCCATCATCTGAATCTAATGTATCTCCAAAATAAGATTCACATTTGGATTCATGGGGTTATCCACTGCCACTCTGTTGAACTGAGATTGCAGTATAAAGTGTTGATATAAGATGAGTGACATTGCAGACATAGATTCCTAACAGAGGTTAGGGATCTACTGCAAATACTGGTGGAACTGCCCCATAGTAATAGTAAATCACTCTTGAGAGGTGAAAAATCTTGTAGAGTTATTTAAAAACTACATAACTGTTTTTGACCAGACCAATGCCATCTGGGAAGAAAGTCCTGGGGAGAAGCTCAGATTGCACCAGACAAGAACTAACAGCAAGTGGGGAGGGGTTAGATCATTGGTCTTGCAAAAGCTAAACCAGATAACTAGGGACATCTGAATAATGTGATGAGATGTGGCTGAATGTGTCCTTGACTTTGGGGATAGCCATAAGAGTACACTAGTGGAAGTAGTATCCAAAACTGCTGACTCTATACCGATCACTATTCTTTGAAAAGCTGTAAAAACTGTTGTGGAATCTTTAACAGGTGAGAGATACAGCATTCTTGGTAAAGCATTCATTTTGATGGGGTAATACAACCTATTCAAAATTTAGATTTTGTTCCACATTGCCAATTCCCTTCTAACATAAACCACCAAGGGGAAAGGGGGGAAATTAGCCTGATATAGGAGGTATATCAACTTAGCAATATATGTATTTAATTTTGTAATCTTGTTAGTATGACATTTAAATAACAAATTACCGTACCTTACAATGAATTACTAGTTTGTGACAAGATAAGTAAATATAAAATGTTAGTCTTGGAAGCATTAATTTTGAGCTTACAAACCTCTAAGAAATGATTTATGTATCTCTTCAAATACAATAATGAAAGAAGTGAAAGGGCTTGTGATAGAAGCATTTCCTCTGTATAAATGGTCATTTTATAATTACAAGGGCCCTATCGACAATATATAAATATCAGGATTTGTTTTGATTATAGCTATTAGTGGCCCTATAACTGAATAAGAGAATGGAGACATCCCTGTCTGGTCCAATATTATTGGACAAAGGTAAAGAGGTTCATCCATTCAGCTGAACAAATGAAGATGAATGTCGATATAGTGCCATAATACCCATAGGGAACTTACCTTGAGAAGACATATCTAGCAATAACTTTGAATACATATGATCAACAGGGTAAAATGCCATCTCAGTGTCTAAGGTGCGAAAAAGTAATGGTTTCTTGCATTCATTAACATAGTAGATCAAATATATGGTTCCCTAGTGGTAGCCACAGTTTGGCAGCCAGGGATGAAGCTGACCAAGTCCAGATGAATCACAGAGGAGACAACAGTGCTGAGTCTAGTGGCCAAATGTTTTGCAAAAACTCTTAAGGCCAATGTTTAATAAAGATGTGGTAATAGCTCCCATAAGATCAAGAATCTTTCTCTTTCTTGTGAATAACCATATAGTAGCTGGATCAATGAAGCCATCAGCTAGGATTGAGTTTAATAATATATGGCTAGCAGTCCTTCTGGAAATAGCTCTTTTAGAGGATTCCTCCTAGTTTTGTGAGAACCGAATATGGGAATTCAAATCGGACGGAGAGGCCATAATAAATAATAAGTGGAGAGGAGAAGGGATGAGTGACAAGCAGGGGGAGTTGGCAGGGAGAAAGGATGATAACAAAAAAGTGAAAACATTTAGTGGACTGGGCATTGGGCAAAGGTACAGGGGGTGATCTGAATGTATGGATGGAAGGAGGAGGATGAGGGCAAGCAGATAAAGGTGTGATAGGGGATAGAGTGTAAAAATGATGTGTTTATCAGTGTTTGGGCACTAATATTATTAGTTAGTGGAACTTTAACCAAAACAACATCAGAAAAACTAAGAAATATAAGTAATTTGTGTAGTGGCTTTTAACACTATACCATCAACAAGCATAAAAACTGTATGCCCGAGGACACTGAGTTAAGGAGACACATTTTAAGGTCTAGGATATCATTGTGGCCAGCTGGGGTCAGCCATGGACATACCTCAGACACACAAATGCATCTATCAACCTTTGAAATAGGATCTAGAGGTATAGTTGCTTAGCATAAACAATACGACTGGAGAGAATTTAGGAGTCTGCAACAACAAGAAAGCTACATCAAATCCATGAAAACTGATAGAAGTGTTGTACACATACTTGAAGAGGAATATAAGAGAAGAACATGCAAACACTCAACTATAGGAGAATATAGCAAATTATAGTAAGATAGGGATTAAAGCAACTTTATAACATCCAATGTATGAAAACAGAGAATAGTACAGAGAGCTTATCATTAAAATTTTCCCATTCAGGGCAAGGTGACTTCTTCTGTGGGAAGGAAGGGGATATAGTTTGTGAGGAAGAAGAGTATTGGTTATAAGCCATGAACAATTTATCCACAAATAATGATAAAAAAAACCTAGATTTTGAATGGAAAACACTATCTGTCCTTGTGTCCATATTACCTAAGGGTTTTAGTGATCTCCTGCAGCTTATTTAATTTCTGAATCATAATTGGAGATTAAAGATTTGGATCTCTATGTCATATGATGTTACAGAGTGCAAATGTATCATAACCTGTATCATTTTATCCTTGATGTTATAATAATGCATTTGCAGGATTCTGTCTTGGGGAGTTTAACCTGCGGCAGCCTTGACCTTAGAAGTCTCTAGAAGTCTGTAGACCCTGTCTGCATCAGATGCTTCCAGCAAAGCAGACTTAAAGAGGCCAAAAAAATACCCTGTAAAAACCTGGGTGTTAATGTAATCAGTGACAATTTTTAGATGGATATTATTTAGTCTTATTATGCTTTCTCTGTCCTCAAACTTTTTCTTGTAGGAAAAAAATTCATTTTGAAGCAAGGAGATTTCACTGTGGGCTTTGGAAAAGGAGCAACAAACTAAATCCAATTTTCATTCAGTGCATCTATCTGTCCAAAAATCACTGATGGCTTGGTGAAGTTCATACTGAAATAATGACTATTCCTAAAAAAATTATTGAATGAAATGTTGCATTCCAGTAGATACTCCCTCTACTGTCTGTGACTCATAGCTAGGAGAGTGGATAGGGCTTTAAGAGACCACTTTTGATTTGGCAGAAGGTGCTTGTCCCATTTTTTGAAAACATAGTTTGGGTCTACAATAGTAGACTCTTTTATCCTGTGAGACATTGTGCTTATGAAAATTATTTGACTCAGTCTGGCAAAAGAAATTACATTTTTGAAAAAGCTGGTGCGCAATTAGGTGTGGGTCATTTAATGGGTGGACCCTGCTGCTGGTCTATCACAAAGAGAAAAAAGATAATATTAAAAGAGTAAGAAGGGATTTCACAGTACTAAAGATCACTTCCCAGTTCATAAAGATGTAACGAGGGTCATTGAAAGGCAGATCAGCTCAGAATGAAGTTGCCAAAATATCATAATATGATGCAGTGATTAAAGCCCCAGCACTGAGAACTTTCACACTGGAGTAATACTAAGCTTAGTGTGATAAATACCCAAAGTGAAGCAAATTAGGTAATGACTGCTGTTGTTAGAGAAATAACTTCCAGTTTTGATTACGCTGCCATAAGTGTGCAGGGTAAATTAATATGAATTGTGCCCCCCATGGTCAAAGAGGTTGAGGCTGCAATAGTGGCTAGGTAAATATATAACAGACTGTCATTTATTTAAAAGTTTTACTGACCTCTTTGTGCTATTTTAGAAAGTGCTGAGAATTATTCTTGGGTGATGGAGTTCAGAAGATGAGAGATGGATGTGTCCAAGTGAGGCAAACTCCGCCTAATCCCCTTCTGGTGATGAATGCATTTACAGCACACTGATGTAGGCTTCGGATGCATAGTAGAAGGTGGGAACTAGACCACAGATGTAATAAGTGGCTGGGCTCTGCTTTGAAAGTCCAATTAAGATGTTAAGGGCAAGAAGACATCATGTCCTGTATTATAGAATGTCTCAAACCCACTGATGGAGAATATTGTAGAGCTCAGAAATCAGAGTCCCGGGAAATAGAACTGCCTCTGCAGTCAGACTCCACATCCATTTGTTTGTTTTTTAATATGGCCATAAGAATCTTGAGTAAAGAAAAAAGACACATATGCTAAAACAGAATTCTTAAATGTGCACCTTGCTCAGAGAGAATTATGTTATGCTCACTGAACCAGTATAATGTTGAATTTACTTACGGCTTCAAATCTATCAAGAGCATTGTCCTGTCAAATTCAACTATCTTGTATACATTTCTTTATTTTTACATCACAAAGTTGACTACCAAAAGGGAGATTAGTGACTATAAAGGAAAAACTGAAAAATTTGCATTCATAACATAAACATCAAAAACAAATACAATAATGGTTACATAATCCTACACTAAGAAATGAATGTTGTACTTGAATGGTTACCACTGTTTCCAATGTGAGATAGACGCATATATCTCATGGATGAGGAATGTATGTAAACTCAATATGGAGGAATTGTGCTCACCTAAAAAAAGGTGGTCTCCAATGAAAATATATTTTGTAGCCAATTTTATTTCTTATATATGCATATTTTTATTTATTTTCATGGTTCATTTTTTATTATCAACTATGATATTATTGTTTTAGCAAAAGCTGTCATGTTGACCATATAATACTGTAATTATGAGCTTGATTTTTGTCCCAAGTGGTTATAAAGCTTGTTTTATAATACATAAGTGTAATATTTCTTAACAGATTTGATGTGTTTTGTTAGTTGATATTGTATTCTTTTGGGTCAGGTCTAATTAGATTCCATGTAACTAAAGGAAATGTGAAACCCTTTTTAAACGTAAATCAGGTCCACAGTGGGACAAAATTGAATAAGCAGATGTGCCAGAAGTTCTTACAGTGAAGAGTATCAAATGTTGTTTCTTCAAACAGTTACATAAAAATAGCATACTTGGCTTTTGCTATAAAAAGTTGTGGTGTGATCTGAAATTGTTCTAAATAAAGATGGATGATTTTAAAATACAAACAATTAATGTCCTATTCAACCTTAATTTTCACAGCAATTTATATTACAGTGACTTGTGATTCAAGCGTAAACAAATGAATGTTTGCATTGCTTAACATAAAACTCATACCAAATGTACCATTTTATAGGAGGAAATCAGAGTGAGATTTAGCATCCATCTGTTGCAAATGTCAGAACCAGATTGCACACAAATAATTTAGCACTAGGATCTCTATAAACTTGCTGAGATATGTATGAAAAAATGTGCTTTTTATTTACTCTAATTTTGACAGTTACATTTCAATTTATGCATTGGGTGTTTTTATAGATACAGTTACAAAGGAAGTAATAAATAGCACAGGATATTACAGATGGATAATATGTTGCCATGTGCATGGAATTTTGCTTTGCATCTGTCAAACTGCCATGCTTTTTTTAAAGTATATAAACGTTAATACAAATTAACTTTGCTTGAACATCATTTAAATTGCAAATGCATTTTTTTTACTAAGTAGACCATAATTTTAGAAATATTGTATTAATTATGCAAAGCATCAATCACATATAAATGGAAATTGTTAATATTGTTAAAACTGAAACAAGCAAAGCATTGTTTTTTTTGTTTAATACACATAGTTACATGTTCTCACCTACCAATAGACCCATATAATTGTTGTCTGCAGCAGGAACACATTTCTTTATATCTCAATGTCAGTTCTTCATCTCCAATTATTTTATGACTGACCTTAATATGCAGTCATAAACCTTACATTGGCTGTTATGTACAACAGTGGAGTCACTTTTGCCTTTCTCATATTTAAAAAGTGTTTTGACAAAGATGTCATATGTACAGGTTTTCCTGCAAAAAGACCGCAAACCAAATTGACTGTTCAATGACCCTGTGATTGAAAGATGGATTTGTACCTAAAATTAATTCATTACCTGTCTCAGAAAACAAAGGTCATCAATGATCATTTCCATAATAACCTAATTACTGTATAAAACTTTCAAATAAATTTGTTTCTTACCCTTTAGGGCCTGTTTCTTCTTTTTCCTTCTCAGACCATGTATAAAATATTAAGTTCCTAACAGAATCACTATGGAAAACTTATATTCATTACCGATAATATCTGAACAGATTGATAGCATTAATGTTGCTTTCACCTTCCCTAAATTTAGGTTGAGATTTTATATTCATCCACATCTATCTACTATATAAATGCCTAGTGGCGTGTGTGGGGAAAAAAAAACCAAGCTGCAGCGCCACCTGCTGGGCAGAGTTATACACTGACCTATATATTTCTTGAAGGAGAAGTGACAGCTGGGAGTGGTTGGTGGTTGCCGGGGGTGACAGTGGGGAGTTTTTAACACCTTATGTAGCTTGATGAAGGATGTGGCGATGAAGATGAAGGATGAGGTAATGGAGAAAAATGATGAGGTGGTGACATGTGGACAAAACCACGTTAAAAAAGGGCGTTTGCGTCAGGAAGTAACGCTCTTCCCCTGAGGAGGCCTGGGCTAGGCCCAAATGCATGACAAGAACCTTTTTAACACCTTAAGTAGCTTGATTTGACTAGAATGCATGAGTATCTTGCACGGGTTAACTTGTAAATGATATGATTGAGTAACAAGAACCACATAATAATGTTGCACATCTACCCCTAAATGATTCAGTCTGTAATTGGGGTGAATTATCATTATTATATTTTATTTATAAGGGATCTCAAAGGGTCTGCAGTACCATATAGAGAACATAAAGTTCAGTAAATGTGTACAAAATAACAAGACAATACAATATTTACAAAGCAGTACAATACACAGCAAAGAGAACCCAAACCAGCAGCAATAAGGTGCTAGGCAGGATATAGCCTCTCACTATAACTTCAGGGAAGAGACCAAATAAGTGGGAGAATTGAAGACAAAATGGGGAGCAAATCAGTGCAAGCTGACTCTATACCCAGGAGGATTGGTGCAGCAAATAAGACAGAGCTGCTGTCTGAGAAAAGGAGAGAAGACACAGGTGTTCTGGTAGCATAGGTAAGGAAAGGAGGACACGATCGAATAGGGACCAGCTGTTGAGAGCTTACAAAAACACCATAGTGAACACAAGACAGAACAGCGAAAATAATAGAGAATAATCTTATGATAAAATATGCTCACTCAACCAAAGAGAAATGCATAGCACTTCCTGTTGCAATGCCCACTGCATAGACCCAAAATGTCATGGGTTACCCCAAGGGTTCTCCAGACTCTGAAAATGAATTTAACTTAGGATTACCTACTAAACCCGTTTCAAATCCTCCAACCTGCTCCAGAGAGGGTGTTGTTCCTCCAGCTAGATATGCTTCTCAGCGAACATTTGATGACAAGGCAAGAATTTGGATGAGATGGACATTGAACCATATGGAGCTCTTACACATAACCATAGGATTATCCTGTTGACCAGGCATTAGGAAAGGGGTGTCTCTATGCGCCACATTTCAGACACTGGTTATTACAATGTGTGTGTGTGTGTGTGTGTGTGTGTTAATTGGACAGACCACATGGCACAATAAGAGGGTGAACAGACAAGGACATTGTTACAAAATCGAGACCGGACTGCATGGGCAGCACGGGGGCCAAGTGGTAAGCACTTCTGCCTCACAGCGCTGGGGTCATGAGTTCATTCCCGACCATGGCCTTATCTGTGAGGAGTTTGTATGATCTCTGTGTGTTTGCGTGGGTTTCCTCTGGGTGCTCCAGTTTCCTCCCACACTTCAAAAACAGACTAGTAGGTTAATTGGCTGCTATCAAAATTGACCCTAGTCTCTCTCTCTCTCTCTCTCTCTCTCTGTCTGTCCGTCTGTGTGTGTATATTAGAGAATTTAGACTGTAAGCTCCAATGGGGCAGGGACTGATGTGAATGAGTTCTCTGTACAGCGCTGCAGAATCAGTGGCGCTATATAAATAAATTATGATGATGTCCCTGGCTCTGAAGGCCATCTTTAGCAACATATATACACAACCAAGTAACAAGCATGTTTCCCAATACAGTTTATATTAAACTCTGCAACCAGTATTTAGCAATAGTAATGCTAAAACTCTAATAGCACAACACAGTACTTACAGGTCCACCACTCACACGGGAGCCATTTTGTCCACTCAATTTATCCAGTGCATTGCACAATCCACAATCCATTCAAATACAGCACTGTTTTAGTAGAAACTAACAAAAGGGAGGGGAAAGTCTATACACAAGCTATAGAATAGGCACAATCAAACTCCTAAAGTATGTATTAACTTCAAAAACGTAAACTTGAATACTTCAACTATTTAATTTTCTAACTAACAATTTCTGAACCAAAACCATCTTTCCAATTCAACTATTTAAATCTTCCAAGTCAGTATATTTCCCATCTAAGTAGCAATTGCCACAATCTTTACTTCAGGTTTTACAAGTACCATGTAACTAAACACTTAACCAACACCACTCATTCTAATAACCTCCAATACAAGAACAATATCACATACAAGTAACAAATTAACACAATTACCTATGCTAAACAATTATATTAGCTCATACCCAGCCTTACTTTGAAGCCAGGATTGTTTGTGCAGTTCCATGTGTTGTAGCAGGAAGAATAGAGGGATATTCTTTAATGAAGTCATTCCAGAGAAAAGTGAGATTGCTGTGTTTTTCAATGTTTTTACAGTTTGCCCCAAAGGTAGACCTAACACGGATGTCTTAAGAAATTGTTGACGTTTAATAATTGCATGACGTGGTAATTAATAATTTCTGTACACTATAATCAGTTGCAGTGAGATTCATACACAACACAATTATTGTCATAACATTCAAATATATTTCATGTATTTTTCTGTATTTTAATATAAATATGTAAAGTGGGGAAGAGGCTAATTAGCATTTCCAACATCTAAATTACATTAAGTTTTGTATCACTTTGTTCGCAATTGCATGAGAATGTTTCTGGTGTTATTTATGTAGCGTACGCACCTCACTTTTCATACACCAAATAGCCAGTCTACAGGGATCATATTTTATTTATTAGTAAAATGTATTTTAGTATTAGTATTAGTATTCTGTATTAGTATTTGCCTGCGCTAATTCCTTGCACCAAACTTTGCCTTCACTGCCACAAATTTAAACATGTGATATGTTTAAGCCTTAATTTTCTTGAGCTTAGCATACAAATCTGGGGCCTGATTCATTAAGGATCTTAAGAAACTTCTTATTTCAGTCTCCTGGACAAAACCATGTTACAATGCAAGGAGTGCAAGTTAGTATTCTGTTTTGCACATAATTTAAATACTGACTGTTTTTTCATGTAGCACACAAATACTTGATAGCTTATTTGTACACTGAAATTTAAAGTTGATATTTGAGCTCAATAAAATTAAGGCTTAAACATATCACATGTTTAAATTTGTGGCAGAGTGAATGCAAAGTTTGGTGCAAGGAATTAGCGCAGGCAAATAAAGACAATTGTTTAAAATATGAACAAGCCCCACCTTATGTGAACAGCAACCAAAATGTAGCCTGGGAAGATTGTGAGCCATGCAAACTAACCCTGTTTTAGAAAAAAACAAATGTGCTATTATTCAGGGGGGTAGTGTAATTGTTGAATTGCACTGAGAACAGAACAATAGTTGTTCCTAATGGGAAAGCAGATAATGATGGGGTGGTCCCAGTCAGGAATGTAGCCATGCATTGTCCCTGGAGTAGATCAGAACTGCATTCTATTATCACAAATTTCCCTGATCCTAGAAAATATTTAGCTAAATGCCAAAAATGTATTAAGGATCTGAGGAATGCACATGAACTAACAAATAAAGATTGGCGCATAGTTTTGAGGGTTTGTCTCCCTCCTAATACTGATATTCCGAACTTTATAAAAAATAGTCAACTTGAGGAGGATGAAACTTTGACTGATGAAGACAATCAGACAAATATAAAGAATATAAATGTCCAGCTCAGTGTATATTTTCCAGTGGTAATTAATTGGCATAAAATATTTACCATCAAACAAAAGGATAGTGAAAGTGCTGCAGAATACTTCACACAGGCAATGTTAGACATTGCTACGTATACTGGAATTCAGGACATCGAAGACAATGTTCACCATAGAGAGGTAGTAGTGTCAGTTTTGATGAACGGTCTTAAAGAAAACTTAAAAACTAAAGTGCAGAAAGTTATTTCAAATTGGAGGGGTATAACTGTGGACGCCCTTCGGAAGTCTGCTATTAGCCATGATAAAAATGTTCCAGGTATGTTAGGAAAGTTGTGCAATGTAAGAACAAAGGCTTTACAGATTAATGTATCAGAATCACAAGGGAAAGTCTCAATTGCATTGAAAAATATCAAGGAAAATATCATATTTGTACCGCAACATTAATGAACATTTCCCTCTTGATAGTTAGGTTTGTTCTATATATACATATATCTGCAAAGTAGGGAATATTACTGTCATTTTTACTTTGTTTTAGAATTTTTTGTACTTGAAATGTTTTTCTAGTTAAAGGTTGTAGTATGTGAATTGCATTCACAAAGGGAGGGATGTAATAGATTAAATTATGGTACAATGTATAAGTTGGATGAAATATTATTAATGTATTGTATATGGTGCATTTGTAAACATAGATATTTGAACTGTCTGTATTTCTTGTATTCTGTGTAAGGGTTAAATTATTTCTTTGTGTCTTAGAATGGATAGGGGGCTCATGTATACAGGGTGTTTGAATAGATGACAGATGTTCTAGGTAGGCATAGGCCTTAGGAATTTAAAGGTCACACATGCTCCTTGACCTAGGCATATAGGTTTTCTGTATGATGAAATATCTGTCAAAATCTTTTATAATTGATTTATTTTCCATTTGTAGTGTATTATGTCAAAGTATATTATATGATTAGTGACGTCTGTTAGGGGAGTGGGTTTCCATGTTTATAATCTTTGTAAGTTGAATGTGTTGCCAGTCTTCTTCTGCTTTAGAACTAAGACTCATGCATTGCATTTTTTTCAACACTTTCTGCTTTCTGAGTACTTCAACAATTATTAACATGTATACATATGAACCTCTCTATATATAAAAAAGATGGAAATGGGAGAAGAGATCTAAAAAATGCATAAAACAGTTAAACAGATAAAAGCAGTTAACTGTTTATACATGTTACTATATGGAAGAATTAGTGAGATCATTTGTTGTTTTTTATATAAGCAGAATAATTATGTATCTCTTCATGTGCTTAAATAAAAAAAAATTTTAATTTTAGTATTTATTATATAATGTAGGAGTTGAGCTGCCATTGGTGACGTTTTAGGGCTAGATATAATATCGCATCAAGAGGTCTGTTTATGTAGTAGCTGTTATTGACAATTTAAACTAAGTACTCTGTTTCATTACATTGATGATGATATATAATTGACAAATGGGGAATGAGGACACCACACTCTTCAAGCTTTAAATACTGGCTGTATACTGAACTTGATCAGCTTTGACAAAGTGCTGAGTTACTGAAGACAAAATATCCGCTGTTTGAAAGGTGGCTTTGAATCTAGACATGTCACATATTGCACCAGTTAAACCTGCATTATGGTCACTGTTCTCACCTGTTTCCCCTTTCCTGCATTCACTTTCTGGTCCGAACTGATCATGCACACAACTGGTTTGCTCAATACTTCCTGCATCCTCTTGATTGGCTAATTGCCTGTCAGCTCTGTCTATTTAAAGCACCTGCTTCTCTACCAAGTTGCCAGATCTTCATGTCTACTCTCCTGTTCAGATGTCCTGTTTCCTGGCTCCTATTTGCTACCTGTTCTCTGAAGTCTCCAGCACATCTATCCGCAGATCATCACAGCCTCTGTGACTACTCCACTATCCTGTGGTAACGCTCTGCAGATTATTGCTTCCCACTCTCTGAGTCTCCAGCACATCTACCCGCAGATCATCGCTACCAGTCTCCAGTATAACCTGCATACTCGCCTGCTGGTCCATTGGCTTTACCATTGCCATAGGAAACTGTCTATTAGTCTCTCAGTCATTAAGCTAATTCTCATCCGTGGCTTCTTCAGTTATTATCTCAATACAGCCTCGCTCATCACCCCTAAGAGGGCCGTGACCTGCAGTCTGGGAGCAGCTAACTCCAAGCTTCCTTGCGGGAGTCTCGGCGAACGCCTACCTCACAATTAGACTTCACGCCTCTCGGGAGGTAATATAATGTGAGCTGGCTATACGGACAGTCCTCTGACCCTAACTCAGTGACAAGGCACTTACGATAGCTGACTTGAGTGGAACTTATATTCTCCTCCACTGTTATCCTCTAGACCGCGGCGAGTGAGTTTACACCTGTTCAATGCAGCCATAGAAGGAGTGTGAATTATGAGTGCTGCCATATCTGTTCAAACGGGGTTATAGTAGAAGTGTGGGCACTAATGTCATTTACCTCACGAAAAATTTGTAATTTATATATTTCCTTTCAGAGGGTGAAGTTATTGCTATACCGGTAAGAAGTTTATTACATTTTTTTTGGATTGTGGATGGTCTCGGAAATTTCAGATGGAGAAGTAAACCGCTTTGCGTGCTTAGAACCATATTACTCAATAGATCTGATTAATCTCTAGCTCTCCATTTTCTGAATAGTTGGACCGATTGATTGCTACATACTTCTATAGGGCACAAATTCCCCTAATTTCGTTCAATATTCCATAAGGTGAGTTTTATATATTCTTTGCTGTTACTCTTTGAAATAAAATGGCACCACTTGGATTACAATATGTCAAAGCCTTGCTCATAGAAGATTTGCCTATATTTATATGTAAGGTGGTGTTTTTTTTTATATTTGTGTGTTTTTGTGCCTCAGGCATAAATATACATTTGTATTGTTATGTTTAATTAACTATATGTACATATATAGGAGACAAGTATTCTCATGTTTATTATTACTCAATTATAGTGAATTCCATTATGGGTATTTTTATTTCCATAACGATTTCTTTTTTTTGTGTTTTATATGTTCTTTGTTAGAGTCACAATCCTGCTTCTCTTTTAAACTAGGTTGTCTTTGTTTAGAACTTGTATAGTGACCATTCATGATCACCTAACAAAAATCCCATCACAATATTTATGCAAATGCAAGGTGGAATTTTTTTAAAGGCTACATTTCTGACCCACTTACAAAATACATGAGCTTCCACACTTGAAGGAGGGAAATCTTCTGTTTCAAAGATTGAAGCCCCATTATATTTTGTGTGTTGATCACTCATGATCAATGGGCAAAGAAACACATATTTATGTATATAAAATTATTGAGTGCATAACTGTAATCCTGGCAAATATTTCTACGTCAGCAAATATAATTGTGACAACATTCATTTCAGGAGACCAGTACCTATTCAGAAAAATGTGGCAATACCTATTTTTCAACTGTTTGACCAACTTTAGCTTATATATGGAAAATTTTAAATTTTGATCACTATTACCATTCCTGGAAACTATTGTGCATTACAGGCTTGGTTTAGAAAGATAATTGATCCCTAATTTGATGCAGTAGGTTGTCTACTTTCTTCCCAATTTTTTTTTTTCCTAAGCAAAAAGTGGTAGTAGTATTGGGGTTGCCAGGAGGACAACAATGCAAAGTGTATCGCAATTACTGGGATATACGATGGGCACTACCTACCAGCAGTCGGTGCTACTGAGCACTGAGGTGCAGAATCTAACATGCGCTTTGTATTCACCAGGAAGCCCCACAAGGAGGTTTGGATTTAGACACAAGGGAAGTGCAGGTCGCGGCCCTCAATGTCAGTTACTGATGATGTAGGTGGTGAGAGAATTGTCAGGCAAGCCAGTCATTAACAGCAGATCACGTAGGTGACGAATCAGATTTCCAAGGGGTAGTCTGGGAGGCTGGGTCAGAACCAAGGTAACAGAATCCAAAACATATACTAAGAGAATGGTCAAGAATGCCGGGGTCAAAATCAAGACAGCAGCAGGAGTCAAGAGTGGTTAGGGAGCAGCAGGAAACCAAACGCCGGAAAATTAAACAGGGCAGGAAACAAAATGCTGGAGCTGGATATGACTTAATACTCTGGCAGCAATAGGCTGCCAGAGTCTGATTCATATAGGGAGACTTGAATGAGACGGTCAATGATGTTAATGACCACCGACAATGCTGGAGAGAAGAGCGTCCCGTTGCCTGGCAAGGGGCGTGTATAGGCACAGAAGACGGGCAGAATTGTAGTGCAGAGGCATGTCCCATTGCTGGGCATCAGGTGAGTGGCACAGTGAAGGCTGTTGGCCGAGATCGGAAGAGACTTGTGGGCAGCAGGAAGGCAACCGTCCCTGTGAAGGAGCAAGAAAGGAGGGATGGTGCGTGACAAAGTGAACCCAATGGTAATGGGTACATACATTCTTGGTCCAGATGCAGATATTCACAAATGTAACCTAATCCTTTCTTTTCACTGTTTACTGAAGTTTTACAGTAAATATATGAAATATGTATTATTTCCCCACTATTGCACCAATTTCCACAAAAACACTGTGCATTCTAGTCTTGGATTACAAGTACATTGATGGCATTTTCTGTTACAAGGTATGATTTGTGTGGGAAATGTTCATAAGAAAAGATTAATAGTGATAGTCAGACTAATAGTGATGTCAGAATGTGATGAGCCCAAAAATGCCAAAATAAGCTTAACACAGGGGTAAAAAAATTTTTAGCACCGAAATAGTAAATTTCAATGATGAATGATAACTTTTGTCATGTAGGTATTGTTTATTTTAGTTTTCATTCGATAGTCCCTTTATCTTTTCAAAAAATTACTCTTACAATGCAAGATAATTCTCTAACAAAAAATTACTTTAGGGGCATAACCTAATGAGTGAGCCAATGAGACAGTGTACAAAGGAGCAGTAATATTTCTTGTGCTCCTCACATCCTTTCTATTACAGAGGCCCACATTTGCAGTTAATGACTCTTAAAGCTGATCAAACTTCAAGGGTGCAGTTTGGCAGTTCCTGGGGCAATCCAATTAGTGAATAGAGAATTTTCATGGTCAGCATATTCCAATCAGAGTTTCATACCTACCATCATTCACTCCACATTAAACTAAAGGCTTGATGCCACCATGCCTCTGACTATACTACTGTATTTACACCCCGAATATTTACCCCATTAATTTAGTCAGTTTACAGTAAGAATGCCAAATCAACACTTTTTTATTTTGAAAAGCTTTTTATCCAGTTTTACAGATAGTTCTCAATTGGTTATGTGACTTAATTTCCTCTTTCAATTATCCGGGTTTGAGCTATCTAATGGTAAGGCTGCATTAGGCATCTTCCAAACAATCATATAAGCTACTGTAACATGGAAATTTTACATTAGGCAGATTCTTCCCATGAATGTAATTCAACAGCTAGATAAGATTTCATTAAACTATAACATTACAAAATTTAATGCTTCAAATCTTTTGGAACTTTCCATTTAACATGCAAAAGGGATAAATACAATTTTAAAAAATCCTTTTTTACAGCTCACAGATAATTTGAACAGGTGTACATTAATTAATAAATTGTTTTGTGAACAATTTAGACTTGAAAATCTCAGGGATACCAAATGAAACTGAATAATAATAATAATAATAATGATAATAATATAGATATTAACATAAATTAAATATTAACATTGTGAGTTTTTTAAATTTAAATAATTAAGGTATTTATTAATTGAATATTCAGTGCAATATGCTCAGAAAATATGTTTTTATCTTCAATCTAGGTTTCTAATAATATGATGATTAACAGGAAAATACATATTTGCATAATGACTAATTTGACAGTCACATTCACAGGGTTTTCATAATACTCATTAATGCAAAATTGCATTAATGTTTTAGTTCTAAAAGAGCTTTAATTACATATTACAGAACAAAAAATGTTTAATACTGAAACCTGGCTGAAATAATTTTTGGATGATCGTGTTTCATATTGCAGTGCTAGTGAAGGTAAATTAAGCTGTCAAACTAAAGTACAATTTTTTTTAAAAAAAGCAAAATCTATTGTGTAGTTGTGTTATACAACTTAACAATACTCCAACTAAAGCTATGAAAAAAATATCAATAATAGCTACAGTAAAAAAAAACATGCCAAAAAGATGATAAGCAAATGGTTAGTTCACCACAAAAAAAGCAAGATGGGCTTGGCTTACCATAGAAATGTCCAAAGCACATTGAACCTCTGTATCTGGATATACAGTGGGATTTAATACAGTTAGATTTGTTTTCCAGCTATTTAACAGCATTACTGACACTAGAGAATTCCAACTGTGCAACAAACCACATGACTGTTTATCAAATTCTTCTTTAAGCTTTCAACATATCACTCGCTTTTTACCACCTCTTGTCCAAAGCAAGTCTGTTGCAACAATTGTGTATACATAATCTCTAAAAAAATCAAAGACTCCAGTACCCTGCTTGCAAATATGCACCAAATGATATTTAGCACTTTTTAAAAGGTTGAGATGAACATTGAATTGATAAGTATTATAGGACTACAAAGTGTTTCTAGTGAAAGAAATTTTGTAAGAGACAGTCACATTGCTATTAAGCAGTCAAAAAACAGGATGTTGTCTTTTGAGTGTGAGCATCACCCCAAAACAAAAATATTTATTTATTTTAATCTTTGAAGTGTTTTCTGAACTTTTCTCTTTTCTAGTGAAAGTAATTTTGTGAAGGGCAGTCTCTGTGACATCTTTCTTAAGTGGGTAAACAGGGTGTTTTTTGACTCTGAGCAGCACACCCCCCTCCAAAAAATAGAACATTTTTTGTTAAGAACATATTGTCTAAAGTTGAATTATATTGTGGAACAGTGCCACAAAATTTGTTAGATAACATTTCCTTCTTTCCTTATATCATTGGGTGCTCATCTGCTGTGCATTACAGTAAGCTACAAGTAGCTCCAACTTGTTCAAGTAGCATTACTTCTCTTAGCAATGATGGATTACTCTCAGAGAAGGAAGATCCCAGTACCAGTACTGATAGTAGTAGTACTTTTACTGTTACGACCTCTACTACTAAAAAAAAAAGGTCATGTGGGAAGAAAGTGTAAGAAAGCAACCTCAAAATCCAAACACTGTTTATCAAATTCAACCTCAAAGAAAACATCAGCTCTTGACATAAGTAGGCTTAAGAAGGAAGTTTATCATGAATGTGGTGATTTCTCCAAAAAAATGAAATAGCTAACATTCTATAAACCACCCACAAAGCTCAGACCAAGCCCACTGTTTTTATTGCTAGTATGGGTCCTTCTGCCGCTGGTTTATGTACTTTAATGTTCATTGCAAACAAGACTGCCCAACCCGGTCATGCATCTTCCTTAACTTCCCATGCACCATCTCCTCACTCAAAGAATAAATCTGTCACCCTCAAAACAGCCAAATAAGTGCATGAAAAGAACACTGAGCCTGAGAACAATTTGGGCACTTACAGAGTCTAAGGGGTAAATTTATCAAACTGAGGGTTTGAAAAAGTGAAGATGTTGCCTATAGCAACCAATCAGATTCTAGTTATCATTCATTTAGTACATTCTACAAACTGACAACTAGAATCCTATTGTATGCTATAGGCAACAATTCCACTTTTTAAAACCCACAGTTTGATAAATTTACCCCTAAGAGTATCTTAGAGTATGAGTGCTTTATGTGAGCCTGACATTTCAGAATCTGACACTGTAATTATAGAGCAGCCTCCTGCCTAGATTTCTTAACCATTTGGAAATTTGAAGTTGAGTAGTAATAATAATGATTTACACATAAAAATTAAGTATGCTACATTGGAACTTGCAAATGTGCAAAAGGATGAGGAGAATAATTGTGGATTTGAAAATGAATGTGTTGCACTTGAAAAAGATAATGAGGAGAAGGATGTTGATTGTGTTGAACTAAGGCAATCACCAGTGGTATCACCTCATGCCCATGATAATCGATTTGTCATGCCAGGGCATGAGGCCAAAAAAGCGCCTCTTCTGCTTGGAAACATTTTTATCCAAACTCAGTCAACATTTCTCAAGGCATCTGTAGCCTTTGTAACGCCAAAATAAGTGGAGGTAAGGTAATTGACCATCTAAGCACTGCCTTCCTGTTACATCATTTGCAGTTCATTCACGTTGTTTTTCAAACGGTGGAAAATTGAGTATAGTAGCAAGCAGTACAGAATCAGGTAGCAGCCGAATGGAGAGACACCTAATGCAATCATCACTGCAGTTAACACCTTCACCATCAACCTCATTATTATTATTTAGTCCAGCATCCAATTTTCCAATCCCAACTGACTCCCATAATGAAATCCCTGAATCCCAAGAGATATCCTTGTGCATAATTCCTTAAAAAACTGAGAGGTCAGTGCAGGAGATGGCCATTAACATTTCCGACATTCAGCAACCTCACGTATAACACTATAGCGGCTGCAAAAAAATATATCATCTGCCATGCCACCAACTGAAGCAAAAGGTTAGTAACAAGGTGAAATTCCATACTTTATTTGCTTCAGTGACTAAAGGAACAGCAACAAGTCATCAAGAGCTACACATAAAGCCATGAAATGGGGAGAGGGGGACATGTTACCTTACTCCAGTACATTGGAGAATCCTTAGTGGTTTATGTAAGCTACTGAAACCATTTGAAATTGTAACAAATGAAGTGAGTTCAAACATTGCCAGCCTGAGTGAAGTCATACAACTAATCAAACTACTGAAAAGCAGCTGAAGAAGCAGAAGGAGGAGATGAAACTGAGCGATTCTGCAAAGTATGTTGGTGTTGTAGGTAGCCCTTTTTTTCACATCACCAGGATCCAAGGATTTGCAGCATCTTGAAACTAAAACACTAAATTTTGGCACCCATGCTTGATCCTAGGTTTAAGTCATATGTAATGTCTTTCTTTCAAATTGACACAAATCTTTACAAATGCAAAGAGCTCCTTGTGAGCATTATGTTAGCTCAAGTCACACATGACCTGTCTTGTTAAGAAACATGTTGATCACCACCATACACTAGATCTGTTTACAGTGTCCTTTCCAGGTAAGTTAACAGTGGATTGCTCTTTCTTGTGTTTACAAATTTGATGATCATTGCTACATGTCAGTTCTATAACCAGTGCGCTTTCCCTATCAGCCAGTGCTAGATAATGCCCTGATGTGTTCAGTTATGCAGTGGTCACCTTCATATGTCTGATCTGTTACCAGCATTTTCCCTTACTAAGCGGCAGTGTATTTCGTTAAGTCTCGTGAATGCGCAGCATGTCTACCGCTACTCTCTGGATTAGTTGTCTAACAAAAAGAGTAGCATTCTCTCCTACCACATACCCGGTGCCTCATTGATTCAACTGGTTGTTGTGTAGAGACCAGCGTCTCTTCAGTTCTCAGTCTGGCAACATCAGCTGTGCAATCACTTGCTGCACTCATGCAGTTAATCATCCTGCAATATCGCTTTGGTTCCGCAGGCTTTAAAATCTACTTCCTGTTACCATACAAATACTGGTGATAGTTTCTGCTTGTGCCTTGTATTTTGATCTGTTCTGTTCTCAGTGTTTGACCCAGAAGTTTCTCTATTTTCTCCTGCTCATGACCTTGGCTTGACAGGCCTGCATATATATCTCCACCTGAACTGATCCCAGGCTTACTTAATGGAACTGTTATCTGCTCATGCTTCAGAACTTGCCTGGTTAAACGGATCTGCATATAGATCTCTACCTGACCTGACCCCTGGCTTATTAAAGGAACTACTGTCATCTACTGCTCCTTACCTTGGCTTGTCTATTACTGTGAATTTACTTTTGTCAGTCTGATTCTTAATGTATTCTGCTGTTACTATCTAGGTTGCTTGCTATCTTCTACCATGTTCTGTCCACTCCACTGGGCAATAAGGAGATCAACAAATAATACTACACAAGCTTAAGTTCTAGGGGCAACTGAGTACTGTGGAACATATATGGTTCCTCTGAAAGGGGACTGCTGAAGGTGAACATCTCGCAAAGCAATTCTGGTAGTTGAGGACATGCCATGTTGCCCTTAACAGTCCCTGATTTTGCTTTGGCTAAAAATAATTGCATTTCCTAAGAGTCATGAAGATGATGAGTCAACATAAACAGCAATGTGAAAGGTTATGACAACTTTTCAGGCTTAAAATAAATGGCCACATCTACTGATACCTCTACCTTGTCTCAATCTGATGCACCTTTTTTAGTGGAATTGTGGAGGAGTACATTAATAATAAATATTGAAATTAGCATCTCAGAAAGTCTCTTTGAATTCTGGTAGAAAAAAAGGCATTTTGTACAAACTAACTGTGGTGTACTTACGCTGCCACCCTCCAGTGTGCACTTAAAAAGAGTCTTTAGCACAGCCAGGAGCATTGTGAGTGATTGTCGGAGGAGACTACATCCAAAAAATGTAGAAAAGCTGGTGTTCATCAAAATGAACTGCAAATTGTTTGACGAATATCTTTCTTGCCACCAATTACAAGCAGAATCTGTAATGCTAGATTCCAGTGGTGATTAATTAATATTGTATGATGATGATCTTGACATTAGTGATGAGGATGATGATGAGGCAAATGACATTGTCAACATAGAAGATAACCACTGTTAGCCAAATGCCCATTAGTAAATTATTAAAATCTTTTGTGGGGGCCAAAACAAATCGAGCACTGGCTAATGTTCAAAATGTAATGTGTGTTGTCTTTCATAATTTTTCTTCTGGGTCGAGCCACCTTAGTTTATCTTACTTTTCAAAATGTCTACAGATGCCACTGTCCATCTACTGACCTCTGATTCTTACTGCTTCTTCTATTTTCCATGAGGTATGCTATCTAACTTAAAAAATGTATAGTGTGTGTGGTTTTTCAACAGTTTTCTTCTGGGTGCAGCCCACCTTCGTCTATCTACTTGTCTAATATGACCACCCTATCAGCCAGTGGTCTGCCACTATGTTTCATTATTGATTGTAGTATGCTTTGTACAGAAAACTGTGCTGTTAATCATCTTTCTCCTCATCCTTTCAGCATAAAAGTTATACACAATACCAGGTGATTTACAGGTAAGCTACTCTTTGTATCGTTTTTCTTAATGAGAAGCATACCAGTGTCTATCTGTTGGAAAAACTCAGAAATATTATTTTCAGCATATAGTGACCCCAGATAGATACATTATGAACACTGCTGTAGGACTATGTCTCATAGGGATTTTAACTTTTCTTTAAACTGCTTTGTATTTGTGCTGCTGCTCTGTCATTCATTTTTACAATTTTTAATTATACCCAGATCCAAAACCAAAACTCACAAGGATTTTTGGCTAACACCAGAAACAAAACCAAAGCACAAAGATGGTTTTAGAACCAAAAATGAATTGCTGTTACTGCTAGAGATGGAATTATTAAGAAATGGGGTAACTTATCCAAAGGTAGAGGAACAGAGGTCCTCGCAGTCCTTCTCCCCTCGGTCAGCTGGCAGGAACCATTACTTCCTACACCAGCCTGATCTTTCTTAATTTCCCCTTAACATTACACTACTCATTCTTTTACCAACAGAATAGCCTCTGGCTTTAGGTTTGTGTTTGGCTGTGTTCTGTGTTTTATGAATTAAGGCATAGGAATAAAAAACACATTTCCTAATTAAGGTGATTAAATAAGGCACAGGGAGCAACCCTATCTAGCTTGTGAATACACTCTTAAATTTTATTTAGTTTGTCTACAGATGTAGCTAAAAGCACAATCTTACGGTTTTCTCACTGTAAGCCTCTAACTTGTGGTTAAATAACAATGTAAAAAGCAAGGCAGAATATTTACAGCCTATATAAATAGTTACAGCATAATTTAATGTTGGTTATTTACTACATTGTTCTTTAAACTCAACACTTGCCCAACTAGATCTGGGAGAATGGGGGTGAGCGCCCCTCACTAGATCTCCTGTGGTTTAAGTAAACAAAGATAGCTTCTGCTAAACAATAGTCTGGTCTACCTAAAAATATAATTATTGATGTATGTATGTATCTACAGATCTAGAATACACATAGACTTACTCCTTTGGCTTAAGTGAACAATAGGAATCACTCTGACTAACATGAATACTTCACCTACAGTATAATAGATATCATAACACAATCTCATATATTACCAATTTTAAGGCTGATATTCAAACACAGTAGGGGGGTGAGCACAGACATGCTATGGGGAATGAAAACACACATACTGAATGCACAGTCATAATGTGTGCTAGGGTAGACTAGGGGGGGCATGGGGCTAAAAAGTACATGTTCAACTGTGATGTCACAAAATACTACAACCATTACACGGAATACCTCATGTCAGTTTCTGTTTTGTACTGCCCCTTTTGAGACTGCCTGTGTTGGTGGCCATGAGAACAGAACTAGACTTATCTACTGCCTGCCATACCATAGGTCAAGCTTATTGTTTTCATGTTGGAATTGGAGGCACAGATGATCTTGTTGTATATAAGTTTATTTAGACAATTTGCACACTGCACACAATGGTCATTTAGTCTGTCTCAACCATGAACTAAAAGATGTTAGTGTCATTTGACTTATAAGACATACATATGATGCTACAATTATTTCAGTCTGGGATTGCCACAATCAGAGATGTGGCTTAGTGGAGTTACCACTTCTTTGTCATCAGTTAATTTAACACAGACAATTGAATATCTGAAAAGATTACAAAGTCTATGGAAGAATGGTTACCTCTCACATATGTGAAAAATGTACAGTTTATACAAGTACTCTTTAAAGGTAGAATTAATAGCTCTTGACTCAAACTGGACACTTCAACTGGGTCTGTCAAATGAGTAATATGTAGAGGGCCACTACTTCTCTGTCCACATTTACTGATTGTTGACCAACTTTATTACCAAATTTAGGAAATTTACCAAGTGGAGATATAGCTATATAATACACACATTACATTACCAGCTTTTGTTGGAAAATGATATGTCTTATACATGGATAGGACCTTATGGCTTGTAGATCTTTAAGTGTTAATAATTTTGCACTTAATATTGGTTACATATAATATGTATGCCGCTCAATGCTGCCGCTCGGCTTATTTTCCTTTCTCGCCGCTCCTCCTCTGTCTTCCCCCTCTACCAATCCCTTCACTGGCTCCCCTTCCCCTACAGAATTGTGTTCAAGCTCCTTACACTTACCTTCAAGGCCCTCTCCAACTCCACCGCTCCCTACATCTCCAGCCTCATCTCCATCCATGCTCCATCCCGCCCTCTGCGTTCGGCCAATGACCGTCGCCTCTCTTCCCCCCTGGTCACCTCCTCCCACGCTCGCATCCAAGACTTCTCCCGTGCTGCCCCCCTCCACTGGAACCAGCTCCCCCGCTCCATCAGAACTTCACCCAACTTGTCCAGCTTCAAACGGGCCTTAAAAACCCACCTCTTCCTTATAGCCTTCCAGTCCCCCACTTAACTGCCCTCCTATGTCTCCCACCTACCTTCCTCCTCGTTGCTCTCCTCTCCCCCCTCCCCTCCGTCTTTGCCTCCGCTCTCCCCCTTTCCTCCTCCTACCCTTGCGTCTCTGTCCGTCCTACCCTCCCCTTAGATTGTACGCTCCTTCGAGCAGGGCCTCCTCTCCTCCTGTTCTCCACCACCTTAACTCTGCTCTCCAGCTCCTTGTCTCTTCCATGAGGCCCTTCTACCCCTCTAGCTACCCCGCTGGGGTTCTCGCCTGTCATCTAGCTGTACTTTGAGCTTCCGAGTTACTGTGATTTTTGTTAACTGTTCCGTGATGTCTCACCCTGTACTGTATTTCTGTCTGTCCCTGTACGGCGCTACGGATACCTAGTGGCGCCCTATAAATAAATAATAATAATAATATTAATATAATCCTTCTCCTAATTGTTTTGTTGGCCATATATCTAGCATAAATAAGGATTACCATTGACTATTAGGTATATCAAATTTTACCAGCAAGCATAAATCTTTTTACTAGGAAGACTGAGGAACACTATATAAATATATTCACTTCAGTGTGATCTGTTATAATTATAAAGAGTTCTGTCCCAGCCACAATGCTTTATGATATTTTCTTGTATCCACTATTGAATTTGTTATGATTCTACTTCCTGAGAGGAAAATATATATTGTCACTTTAAGAGACGCGGCAATTGCCGATGTACTTTCAACCTAGTAATAGAAGCCGTTTCCTCTTCCTGTTGGGCAGAAGCAGGTGGTGCTTTGATTTAAGCTGGTTTCCAGGTAAACTATAAGTAGTATCCTATATCAGCTTTTGCTAGATTCTAGATGCTACCTAGTTACTTACAATTAGTATTACTGCACTTGTGCAGATATTCACCTCTTTATCTCTCATTGGTTCCTCTGGTTTTATAAACCTGTTCCTGTATTACACCAGTGCTAGAGATCATTTTTGCTTAACCTAGTGTACTATTGTATCCTGGCCTAATTCTGTCTCCTTGTTTTTAACCCAGATTGTTATTGGAACTTACTGTTGATAAAATAACCAGGAACACACTGATGTGGACTTAATATCCAGGAACACGGAGGCATGGCCTGGTGGAGACCTGGCACAGACGTCCTATAACCTGACCTCTTCTCCAAATTCCCTCCCATCAACCCTTCCCTGCTCTCCCACATACCCGCACAGCACACAAGGGTACTCTGTAACACCCCAGCACTCACTGGGTGCAAACACCAGGTCCCGTAGATTTTCAGGATCTGAATTCTAGTCCTGGGCCTGATGGAAGGTGCATGCCTCAGACTCCGGCTAGCACGTAGCACATCCACACCTAGATCAGTCGGCCCTTGGTGTCACAGTGACCCGGACCCGATCCTGCGGCTCCCCAAGAGCCCCTGTTTGATACGCTGAGACTATCCTACCTGCAGACACCCTCGAACAGTCTAACTTGCCAACCCTCCAGTGAATTACTCTGCTGCTTCACTCCCTGCCATCAGTCATATTGGGAGATAAGGGGCGACCAGCCTGCTTTGCACATTGGCACTCTGTATAACCCTCACTACCAACAGCGAGGCCCTTGATGCAGAGACCATTCCTCCACCCCATGGCTGCCAAGAGGAATTCAGGGCCCCGGTACAACACTTCATGGGGCCCCCTTATAGTTTAGAATGTAAAAAATTGCTAATGGATGTATTCACACAATTGGGGGCATGGCTATGCATCATTGGGCATGCCCAGGCCACCTTCCTACAGAAAAAAAACCTGCATTGTTGTGTACACCATTGAACGGTCACCAAACATTGCGATTGTCCCACTAAAATCACAACATTTCACAGACTCTGCTGCTCTCTCCTACCTGTTCTTATCACTTTCACCATCTGTGGCTGCAGGTTTCTTTAGTTGCGGCTAGTCTGGATCCTGGAATGTTGGGGGCCATATTTGGAAAAAAAAATGGGTACATTTAGAAATTTACAGCCAACCCTGGCGTTAAATCAATAGCACCGATGATTAATAATTAGGCCTTCCTCCAGCCCCAACATTTAAATATTAGTATTCACATTTAATAAATAAACCTATTTCCCTCCCTACAAAACAGCCCCAGCAATAAATTAATAGTATTTACATTTCAGAAATATACCTATTTCCCGCAACCATCACTACCATTAAATAATTCATAGGTATATTTAATAAAGAGACCTTATTCTCCCCAAACTCACCCCCACATTCAGTAGCCCCCAAACCACCCCATCTTAAATTTATAGTCCCCACTATTGTGCCTCTCTCCCCCCTTTTTCCTCATACTGTGCCTCTCTCCCCCCTTTTTCCTCATACTGTGCATCTCCCCCCTTTTCTCTCATATGTACCTCTCTCCCCCCCTTTTTCCTCATACTGTGCCTCTCTCCCCCATTTTTTCTCATACTGTGCCTCTCCCCCCCTTTTTCCTCACACGGTGCCACTCTCCCCCCTTTTTTCTCATACTGTGCCTCTCACCCCCATTTTCCTCATACTGTGCTTTTCTGCTTTCCTTCCATTTTTTACTTACCTTTCTATTAGCTTCTATCTTCTATTCTCTTCTCTTCTGTCTTTTCTCTTCTTGCTTCTTTCTTGGTCCTCTCTGCGCTGCTCCTCACTGAATGTCAGACGTGACTTGATGATGTCATGCCCAACATTCAGTGTAAACAGTGCAGAGAGGAGGGAGGAGGAGGGATGCTGGCACCGCGATCACATGAGTAAATGTATTCTTTTTTATTGTTTATTACTACCCTGCTCCCCCCACCAACGAAATAGCTGAACCCTGAAAACACCCAAAAACCCCCCGCATAAAATGAACCCCAAACCCACCCGCACCCCCCCTGCAAAAAAAAAAGGAAGCTGCAACAGAAGAAAAAAAAAAAGTTTAACCAATACAAAAAAAACAAACGTGGGCAGTGAGTGCCCGGCCTGGGCCCACTGGCATGCCTGGGGTCGGGTAATTAGTACCCGCTGCCCTCCCCTCTTAGCAGCCCTGCTCCCCCCTGTTGCAATTAGTTTCCCTGCTATAAAAACTCTGTCTGCTAAGAAACGCTAACAAATGCTGGTCACAGAACATCTGGGCAGGACAGTTGCCACTTCTCCTCTCCTCCTCTCATACACATTGATTTGCTTGTCAACACAACATCTCTGCTCACTTAATGGGCTTCTGATGTGCATCTTATTGCCTGTGTAACAACCATATCTTCACCCATACACCTGTAACCTAGTCCGCCTGCATTCCAATAAGAGACATATTCTCATCTAACGTGTACCAACTCCATCTAGCAACAACTGTCAGAAATTCCCTATACAATTCCTAGCTACTCCTGCATTGTCTCACCTGATTGTTTTTTCACAATCTTTAAACCCTCTTAAAGGCACTTAAAATTATATGGCAACAGCCCTTTTGTCTGGATCTATGCTTGGCGCATCCTAGAATCTCAGATACTTTGCTGGCTTTATGCAACATATTCTATACAATTCTGTTAACGGTTGATCTGCACCCACCTAGAGATAATGCTGTGGTCTGCCAACCCATTGGGCTTCCTCTCAATGAGTTCCCAGGTGCTTCCAATTGTCTTTGCCGTGTCTCTTTAAGTGGGCAGTAATACCTGTCTTGCCAGCATTTATCACAGCTTGCAGAGAATGGGCTTCAAAGAGCACACACCATCGCTACCTTGTAAAAGTATCATCTGCACACCACCTTGCTGAGACCATGAAAACATGTCCATTTAGTCCACATTACCAGAGATCCTGCTTTACCATCAACACTGGACCCTAGCAGTAATTGGACCCCTGACTTCAGGGCACCCAACATACTGTTTCTCCTTACTTTCTGAATCCTGACCTTTCTCCCTCACTGCCACTCTGCTGCAGATGTAAAGTCCAGTGCTTGTGCATCCAGAGATTCACCCTAATTGCAAGTACTATTTCCTACATATCTTGTACTCTAAACATTTCATCATGTATTCCATGAAAAAAACGCTCTCTAGACACAACAGAGGATCAGTTGTTGAAATTGCACGTCACTTTATTAACCAATACAAATTTCAGACAGTGGGCCCCTCATCCCCCTGGTCTAAAGCCACACAGGAGAAGGACCCTGACACTGAGGACATTCCAGCGGCCAAGAAGGACATATCAAACTTGCGTACACTCCTTCAGGACCTTAAGCAATCCCTCACCAACAAACTTTAAAAAAAGTGGGAGAACTGAAACAGGACATTTCCGATTTGATTCAACGCACCTCCATTCTGGAACAATCCTGTACTCAACATCAGATGTTTCAAAATGAGACTAGCTGGGATCTTGAATAACGCAGCAGAGAATTGGAATTTATAAGGGATAAAAATGAAGGCCTCGAGAACTGGGAGAGACAAAACAATCTCTGTATCCAGAATATACCAGAGGAAGTGGATGTGCAGGCCATGGAGCCTAATAAGAATATTCCATTTTGTAATGTAATATATTCACTTTCAGCTATGTTTTTGCCTTGAATCAATTTAGTGAACAAATGTAAATTCCCTCCCCCATCTTTTATTTTGGTGCTTGTGACAAGCAGGTCAGATTATCATATGAAATGCTGTGAGCTATTTTCTGTAGAAGGTTAACTCCACCCAGAAGAAAGGTTTTGATATTATGTAACACAAGGCAGAAAAGCTCTTTTTCTTCCCTGCTCCTAACGTATGACGGCATAGCTGATGGAAGCTGTAAGTTTAATGGAATGAAGGTCTGTGCATGTGAGAGGCCTGGAAGGCCATTTATATTAGAAGTTGGCTACTATGAAAAATACAGTTTTAATGGATATTGAATGGACTGAATGGAAGGTAGTTGAATCTGGATATATATATATAGTTTTGTGCTGGTCTGCAGATGGTTAGTATGTTAAAATGGATTATAGTGTATTTGAATGAAAAGTGAATGCTCTGAAAAGAGTTAGCAAGACAATGTTATGTTGTAGTTCTGATAGGAAGGTGTAATATGTGACTGTGTGTTATATGTTTCATAGTCTTGTGTTACATTGCTAGTAATGTGTGAAATTATACATAGACTGTGTTGGTTTTTAGCTGTTTGTATTTAATATTGTTAATGTACTTAGAAAGTGACATGAGATTAAGGGAGAAAATGAGAACATAATATTGGAAATTGTTAAGTGATTTGTACTGGATAGTCAGTGGGCAGACATTCAATATGGCTGACATTTACATTGTTACATGGAAAAAGTAAAGATTTTTTTAGTATGGCAGCCAGGTGGTATACCATGTGTTTAAAGCAGGCTGAGTTTCAGACAATAGAGAAAATGGAGGTTGATCAAGAAGTTTACATGCTCGCAAGATGTCTGCCATTGTAAAGTAATGATGTCATCATGATTAGACAAAATGGCTCCTGTGTGAGGCAAATAATATCTTTGCTTTGATGCTAGAAGTTTCTATGAGTTTATTTGTGAAATAAATGGTAGAATAGAGCATACGAAACCTGTTGAGTTTGTATAAAATACTCTGTTATACTGTTTTATAATATATATAGGTTTTACAATTGGAATGTTAATTATGAATACAAAACATTTTAAATGAAGCTACGTCTTCTGTGTAGTTTTTTCTTGAAGATAAGCATAAGTTATTTTATAAATATTCATCCTGTGATTTTAGGAAGAATAAGAAGAAAAACTATATTTCATAGGTTAAATCAGAACTACCTTTGCAAAGAGTTGGTTGACGGTAATAGTCATAAATAAAGTGATTAAATGGTTATAAACACATTTGCCATACAAACTGGACCAATAGAGATAACACCAAAATAGATACCCTTTTACAGAGCCATACTTATTGCGACTCTTTAAACAATTGGTTTCCTCCCATATCACCATCTAGAGGGCCCACACGACCTTTTGCCCCAAACCAAAAGAATCAGCTAGCCCACGAATGTTATTCTGAAGTTCCTCTCCTTTAAAATTAAAGGCCAGATAACACACATCTCTAGAAACTCTAATTTCATCTACTTTGAGCGTTTCAAGATACATATATTTCAAGACCTGGCTCCCTCTACCATTGCCAAATGTCGAGAGCTACGGAGGTCACAACGGCTCTTCGAAATCAGGGATATAAATATCACTGGGGATTCACCTTCAGATTGGTCTTAAAAGCTGGCAGCTGCCTGCACTCTATCAAGTCACTCCAGCAACAAACTCCGGTCCTCTCCTGGTCCAGCTCCTGATGATGAAGCCTCAGGATCCCTATCTTAGTAACAACTGCTGATTTTCTGCAAAATGTTTCTTTACATGTTGCCTGTTGTTTACTGAGTTTCCTATGTTTACTAAGCCTGCTGGTTGGCAATGTTAGCATGTGCGCCATCTCGGCCCCTGTTCTTTTTTGACTACTCGGTTGCTGCTCCCTATTTGTGCCCTCGGGCGATACACGCACTCTATTGTATTTTATTCTCAAGACCCTTTTTGCCTCCCCCCCAAGATCAATGTCTACTTGCATTATTATAACGATGGCTCCAGAGCACTCAACAAATAGAGGCAGGCCTATTCGGTACATGGAGGTTCCTGTATCTTACCACTAGGGACTACACTTTTTATTCCCACCCCCATGACTCCTACTCTCGCATCGACATGATCCTCTGCTGCCCCACTCTGGTCTCTTCTCTTATGCCGACTTTCATTTACACTAACCCCTGGTCTGACCACTCGGCTGTTGAGGCTGTCTTCTCTGCTAGTGGTAGACCTTCATGGAGATTAAACAAAATGCTCCTCAAGGTCCCCTGTATCCAAGACATAGTAAATGATAAAATATCTGAATACTTTGAGCTCAACACCACAGAAGATGTCCCCTACCCAACTATCTGGTGAGCACACAAAGCGCCTTTCGCTGGGAGAATATTAAAAATGCCACCATCCAAAAGAAACAGCAGACTTACCTTCTCTCTCTCCACAAATTAATGCCTTAGAACTGCAACACAAGCGCACCCATTCCAAGGCTATTCTCGAACGCTTACAGGTGAGTTATCCCACCTACTGGCTGAAAAAAATGAAAAGAGTCATTGCTGGTTGAGACAGAGGTTTTATGAAAAGGGCTACAAGGCTGACTCCCTTGTGATCAATAGTCTTAAGACCATATGGGCCTCGCAACTGATTACTGCCATATGGGATCTAAAAGGTGCTCACTATAGGCAGAGGCACTATGTGAGGACATCTCCGAGGAGGAGACAAAATTCGCTCTCGGCTCTCAGAAACCTTCAAATACTCTGTGACCTGATGGCCTTCCATTGGCATATTAAAATGCTTTTGCTCCTAATTTCCTCCCAATATTTATCCAACTTTTCATCTCTACTCTGCATGGTGACGGTTTCCAATCTGACTTGACTGCCTCCATAATTATCGTCATCCCAAAACCAGACAAAAACAATACAGTCTGTTCTAACTTTCGACCCGTCTCACTCCTCAATATAGACATTAAGATTTTTTCAAAAATCCTGCGAACAGAACGAATGGGGTTCTGGCTGACCGCATTGACCCGGTAGGGTTCATCCCAAACAGACAGGTCTCAAACAATACTCATCAAGTAATTGACAAAATTCATTGTATCAATGCAAAAAAGCTCCCTTCAGTCATACTTGTGCTGGACGCAGGGATGCAGATTTGATATCATCTCCTGGCCTTTCATATTCTCCATGCTGGAGTTGTATGGCTTTCAAGGTCGAAATCAAGGCCATCCGAGCCTTATACCCGAAACCCACCTCGTGGGTCATGAAAAATGGCCAACTCTCCGGACACATTTATTTGCAGAACGGAACCAGACAAGACTGCCCTTTAGTTCTCCTCTCCTTTCCCTCATCTGCATTGAACCTCTGGTGGCCAGAATCCGCCTTAACCATTACACCTCAGGTGTACAACTTGGACCCAACCACTATAAACTCTCATTATTTGCTGACGATGTGCTTCAGATGCTGACTAACCATGTAATTTCCCTTCCAAACCTTGTGACGGCACTATTTGGATTCGAAAATCTTATACTCCAATAAACTATCTCTGATGAAATCACATAATAACAGTGTAGAAATCTGTCAGATATCCTCTTGTTAACTTATATTCAAGGAGCAATGTCTTATTAATTTTCGTGGAGATAATATATGCACAGCTGTAATCGTTTTGGGACCTTACCACTACCAAGTAAGATCGCTGTTGTTGAACATCTGGAGGTGATAGTTTATTGTGATAATCGCTGTTTTCATCTTGGAGCTTTATCATTATTTCAACAAGATCATTTTGCTGAACCCATGAGAGGGTAAGAACTATGTGATGAGAACAAGCATTTTATTGTGGAATAAAGACTTTTGTCACGGCTCTAGTGGGCGAAGCTAGAAACTGCTGACATAATCACATGAATCAGACGTCTGATTGTGAACTCACCGACATGACACATTAATTGAGATAACATCTAAACAATTGTGGCATTGAAATTTCTTGAAAAGATCTCTCAATTTTATATAATCTCTCAATAATCCAGGACTATTTGAACTCCTTTTTTCCCATATATGTGCACTATAGGTGTTGTTTGAACGCAATAACATTGGTCCTCATTATTAACGTATGGATTGAATGAATTTTTTTTATGATTTATTATAGTGTATAATGTGTTTTTAGTGTCAAAGTCGAATAATTGAATGAAAGAAAGTATATTGATTAATATTGCTTTACCGTGCGGTTGCGATCAGTACACCACGTGTCATGGCGCAATCTCACGATAAATAACGCACGCATACACTAGTACTTACACATTCACTTGTATATAGTTCTTAATTATAATAGTTCCAATCCACAGTTGTTTATGAGCAGATGTTATTTGGTTTATAGGTAAATATTAAAGGTTATATGTACACATTAGTGAGATCTAAGGTTCAGTCACAGGAAACATGTCATGTCTGGTATCATTCTAATGCCCTATTCATTCGCAGACGTTCGGTTCATTCGCCTAAAGGATCGCACCTTGCGTATGCTAGTTATGGATGATAGGGAATAAATGATTAGAATAATATTGTCTGTCTACTGCTAATAAACCGGTTTAAACTAGTTCTTGGCGAGAACGTTAGTATTCATCATCTGGAGAGTTGACCCCCACCCTTGGAAAGTTGAACCTCACCCTAGGAGGGAGTTGTTCGAACTGACCTATGGACTGCATTACACTGGAACTTCCTAAAGCCTGAACCTATGTAAACTTGCCAAGTCATCTGTATTGTATTTACTGTAACACCAAATGTATATATATTGCTCCCTGGAATCAACTAGTCAGTCCCTCTGACCACAGTCTTCAGGACTGAAGGTCTGTCTAGCTGGATCGAGCAGAGCACAGCAGAGCGCAGCACCGTGCAGCGTATGTATCATGTATCGGTTGTACTTATTTATTGAACTGTAATACTTTTGCTTTTGATAAATAAATTGCTTGTACATTGGAACCACACAAATCGCATAGACAATAATTATTGGAAAACGATGAAATTACTTTAATATTAGCTACTATCATACTATTTTTAATAAATACATTTTCCGTATATGATAATATTACTACATAGAATCTACTTTGTGCTACTTTCTCTTTTTTCTTTTATTTAATCCACAATAGAAGATGCTACACAACAGCTTTTATAAAGAAGCTGCATAAAACCTATCTAAAGTTATTTATGGTGGTTTAATATTGTTTTAGTAGGAAAATCTTTCTTCTACGTTCCATGAGTTCTGGTTTATTTAAGGTCAGCGCTAGGTTTATTCCTATTGGATATAGGATTGTAAATACATTTTCGATGGGCTCCATTAATGCTGGCATTCCAAAAAATTGTAATAAGATATAATCCTGCTGGTACTTGATCCTGGAGAGACTCAGTAGCATGTATCCCAGGTGACGGATCATTGTTGGAGACTTTGTGGAGCTAAAGGCACTGTTCTCCACATGTGATGGAAATGCCAAATAATATTTGGCTTTTGGAATCTCACCTTAGATGTTATCCACCAGGCTACTGGAGTATGCGTCCCCAGAGACTCTTTGATATTTTTCCTCAATCAACCTGTCCTGCAGCTCAGAAAACCCACTGATAGATTGCTCATGCAAATCTGCCAAACCTCCAAATTCTCATAGCCAGATCCTGGATGCAATCCACTTGAAAACTGAGTTTCTCAACCATATTTGGTACATCTCCTCCACGGAATATATTACAGCCCTTCTCAACAACACCTTAGCTAAATACCACTCAACCTGGAACCCCTTGTTTAACCTCTACTAATCACGCAGAATCCAACAGGACAAAACACAATAATATATATGGAACGGAAATGCACACTACTGTCCATGCCCAAGAATTCCAAGATGGCACCCACCACCATTGCAACTTGGACAGTGCCAGTGGACCAGAATTTCCCCAGCACCACTAGAAGCAAATGAAGGAGTGCACCGGATCCAGGTATGTGATACGTAGAGTCCAGTGCATGACACTGACTTGTAACTTTTTAATTTCTTTAGATAAGTTCTTTATTGATATTCTCAGACACTTAATAGTACATGAAAATATGTTTATATATGAATACAAACCTTATTGTGAAATATATGGAAATTAGAAGCCCTTGAAAAATTTGTGCTCATAGGAGTACATAGCCACAGGCTAGACCATGGAAATCCAAGGCGATGTCTATTATTCCTATATTTCATTGCAGGAGGTATACTATGTTATACCTCCTGGGAAATTATTGGAGTGCAATAATACAATATGGAAGACGGGGTGTCCGAGGTGATGGCCAGAAGTAGAGACCCTGCACTCTAAGGCGCCACAAGATTTCCATAGTGCCATATAGATTGCAAACAGAAACTAGACCATAAAAGTTATAACAGCACAGAACAATAAACAAGTACTACTAAGACTTCAAAAGCTCAAAGCAAAGCCAGTATCAGTGTAACTGGAGTAGAAGAAATTAGTAATGAGACAGAAGGGAAGAGGATCCTGCTCCTAAGAGCTTATGACCTAAAGGGAGTGAAAACATACAACAGGCACAAGAGGGGATCAAGGCAGGGGAATTGCATAGGAGGGATGAGAGAGGATGAGGTGAGAAAGCATAGAGAGATGGTTAGGCAGATGGTTTAAAGGCTTTTAAGAATAGGTGGGTCTTCAGTGCCCCTTTGAAGGTGCACAGACTAGGGAAGAGTCGGATATGACAAGGGAGGTTATTCCAGTGGAAGGAGGCAGCCAAGGAAAAGTCTTGGATTCGGGAGTGGGATGTGGTGATGAGAGTGGAGGAGAGGTGAAGTTTGTTGGCCAATTGCAGGGGAAGAAAGGGAGTGTATATGGAGAGGAGGTTAGAGATGTAAGAAGCAGTGGAGTGAGAGAGGGCCTTGTAGGTGAGAGTGAGGAGTTTGAAGAGGATTCTGTAGGGGAAAGGGAGCCCACACAGTAAATACCCAGGGCCTGATTCATTAAGGATCATAAATGAAGAGGTATCTTATTTCAGTCTCCTGGACAAAACCATGCTACAATGCAAGTGGTGCAAATTAGTATTCTCTTTTGCACATAAGTTAAATCCTGACTGTTTTTTTCATGTAGCACACAGATACTTGATAGCTTATTTGTACACTGAAATTTTAAGTTGATATCTGTGTGCTACATGAAAAAACAGTCAGTATTTAACTTATGTGTAAAACAGAAAACTAGTTTGCACTCCTTGCATTGTAACATGGTTATGTCCAGGAAACTGAAATAAGATACCTCTTCATTTAAGATCCTTAATGAATCAGGCCCCCAGTTATTGACTTGTACAATTGAGCATGCTAGTTAGCTAGTTGGCACAGTGGAATAGCACTTATATAGGAATAGCACTTATATATAAGAGACTTAGAATATTATTTCAAATTCTACAACAGAATTAGCTTTTTGAAAAAGGGAAAAAATTAAAACATTAAACTAGGGAAGATTAAGAGGATGTAACATCCAGCTGTTTGCTTCTATTGAAGCACTAGGGAAGCAAACACAATTTTGAAATTCAGGAAACTGGAAAAATCATAGCTAATGTGATTGTGGAGTTAGCTGTTTTAAACCCTTGGATTGAAGAGGAAGTTGCAATAACCAGCTATTTGCTTTCCTATCAGCACTAACACATATATACACAGCACACTGACAAATAATTCTTAAATGTAAGAGAGTTAGAAAACCATACCTATTGTCAGAGGAGAATTAGCTTTTCGGAAAACTAAAAAAAGATGACAAAGAATAAGGATATTGAAAATCTAGATGTTTGCTTAAATGGTAGATTTAAGTCAGGCAGATCTCAACAAACACAATATTGAATTTTATGATATTTGGAAAACCATGGCTATAGTGGCATAGATAATGGTGCTGGTGACTCAAGCGGGCCCCATATTTTGGATTCCCTCCTGCAGACAGAGAACTACATATCCTAGCATGCAGTGGGAAGGAGGAGCTTGTGAAGAAGCAGTTATAAACAGCAGTTGGAATTCAGAGGTGGACTCAGAGGGACAGACATCCTGGGAGTGGCAAGTAGGGCACGGAGAGACCCCCTGTATGTCAGCCAGAGTGAAGATCCTGAGGAAGCCTGAGAGGTCTGGAGGAGAATGGAAGAGAGCTGGAAATGGAGAGATAAAGCATTACTGGCCATGTGTGTAGAAAGGAGCCATTCTGGAATACAGAGGCTGGAACAAATACTGATAAGTAACCCATGATTATGTCACTTTTGATGTGACTGGACTGAGCCATTCTTTATTAGTAAGGTAGGGAACAGGTGGGGAGACCTGAAGAATATTGTGTTCTGCCCTATTGCTGGACTGATATATAATAACAAGGGTGAAGAGCAGGGACAATCAGCTAGGGGAAAGAGAGTTATATTGGTGAGGACCTGCATAAAATTATTTTCTACTATCTACTGCATGTGAAAAGCCCCATGTATCCAAACGTTGTGGAACCTGTGTTATCGAAGTGACTACATAATCTTGTACAGGTGAGAGAGGATGTAACAAAAGTGTAAAAAAAATGCCACCGTAATTGTGGAATAATGACAGTCTATAGCAACCAAGTGTTGTTTGAGGAGAACGATATAAGGAGGAGCATAAGAGGTCCAGGACTGTGCTTTGTTCTAACTGGCTGCTAAAAGTCTGATCAAATTAAGAAAGAGAAGAAGAGAATTGTGTTGACACTAACTTGTAGCAGAAACAGCATAATTACCGTTATTTGCCTGACTTCCAAATGTATTTTCATGCTATGCGTTTAGAAAGTTCAAGTAGCTGTGATAGAACTGTGAGTGTAGTTCTGGCATTAAAGACCAACCTGGTGTGATAATTTTTACTTACTGTGTGACTGTGATCTAGTGTAGGGGGCAGAGGATTCCTTGATCTCTCTCTGGAGTTGTTAGCTCCAAGACACTACCCCACGAAGAGCTGACAGTACTTGAATCAAGGTGGAGACACTGCACGATACTGAATAAAAGGTAAAGAGTCCATTTGCAGACAGGAAACACAAAGACTACTACACACATAATAGCCATGAAAGGAGGTGTTACAAATTAAAGTAACCTTAGGAATTAGAATAAAACTTGCTGAGTAATTAAGTTGTTATATTTTATATATAAATGTATACTTATTTATTATATAAGCACCACCACTGTTAATTTTCCAGCTCCTCCACATGAACCTCTGCATCAAATCTCTCTTTCAGTGGCTCTAAACTAAATTATCATGTCAGCCAGGGAGATATGAAATCAGCTTTTCCAGTTTTGCCAATCACTGTACAATGGCACTTTGTCTCAGAACAATCCAATTCACAAATTATATAATTAGTTCTGCTTGCAAATACTTTTTTGAGGATGTAGAACTATTCTGGATGTATATCTATTCTGATATTATTATTATTATTATTATTATTATTATTATTATTATTATTATTATTATTATTATTATTTATTAAGTAATATTATACAGATGTCACTGCTAAAACTTAATTTTTGTCCCTGTGCTAGGTCTACCACTGCCAGACAATATTATGTTTAGAATGTTCCAATCACCAGTTCACATTCACTAGTTTACATCAAGTTATCAAAATGCTTTTAATATTTAAAGCAATAATTTATAGCACCTCTCTCTCTTCCTATCTCACGTACTCTTATATTTTGCTTTATTTTCTAATCCAGGAAGTGCAGGTAATCCAATTCAATCTGAGGCACAAATTGGATTTGTAAAACTCAGGTGTGTCAGATGAACCTGAATCTAAACATCTTTACTTAGTTTTGTATCCAGTCACAAAGTTGTGTCTTGACAGAGTACACAGGTCTGCAACCAAAAAGCTGTTTTCATAATTTTATCTGATTCTTATGTTTTTTGGTGCGCTGAATTCGAAAATGACCACCGTTTTTTTCCTGGGACGTCAGGTTTTTTCACAATTGAAATGTGCCTTGGTCAAACAGGTAGCTGGAAATCGCTAAATTTCAAATTCATCATACTTGGGGAAAAAAAACTGAACATGGAAAAACAAATTTATTTTCACTGCCAGTGCTCCCAAAAACATGAAAATACATGTTTATTGGTCCTGATGGTGATCACTGCATTGTTGAGTGTGTTTGCTAGAGGGGTTGATGGCTCAGTTCCACATTCAGTATGATTCTTCTGAATGGAGGCTTTTCATTGACTCTTCAAAAAGAAGCTTAAAAGCAGTTTTACTTCACAATGGTTGCCGTTATGCGTCCATTCCTGTTGCTCATTCGGTGTACTTGAAGGAGACTTATGAGAACTTGGCGTTGGTACTCAAGAAAGTGGGTTATCAAAACCAAAACTGGTTGGTATGTGGGGATTTAAAAGTATTGTGTATGCTGCTGGGACAACAGGCTGGGTACACCAAATACCCTTGTTTTCTATGTTTATGGGACAGTAGAGACTGACAAAATAACTGGAAGCAAAAAAATTGGCCACCAAGAAGTCTAGTTGTTGGTGAAAAGAATGTTCTCAGAGATACATTGGTACCCCCTGAGAAGGTTTTATTACCACCACTCCATATAAAATTAGGATTAATGAAGCAATTTGTTAAGGCACTTCCCAAATATAGCGAATGCTTCAAGTACTTGGGATCCAAGTTTCCAGGTTTAACGGAGGCAAAACTGAAAGAGGGAGTTTTTGTTGGCCCTGAAATTAGAAAACTCATATCCGACAAAGACTTCATCAGTTCAAGGACTCCAACTCAAAAATAAGCATGGGTTGCCTTTACTGTGGTCATAAAAAACTTTTTGGGAAACCAAAGGGACCCAAATTACAAGAAAATGGTGGAATTTTGTCAATATTCAGCAGCATGGTGGGTTAATTGGGGCCAAAAACAGTGGTAGCTGTGTATATTGTGAGGAGTTTAATGTCTGACTGAGGAAAATTTGATGGAGGAAGAGAACAATAATGCTAGCATTCATGTATTTTAAATATATTAGACATAATTCTAGTCACACAACTTGAAACATGCATACAAAACAAAAAGAAAGTTGTCAGCGCTTATCCTTTAAACTGCATATCTCTGTGTGTCTAGCAAAATGAAAACATGAGGTATTAGTTCATATTTTGATCAAAAGACTTAAGCCTGCATCCCAACATCAAGGGTACCTCATTATATGCAGGTCCTACACTGACCTATATGCTTTAAACACTATTAAAATGCAGTTAAAATCAGATGCACTTACCTCCCAGTTATAGGGGTTTACATGTAGCAAAGGCTGGCTTGTGAGCCACACCCAAATGTGCCTTAAATAGGCTTGATGGACAGCTGCTATGACAAAAAGGCAATATTTTGAAACAAAACCAGAGTCCTTTGATCAAAATATGAACTAATACCTCATGTTTTCATTTTGCTAGACACACACAGATATGCAGTTTAAAGGATAAGCGCTGACAACTTTCTTTTTGTATTGTATACATATATGGGCATTTATATTGCCACGCAGCTGGTCCAACATACAATATGGGATATACCGAGCGCGGGCTTATTGCCAAGCAGCTGGTACCATATATAATGTGGGATATACCGAGCGCTGGCTTATTTTTCTCTGGTTTTGTTTGAAACATGCATGTAGTGTACTCATTTATAGTAAAAGTAAATTAGGCTGGGTCACTTTAATTTACTGAAAACCCTCCTCCAGTCCTCAGCAAACCCATATAGAGAAAAATAAGGAATATAGAAATAGTTACAGTGAAGTATCTAAAGTACTGCCAATATCATCAGATAGACATTTAAAAGTTGAATTGTAGCTCCTCAAAACTATATATTATATAGTGCAATTACAATGGTTCATGAGTAAATTGTGATACATTTAAAAATGATATTTTATGATATTTAAATAAAAAATTGTATTAATGGGTATTGTGTTTACCTTAAATAAGTATAAATATATGGTACCATTAGCTAAAAAATTCTAAATTTATCTTTCTGTCCTAAAATGTTATTTATATACTTTTAAATAGCATATAGCATGCAAATCTTCTAGTTTAATTGAATGGAACAAACTCTTTGTGAATACTTTTTTTTTTGATCATGCTAACAGGAATAGACATTTTTAGACAAGAAAATTAATGGAGAATTGGATGCACTTTCAGCTGTAAAATTCCAATCATCCATGACATTAAAAATAGTTTCTTATGAAACACAGTTTGCAATTACATTTTCTTTACTTAGCTATTTACTAATATATTTGCTTATTTCAAAACAGGAATTATGTCAGTTCCTTCTTAAAAATAATTACATACAAGACACCTTACTTAAAATATTAATATGTTCATGCATAAAAAATGCTGGCATGATTGAAACCCAAAAGATTTGAAAGAGTAATTAAAAAGGAAATCAAGCCTCCACGTTGTGCATCAAAACTGCTTTCACCCAAAACTGGAAAAGTAGCATCAATGTACAGAAACACAAATTATTCTAGATTCTAGAATACCTCAAATACTGATACAAATGTATGGAAAACTGTTTACAATGATAAAAAGCCATTAGAAAAATAATTGAAATAAAAATATGGATTTCACTTGTATTTAGTTATACATTACAAAAAAACACATTATATGTACAAATTATAACACACAGATATAAAAATAAAGAAATATAAGTATAAATGTCACAACAATCGGATTCTTCAACAATAACCTTACAATATATCACAAGCTTACATCATGTATCCAGATGTTCTTATTCCTATTTTGCGGTTTTTATCCCACCTAGTCCTTCACTGTTTATTATTCTCTAAAACTTACATTGAGGAATATTAGCCCAAGTTCAATAGCCAATTTAAAATAATCTCATTATCATCAGTAAGCAGAATCCGGACATAAGCAAGAGACAATCCTGCAATATGAAATTCACAATCCATTCACTGCTTGTATTAAGATTCAATCAGCAGATGTCAAAATAATCTTGTTACCATTGACCATCAATAACTGGACATTAGTAGAGTATACCCTGTAGGCTAAACATCCTGTCCATGCAGCACTGATGTTGGAAAGTAAGCAGGATGAGTTTATCAATTTATTGCTTATGATATGACTTATTAGACAGGCCAAAAGGTGATCTTTTTAACCTTCTCTTTACAGTTCATGCTATTTCAAATATAGATCCCACAATATGAATTTCTCATCCCTGTATCCATCCAAAATTATAAGGGGAGACTTGAAAAAGCAAATGCAAAGGTACGTATGGTACATGTACCCAAACTAGAGAGGTTCCCAGTATTAACAAAGCAACTTTAGTAGATTAGGGTAAAAATTATACTGAGAAGTGGGCAAACTTCAATGTGATATTTAGACAGCACAGTAACAAGTTTCAATATAGTTGGAAAGATATGAAAAAGATAGGCAGCGTAAATGAACTAGCTATACAAAGTCTAATGTAAATTAATAATTGATATGCAGTTGCATGGTAAATAATGTTGCACGACAATTGATGGTTTCTGTGCAATAACATTATATAGAAATACATGCAGCAGACTGCCACCCTGGGAACATAGAAGGTAAAACAAAGGCCAGATAATTAATTAAACCAATATCTTCTCACAAAAAGAGATAAAAATAATAATAATAATAATATAACAACAAAAATAATATATACTATTTTGTGAAGTTTGATCTCCCAATGACAAGTGTTAATTTAGCTTAGAATAGTTCTGCCTGCTTCTGAAATATACATTATGTCATGGACTGTAAATGACAAATATAAGAGATCACTAATTTTAAAGTTCTTTAAGACATACTCCACTGGGAAACCTACATGACAAGCCCCAAAATCAGTTATTTAAGTGTCACTTTGTGGGATATGCTTTTTTAACTCCAATCGACACACACCGAACACCTCAAGTTTTGCAGATTTCTGTCTGTGGAATCAGATAGGATTATTACTGATATAGCCAAATACATTAAGTAACCTGTGCATAGAAATACTGAAAACATGGGCTGTTGGAGGTGCATGAGGGCTGGAGTTAAGAAACACTAGCTTCCATTACATTCCACTTACTCAGGAGGAGTACCACATCTAGTTAGACCCCTTAGGCAGATTTAATTTTGCATTCAGTCCATGCAAAACATCCAGTATCAACATCCATTAAGCAGATGTTACTCATGTATTCAGTTACTCATTGCAATTTTTATAGTATAGACATTGGGCCTCATTTACTCTTGAATAAACTAGCTAATACAGCAGGAACATCTGCTCCACAGGTGTACTAAGAAAATAAATACAATGTTTTGCCTTAGCTTTAACATGCTCAACAAATGATATCTATGGAAAACTATTAAAGTCTCTATAAGTGTCTATGAATCACTCTAAATACAAGCAGTTCACTAGTTGGGGTGTTTGTAATCATCATTCGCTACTTACACATGCCCCTAGCCACCCCCAAATACAAACTTTTTTTTTCCAACAGTATCTGCGTCCCAGTCTGAATCCATACACAATTGCTCAAACACACCCTTACTGTACATTGTATACATTAGAACATTTCCCCTCCTCAGTCTTGACTTTTTGGGTGTAAGGAATAGTTAGTAGCAAACTTTTACATTATATTATCCGAATTTAGGGGCATGTGAATCACTTCACGCTCAAACTATCAGAAAGAAAATTCTCTACATACAGTTATTTATATTTTATTTTAATAGATAAAATTAATTCAGCCTACATCCATGCAATATGGGAAACAGCTAATGCCGTGGTGAGAGGGTCAGTTATCTGGCCAAAGCTGTGTTTGATACAGAATCTCTTTGCATTGCCAATAAACCACTTGAATCTAAATAAAACTGTCAGCAGGCCATATGTAGACAGATACAATGGTTTCAAGATGATACTGAAAAATAACTAGCTTACAATAAGATTTTTTTGGGGAGAGAAAGCTGACAGGTAGCTGGTGCGAATCTGCATGGAAACTTCTACAGATACACTTATTTTATCCATCAAAGACACTAATGGTTATCCCTTGCTTGATTCCTTTTAATATCAGGTATTTTGGACTTTGCTGCAGGAGACACGCAGGTTGCAGTCCTCAAAGAGAGTAAACAGCAAAGCAATTAGATGAATGGGTGAGTCAGACAATCTGTGTAAAACCGGGTAAAACCGTGCTGGCAGGAAAGCTACCAAAGGGAGAACTTAGTCAGGCAGTCAAAGTCAGTTACAGGAACAGATCATCAAAACCAGAAGGAAGAACCAGAAGCAAGTCAGGATACAGCCAAGGTCATACACAGGAGCAACAGGATACAATAGGACACAGGAAGCGCAAAGTAAAGGGACCCAATACTCTGGCACCCTAATGATGCCAGAGCCGAGTAAAAACAGAGGGAGGAAGGAACTTAATTACCGGTGATGGGAATCACTGCCGCCGAGACCAGAAATAGTGTGCGCAAAGCCATCCAGCGGGTGGCTGGAGGATGCGCATCTGGTTGCTGCAGAAGCAAAAGCACAGGGACGGTGCCTGACAAAAAATAACCTTTTCACCCAGGTGTTATATGTGTTACAACAGTCTCCAAGCAGTACCCCAAAGTAGATAATTTCAAATTTTAATATCTTGGTTAGCTCTTTCAGTGTTGCAGACACCCTGTAAAGATGGCAGGCGGCCAGTTCCTTATTTTTCAATATTTAACCTCATAACTTGTGCAGTCAATTCATATTTAACTTAGAAAATCTCCAATACAACATATGTCTTAGACAGAGCCTGCTATAGGAGCCTTGGATATATTAAATCCATAATTGTAGGATCTCAATAAGCGGTTCCATAGCATAACTTGTGGGATTCTGGTCTTGCGCTTGCCCACCAGGGGCCTGAGCCATTAAGGAGAGCAAGGCAAAAAGAGGAGCAAATGTCCTCCCTTTATTATTTTGCACATAGGGAAAATACTGGCAGTTTTTTTCAAGTAGCACACAAATACTTGATAGCTTTATTTTTACATTGAAATTTAAAGTTGACCTCAGACATGTCCTATCCTAACTAAAAATCTGTCCTCCTTCCAATGCAAAATGGTTTTGCCCAGGTGAAAACTTACTGCTTTATTATGTTTTACTCTTCTTAATGACTCAGGCCCCAAGAGAGCAAATGCATATGTGTGCATAAAGACTTGAGCGCATCTGACACTTGCAACTATTTATGGTGAAAAGGCTACGAAAGGCAGATAGAAACATGGAGGTGGGGGTGGGTAGTCTGACTTAGGCAGAGTATGGGAAAGGTGTGTATACGAAAATGTGGTTCATTCAGACCAGCAATTTTGTGTATCTATGCCTATAACGAGGCGCATCTTTTGAACCTGCTACAGGGCAGTTGTAAATACACAATGGTTATCTGTCTAATCTAAATCTAAACATTGTGTAATCACTTTTGATTGTTTGATTGTGAAATCACCTCCACAGCTGAACTAACTTCCTTTATTGATCATGGCAATTTTACATGATTAAGCAAATGCTTTGTGGTAGTATTAGGAATAGTCTCAAATAATTTCACTTCCTGGAAACCAGAGGTAGCTATTGTTTTTGAACTTGCCCTTAACATTGCCCTCATAAAAGATGACCTGTACTATCTCTGAGGAATCCATCTTGGATCCTGTTTTCTGTTTGGGTCTATAAAAACACTCCCTGATTGAAACTTTGTCTGAGTATTCTGCCTGCTATACTCCTGCTACCTGCTCTTGTACCTTGTGAGATATTGATAAACCACCTTTGTACTGACATGGGCATATGTCAAACAATGTGCTTGTGTAACAATCTAGGCCAAGATCTTATTACCCTCATTGCTTACTGACCTTGGCTTATGACTGTCTGCCATTGAACAAACACACCAGTATCATGACCGGGAGTTTGTGTGGTCTGAAAGTGGTTCTGTTAATGTATGTATATGGCCTTAATTTTGTTTATACTGATTATTGCAGGAGTGTCTTTCTAGAAAAACAATGGTGCACATTATTTATGCATAGTAATTTTGTTTGGGTAGGCTTATGCATTTCTGTATTCTTACTCTACAGCTATTGACACTTTTAAATTTTGTACTTTAAAAACATATATCTATCTTGTAAATATTGTGGCAAGAGCCCGCTACTGCAGAAGCACACGCAAACAACTTCTTTCTTTTTATGGTGCTTTATTGTCAGGATGGTAAATGTTTGACACCGTATACTTGCACAGCAATACTTGGAGACCCTAAACGCTAGCTATAAATAGTCCAACTCTCTCTCAGGATCAGCCAGCTTACCCAGCGTTGATCTCCCTGCACAAATGATATAAACAAGCTTTTATACCTGATACTCCTCCCCCAGCCTTAGCTTGATGGACAGGTGACACACCCACCTTCTCTTTAAAAGGAAACGCCCATCACTGCCTCTGTAATTCTGACAGACACACATCCTGTCTGTTTGCTGAGAGGAAGGATTTCAAGTCATGTAAGTTAAACCAAACTTAAACCATTGCTTTGCATACATAGGTCTTTAATCTACTTCCCTGCTTTCTTTGCATATTGCCAGCTAAATGCCTCTTTTTGTTGCAATATGTAATTCTCTTTTTCCACCCCACAACATTTTTGTGATTTCTAAAATCAACATGCCTGGATTACTCCCAGCAGTAAGTTGATAAAGTCTCAGATTTATTTTTGTGATTTCTTTCTCACTTCAAATTGGGTTGTCACATAACATTTGTAATGGTGACTATATAGAGGAACTGGTGTAAGAAATATAAGAAATCTTACAATTGCCAAATAAACATATTTAATAAATATATTCCAAACTGTACTTTAAGGTTACTTTTAGAACAACCAACAATATAATCATTGGACAAAATCAACTACAGTAATGTAGTGTTCCATGAGAATAAGGCTTACATAGCAAGGAGTGAATCAGGGTTCATATAAAAGAGTGTGGTGTTATAACATAGTTCGGTACACCGTAAAAACACAGTTTTCGTGTAGCAAAAAGTTAATTGGTAATTGAGAATAGTGTTTATTCACAATTGAGTGTAACTGACACCATGCACCTACTTTCTTTATGGGTTGGCTTTAGTTTAAATACGCCTTCCATAAACATAACACATTTGCTTATAATGCAGAGCTGGACAGCCTTCACACAATGGAATGCTGAAGGACTTATTCTCTGCCCTTCGACACTAGAGTTTAGACTCTCTGGGAATCATGAAATTAAACTACTTATACAGTATGTTTCAGACCTCAGTAAATCCTCACATTAATAAAACATTTTAATAAATAATTGACAACATTGGTTTGAGATATTTTTGGCAATGTCTGGAAAGCAGCCTTAAAAGCTCCCTATAATATCTCAATTCAAGCTAGAAATACATTTATGCAAACCTTGATCCTACATAGAGAATATATGTGCCCTGTTCTATAGAAGCATTTTTGACATTGGTAATTGTCCTAGGTGTGATAAATATGAGCGTTCATCAATACATCTTATTTGAGGTTATAATCATATAAAACTTCTTTCATCAACATTATTACATATATTAATTCCCTGGTCTCCACTGCTAATGAGCTAAATTCTCTTGATTGTTAACTGGTTTTTCTCAACCTGGAGATACTAACCGTCTTCAATACACCATTGGTAATCCTTACACTCTACACCTTGCTCTATTTTACACTCATAAATGTATAATGTTTAGATGGATATCTTCTGAAAAGATGTGTAATGGAATACTTGATTCCGACCTTCCCACTATTGCCGCTTTAATTTACATACAGGTACTGTGACTGGATCACTGATAAATAACTTTTGGTATGAACTTATTTAAGGAAATAGTGCAGGGCGCATATTTATATAATTGCATATTTTTTGTATTATATATATTCTGAGATAGGAAATCGTTATTTCTGAGACCAGGGTAGAAACAGTTTTTTCCTGTTTTCACCTTACTAAAGAATATGCCTTGTTTCTGATGAATATATCTGATACAATAGGCCTTTGTGGATGGAAGTCTTAGGTGTATTGGGATGTATTTTGTATGGAAGTGTCATTGTTTGGGATTTGTAGGGTTGCTAGTGGAAACCTCCAATTAGGCATATGTGGAAGGGAGTCTAGCATGTGTCTGAAATATATAAATGCACTGACTTGTACACTGAAATGTGTTATTCTGATTTTCATCTGACCTGATCACACTGGTATCTTCCACCAGAGCAAATAAACATCTTGCTTCAAGACCTGCTTGAAAACATCTTCAATATTGATGTATTCTTGTGATCTGCAGATTAGACCGAAGGTCTAATCCGTTCTCCGGCTGTCTCTGAGGTTTGGACCCAAGCGTTTACAGTACCACCACTCTGCCTGCTACCCAACAGCCCTGGTCAAAGTGATTGGCCAGGGGGAAATCCATTCACAGCAACCCGGCTCCATAGTAAGAGGTTTGGAATTACCAGCCCGGGTACACCAGCAATGAGGTACACTAGCAGCATCAGTTACCCAGAAGGAACGTGGTTCTGAGTGCCATAGAAGAAGCTCAGCATTGTAAGCCCCTCCTACTGTGGCAAGAGGGCGCATTTGGGATAACAAAAGGGAATGGTGGCAAAGTAAGCCCAGCCAGTTCCCAGCAACAACAGACAGGGTGGCATAGGCGATCCATCCTTTCACAGGTACTATAAACTATAAGTCCAATCAAATGTGGTTTAGGTGGTTCTCTGTGCACTATGTGCAAACTAGAGTATTCTTATGTTTGTTCCTACTGTCTACTTACAATAGGAAGTGTGCTGAAACTTCTTATGTAATATACATATGAAAAGAGACTACAATCCTTCAATATTTATATTCTTAAGAAAACATGTTCCCCAGAATATCCCATTCTCTTTATTTAATTTAAAATATTTACACCTTAATTGAGCTTACATCTGTGTATTTTTCAAATTTACTTAGTAACTGATAAAAATAAAAAATAAAAACTATGTATGGTGCATGAAATGGCCCATCTCATACACCCATAATCACAGGCCTGTTCACACACATGGAGAAAAAAAAGCTTTTTATTTGGTGGACTGAATAAAATTGGCCATAGCACAGAATATTTCCTTTTGCTCAATGTCAACACATTGGCAACAATCTCTCTCTAGTGTGTCACACAAGTAAGATAGATAAGACAAAAGGACCACATGCAATTGTGCTTTAGATAACATAATTTACAAATTGTAAATATTTATATAGTATTTGAGTAGATGGAATCATATAGTGTAAACAATCTATTCATAGTTTACTTTTATAGGATTAAACAAGGCTTTTCATATATGAGAGCGTTTAAATATTGTAATTTGTTAGATTTCATTTTTTCATCACTCCAATATGTATAAATTCTAAAACCTATTAGCATTGTGCCTAGGAAAACAATTTTCTTTGATCTTTAAAAGCAATTTACTTTAGTGAAAAGAATCCAATATACAGTGTCCAAGAGAAAATCAATTAGGATAGATTATTTCTTCTAGACATTGTAAATCTAAATTCTGTATTTGCAACTGAATAGAAATACATGGAAAGATTTGCTAAATCATAGTAAAGTAACAATGGTTTGGTCTTTGAAAAAAGTACTGGATGCAAAAAAACAGGATGGTAGCATTTACAGTGTAATAAAAAAAACACATAAAAACACTTGTGAAATAGCAGCCCAAACACATTCATTTTTTAAATATCAACATAGAAGAATCTGAAGGACACTTAAAGAACAACATTGTTTGTTTAAAGCAATAAGAAAATATGACCCAAAAATTGTCCTTCAGAGAGAAAAGATAAATATAAAAAATACTTAAGGTTGCAGCTTCAGTCCACAGACACCTACTATCTAGAACACTACATAAAAAACAAAAGGGATTATTGAGCGCACACCTTATTTAACTTGTTAATAAGGGCGCTTAAAGCTTGAAATAACCTCTAAAACACATTTATTTTACAACATTCATTAATATATGGAAAAAATGGAAAAAAAATTACTTCAATATACAAGCAAGATATTAATACATTCCTACTTGTAAAAGGAAATTCTATATTAACAAAATGGTGCAGGGGTCTTATGCATTATAGTGGGGCCACAGGATGTCTAGCCCTTGCGGTGGCCATGGACATTAGGTAGGGCACACTTTTCATTTTGGGCCCGAATTGTGTTGTTTATTTAAATGCACATAAATCGAGCATACTCACATCTGAAATCAACTAGGAGCAGATCTAAAGATACATCTCTTGTCTTGCCTTCTTTCAAAACTTCGGTTGGTAAAGCAGATGTACATAGAATCTGGGAAACAAAGTAGAAGGAAACAAGGATGCCTGATAGTGTAGTATTTTAAGGAATATATTCCAATAGGTGTAAGTAAAAGGTGTACCAGATGCTTATCAATTCAAGATTCTGGGTTGTTTCTCTAAGATCATGTACGTTCACTCCAGTCTTGTATAGAAGGAAAAAGAATTACCAAAATGGTGTAGTATTTTCAGACCAAGAGTAAGTTTAATTTATTATATACCTAGCAGTATTTTTACAAATGTCTGTTTTTATCATGAGTTTAAAAATATGTTTCAAAATGACTATCTTCTGAAATAACTGTTCTTTTAAGTAATACCTCTTGTGATTACAACTAGGTTATAGGATCTCCAATAATGGATTTTATATGTTACTGCGTATGAATAGAATATACATAGGTGGCATCACAATATTAAAGGATCTAATACATCCTTTTCCCATTTCTAATATGGTGGTTATATCTGTTCGTGGTAATAAATGGGCCATGATTTCCTCAAAACAAAGGTGTCCACCACAATAAGTAAATCCAAAGCTTAAGGGCCGCTATATAAACACATACTATTTCCCCCAGGCACACACTATGGGCCTGATTAAGGAACTTAGGCAATAAACTGAGTAAGTTTTCTTACTTAAGTTTTCTGGACAAAACCATGTTGTGATGCAAGGGGTGCAAATGAGTTTAATATTTTACAAGTAAAGAAAATACTGTCTGTTTTTTTCATGTACCATGCAAATATGTGATGGCCTATTTGTACACTGAAATTTAAAGTTGTGTGCTACATAAAAAAACAGACAGTATTTAGCTTATGTGTAAAATTGAAAACTACTCTGCACTCCCTGCATTGCAACATGGTTTTGTCCAGAAAACTTAAGTAAGAAAGCTTACTCAATTTCTTGCCTGAGTTCCTTAATGTATTAGGTCCTATGTGTTTCCTGGCTAATATATTGATCTTATAAATTCAGACAACTGAAGCAGACAACTGAAGATCCTTTAATTAGACGTATACTTGCAGTCACGATCAAGCCGAACTTGCGCAATAAGTGCCGCATAGCGTGCATACGCATAATGACATTCATTATAAATAAATCCAATATTAGATCATATTCTTCTGAGGAAGTCTCAATAGACAAAACACATTGAGGTAGAGTGGCACATACTAGCAACGTCATTTGTAAATTTCTGTATCCAGTTTAGTAGAGCCTTTTTCCTGACATCTTATCCATGTGAGTGGAAATTAAGGGCTCTCTGTGGATTACAGAAAAGCGATTATGTTTTTATATATTGTGAGTATGCATTGCATTCTGTCAATAAATTGATGTTTTTCCTAAAATACTACACCATATGGGATTTTTTGTCTTTCCTATATTGGTTGATGGACTGAACCAGATGTGAGCAGTACTAACCTGGCAAGACAATATACAGATAAGCAAGATATTCAATTTCTCTGGTACGCATACATAAAGATGATTTGGTCTATATAGAACTCTTGGGGATAGATTTACTAAGAATCAAATTTGGTGACAGTTTAGCGGTCCAAACCACCTCATTTACTATAGGGTGGCTTGAGGCTTCAATTTAAAACGACTGGCGATGTTTGGCAGATTGAAAAAGCTGAACCGCCAGCTGTTTGGATGAAACTGCCATCCAAAAGCCAGGACAGGACAGTTTTAATACCTGCTTCAGAATGGCTGGATAGCTTAAGCATGCTGTTTGAACTATTTTGCCATTCAGAACATAAGATAAGCACCACTTACATTTAAATTAGGTTGCCAATCATTAGGTATTGATTAAGGGGCAAAATTAATTAAATAATAACTTATGAGGGGAAAAAAAAATTAATATATTAATGGGATAGAATTATTTAATTATTATATTATTCGGACAATATGTAATGACAAATTGGGCAATATAAATAATTATATCCACCATTAACAATCAATTAATAATATTATACATAATATAATGTTATAATAGTGTCCCTTTAAAGAAATATAAAAAAGAAAAATTCCCCTATAAGTTAATATTAAATTCATTTTGGCCCTTTATCAATAAATAATGATTTTCAATGGTGCTTTCTCTTATGTTCAGAATTGCAAAATAGATCAAACAGCATGCAGTTTGAGCAATTCGCCACTCACAACCACCTCTTTTATTTTGACTGTTTTGCGACGGCTTTGAAAACCCCAGCATAGTAAATCCTCTTGTTTGTATGTTAATCATTGTTAAAATCAGGATAGCGGTTTGTAAAGTGGTGGTTTTGAAAATGTTTATTTCTGGCCATTTTGACGGCGGTTTGGGCTTTAGTAAATTTGACGGTTTCAAAACAGCCGGAAAAATAGCTGAAAGGCGGCAGTTTGAGCAAACCGCCCATTAGTACATCTAGCCCTTGGTCTGAAAATACTGCATCATTTTGGTAATTCTTTTTCCTTAAGACTGGAGTGAACATACATTATCTAAGTGAAACAACCTAGAATCTTTTATCGAGGAGCATCCGTGAATTATATATTTGCTATGACTTTTACTTACACCGATTGGTTGTTTGGAACAAATTCCTTAAAATACTACACTATCAGGCGTTCTTGTGTCCTTCTTTGCTTCCTAGATGATGAATGTTTTGAAGTGAAACATTTATATATATATATATATATATATATATATATATATATATATATATATATATATATTTATTTATTTATATTGTAACAAAAGGAGGCATTTAGCTGGCAATATACAGAGAAAGCAGGGAAGTAAAACATTGGCACAGTTATGTACCTAGGTGGAGATTAAACCAGGTAAAAACATATGTGTAGTTTAAAATTGGTTTACTTACATGATAAAAGCTGCTTCCTCTCAGCAAACAGACAGGGTGGGTCTGATAGTCTAAACAGAGGCGGGGATGGGCGTTTGCTTTTAAAGAGAAGGTGGGTGTATCACCTGTCCATCAAGCTAGGCCTGTGGGAGGAGTATGAGGTATAAAACCCTGCTTGTTTCATTGTTCAGAGAGATCAACGCTGGGTTAGGTGGCTGATCTGGACAGAGAGCTGGACTATGTATAGTAAGCGTTGAGGGTCTCCATAATTGCTGTGCAAGTATACGGTGTCAAAACATTATTACCATCCTGACAATAAAGAACCATAAAAAGGAAGAAGTTGTACGCGTGTTCTTCTGCAGTAGCGGGCTCTTGCCGCAATATATATATATATATATATATATATATATAATACATTGACTATGTGCATAGGCCCCTTCACCTCCTCGTTCCACCTCTGAAATTGTAGGCTGTACTAACGGTGCTCGAACATGAATGGGATGTTCCTGCTTCCACTGGTGTATTGTCTGATTCTGGGCATGTGCAGCATGATTTTATGCAAAATATGGCACATATCAGCATTTACGTTCCTTAATGGTCAGGTCCTTTATGTTTATTTATTATTTTATTATTAGCCTCAATAACACAAATTTTAAGTCATTTGCAGTCAATTTTCACCACTTCACAGGTCCCAATATTATTTTCATACATCCACTATTAATGCAGCTGGTTTTAGACAGTTACCTGAGGACTTCTGTCCCGGTTACCAAATTCTATCACGACACCATTTTACTAGAAAAGCTATTCCACACCTCTAGCAAAAGGTTCGTAAAAATTTAATTATTCGGCTACAAAATGTCATTCTACCCATTGTACACTTAACCACAGATATGTGGACAAGTGCAACTGGGAAAAATAAAGATTATATGTTTGAGACAGCCCACTGGGTTGGTGATTCGCCTTCACCAGCAGTACCAGCAGCAGCATGGACCCAAGAACATGACATTTTTTAGAGTCAGGCTATTCTGTGTATAATCTGCTTCAATAAGAGGCATATTATTATTATTGTTATTGTTATTATTATTGTAGATTTATAAGGGAGGCACAGTGCTCCACAGCGCCGTACAGTAGGGAAGACAAGGACATACATAAAACAGGACATACGTTAAACAAGAACAGACAAGGCAGACAAAATAAATGGAGACAAGAAATCAAAGTGTATGGAGGACCCTGCTCATTAGAGACCTTACATTCTAAAGGAAAGAGGGCACATCTGAAACAAGAGGTGCGAGTGTGTCTCCGAGTGAAGATTGGGATAGTTGTGAGGGTGCATTAGTATGAATAGAGTTATCGAAGATAAGGTCACCTCTAAAAAAGAGATGGGTTTTCAATGAGCATCTAAAGATTTAAGATCTAAAGAAGGCGGGAGTGAAAGGTGGTTATCAGAGACGAGGCAAGGCGCAGGTCAGAGGTAATACCGCTGGAGTGCAGACACTGTTAGCTTGAGTTAAGTAAATCCCCTAATTAGACTTTTTTAAAAGCAGCAAGAGAAATTGAATGAGAAAATGAAACAAAGCAATTCCGCTAATTATGTTGGACTTGTAGATTAAGTACTTTATTCGCTTTGCCAGGATCCAAGAGTTATCAACATCTTGAAATCGGATCATTACATTTTGGCAACTTTGTTTGATCCTAGGTTTAAGAGCTATGTCTTCTCTTTATTTCCAACTGACCCAGATCTCAAGAGATGCAATCAGCCCCTGGTCAGCAAGCTGACAGCTCAAGTGGTACATGACACAATGACGTCTCTTCATTAAGATTTTTTGGAAATTGCTGCTAGGAAACAGCTTTGCCAAGACACCCAGTGGTGATGCAGATGAGTGTGCACAACATTTTGACATTTGGTCTGATCTAAAAGAATTGCCCAAAAATCATGACAGCTCTTCCATAAAATTAACTACAAATTCCAAGAGGAAGGCCATTACCGGCAATTTACATCAAAGTACATAAACTATTGTGATAGTGGATTCCAGCGGGATGAATTAGTATTGTTTGAGGATGATGTACACACTGATGGGGGTGAATATGATGACAGTGTAGATTGCAGGTGCTGAAACATAGCTGAGAGAAGGGAGATAGCTGATGCTTGTATGCTTGGTAATATTTTGGGTAGAATGGCATTTTGACAATTTTATGTTTTTCTACAGTAAACTTTCACCTTTATTAGAGAGGTGTTTTTTTCTTTAAAAAGATACAAGCATTTTATTTTCATTTTTGCTTCCCTGACTAAAAACCACTATGCACTTGAACATAAGCTTTAGCACATGAGGTAGAGGGATTAGTATAATCATGACTAGGACTGGAGAGGGACAAAAACAATGTGACTGAAGACTGAAGAGTGACAAGAACACTGCCATCTCTCCTATTTCTGGGTGAGCTATGGCACAGTACAATATAACTGAAGATTTTAAAGAACACTGCCAACCCTATTATTTCTATTTCAGCAATGACAATTAGCTATGGAGATGTCCTGTTGGTGTGTGTGCTATATACAGTGTGACTGCAGATTTAGACCAAGACTACCAGCCCTATTAATTCTATTTCAGCAATGATAATTAGCAATGACTCAATGGAGCTGTCCTGTTGGTGTGTTAGTTAGATAACACAGTACAATGTGACTGCAGATTTAGACCAAGACTACCAGCCCTTTTATTTCTATTTCAGCCTTGACAATTATCAATGGAGCAATGGAGCTGTCCTATTGGTGTGTTAGCTAGATAACACAGTACAATGTGACTGCAGATTTAGACCAAGACTACCAGCTCTATTATTTCTATAACAGCAATGACAATAGCAATGGAGATCTCCTAAATGTCACTGGAGACTTTGAAGTACACTGCTACCCCTCCTATTTCTTTTCTAGCTATGACGCTGCCCATCTGCTCTAGAGACTGCCAAGAACCGTGCTACCTCTTCTGTGTCCCTCTGCAACATGGCGCTGGATCGCCGTGGATCCAGCGATATCCGACAACGTAATGATGACGTTTTGCCTTGTTTTCAATTTCGAGGGTGCGTAAAAGTACTAAGTCGAGCCGGTACTCGGATCTGCTAAGTTTCAGTGTGTTCAGTTCTCGGGGAACCGAGCCTGAGCATCTCTAATTAAAATGTATGAACAATGAGAATGTTTTTTATTACATCTGCATACTGCCCCTTAGAGTTACAAAACATATCTCTTTTACACACAGCAGCAATGGCTGCTGTATTTCCTATTATTATTATTATTATTATCCTTTATCTATAGGGAGACACACGATTTCTGCAGTGCTGTACATAATAAAAACAGTAGCCCATACAGGGTTAAACAGTACAGAACAAAAAATGAATAACACCAATACCCCAAAAGCTCCAATCATAGCTTCAACAGTGAAGTTGGAGCAGAAGAATAGATTTAGAGATGGGGAAGACGGTCCTGCTCATAAGAGCTTACTTCCTAAAGGGAGGGCAAACAGACAACAGGCACAAAGTGGAGTCATTGTAGGGAATCTAGCGCAAGAAGAGGGGAAATGGGCAGGGAAGAGAGAGGGGATGAAAATAAGCATGGAGAGAGGGTTAGGTGGATGGCTTTGAATAAGAGGTGAGTTTTAAATGCCTGTTTCAAGGAGCCAGGGCCTGATCAACCAATAGACTGATCAGTCTGCAGCCTGGAGTGCAGGATCCTGGGGGCAGGTGCAGCACCGACTGAATTACAACCCTTCTCCTCCCTCCACAATCTTTTTTCTAACATTCGCTGTGGGGGCGGAATGGCCTGACAACAAATGCAACTGCTGTCAGCTGCCAGTTAGTACAGCCACAGTTCTAAGTCTGATCTTGCGAGATTATCACATCTTGTGAGACCAGACTAAGAACGGACCACAGACACACTGACAGGCAGCTGACAGCAGTTGTACTTGCTTGTAGGCTGCCTGTCCTGTCCCCAATCAACATGGAAAGGAAGAGAGAGGAGCAGCGCCTGATTAGTGAGAGGAAGGTAAGTGACAGGTACTGGGTTACATTAATTGACAGTGGGGGGTGATACAATTGCAGAAGGGGGCTATAAACATTGCCGAAAGTGGCTATAAAAATGTCTGAATGGGAAAACAAAAAGTCTACAGGGGGCTAGAAAATGTCAGAAAGGGTCTGTAAAAATGTGTGAAGGGGGCTATAAAAATGTCTAAAGGGGGTTATAACATTTCTGAAGGTGGCTATAGAAATGACAGAAGGGGGCTGTAATAATTTCTGAAGGGAGCTATAAACATGACAGAAGGGGACTGTAAGAATGTCTGTATGGGGCTGTAACTATTTCTGAAGGGGGCTATAAAAATGTCTGAAGGGGACTGTAACAATGTCTGAAAGGGGCTATAAAAATGACAGAAGGGGACTGTAAGAAATAGCAGAAGTGGGCAGTAAAAAATGACAGAAGATGGCTGTAAAAATGTCTGATGGGGGCTGCAGAAATTGCAGATTGGGGTTGATGAAATGGCTAAAGGGGCTTTTAAAGAATAGAGCAGTTTTGTGTGTGAGGGTGGGCATGATCTCTATATTGTTTGGTTATCACAAGGATGGTTTCTGTATTGTGTGGCGGATACATGCTTGGTCTCTGTGTTCTCAGTTGTCATTAGAATGCTAGAAAGATGGGGCTGGTAGATGTTAGTATTTGATTATAGATCTTTGACAACACAATTTCATATATTTTATTGTCTATATATGTCTGTGCAATGGGGTAGTTTTATCTGGCCATAATGGAGTGTTGTGTTTCAACTAAAGAGGTTAGTAATTCAGGGTTTGTTAACATTTTGCATTATAATATAATTTCTGCATAACAGGACCCCAACTTTCCAGAAGCCAGCTAGATGTAGACAAAGCTGCAAGTACAAGCAAGAGAGAACAACAGGTAATTCAAGTTGCAAGAACAGGTAAGGTAAGAGAATTTGAATCCTGGAGAATACACCTGAACAATTATATCTAGGAGCATTTCTATACACCTGAATATTCATGAATGAATCCCAGATATATGCCTTATATGATATGCTGAATGTCAACATATTGCTCCCTATGTGGATTAATTGGTTGTTGTGCATGTGCAACATGATATTTTGTTTGTTGCTGAATACAAATGTAAACATTGGGAGGTGGGTGTCGCTTCTGGTGTATTAGCCTAGGATGGCCGGAACCCTTAATCAGGCCCTGAAAGGAGCACACATTAGGGGACAATCGGATAGAGTGAGGGAGGTCGTTCCATTGGAGGCAGGCAGCATGGGAGCAATCATGGATTCTAATGGGAGCAATCATGGATTCTAGAGTGGGATAAGGTGATCAGAGTGGAAGAGAGGCGACTGACATTGGCCAATCTCAGAGAGCAGGATGAAGTGTGAATGGAGAGGAAGTTGGAGATATAAGGGGCAGTAGAGTGGGAGAGGGCCTTGTAGGTGAGGGTGAGGAGTTTGAAAAGGATTCTGTAGGGGAAGTGTAAGGCAAGGCAGTGAGCGGAGGCAAAAGAAGAGTGGCGTGAAAGGCAGATAAGTCTTGCAGCCACATTAAGTATCGAACAAAGGGTGGTGAGTTGGGAGTGGGGGAGGCTTGTGAGGAGAAGATTACAGTAACCATGACAGAAGATGAGGAGTGCCTGGTTTTGGTGGCATCCTGAGATAGGAATGGCTGGAGAAGGATTGTTTAGCGATGGAGAGAGCAGAGATATAGAAAGAGAGGATCAATTTAAAATGAAAGAAGATGGATAGGGAGTGTGATGTCCACCAGAGGAAATATTTAACAGCATGAATGCACTGAAGGAAGCTGGTGAATTTGGAGTGCTAAGGTGTGGAAATAGCAGGCGACAGTGGACAGAATAGGCAGGGGTGACAGCATTGGTGAGGGAGTGGTCGTAGAGGTTGCTAGTTCAGAACAGACCAGGATGAAAAGAGGGGAGAGGAGAGTTTTGAGAGAGGAGGAGAAGGAAGAAGGGTCTAGAGCATCAAGATTATACCTAGTAAGGGTAGTTTTAGGTGGTTGGGGTGCAGTGAAAGAATGAAGAAGAGGAGATGGTGGTGAGAGAGTGGGAAGGGAGAGTTAGAAAAGTCAGAGATAGCACATAGGTGAGAGAAGAGGAGGTCAAGTGAGTGACAGTAGGTAGGGGTTGAGGTCCACTGAATAAGGCCAAAGGCGGAAAAAAGGGCAAGAAATTTGATAGAGGCAGGGTTGGTGGGGTTTTATGTAGATATGTTAAAATCACCTAGTATGATGGAAGGGAGGTTAGAGAAAAGATAGTGGAAAAACCAGGCTGCGAAGTTGTGAAAAGAAAGTGGTGCCAGGTGGGTAGTAAATGACTGAGACACGGGGGTAAATGAGGAAGAAGAGACAGATTGAGTGGACTTCAGAGGACGAAAGAGAGAGGGAAGGCACAGACAGAATGGCCAGAAATGTACAGTTGGGGGATAGGAGGAGGCCCACTCCACTTTGCGGAGAGGGTGAAGGAGAGGCCCCCATGCAGAGTAGCAGGGGAAGCAGTGTTAGTGGAAGTGAACCAGGTTTCAGTAATAGCAAGAAGGTTAAGAAAGTAGGAGATGAAGAGGTAGTGGATAGAGGGCAGTTTGTTACAGATGGATCTGGAGTTTCAGAGAGCACAGGAGAAGGCGAGAAAGGAAGTGGGGAGATATGGTTGAGACTGATAGGGCTGTTGGAGCATGTGGGAGGGTTGAAGCTGGCATGGGGAAGGGGGCTAGTGGATAGGATGGGTATAGGACAGGAGCGAGGAGGTGAGGGAAGTTGGAGGAGAGAGAAATGAAAAAAGGACAGAAGAAATGGGAGGCGTGGTCAGAGTGTAGAGACACATGAGGAGCATCAATAGGCAATCAGTAGAGAAACAGACTTAATAATAAAACTAAATAAGGACAAAATAAAATGCAAGGAAATAAAATTAGGTGATGTTATAGAGAGTGCAATACCAGGCAAACAGGAAAAATGCACAAAATACAAATGGTGAGTGACCACAGGTACTGATGGGTCTGGGTAGAGAGTAACCACAGGAGCAGGTGTATTCAAAGGGTGGTAGAGGGTGATTGTAATGGATTAGCTGGATTCGGTACTAATCCTGATTAGCGTTGGCTTACCTGAGGTGCGGAATCTAACGAAATACCCGGTGTTCACCAAGAACAGCCACAAGGCAGGATGGACATAGCTGCCGGGAGCCGCAGGTCATGGTCCTCAGGCTCGCCTCAAGATGTAGTATAGCGGGTGGAGCAGCAAATAGAGAAGATGTAGTCAGACAGCCGGTGCTGGAAGACGGAGTACAGAATAGACGGGCAGGCTCAGCGTGAAGGAATCCGGGTTCGGTACACAGACTGGTACAAAGCGGAGGCAAAGAAACGTCAGAAATTCTGTGTTGGGGTCACAGGCAAACAGGAATGGTCAGCAAGCCAGGTCGGTACACAGGAATGGCAGAGAAACTAGGCAAAAACGTAGAATCGTCATACAATCCGAGTCAGGGTCACAGACAATCAAGGATGGTCAGCAAGCCGGATCGGTACACAGGGACAGTAGATCCAGAAAGTTGAAACAGGCAGGGATGGCACATAGGAACACTCACAGGGGAAGCAGGCACAAGGATTCCAAAGGAGAACAGGAGCCAGGAAGCAGGTAAGCTGCTCTAACACTCACCAAGCATCAGAGTGAAGTTTAAATACCTGCAGGGATTTCAAAACACTCGCACTGAGTTGCGGTCATGTGACCACCGAACCCGGAAGTGCGGCTTCCGGGACAGACGGTGCGGCGGGGGAATGAGGAGAAGGTAAGTTCGTGACAGTGATGAGCAGGAGCACAGGATTGTCCAGGGGAAATCAGGCGAGTCCGTGGAGGAGAGTTCTGGTGAATCTAGTGAGCAGAGATCAGGTGATTCTAGGGAGGAGAAATTAGGTGAATCCAGGGAGAAGACTTCAGGTGTGTCTAGAGAGAAGAGATCAAGAGAGTCCAGGGGGGTAAATGTATCATGGTCCGGGTTTTTCAACTTGCCGGAAATCGGCGAGTTGACAGCTAAAATTTAACGCGGCGCTGGCTTGTAAAGGCAAACTTGCCATTACAAGCCAGCACCTCTTTAAATTTTAGCTGTCAACTCGCCGGACCATGATAAATTTACCCCCAGGAGTTCAGGTGAGTCCAGGGAAGAATGGAATCCAGGAAATAGTTCAGGTGAGTTCATGAGTTCAGGTGAGTCCAGGTTAATGGGGAGAGAATGGGATCCAGAGGTAGTTGAGGGTGGCAGGGAGGTTAGATAGTATAACCACAAGGATAGCAACGTGTGAGGGCCTACAGGTGGTGAGGGCCTAGAGGTAGACAGTGAATGTAGTGGGTCAGATGGTGGCTGTAGTGGTGGGTGGTGGGACAGAACGGGGAACAGGGATCCTAGCAACCATGTATTCCCTGCTCCCACCATTTTGGAACTACAAGTCACATTATGTAGCATGTTAAAATATGTTTTACAATGTGTTACAATGTTAGACAATGTGTAGACTATTGGAAGGTAATACAAGGGATATGTTTGAAATAGATCTTCACAATTAACACAAAATTTAGTATAATTGAGGGACTCAGATGCTCTTATTAAATCAGGGCCCACCAACCACTGCTTGTGGTTTCCCTAGTACGCATCAGAAGACAGAATACCTACCATACCAGATGTTCTCAGGTCTCCCATCCTGTTACTTACCTGGCTCCACCCTGCTTGGTTTTCAAGATCGAAAAGTTTGGGCAAAACCAGGGTGGTAGGAGCATATTTCCTATTTCCCACATGCGTATCTGTGTAGGGATTAATGACCATTATGCTGTGGGTGTTGGTAATTAGGTGTGCCCGTAAGGACCAAGTGTACCTTTCTAGGTATAATTTGATCCATATTGTGCCAGTCCTATTTAGTTAATTGATAGATTGAAATCTACATTAAGTCCTCTAGGTGTTAATGTTTTTAAATTATATATATATAGCTTTTGCTTTATTTTTCTTAATGAATCAAGCCCTTTTTTAATCGGGTCCATATATATTACTGTTATTGCAGATTATTATTCTGTTATAAAAATAACTTAATTACAATAGTATAATGGCAAACTACACATCTATGAATACAGAAACAAGTCTGTTGCCTAGTAATAAGGTTGTTTATCACTACCAAAGACATCAATTGCACTTTTGAGTCACATGCCACATAGAGGGAAGGTTGATTACAGAATTAACATGTTCGGTATACAAATATTAATATAGTTATTTATATTGTTTGAACACAGTTTTATTTTAATTTATAGCTCTTTGAATTTTCTGAAGCACCTTTGAGTTTTATTAATAGTTTATCACCTCTAATATGTATAATAAATAATACACTATACAGTAAAATATAATTAATGATCACAATACAATTTGAAAATTAGTACAATTGCTTTATTAACAATTACTAGACAACAATAATAACAATTATAAAGAAAATATAATCACAATACACTCTTATAACAGAACATAGCGTGTTTGGTAAACATCAGATCAGTTCAACTTAATTAACATCTGCAATCTGTTAGACCCTAATAGTTTATATTGCAATACATTCTCACAGTACACATAGTCTATGAGTCTATATTCTTCTTATTCACCAGCATGGCATAGACATATAATATAATTCAGTCCCCATAGACAATACTTTATGGACAAGTAGACCAATAAATGAATAATAGGAGCATAACCGCATTTCAATTGGCTGGGAGATACGCCAAATCCCTCATTCTTTTAGATGGGTCCTGAATCAGTCTTGTTGGTAACAGCCTAACAGAATTGTGCTGCTTAACGATTGTTATATTATTTAATAGCCATTAAACGCATATATTTTGAGACAGGTAATTGGACTTATTAGAGGATACCATTATCTATGCCCTTTCTGTCGATGTAAATTATTAGAACTTAATTGATATTACTATGTGAAATATTTCATTTATTATTATTATTATTATTATTATTAATATTTATTTATAAGGCGCCACAAGGCATCCGCAGCGCCGTACAGAGACAAACAAAATCACAATACAATGGGAGACAGCACAGTACAGTAAACACAGCAACTCAGTACGCTCAATGCACAGCTAGAGAGGGCAGGGAAGGGGGAGGGAGGATCCGCAAACGACGGGGCCCAAGAAGGAGGGCGCGGAAGACAGGGAGACCCCCAGGGGGGAGGAGGGAGCGAGAGTGGACGTGGGGTGGAGGACCCTCGAGGAGGAGGGCTAAGTAGCTGGAGAGCAGAGTTAGAAGTGGTGGAAACAGGAGGAGAGATGGCCCTGCTCAGAGGAGCGTACAATCTAAGGGGAGGGGTGGACAGACAGAGAGACGCAGGGGAGAGAGGGAGAGTAGGGGGACAGAGGCAGAAGATAAGGTAGGAAGTTAAGTGGGAGACAGAAAGGCTTTAAGAAAAAGGTGGGTTTTTAGGGCCCGTTTGAAGCTGGACAGATTAGGGGAAGTTCTGATGGAGGGAGGGAGCTTGTTCCAGTGGAGGGGGGCAGCGCGGGCGAAGTTTTGGATACGCGCGTGGGAGGAGGTTATAAGGGGGGAAGAGAGGCGACGGTCAGAGGCAGAACGGAGAGGGCGGGATGGAGCATGAATAGAGAGGAGGGTGGAGATGTAGGGCGCAGTGGAGTTGGCGAGGGCCTTGTAGGTGAGTGTGAGGAGCTTAAAGAGGATTCTGAAGGGGAATGGGAGCCAGTGAAGGGCTAGGTAGAGGGGGAGACAAAAGAGGAGCGGCGAGAGAGGAAAATAAGCCTAGCTGCAGCGTTAAGGACGGATCGAAGGGGATCGAGATGAGAGTGGGGGAGGCCAGTGAGGAGGAGGTTGCAGTAGTCCAGGCGGGAGATGATCAGAGAGTGGATAAGGCATTTGGTGGCATCTTGGGAGAGGAAGGGCCGGATGCGAGCGATGTTGCGCAGCTGGAAGCGGCAGGATTTAGCAAGAGAGAGGATGTGGGGGCCAAAGGAGAAAGAGGAGTCGAGGATGACACCAAGGCAGCGAAGTTGGGGGACAGGGGAGATAGAGGTGTTGTCGACAGTGATGGAGAGGTCAGAAGGGGATGGGGTATGAGAGGGAGGAAAAACTATGAGCTCAGTTTTGGCAAGGTTAAGTTTGAGGAATCGAGAGGACATCCAGGAGGAGATGGCAGAGAGGCAGGCGGACACCCTAGAGAGGAGGGAGGGAGAGAGATCAGGAGAGGAGAGGTATAGTTGAGTGTCACCAGCGTAAAGGTGGTAGCTGAAGCCGAAGGAGCTGATGAGTTCACCCAGGGAGGAGGTGTATAGAGAGAATAGTAAGGGTCCCAGAACAGAGCCCTGAGGGACCCCGACTAGAAGGGTGGATGGGGGGGAGAGAGACCCAGAGGTGGTGACAGAGAAGGAACGGTGAGAAAGGTAAGAGGTGAACCAGGACAGGACTGGGCCGGAGAGGCTGAAAGACTGGAGGGTGTGAAGGAGGAGGGGGTGGTCAACGGTGTCAAAGGCTGCAGAGGGGTCAAGGAGGATGAGAAGGGAGAAGTGGCCCCTGGCTTTTGCAGAGAGGAGGTCATTGGTGACTTTAGCCAGGGCAGTTTCAGTGGAGTGGAGGGGGCGGAAACCAGACTGGAGAGGATCAAGGAGGGAGTATTCAGAAAGGTAGGAGGTGAGACGGCTGCAGACGAGCCTCTCGAGAATTTTGGAGGCAAAAGGGAGAAGAGATATGGGGCGATAGTTCGAGAGAGAAGTGGGGTCGAGATTAGGTTTCTTAAGAATGGGGGATACAAGAGCATGTTTGAAGGAGGAGGGGAAGATGCCAGTGGAGAGGGAGAGATTAAAGAGGTGAGCGAGGTGGGAGCAGGTGGTGGGGGAAAGGGAGCGAAGAAGGTGGGAGGGGATGGGATCCAGTGGGCAGGTAGTGGGGGGGGAGGATAAAATGAGAGAGTGGATTTCCTCGCCGGTGGTGGGACGGAAGGAGTGGAGGGGAAGGTGGTTGGGGGGGGGAGGACAGAAGAGTGGGAGGGGTGGAAGAGAGAGTGGAGGAGGAGATTTCAAGTCGGATGGCCTCGATTTTAGAGGAGAAGAAGGAGGCGAAATCAGAGGCAGTCAGGGAGGAGGGGGTGGGGGGAGGGGAGGGGGCCAACTTACAATTTACAGCTGTAAATCGGATATAAACTAAAAGAAAAACTATATATTGAGCCTCATCACTATAAATAATTGGGATCAGGAATACTGATACAATTGATAGTGCGTAGCAGTATTAGACTATTATTTTAAACTATGTTTGCGCATTTAATGCACAGATACACTTGTATATGCTTGTATATTTCGCTATTATTTATGCAATCAGGAGGTTAACTTACATTTAATGAATTTATTTTTTTTAATCAGGTCTTACATCCCAGAGTGCCCCTCCAGAAATATATATCTTGCTTCTGTCTGTATGCTAAGAGGTATGAGTTGACCAGAAGGAAAATTACCAGGAGATTTATTTTTGGCACGTCTCATAAGCCCAAGCAAATAATTTCACGCCAGTATTCACTGATGGCTACCACACAGAACGGGACAATAGTTTCTGGGTTTTAGTAGATTTTACAAGAATGGAGTACTGAAAGCACTGCTTTCCTAAGACCTGCAGAAACAAATAAAAGTTCAGAAGGTGTTTCTGGAAAAGCAAGGTCTTGCATTTGTGATAAATGCTCAGAGATTGGATTCTGGTTCAGAAGTAAACTTCGGGATCGAGCATCAGCTTTGAGGTTTTTATAGTCAGGCCTGGATGTATAAATAAAGTTGAATCGGGTAAAAGACAGTGCTTGACGTATTTGTCTAGAATTTGATCTTTTAGCTGAACCACTATACAACACATTTTTGTGATCTGTAAGAACTGTGATGGCATGACTGGCTCCTTTTAATTAGTGCTTCCAGTCTTTGAAGGCAAACTTAATAGCAGGAAGTTACCTGTTACCAATATCATAGTTGTATTCAGCAGATAAAAAATGGCTATCATGGAGATTTTATATTCTGATTGCTCTTCTCGCTTACACATACCCAATTTTCAGCTAGTTAAAAAAAAAGATTTTTTCCATTTTATACTAAAATAGCCCAAGTAAAAATGACTGCATGAATTGGTTCCAATTTAATATTCCATCTACTTTATACAACATTTTATCCTCTACTACAATCCAGTACTGCATTGCTTTGGAATATTAAATAAGATAGGATAACAATGATATTGAATAACTTCAATAATTTTACCAAAATAGCTAAACTTTGTAAGTGTAGTTATCTATTTGAATGTGGTCACCTTGTCACAGTAACTGATCAATGTGATTTTTTAATAAATGGCCAGTAAAAACCTCATTTTTTTGTACCCAAAATTTACCTATTATAACACAAAAATTACTCATTTTGATTAGTATATTTTATTGTGTAAAGTGTGCACCTGCAAACTTCACCCCATGTAGGACATAATGTTCTTTTTATCAATCCAACACATGACAGAAAATTTACAGTCATGTAGTATATTTTTTAGAACGCTATCCTGACCTGAAGTGGAGCCCCAATCCACAGCAGCAGTGGAGGAGGGGCCTCAGTCTCAGGCAACAGTGGAGAAGGAGCCCAGTCCCTAGCTGTGGTGGAGGAAGAGATGGAGTGGCAGGAAGTAGCTTGGTCTCCTCCATCTTAGATTTGGCAGTTATTGAGCTGGAGGATCAGCCATAAAAATATATCAAGCAAGGTAATTATTGTGTATTTAGTATCATAAATAACATTAAATTCTTATGTGTTGTGCAGACACACATTCATAAACAAAAGCAGCTTTCCCTTTTATCCAGCTCATAATACACACCTGCAAACCCCTTCTCCAGCCCTCCTTTCTTGTGTTACAAAGTGCTACTTACCAGGGTACGGCGCACTTATCTGACCTCCTCCGCTGGACCATCTCCAGATGCTGATGAACTCTTCTTGTTGGCAATACATTCTCTACTGTTGGCCATACCTAGCACCCATCCAGAGAACTGGGACCTGTGGGGAAGCAGTAAACCTCCTTCTGGGGGTCCCTGGTAAACAACTTCATCTCGTTGGACTGCGCGCCTCCGAGGTGGGTGGATTCAAACCATGCTGACTGCAAGAATCCAAATTGTTTCTTTGAGTTTTGTGACATTAAAATTCATTAAAATAGATTCTTCTCCCGAGGAAAAGCCCTCGCCTGAGGAAATGCTCCAACATCTCTTGGTCAGAGTGGATCAACAAGATTTTATCCAAGTCCAGTTGGTGCAATACCTTTAAGATCTCTATACTCAGCTAGATACTCTACAGAATAACTTGGCTAATCCTCCTCTGGCTGTAGCTGCATGTCCTGCTGCAGTGGTTGTGCCAACACCGGCTTCCACTTGCAGCTACCGTTCCCACCATGTGTGATGGAGACCATAAAATCTGTCATGTCTTATTTTTTAATCAGTGTTCCATTCAATTTCAACTTCATCAAAATTTCCCTATGGAATGAGCAAAGGTCTCTGTCACAGTAACTAGGATAGGTGCCCTTCAGATCTGCCTGCCTTGGCACTACTCTTCCCAGAGTACAGGTAATTACCACTGCGGACAGCGGATCTGGATTCAATGGTGCAATGGGCTGCAGAGCTATGATTACTACTGCAGACAGTGCAGCAGGTAACAGGGATGTGAAAGTCTGCGGACAGCGGTGCCAAGCTGAAAGGAGCAGCAGAGAGAAAGGAAATACTGTGAGCAATTGTGCAGCATACAATATTGCAGAGAGACACTTGGAGAGCACAGGGAGCCAGGTTTAGAAAGAACAGACACCAGGGAGCTTCCACAGGTGTTTTAAATATCCTACCAGAGTGACAGGCCATTGAATGAGAGACAGAGGTACTAATAGGAGATCGGATCTGTGCATGGGCAAACCCAAATCCAAGATGGCGGCAGAGAGCATGAATCGTGGTGCTCAGCTCCGAAGAGTCCAGTGTGTGACAGTTGCATTTATTATCTGTTTTTTGGTTCAGGTTATAGTCTGGGCCTCTCCCCTATGGGAACTAAATGACCCAGTACACCAAGACTATGCCTACTTCATAGCTTCATTTTGCAGATTATTCAATGAATGTGTTCTTGCTGCCTCTGCCACTTCCAGCATCCAACGGCTTTGCCAGAGATCTCACTCTGTGGGACAATATGTATTTCAATTCCGCACCCTTCTTTCCGGATTACAGTGAAATAATGAGGCTTTAGTGGCAGCTTTTGACAGGTGTTATTGGATTGCATAAAGGATGTTTAAACTTCAAAAGAGCTTTGTATGTCCCTTGATGAATTGATTTCTTTGTTTAACTGGGTGGACATCCGATTCCGTGAAAGAGTTGTGGATAAAGAACCTGCTCACCAGTGTTTAAGCTAGGATCCAGTTTCAAACACTTGTTATTTTGAATAAACCTATGCACACCGGTTGTTCCCAACTTTCTACTGAAGAATGGGAGAGAGGATTGAGGAATAATTTCCATGTTTATTATGTCAACTCTGGTCATCTCCTTGCAGCTTGTCCAAAGCCGTCGGGAAGTGACAAGTCCTAACCCGCTCAGGCTTGTCAAAATACACTCCTACTTCTCATAATTAAAACATCTGTTCCATTTCTGTTATCCTCCATTGCCCATAAGGATTGCAGACCACATCTGCCTCTATTGGCTCAGGAGCTGCAACGAACTTCATGCCCTCCACCCTGGTGAACAATTGGTCTTGCCCAACCTTTCTACTGGAAGTTCTCCTGTGGTCATTATGGCCCTTGAAGGCAGTCGCATCTCCAATGGCATCCATCATCAAATTTCTCCCTTAACTCTTCAGGTGGGAGCCCCATACCGGGAACAGGTTTTGTTTTTTATCTTGCCTTGTACAACCAGCCCTGTTATTCTTGGCCTTCCCTGGTTTCAATAACATTTGCATCATATGGACTGGTCGTCCTCCCAGATACTGACTTGGGGTCCTGCTTGTGTGTCCCATTATCTACATACGGTTACTCTTCCTCAAGCTTTATGTGCCCACTCTATGGCTGTCACTCCATCCCTTCCAACACAATATTCAACTTTCAAGGACATCTTCAGCAGAGACCTTGCCATCTCATCTCCCATGGGATTATCCTCTTAAACCTGTTTATCCGATCTCTCTCCCAGAGACTCAAGCCATGGCCGAGTATATCAAAGAAAACTTGCAGTGGGGATTCATTAGGTCCTCATCTTTGCCAGCCAGAGCAGGCTTTTTCTTTGTAAAGAAAAAGGTCTAGTCCTTGCATATCAAAGGAGGCAACATTTTTTCTGAACTTCATCTTAATGATGCCTACAATTTGATTTGCATCCATGAAGGGAATTAGTGAAAACAGCATTTAGTACTAGACATAGTCACTACGAGTATTTAATGATACTTTCATTCTTTCACCAGTTATGTTTCAGAACTTTTTTAATGAAATTTCAGAGATATTCTCTACTCCTGTGTGGTTGTCTGTCTGGATATCTTAATTTTCTCTAGAGATCTTGTCTCTCACCCCCTTCAAGTCTCTGAAGTCCTATCTCGGCTATGAAAGAATCAGCTCTACTATAAATTGAAGAAGTGTTTTTGAAACAAACTCAAATGTCTTTTCATGGTTATATTGTCTCAGGCTCTAGTCTACAGATGGATCCAGAAATAGTCTTTACCATTCTGGAATGGCCACAACCCATAGGGATATATGCTATCAAATGATTTATTGGCTTTGCCAATTGCTACAGGCAATTTATTCAGGGTTTCTCCAGACTTGTCACTCCCATCATTTCTCTTACTTGCAGGGGCAGGAACAGATTTAAAAAATTGGTCCACATTGGTGTCTAAAGCATTCAAGTCCCTCAAAGTGGCCTTCTCATCAGCTCCTGTCCTCCTACCTTGCCCTTTTTCTTGGAAGTCAGTGCCTAATCTGTTTGCGGTAGTAGCCGTACTCTCAGAAATTCTCCTCAGGGAAGTTGCACTTGCGTGAGTTCTTTTCTCTAAAATGTCTTACTGCTGAAAGAAATTATACCAGTGACTAGGAACTTCTTGCCATGAAACTCGCCCTTACTGAGTGGAGATACCTTCTTGAAGGTTTCGGCCTACTGTGGCCATCTTTACGGATCTATTGTACATTCAATCTGCTCTCAAGCCTTTGAAAATTAAAAAAAAAAACACACACACAAGGAGCCAGTGAGCCATCCAATTATGGAACCCAAATTCCTCTTCTCTACCTCCGTACAACCTCCTGTGACTTATCCTCCTGGCGGAACGTAGTTCTTATACAAATTTTGGAAGAAACTCCTACAATGCAATTCCTTTTGGTTTTCTGGACATCCCGGTACTCAAAAACCATGGAGTTCATTGGAAGGAGCTAATGGTGGCCAACTCTCCGCTTGGACATGAAGGAATTTGTTGCAGCATGTGTGATCTGTGCTCAGCACAAGATTCCTTGTCAAGCGTTCTAAGGCTCTCTACTTTCTTTGCCCATTCCTGTGAGACAGTGGACCCACATTGCCATGGATTCACTGGTTTACTGTAAATAGTGAAATACTCTCGGGGTAGTGATACATTTCTTTAAAATGGCCCACTTCATTTCACTTATTGGTCTACCTTCAGCTTCCGTGCTAACAAAAATATTCAGAGAGATTTTCCATCTCCATGGATGTCCTCAAGAGGTCCTAAATTTTGTGATATCTTTGTAAATCCTTCAATAATCATCTCAACTTCTCAGCAGAACATCTTCAATTCAATGGTCAAACTGAGAGACTAAACCAATATTTGGAAAACCTTTATCAAAATTTACTGCTCTACCAACCATGATAATTGGTCAGACTTCAGTGGTCAGAGATTGCACATAGCAATCTTTTTCATGAGTCTATCTGCTGCTTTTTGCTATGCACGTCTAGTTGCTATCCAATAACGATTGTCTATTGCCAATATGTGATTCCAAGGTATAATGTGATTTAATAGCCAAAAGTAGCAGAATAACAATCAGAATAAAATAAGTACAGCCATTACTTATCGCAGGCGCCATGGATCCAGTGTACAGTCATTCAGGTCTGAAGGCTGTGGGCAAGTAGACTGTCCACTAGGTCAAAAGCCCCTGCTTATATAAAGTCAGTGAATACAGTAAAACAATGCAGATCATGTGGCTTGCTTCTATAGGTCCAGGCTTCAGAAGGGTCCAGTGTAATGCAGGTCATAGGCCAGTTCAAAATATCCAAAGGTGGGGGTCAGCTCTCCAGGGGATGCACTCTGATTTTCCCGCCAAGAATCCAGTTTAAACTAGTCTATTTACATTACAAAGACAATATCATTTTAAACATTTATTCCCTATCATCGCTAACTAGAGTATGCAATGTGCGATCCCTTCAGCGAATGAACCGGACAACTGCGGATAAATAGGGGATTAAAGTGTTACTAAACATGACATGTTTCCTGTAACCTGAACCTTTGATTTCACTAACATGTATATAACTTATAATATTAACCGTAAACATTGCTACATTTTGACATAAATAGCTATGTGTTGCAACTACAATTAGTGTGTGCTAACTACAAATGTGTATGTTCGTGTGAATGCGTGTAAATGTGTAAAACCTGTTGTTGTCACGTGTTGCGGCTGGATATGCTTCTCCATGCTATACGCATAAGTTGCAGACACAGACAATTAAGTTGTTATATATTAATTGAAATTACTTTATCCAATTAGCTGACTTCGAAACATTGTACATGGAATTCATCCTTTAGTTCCTAGATTTACTATTCTGCCTCCTACTGAAGCAGCTGCAGTCAGTTTTTTATGTCAGGATATTTCCAGCACTTGGTTGAATGTTATGAAATACTTCAAGAAGTCCTCCAAGCACTACAAATTCTTTGTTGACAAGAAAGGCTGGACTGTGCCTGCACCAAAGAAAGGAGTCATAGACTGATTTTCTATTAGAAAATTTTGCCTAAAAGCACCATGTGTGAATGCACCCAAGTAAATTGGACCCTTTAAAATACTTCAAGTAATCAACCTTGTGGCATTCGATTCGAAATTACCACTTAAACTTTGCATCTTTATTACCTGTCCTTATTGGGGCCACTCATTACACTGGTCAACAGCATTTTTATGACCAGTTTTTGGTGCTCATTCTAAATATGTAATCAGATTTTCCAAATTGGCTACAGTTTTCGAGATATGAGGGGTCACGCAAATTTGGCGAAAACCGATGATTTAGCGTGATCACATGCGTATGATCGTAAATAACACATAGGTAATTGCACAAAATTAACACATTTTATTTTTTCTGAAGCACACACAAAATTTCTTACAATAATTACAACTAATAAGTTAGAAAATCCTATTAAAATCATCTGTAATGCAAATATTCAATCGTCAATTTTCTTTTATCTTTCAATAACGTTGCCTGTAGGATTTTCTTTTGTTCTGTAACAGTCACGCTGGAGGTTCCAACAGCAGTACGCCCTCATATGCATGTCCCAACTGCCTTGGTATCTCTCCTCCATCACCTTGAGGTCCTGGTGAAACTACTCCCCTAGTTCTTCACTAAAATCACCAAGGTTGTGTCGGAATTTGTCTAGGTGGCTATGCAGGAAGTGCACCTTTATGCTCATATTAATTCCCAAATTTTTTAACTGTGTGAGCATATTTCTTACCAGTTTTTCATAATTTTCTGCTTTGCTATTGCCCAAAAAATTCTTAATAAGTGAAACAAAACTGTACCAAGCAGAAACTTCAACATCATTCATACTTGGTAAGAAATTTGGGTCATTAACAAGTTGCCGGATTTGTAGGCCAATTAATATTCCTGATTTGATTTTCTCCATACTTAGTTGCGGAAATGATCTACATATGTATATGAAACAATTACCATCTTTCTCTAACGCCTTTGCGAATGGCTTTATTAGACCTAATTTGATGTGTAGCAGTGGTAAAAAAATTTTTTGCCTGTCAACCAACTGCTCATTGATGATGCTCTGCACCCACAGTCATTGTTTCCCTTGGAGGCCCCGTTACTCTACTGGAGTGCTCATGATTTGCCTTGCTATCCCAGAAACACATGAAGCAAGGGTACCTGGTGTTTCCACCCTGCTGCCCAAGCAAGAAGCTGACCATTTTTAAATCTACACAAATAGACCACTGGTGTTCCTGATAGTTTAACTTCTGCAGGTCTTCTTTGACAATATCATATCCTTATTTCATTTTTGTTAAGCGAGAAATTGGAAAAGAAAGCAATTCATTTCCATTGTGCAGCAAAACACATTTCAAGCTTCTTGCTGAGCTATCTATGAAAAGCCTCCAATCTCCTGGCTCATATTCAGGTTGACCAATTTGAAGAACTAGTTCAGAGATGTTATTGCAGTAGGCAAGCTCTTCACCTTGACTGAAATAGGGAAGGAGATCCTTCTCTCTTATACTGTAATTTGTAATTTTCACATTGTCTTTCAGACAGTTCTTCTCCTTCAGTCTGGAAGCTAAAAGTTCAGATGCTTGCTTTGAAAGATTTAAATCTCGTACCAGGTCATTCAGTTCCTCCTGAGAGAAAGGCTGAGGTATCGAGGTACATCCTTCAAATTCATTTCCACTGTTCTCCTACAACAGTACCAAAGTCATTAATTTCTTCATCATCAGAACATGATGTCAGGGTGGTAAACACTGGCACAGGAACATCTTCCCCGAGAGGTATAAGTCGTCTGGTATGATTCCAAGTCAGGGTAATCATACTTGAGCTTCTTGTACAGATTAAAATCTTGAACGTTGAAAGCACAGAAATAACAGTCACCATTGTGGTTTTTTTGTCTCTCTCCAAATCATGGGCACACCAAAGCTTAAGCTTTTCCGTTTACAATTTTTCCACTGTCATAGGTCCTCTACACATGGTTTGCAAACCTTATGTGGTGCCCATGCCTTGTCCCGGTCTCCTAATTTGATCCCAAAATATGCCAAATAAACTTGTTTCACAAAGTTGGTGATGGGGTTTCTTTGTTTCACAAGAATATTGCTACCACATATGTAGCAGTATATGTCTGGGTCATTCAAACAGCTTCTAAAGGAGGAATTCATTTTTTCCGAAAAAAACAAACAAAGTTATATTGACATTATTTATACGTTTGACCAAAGTGTAATAAGCTGCAGAACATGTTATGTTAAAGGTAACAATAATTTAAAAAGACAACCCAAAAAAATACCCACGTATGGATATCAGCAGTAACGTAAATGTTGTGAAAAAAGCACTTAGGTGCTAGAATAGTACCTCACATATTTCGAGAACTGTAGCGAATTGGGAAAACAGATTACATTTCTGAAATCAGCATCACTGATATACCCCAAATCCATTTAAAGTACCTGGGCAGCAGAAGACAAGTTAAATTTTGTTAAGCAGTGTTATCAATTGCTTTTTTCTTCATTTTGAAGTCAAGCAGATCCTTTATTCCAGATGTTCGAGGAACAATTCAGTAATTGGTGTATTGGAAGGACTTTGGAACTGAAAAATGATCTTGGGTTGATTCCTCTGATAGTTATGCACCTACTCTTTTGAAAAAAATTAATAATAAATTTAACAACAAACCCAGTTTAAGGTGTTCGGAGCCGCGGTGGTGTTCGGGGTGGTTACTATGACGCACCAGTCCTTCTGACATTCTTTCTAGGTCTGGTGCGCTTACCTAGCCTTCTCCACCAGGATTCCTCCAGGTGCTAATACACCATGATGCTCCTGATGGTGGCAGCCATATTGGATTTGTCTTTGGAGAATAAGGGGGAGAGTAATTTAATCAACCAATGGCTGAATACTGAAAATTATACAAACTATTTTAGGCCTCATGAATAGGTTAGATTGTGCCAAATCTTGAAGTCCTCTAGCCTTTAAAGCTGCTGGTATATTTGGCTTCCTGATATTCTGCTATTGTGGTTTTATGGCATCTTTCTATCTTGGTATTTTGCTATCCTGGAATATTTCATCCATGTTCATCCTTCAGGCTTATGGCTTCACAGTCTTTTGCTTCTCAGTTAATCATGATATCCTATATACGAGTCTGTTCAATTGATCCTGGTATCTGGCATCATATGCTTCTCGGCTGATCCTGGTATCATGTATCCATGTCTGCTCTAATAATATCTGGTATCTAACTCCATTTGCTGTGCATCTATTCCTGGTATCCTGGTATTGTTACAGACTTACCGCTCCACACTACAGCTCTCTCTGCTCACGGAGCTGCACCACTGGGTATTGGTGGTCACATGAGACCCGCAATTAGGGGTGGGAAATTCAACTTGTTAAGGTATTTACTCTTCCCTCTGGCACTTGGTAAGTGTTAGAGCAACGTGTATGCTTTCTGGCTCCATTCTCTTTGTGGATTCCTTGTGCTACTTGGTTCTTTGCCTAACTCCTGCGTACCAGTGCTGCCTGTTTGACTATTCTGGGTCTCCTGCATTCGTGTACTACCCGGCATGTTGACTGTCTGCTAGTGACTCCTTGTGTACCAGACCCGGCTATTCTGACTTTGCCTCTGACACGCGATCGTGTACTGAACCTGGACTCCACTGACTCCGAGATCATCTGCTGATTATGTACCGTGCCTTCTGATTGTATACCAGATCTGGCTTATTTGACTGTGTGATTTCCTTTGCACTACCTATTACTATTACTTGCTTAATCTCTGCTAGTGCCACATCTAGGGGCAGACTAGTGGACTGCGACCCTCATGCTCTCGGCAGATAAGTCTATTCAGCCTTGCAGCACTTCTTGGTGAATACAGGGGAGCTTGTTAAACTCCACACCTCTGGTCAGCCAGCGCCAGTCTAGATTAGCACCAGATCCTATTATCAACGTTACAGTTTGCTCTGCCCATGGATCCTGAGAACAATCCCTCTCCTAGGTTCCTACTAGAACACCTTGTAGGAAGAGTAAAAAAACAAGAGGCTAATCAAGAACAGCTTCTGCAATTTCTCCATGGTCTATCTGATCATATTGACACTGTCACGGGCAATAGGAGTCTTTACCCAGGGATCACCAGGTGATGGACTTACCAGAGTAGTATAGATGGTAATATGGTACTCTGGTAGCGGGGTGATCACGGAACAGGAGACAGCAGATGGTAGAGAATGCTCGAGGAAAGTCTATGACTAGCAGCACTGGTAATATACAGATAGTAGTACACGAGGAAATGAATGGACAAAGGAAACGTGAGGGTAGTTAGTGGTCTGCGGTAGCAAGTTGTACCACTGCTATAGTGAGGAGGAATGTCCAGCAGCAACGAGGAGGTGATGAGAGTCAGCGGTCTGCGTATAGCAAGTTGTACCGCTGTCTATGTGAAGGAATGGAATCCAGGTGGAGGTATCCGGGAAGTCAGTGGTCTGCGTTAGCAAGTTGTACCACTGCTATGTGAAAGGATACTAGAAACAGGTGACTCGGGAAACAGGGATCAGTGGTCTGCCTCTAGCAAGTTGTACCACTGAATATATATGTGAGGAGGAGCACGGGGAGAGAAATGCAATACAGAGTATACACGGGCACACTGAACTTGATCCCACGATGATATGCACAATATAGTAATGACTGAACAGCACTGCACAATAATACAAAGTCACAGGAACTATCCGGCAAAAGGTAACACAGTCAAATGATGGCAATAGTCTCAGCGGATAGTAAACTCCAGGGAAGAACAACTCAGTCCAGCAAGATATGCAATACACCAGCACAGTCAATGAGAAGTATGCATACCGTGGTTCAGGAGCAGGCTGTCAGACAGGAGTGCAGAGATACCTGAACGGCTGGAGGCCGGCAGGATGTGAAGTCCCAGGAGGGCAGAAGCGGTAATCAAGTAGGTGCAGCGCACAGGTAGGTAGACCAGCGGAGATGGGAACAAATACTCAGGAAGTAGTAATATATAGAACTGGACACCTGGAGAACACTGACATGTAGAGATGGTCTAGACGAGATGTAAGCGAGGCGTTGATCCGATGCAGACAGGCGAGTTGACACAGGCAGGAACACTGTAGAAGCACGGAGAGCGGATCAGCTGCCTGCAGACACGAATAGAACTGAAGGGTAGCGGCAAGCAGGACACTGCAGGTACACGGAGGCAGCGGATAGGAATCAGCAGGTGCAGTCTCGATGAAACACGGGAGAGTTGAGATGAGCTGAAACTGTTGAGCACGGAGACAGCGGATAGGAATCAGCTGATGCAGTCTCGATGAAACACAGGAGAGTTGAAGTGAGTTGATAACTGTAGTGCACGAAGGCAGCGGATAGGAATCAGCTAATACAGTCACGATGAAACACAGGAGAGTTGAAGTGAGTTGATAACTGTAGTGCACGGAGGCAGCGGATAGGAATCAGCTAATACAGTCACGATGAAACACAGGAGAGTTGAAGTGAGTTGATAACTGTAGTGCACGGAGGCAGCGGATAGGAATCAGCTAATACAGTCATGATGAAACACAGGAGAGTTGAAGTGAGTTGATAACTGTAGTGCACGGAGGCAGCGGATAGGAATCACCTAATACAGTCACGATGAAACACAGGAGAGTTGAAGTGGTCTGGAAACCACAGGAATCAGCAGCGCTGAATACACGAGGAAACACAGGAACACCTTCAGAGGCTCATGGGAATGAGACTCCAAGATCAGGCAACGTGGTATTGAACACAGGTGCTTTAAATAGGGAGTGTTGCCTGATCAGCCAATTAACTAAAAGGAACATGAACTGAAGGTTTGAAAGGGCTGCACATGCGCAGACCCTCAGGATGGTGGACGGCCACGGTTCCTAAATACACGGGAAGAAGCACTCACAGTCTGGTGAGTGACAGTACCCCCCCTTTTAAAGGTGGGCACAGAACACCTGGAACCGGGCTTGTCCGGATTTTTGGAATAGAACTTCTTAAGAAGAGCTGGAGCGTTGAGGTCTTCAGCTTTGATCCAAGAACGCTCCTCAGGACCAAAGCCCTTCCAATGAACGAGGAAACGAAGAACTCCTCGCGAAATTTTTGCGTCCAATATATGAGTAATCTCGAAATCTTCCTCCTGATGAACTTGAACTGGCTGAGGTGCTGAATGAGGGACCGAGAAACGGTTGATGATGAGAGGTTTGAGCAAGGACACATGGAAGGCATTGGAAATGCAAAGATTCTTAGGAAGTAGAAGTTTGAAACAAACTGGATTTATCACTTGAATGATTCTATATGGACCAATAAAACGGGGAGCGAATTTCATAAATGGGACCTTCAAACGGATATTTTTGGTAGATAACCAGACACGGTCTCCAATTTTCAGTGGTGGAATAGCCCGCCTCTTCTTATCTGCAAAAGACTTATATTTGGCAGATGTCTTCTTTAAACAGGTTTTGACCTGAGACCAAATATTTTTGAAGGTCTGACAAACAGTCTCTACAGCAGGAACTTGGGTGGGAGGGAGGGCAGGAAATTCCAGAAAAGGCGGATGGTGACCGTAAACCACAAGCAGTTGACTTTTTGAAGATGACTCCTGAGATCCATCTTCAACGTCCGAGGACGTCACGAACGCCCGATGAGGAGGAAGGCGTTCAGACTGAACCTTATCGCACAGATCCGTAGATGAAGGATCCTGTGGAGGAGGACCTGGTGGAATAGACGACTGCTGTATTTTACATGGAACAACTTGAGAGAGACAACGATGATGACATTCAGCTCCCCAAGACGTAACTTGAGAAGTGTGCCAATCAATCTGGGGAGAGTGACATTGAAACCATGGAAGGCCTAATACAATCGAACTTGTAGTAACAGGAAGAATTAAAAACGAAATCTCTTCATGGTGTAGCACACCAATCTGAAGCGTTACTGGAGACGTACTCTGGGTGATGAGACCATTGATGAGACGTGATCCATCTATAGCAGTCACAGTAATCGGTGTTTTCAAAGTAATCACTGGTAGGGACCATTGATTCACTAGGGATTTAGAAATGAAATTTCCTGCTGCTCCAGAATCAATCAGAGCTTGGGACTCAAAGGATTTGGTAGCAAAGGAAATCGTAACATCAAAAGCGCAGACTTTTAGTTTCGTAGAACATGGAGAGGACTCCAGGGACCTTAACTTCACCTCTCCAGAACTAGTTAGGGCCTGGCATTTCCCGATTTCTTAGGGCAAGAATTGAACATATGTGTGGAATCAGCACAATAGATACAGAGTCTATTCTTTACTCTTCGGTTCCTCTCCTCAGAAGTTAATTTGGAACGTCCTATCTCCATGGGGATCACAGGAGATGAAGCTGGACGAAATTGAGGGGTTGAGCGAAGAGGTGCTTTAACTGAAGTTGTTTTTTCAGATTCCCTTTCACGAAACCTCATGTCTACACGATGGCAGAGGGAAATCAAATCTTCTAATGACGTAGGTAGCTCTTGGGTAGTCAGTGCATCTTTAATTTTATCGGAGAGCCCCTGCCAGAAGGCGGCAATTAATGCTTCAGTGTTCCACTGAAATTCAGAGGCTAATATCCTAAGTTGAATGACGTACTGGCCTACTGTACGAGAACCCTGACGTAAACGGAGAATGCTGGAAGCAGCGGAGGTCACATGACTTGGTTCATCGAACACACTTCGGAACATAGAAATAAATTTGGCACTATCTTGTAATACTGGATCGTTCCTCTCCCACAGAGGGGAAGCCCAAGCCAGCGCTTGTCCTGAAAACAATGAAATAAGATAGGCCACTCTGGAACGATGGGTAGAAAAATTTTGAGGTTGGAGCTCAAAATGAACTGAGCATTGGTTGAGAAAACCCCTACAAGTTTTGGGGTCTCCATCATATTTTGACGGAGTAGGCAGGTGAAGCGTGGAAGCCGTAGACACCTGGGATGGCACTGGGGAAATGGAGGAAAGCACAGGAGTTTCAACATTAGCTGTAACATTCTGTCCAGATGTTCCTTGGGAGGCTAACGCCTGGTAACATTGTAGTAACAGCTGTTGGCGAGCATCCTGTTGCTCTACACGGGTAACCAGATGCTGCAGCATCTCTTTAGCTGTAGGTTCCGAATCTGGGTCTGTCATGGCCTGATCTTACTGTCACGGGCACTAGGAGTCTTTACCCAGGGATCACCAGGTGATGGACTTACCAGAGTAGTATAGATGGTAATATGGTACTCTGGTAGCGGGGTGATCACGGAACAGGAGACAGCAGATGGTAGAGAATGCTCGAGGAAAGTCTATGACTAGCAGCACTGGTAATATACAGATAGTAGTACACGAGGAACTGAATGGACAAAGGAAACGTGAGGGTAGTCAGTGGTCTGCGGTAGCAAGTTGTACCACTGCTATAGTGAGGAGGAATGTCCAGCAGCAATGAGGAGGTGATGAGAGTCAGCGGTCTGCGTATAGCAAGTTGTACCGCTGTCTATGTGAAGGAATGGAATCCAGGTGGAGGTATCCGGGAAGTCAGTGGTCTGCGTTAGCAAGTTGTACCACTGCTATGTGAAAGGATACTAGAAACAGGTGACTCGGGAAACAGGGATCAGTGGTCTGCCTCTAGCAAGTTGTACCACTGAATATATATGTGAGGAGGAGCACGGGGAGAGAAATGCAATACAGAGTATACACGGGCACACTGAACTTGATCCCACGATGATATGCACAATATAGTAATGACTGAACAGCACTGCACAATAATACAAAGTCACAGGAACTATCCGGCAAAAGGTAACACAGTCAAATGATGGCAATAGTCTCAGCGGATAGTAAACTCCAGGGGAGAACAACTCAGTCCAGCAAGATATGCAATACACCAGCACAGTCAATGAGAAGTATGCATACCGTGGTTCAGGAGCAGGCTGTCAGACAGGAGTGCAGAAATACCTGAACGGCTGGAGGCCGGCAGGATGCGAAGTCCCAGGAGGGCAGAAGCGGTAATCAAGTAGGTGCAGCGCACAGGTAGGTAGACCAGCGGAGATGGGAACAAATACTCAGGAAGCAGTAGTATATAGAACTGGACACCTGGAGAACACTGACGTGTAGAGATGGTCTAGACGAGATGTAAGCAGCGAGGCGTTGATCCGATGCAGACAGGCGAGTTGACACAGGCAGGAACACTGTAGAAGCACGGAGAGCGGATCAGCTGACTGCAGACACGAATCATCATCATCATCATCATCATTTATTTATATAGCGCCAACATATTCCGTAGCGCTTTACAATTGGGGACAAACGTAATAAACTAATAAACAAACTGGGTAAAACAGACAAAGAGGTGAGAAGGCCCTGCTCGCAAGCTTACAATCTATGGGACAATGGGAGATTGACACATGAGGTTAAGTATACATTTTGCATCTTGGCCCAGCCAGACTGCAAAGGTAAGGTGACTCATAAGCTAAATGATCCTGTCACACAACAATGTTGGTCCGGGGGTAGTTGTCTTGTGTGAAATTGTGTAACAGGCTAAAGGTAGTGAGGTTAAGATGGTGGTTGAGGACTATTATAAGCTTGTCTGAATAGGTAGGTTTTCAGAGAACGCTTGAAAGTTTGTAGAACAGAGGAGAGTCTTATTGTGCGAGGGAGAGAGTTCCATAGAGTGGGTGCAGCCCGAAAAAAGTCCTGTAACCGGGAATGGGAGGATGTAATGAGGGTGGATGAGAGACGCAGATCTTTTGCAGAACGGAGTTGCCGAGTTGGGAAATATTTTGAGACAAGAGAGGAGATGTATGTTGGTGCAGCTTTGTTGATGGCCTTGTAGGTTAGTAAAAGTATTTTATATTGGATTCGGTAGAAGACAGGCAGCCAGTGTAGAGACATACAGAGTGATTCAACAGAGGAATAGCTATTTGCAAGGAAAATCAGTCTTGCCGAAGCATGCAAAATAGATTTTAGGGGTTTGAGTCTGTTTTTGGGAAGACCAGTAAGGAGGGAATTGCAATAGTCAATGCGGGAGATGACTAGTGCATGAATTAAGGTTTTAGCAGTGTCTTGTGTGAGATATGTGCGGATTCTGGAAATGTTCTTTAGATGTATGTAACATGATTTAGATATAGAGTCAATGTGGGGAACAAAGGATAGGCGTGAATCAAGGATTACACCTAGGCAGCGAGCTTGTGGGGTGGGATTTATGGTCATGTTATCAACAGAGATAGAAATGTCAGGTATGCTCTTGTTGGCGGGTGGGAATATTATTAACTCTGTTTTAGAAAGATTAAGTTTGAGTTGACGAGAGGACATCCAAGATGAAATGGCAGAAAGACAGTCAGTTACACGGGACAACACAGATGTCGAGATATCAGGAGAGGATAGATAGATTTGGGTATCATCCGCATAGAGATGATACTGAAAGCCAAAGGAACTTATTAGATTTCCAAGAGAAGCGGTATAGATAGAGAACAGCAGAGGACCTAGCACCGAGCCTTGTGGTACTCCAACTGATAGGGGAAGCGGAGCAGAGGTGGCTTCAGAGAAATTAACAGTGAAAGAGCGATTAGAGAGGTAAGATGAGAACCAGGATAGAACTGTGTCTTGAAGACCTAGGGATTGCAGCGTTTGTATGAGAAGAGAGTGGTCAACGGTGTCAAATGCAGCCGAGAGATCAAGGAGAATTAGGAGAGAGTAATGGCGTTCAGTCTTAGCAGTGATCAGATCATTAACAACCTTGGTCAGCGCAGTCTCTGTGGAGTGTTGAGAACGAAAGCCAGACTGAAGAGGATCCAACAGGTTGTTTGCGGAAAGAAAGCGTGTGAGGCGAGTGTAGGCAAGTCTCTCTAGAAGCTTGGAGGGGCAAGGGAGCTGAGAGATGGGACGGTAATTTGAGAGAGAGTTTGGGTCGGAGTTTTGTTTTTTTAGAATAGGAGTAATCACTGCATGCTTGTATAGTGATGGAAAGATGCCAGTAGAGAGTGAGAGATTACAGATTTGAGTTAGAGGTGAAATGAGCACAGAAGACAGGGATCTACCAATTTGCGAGGGAATAGGATCAAGAGGACAGGAGGTAGAGAAGGAAGATAAGAAGAGCGTAGAAATTTCCTCTTCATTTGTGGGGTCAAATGAAGAAAGGGTGTCAGAGGGTAGTGGGAAGGAAATGAGCTGATGGCTTGTTGAGGAAGAGGATACCATTTCTAGTCTGATCTTGTCAATCTTGTCCTTGAAGTAGGAAGCAAGATCCTGAGCACTGATAGTAGATGGAGGGTTCGGGGTGGGAGGATTGAGAAGATGATTAAATGTATTGAAAAGGCGTTTGGGGTTAGAAGCCTGAGCATAGATAAGAGATTGAAAGTATGTTTGTTTTGCAGTGACCAGAGCATTTCGATAGGAGTGGTAGACAGAAGTATATGTGAAGAAGTCATTAGAGCTTCGAGATTTACGCCAGTGACGTTCTGCTTTACGGGACAGTTTTTGAAGATTTTGTGTTGCTTTGGTGTGCCACGGTTGACATCGAAGTCGACGTGTAGTATGAAGTGTCGCTGGAGCCACTTGATCAAGGGCCGTTGCTAAGGTTAGGTGAAAATGAGGTACTGCCATCTCAGGGGATGAGAATGTAGAGATAGGGGAGAGAAGGTGTTGGAGAGAGGTGGAAAATTGTTGAAGATTAATAGAATTAAGATTTCTACGAGTATGAGGAGGCTTGGTTGAGTTAGACAGTAGAGAGGTTAGAGCAGTGAGGAGAACTGAAGGGTAGCGGCAAGCAGGACACTGCAGGTACACGGAGGCAGCGGATAGGAATCAGCAGGTGCAGTCTCGATGAAACACGGGAGAGTTGAGATGAGCTGGAACTGTTGAGCACGGAGACAGCGGATAGGAATCAGCTGATGCAGTCTCGATGAAACACAGGAGAGTTGAAGTGAGTAGATAACTGTAGTGCACGGAGGCAGCGGATAGGAATCAGCTAATACAGTCATGATGAAACACAGGAGAGTTAAAGTGAGTTGATAACTGTAGTGCACGGAGGCAGCGGATAGGAATCAGCTAATACAGTCACGATGAAACACAGGAGAGTTGAAGTGAGTTGATAACTGTAGTGCACGGAGGCAGCGGATAGGAATCAGCTAATACAGTCACGATGAAACACAGGAGAGTTGAAGTGAGTTGATAACTGTAGTGCACGGAGGCAGCGGATAGGAATCAGCTAATACAGTCACGATGAAACACAGGAGAGTTGAAGTGGTCTGGAAACCACAGGAATCAGCAGCGCTGAATACACGAGGAAACACAGGAACACCTTCAGAGGCTCATGGGAATGAGACTCCAAGATCAGGCAACGTGGTATTGAACACAGGTGCTTTAAATAGGGAGTGTTGCCTGATCAGCCAATTAACTAAAAGGAACATGAACTGAAGGTTTGAAAGGGCTGCACATGCGCAGACCCTCAGGATGGTGGACGGCCACGGTTCCTAAATACACGGGAAGAAGCACTCACAGTCTGGTGAGTGACAGACACACTACAGAATGCCCTGGCCACACCTGAATTTTCTGCATCTACACCAGAATCTTCTCCAGCAGTTGCCGCAAGAGACTCCCAATTATGCATTCCCAATCCACCTAAGTTTGGCAGGGATCCCAGGCTTTGCAGAGGGTTCTTAAATCAATGTTCAATACAATTTTAACTCATACAAGGAAACTTCCATTTCAAAAGGGCTAAGGTAGCCTCTATAATATCGCTTCTTTCTGGTCAAGCCCTTGTCTGGACTTCACCCTTGTGGGAGAGGAATGATCCTTTGTTGCACAGTTATGCCAGTTTCTTAACTATGTTTAAGAAGATTTTTGATGAATGGTAGAGTTTCCTTCGCAGTTAATGGGATATTATGTCTACACCAAGGTACCCAGACTGTGAGACAGTATGCTGTCCAATTTAGAACTATGGTGTCTGAGCTCCATTGGAATAATGAGGCCTTTGTTGCTACCTTCTGGCATGGTCTTTCAGATCGAATAAAGGACAAGCTGGTTTCACGGGAACTTCTTACTACACTCAATGAATTGTTTGAGCTATGCTGCAAGACTGACCTTTGTTTCAAAGAACGCAATTCTGAGAAAGAACAGTCTCATTGAAGCACTAATCATCTGGCTCCAAATTTCAGGCACCAGTACTTCCTCCTGAGGAACCTATGCAGTTGGGAAGAACTCGTCTGATGGCTGAAGAGAAAGAGAGGAGATTTCGGAATAGACTTTGCTTTACTGCAGGGAGAGTGGTCACCTCTTAGGGCCCTGTCCCAAGCACCAGGGAAATGACAGGGCCTATCGAGATTTAGAGAGGTATCTCAGAGCAGTTCCAGTAAGATTTCTTTACCCCTGATTCCCACTTTATACCAGGATATTGTGCATGTTTTCTGTGAACAATAAGCCACTAAACTACCTTTTCATAGAATCTGGGACTGTAGACTTGACCTCTTACCTAGGAAACCTATTCCAAGGGGTCATGTTTTTCCTTTATCCATTCCTGAATCGAATGCCATGGTAGAATATGTCTAAGAAAATCCGAAGAGAGGATTCATCCATAAATCTATCTCCCCCACAACTTTTTCTGGCTATGGTGAGAAGAATAATAGTCAAAACAGGGACAGAGACCACCTTATTTTTCTGGGTTTTTTTGTACTGTTGTGATATTTATATTATTTTTTAATGATTTACTGAAATTTGAACATTAGAAAAGCTAAATGTAAGATTTGAAAAATGACACCAGAAATCTTCTCAAAATATGTTTTGCACTTATAGACAGTGTTAGTAGATGAGTCATCAGTAATTGCGTCTGAAAAATTACACAAGTGCAAGCCAAAACATAAAGGTACACAGAGGGTTAATTGTTTCATTGAAGTGTTAGGAGTGTTAATAAAGTATGTGTATTTTCATCTAAAAATAGGCTAATTGAAATATTGTCACTGAAAAAGATGACAAATACCACATTCTGCATCATCACAGTGGCGTTTCTTGTGCTGGTTGCATATGCAGTATTAAAGTAATTTCATCGTTTTCCAATAAGTATTGTCTATGCGATTTGTGTGGTTCCAAAGCACAAGCAATTTATTTAGCAAAAGCAAAAGTTTAGCAGTTCATTAAATAAGTACAGTACAGCCGATACCTGATACATACATACATGCGCTGCTCTCAGCTGCGACAGTGCTTCATTCCAGAAGACTGTGGTCAGAGAAACTGTTTAGCTGGTTCCAGGGTGCTGTATATATACATTTAGTGATACAGTGAAGACGATAAAGGGGACTTGGCATGTGTCCATAAGTTCAGGCTCCAGGAAGGTCCAGTGTAAAGCAGTCCATAGGTCAGTTCAAACAACCCCCTCCAAAGGTGGGGGTCAACATTCCAAGGGTAGGCGTCTGCTCTCCAGATGATGCATACTTAGTTTTCCCGTCAAGAACTGGTTCAAACTGGTTCAAACTGGTCTATTAGCATTACACAGACAATATCATTCCAATCACTTATTCCCTATCATCAATAACTAGCGCACGCAATGTGCGATCCTTTCGGCGAATGAACTGGACAACTGCGGATAAATAGGGGATTTTAATGATACCAAACATGACATGCTTCCCGTGACCTGAACTTAAAATATCACATACATATAACCTTATAATATATAACTATAAACAACATAACATCTGCTCATAAACGACTGTGGAATGGAACCATTATAAATATGAAATATATACATGAATGAATGTGAAAGTGCGAGTGCGTGCGTGCTTTATCGTACGATTGCACCATAGCACGTGGCGTACTTATCGCAATCGCACGGTAAAACAATATTAATCAATATACTTTCTTTCATCCAATTATACGACTTTGACAGCAGAGAAGGACACAATTAAGGCTTATGTATGTCCAACATAAACCTGGCACATATGCAATTGTTGTGGTCCTGGACACTTTTTCAGATGCGTCCCACTTTGCACACTATGCAAAATTATTTTTTTCGTCTTCAATTTATGCCTAATTTTTTAACAAAATTGTGTATAAGACTACAGCAGGTCCTTAATTCAAACCTAAATACTGTAACTAGATTAGATGAACAGGTGCTATTTCTGTGGTAGATGGTAGTCCAAGGTTTTGGTACCACTGGCCAGTTTCATTAAGTAGAAAAAAATAAGTCCAGGAAAACGTAATAAACACCTTGTCTGTCCAGCACTAACTAAACATACATCGTTCCTGACTATCAAGCTAAAAAAAATCATGAAAAGTTCCAGCATATAAATATTTGCAACAAGTATCAGGCTCCCCTATAGAGACTCTGCAGTCCCTTCCCCCCACGTGGAGCAGACTGATCTGACTTTTAAATACATCTCATAGGTGCGACCATTAATCTGCAATCAGACGGACAGAAAAGAAGACACAGACTGGGCCTTGTAAATGGAGCCCACTCTTCTCTCTCCATTTACATCCCAGGGACCCTTACCAGCTTCTCCCTAAAGCCGAACACACTCTTTTGGGAAACTCCTTCCCACCCAACACAATCTCCCTTTATTTTTTAAAACATGTAGGTCATAAACCTGGTACAAACATATCTACCTAAGAACACTATTCCAGTGTTTTTGTCACAATACATAACAGACGGTGGTAACAGAAAAAAATATTAAAAACCTATAGTTTGCAAAGTACAGTAACTCAAAATTGTCTGAACTCATTCCATTGAAAGTAGAAAACATGTCAACATGACAATATAACAATGCAGTAAATGACACTATTAGAAATATAACAGTTCTACTTTTTTTTTACTCATAGCAATATCACTAATACACAGCACCATTTTTATTTTTTTTATTTGTATTCATTTATTTACTGGCTTGTCATTAGACTTTTCATTATTGCAGCTCTAAAAGCTATTACAGATATTTGGATACTGCAAGAAATCCCAAAAGTATATACTGTATAAGGTTTAATAAGTCATTTACGGGTATACTCAGCAAACATCATTGACTGAATTCTCGGAAGTACTAGATAACAATGTTATCCATTTAAGTTTGTAATGATTGCAATACAGAATTTAAATCTGCACATTCTCTATCAACACAGGATCTGTTAAAATCAATTTTGAAATTAGAACTTTAGTTTTTTAAAGCATTTATAAAATTAAACTGCAATATACTTACCACCATATTGGTAACACTGCATTAACTAGAATTCACATTAAATCAAAATAAGAATATATTAAATCCTTAACAGGGAATTGTCACATCACAATACATTAAATATAATTTACCAGCTAGGTAATACACTTTGGTTATGGTATAGTGGATTCTTAGGATGAACCAAATTAGTGCTGGGAGAACAGAGACACAGAGTCTAACAGAACCCCTGGAATTCACAAGGGACCTCCTAAAGGAAGCTTGGGCTTAGCTCCTGGTCCTCAGATCTACCTTGGTATGAAAGGCTGGTAGCACGCCAGATGGTAAAGGAAGTGTGGTGCTAAAGCCAATATCAGATGAGGGGTCAAAAGTAGCCATGGTCAGTAACACCGGAGAGCACAAGCTAATACCAGAACACTGGAGAAGGTAGGGAAAGAATTTCCTATGCTGAAAATGCAAACACAAATAAGACTGACACTAAAAAGGTGACAATGAAAATCCTAACAAGGAGGAAATACTTAACTTTATAAACAATGACAGAGAAGAAATCCAGACTGGTTAATACCTACATAGAACAAATCCAGACACATAAAATACTGACAGTGTGATTGTTGACAGTGAAAATAACGACAGTCACACTGCCAGCTTAACTGGCTGTGTGAGCAGGTCCGCTGGCATACAACCACAGGACCTGCTGCAAGTAAACAGTGTAAAAATAAATAAATAAATAAATTAGCACTAGGCATAGATAGCTAGGGCTGGTGGTATCATAGCAGAGGAATACACAGCAGGGGGGGGGGGGCCTTCCTTGATAACAACCAACCCCAAACTGGTCAGCATGGGACTGGATTCACTAGAGAGTGCGGTCTGCAAACAAAATATGCCCCTCCCCTGTAGTAATACCCAGCTCTGTGCTGCCAGTTCTAGTGTTCTCAACATTCTTGTGTGTTGGATGTGGGATAATAAAGTGTGTAAAATATGAGGGGAAAAAAAGTGTTTAAAACACTATTTTAGTTTGTGGGACTAAAAGTCCAAGACAGCCCGGGATGCCATTATTTAATATCTTCACTGTATAAACAATTAGCAGTTAAATGTTGTGGTCATTGCTGTTATTTGAGCAAGCTGGGCCCAATTCCAGCCACTTACATTTCTTTAGGCATGGATATGATTATTGTAAATAAATGTATTTTAGTCAGGGGCACATGTACAGACTGCAATATTGCACCTCCGCCAGACTAGTGGTCAAGCTGGGACTGTCTCCAGCCACATACTGTTTTTTAGACATGGATACCAATAAAACATAGACACTTGTTAATAGTATAATATCTTATATTAAAATTGACTTGCTCTTGACATCTTCGGCATACCATTAAATGTGCCCTTATTTATTTTTTCTAGCAGTTTTGTAGAAAATGGGACTGTGTTTGTTTAACAAATGCTGCCTGTAAGTTGGATGGCTGTTCCATTTTACTCCTAGGAACATCCTTGGTCATACTGTTCTTGTAAAAGCCGCTAGGCAAACCAATGTAATTTTTTATTTGTTATATTAGAAATGTTTTAGAATGTTTTGTTAGAAACAATGTTATGGGTTATAGGACTCATTGGGGGGTATTCAATTGTCCATGGGTTCGAGCGCGAAAAAACTATTACCGTTAATACGGTAATCTCTTGCTGGATTTCTGAAATCCAGCGAGTAAATTACCGTATTAGCAGTTTTTCCGTGCAGGATTACCGTTATACCGTAATAACGGTAATCCTGTGCGGACCGCTGGATTTTTGGCAATCCCGCGGACAATTGAATATGCCCCTTTATGCTTTAATTATGCTGGTGGATGGTCCGTAACAACGGTAGTATCAGTAAGGTTTTTCTACCCACAGACGGTTTAAAAAGCACTTCATGGGTAATTTTCAGCACAGTTTGTGGCAATCATGTGCTAACCCCATTACTGGCCCATTGTTTCATCTCCAGTGGTCCCATTGCCTTACATTTTCCCTTAGCAGACTTCCAGCTGCCCTTACAGTGTTGGGGGTTACCTAGCTCATGTCACCTGGCGGAAGTGGGAAGGTTTGTCTAGGGAGACGTCTTATCCTATGAGAGGATATCTCAGGGCAGGGGGGCTGTCAGTTACCATGGTCACCTGGGTAGGGGGATAAAAAGGAGCCCTGAGAGTCCAGAGTTGTGTTTTGTTTTAGGGTAAAAATGACCTAAGAGCTGATGCCATCATGACTTCATTGAATTTGCATGCACTTGGAATATTTTCCAGTCATCAACTTTGGTTACTGTAATCTGACATTTGCCAGACTCTGTTACCTCCTTGGTGAATGTATTTACCAATGACATATGCTGTTGATGTTCCTAACTTTTACAAATACCTTCAGCACTTAAAGAAATTTATTTGGATTTATACCTGGTTTCGGTCTAAATGATATAAAGAACCCCACACACTTGCAATACTATTAGAGAAAAACAAAACAAAATGTAAACACTTTGGGCCTGATTCAGCAAGGCACGTATCTGCCAATTTAGAGCGTATTACATGGAAAATGAATCTGTGCATGTCCAGAACCGGTACATACACCAGTAAATTCAGCCCTTTTCACTCCTTCTTTGCATGCCAAGGACACTTACAACAGCCTACGATTTTAGTAAGTGAACATGATGGGGAAGGTGTCTTTTGTCTAGGGATGAGCGCGCTCGGATTTCTGAAATCCGAGCCCACCCGAACGTTGCGGATCCGAGTCGGATCCGAGACAGATCCGGGTATTGGCGCCAAATTCAAAAGTGAAACTGAGGCTCTGACTCATAATCCCGTTGTCGGATCTCGCGATACTCGGATCCTATAAATTCCCCGCTAGTCGCCGCCATCTTCACTCGGGCATTGATCAGGGTAGAGGGAGGGTGTGTTAGGTGGTCCTCTGTGCTGTTTAGTTCTGTGCTGTTTAGTTCTGTGCTGTTTAGTTCTGTGCTGTTTAGTTCTGTGCTGTTTAGTTCTGTGCTGTTTAGTGCTGTGCTGTGCTGTGCTGTTTAGTGCTGTGCTGTTTAGTGCTGTGCTGTGCTGTGCTGTGCTGTGCTGTGCTGTGTTCTGCAGTATCAGTCCAGTGGTGCTGTGTGCTGTGCTCTGTCCTTCTGAGGTCAGTGGTGCTGCTGGGTCCTGTGCTGTGTCCTGTTCAGTCCAGTGGTGCTGTGTCCTGTGCTCTGTGCTTCTAAGGGCATAGTTATTTCCCCAATATTCCCCTGTGTTTAAAAAAATAAAAAAAAGTTTTTTTAAAAAATACCAAAAACTACTTTAATATTTTTTAATTACCACAAAATTTTCACAACCAATCCTGCAGTATAAGCCCATTGGTACTGCAATATTACCAAGTTCACACATTCAGCAGTAAAAGTCCAGTGGTACTGCAATATTACAAAGTTTACACATTCTGCAGTATCAGTCCAGTGGTGCTGTGTCCTGTGCTCTGTCCTGCTGAGTTCCGTAGTGCTGCTGGGTCCTGTGCCGTGTCCTGTTCAGTCCAGTGGTGCTGTGTCCTGTGCTCTGTGCTTCTAAGGGCATAGTTATTTCCCCATTATTCCCAAGTTTTTAAAAAATAAAAAAAAAGTAAAAAATAATAAAAAATTTAAAAAAAAAAAAATATATAATAATTATAACCAAATTTGCAAAACCAATCCAGCATTATAAGTCCATTGGTACTGCAATATTACCAAGTTCACACATTCTGCAGTATCAGTCCAGTGGTGCTGTGTCCTGTGCTCTGTCCTGCTGAGTTCCGTAGTGCTGCTGGGTCCTGTGCCGTGTCCTGTTCAGTCCAGTGGTGCTGTGTCCTGTGCTCTGTGCTTCTAAGGGCATAGTTATTTCCCCACTATTCCCAAGTTTTTTAAAAATAAAAAAAAAGTAAAAAAAAATAAAAAATAAAAAAAAAAATATATATATAATAATTATAACCAAATTTGCAAAACCAATCCAGCAGTATAAGTCCATTGGTACTGCAATATTACCAAGTTCACACATTCTGCAGTATCTTGTGCTACATATAATGGAGACCAAAAATTTGGAGGATAAAGTAGGGAAAGATCAAGACCCACTTCCTCCTAATGCTGAAGCTGCTGCCACTAGTCATGACATAGACGATGAAATGCCATCAACGTCGTCTTCCAAGCCCGATGCCCAATCTCGTAGTACCGGGCATGTAAAATCCAAAAAGCCCAAGTTAAGAAAAAGTAGCAAAAAGAGAAACTTAAAATCATCTGAGGAGAAACGTAAAGTTGCCAATATGCCATTTACGACACGGAGTGGCAAGGAACGGCTTAGGCCCTGGCCCGTGTTCATGACTAGTGGTTCAGCTTCACCCACGGATCTTAGCCCTCCTCCTCCTCCCCCCCCCTACAAAAAATTGAAGAGAGTTATGCTGTCAGCAACAAAACAGCAAACAACTCTGCCTTCTAAAGAGAAATTATCACAAATCCCCAAGGCGAGTCCAAGGGTGTTGGTGGTTGTCAAGCCTGACCTTCCCATCACTGTACGGGAAGAGGTGGCTCGGGAGGAGGCTATTGATGATGTAGCTGGCGCTGTGGAGGAACTTGATGATGAGGATGGTGATGTGGTTATTGTAAATGAGGCACCAGGGGGGGAAACAGCTGATGTCCATGGGATGAAAAAGCCCATCGTCATGCCTGGTCAGAAGACCAAAAAATGCACCTCTTCGGTCTGGAGTTATTTTTATCCAAATCCAGACAACCAATGTATGGCAATATGTAGCTTATGTAAAGCTCAAATAAGCAGGGGTAAGGATCTTGCCCACCTAGGAACATCCTCCCTTATACGTCACCTGAATAACCTTCATAGTTCAGTGGTTAGTTCAGGAACTGGGGCTAGGACCCTCATCGGTACAGGGACACCTAAATCCCGTGGTCCAGTTGGATACACACCAGCAACACCCTCCTCGTCAACTTCCTCCACAATCTCCATCAGATTCAGTCCTGCAGCCCAAGTCACCAGCCAGACTGAGTCCTCCTCAATACGGGATTCATCCGAGGAATCCTGCAGCGGTACGCCTACTACTGCCACTGCTGCTGTTGCTGCTGTTAGTCGGTCATCTTCCCAGAGGGGAAGTCGTAAGACCGCTAAGTCTTTCACCAAACAATTGACCGTCCAACAGTCGTTTGCCATGACCACCAAATACGATAGTAGTCACCCTATTGCAAAGCGTATAACTGCGGCTGTAACTGCAATGTTGGTGTTAGACGTGCGCCCGGTGTCCGCCATCAGTGGAGTGGGATTTAGAGGGTTGATGGAGGTATTGTGTCCCCGGTACCAAATCCCCTCGAGATTCCACTTCACTAGGCAGGCGATACCAAAAATGTACAGAGAAGTACGATCAAGTGTCCTCAGTGCTCTTAAAAATGCGGTTGTACCCACTGTCCACTTAACCACGGACATGTGGACAAGTGGTTCTGGGCAAACGAAGGACTATATGACTGTGACAGCCCACTGGGTAGATGCATCCCCTTCCGCAGCAACAGCAACAGCTGCATCAGTAGCAGCATCTACAAAATGGCTGCTCATGCAAAGGCAGGCAACATTGTGCATTACAGGCTTTAATAAGAGGCACAACGCTGACAACATATTAGAGAAAATGAGGGAAATTATCTCCCAGTGGCTTACCCCACTTAGACTCTCATGGGGATTTGTGGTGTCAGACAATGCCAGTAACATTGTGCGGGCATTAAATATGGGCAATTTCCAGCACGTCCCATGTTTTGCCCACACCATTAATTTGGTGGTGCAGCATTACCTCAAGAGTGACAGGGGTGTGCAGGAGATGCTTGCGGTGGCCCGCAAAATTGCTGGACACTTTCGGCATTCAGCCAGTGCCTACCGCAGACTAGAGGCACATCAAAAAAGCTTGAACCTGCCCTGCCATCACCTCAAACAAGAGGTTGTGACGCGCTGGAACTCCACCCTCTATATGCTGCAGAGGATGGAGGAGCAGCAAAAGGCCATTCAGGCCTACACAGCCACCTACGACATAGGCAAAGGAGTGGGGATGCGCCTGAGTCAAGCGCAGTGGAGACTGATTTCCGTGTTGTGCAAGGTTCTGCAGCCATTTGAACTTGCCACACGAGAAGTCAGTTCCGACACTGCCAGCTTGAGTCAGGTCATTCCCCTGATCAGGCTGTTGCAGAAGCAGCTGGAGAAAGTGAGGGAGGAGCTGGTAAGCCATTGCGATTACAGCAAGCATGTAGCTCTTGTGGATGTAGCCCTTCGTACGCTTTGCCAGGATCCGAGGGTGGTCACTCTTTTAAAGTCAGAGGAATACATTCTGGCCACCGTGCTCGATCCTCGGTTTAAAGCGTATGTTGTGTCTCTGTTTCCGGCGGACACAAATCTACAGCGGTGCAAAGACCTGCTGGTCAGGAGATTGTCCTCTGAAGAGGACCGTGACATGCCAACAGCTCCACCCTCATTTTCTTCCACATCTATGGCTGCGAGGAAAAAGCTCAGTTTTCCCAAAAGAGGCACTGGCGGGGATGCTGATAACATCTGGTCCGGACTGAAGGACCTGCCAACCATTGCAGACATGTCTACTCTCGCTGCATTGGATGCTGTGACAATAGAAAAAATTGTGGATGATTACTTTGCTGACACCATCCAAGTAGACATGTCAGACAGTCCATATTGTTACTGGCAGGAAAAAAAGGCAGTTTGGAAGCCCCTGTACAAACTGGCTCTATTTTACCTGAGTTGTCCCCCCTCCAGTGTGTACTCGGAAAGAGTTTTTAGTGCAGCGGGGAACCTGGTCAGTGAGCGGCGAAGGAGGTTGCTTCCTCACAACGTTGAAAAAATGATGTTTATAAAAATGAATAATCAATTCCTCAATGAAGTACAGCACTGCCCTCCAGATACTACAGAGGGACCTGTGGTTGTGGAGTCCAGCGGGGACGAATTGATAATGTGTGATGAGGAGGAAGTACACACTGTAGGGGGAGAGGAATCAGAGGTTGAGGATGAGGACGACATCTTGCCTCAGTAGAGCCTGTTTAGTCTGTACAGGGAGAGATGAATAGCTTTTTTGGTGTGGGGGCCCAAACAAACCAATCATTTCAGTCAAAGTTGTTTGGTAGGCCCTGTCGCTGAAATGATTGGTTTGTTAAAGTGTGCATGTCCTATTTCAACAACAGACCTCTCAACTGCAGCTCATCCCTCCTCTGCGGGGATAATGTCTCCTGTGCTCTGACACGTCACTCTGTGTACTCTCAGCCTCAGGATCTGACACTACAGCTACCATGCCTCTTGTAGCAGCCCTCACTCCAGGGCCTCTTCCATGTGCAGTGTCCCCCTCTCTCTTGGGTTCACTATAGTGACATGGAGTTCTCCCCCTCATCCAGGGCACACATTCCTTGCCCTGGCTCAGTCACCACGCTCAGACTTCCAGGCAATGCTGGGGGAGCCTGGGAGCTTCCACCCCAGGTCCCCAGCTACAACTCTCCTCTCCTGTGTCTTCTCTCTCTTTCTGACACTTTAAAGATCGTGCCTTTAAATGAAAAAGTCAGTCTTCATTGCACGACTATGTGCAAGTGCAACAGGGACATTTTTTTGGGTTTACAAAGTCAAACAATAACACTACGACCCTGTCTGTCTGGGGTCTGTCAATGACGAATTGTCTGGAGCATGTTTTGAGGAGGTATTGTGGCCCCGGTATCAAATTGGGTACCGGGGCCACCCCACTATGCAGTCCAGATACTTGTTTGGTGGAATTCCGACACGTGGAGGGTTTTTTAATTATATTGTGGCCTCGGTACCAAATTGTGTACCGGGGCCACCACACTACGCAGTCAAGATACTTGTTTGGTGGAATTCAGACCAGTTGAGGGTTTTATTATTATATTGTGTGGACCACTCTATCTATACCACACTACAACTCTATACCACTCTATTTCCTACTTTAATTCTATTTAATTCTATTTCCTACTTTAATTCTATTACTAATTAATTAACATAAAGAGGAACAAAAAAAAACAATTTTACCAAAAGTATAATATGACTTAGACTTACAAACACTACACTTGAAAGATCGTGCCTTTAAATGAAAAAGTAAGTCTTCATTGCACGACTATGTGCAACAGGGACAGTTTTTTTCTTTACAAAGTCAACTAATAACACTTGGACCCTGTCTGTCTTTAACATACTTGATGGGATCTCAATGACGAATTGTCTGTAGCATGTTTGGAGGAGGTATTGTGGCCCCGGTATCAAGTTGGGTACCGGGGCCACCCCACTACGCAGTCCAGATACTTGTTTGGTGGAATTCTGACACGTGGAGGGTGTATTTATTTTATTGTGGCCCCGGTATCAAATTGGGTACCGGGGCCACCCCACTACGCAGTCCAGATACTTGTTTGGTGGAATTCTGACACGTGGAGGGTGTATTTATTTTATTGTGGCCCCGGTATCAAATTGGGTACCGGGGCCACCCCACTACGCAGTCCAGATACTTGTTTGGTGGAATTCTGACACGTGGAGGGTGTATTTATTTTATTGTGGCCCCGGTATCAAATTGGGTACCGGGGCCACCCCACTACGCAGTCCAGATACTTGTTTGGTGGAATTCTGACACGTGGAGGGTGTATTTATTTTATTGTGGCCCCGGTATCAAATTGGGTACCGTGGCCACCCCACTACGCAGTCCAGATACTTGTTTGGTGGAATTCTGACACGTGGAGGGTTTTTTAATTATATTGTGGCCTCGGTACCAAATTGTGTACCGGGGCCACCACACTACGCGGTCAAGATAGATAGATGCGTATCATAGATAAAGTACATTCAGTGGTGTGGGGCAAATTGAAAAATATTCAAAATGCACTGACATTATCAAAAACAAGAGGTTGTCACACGCTAAAACTCCAACATGTATATGATGGAGAGGATGGAGGAGCAGCCGTATGTGTAGTGTAATGCAGACCTGTTGAAGGTTTTTTATATATTTTATTGTGGTGCCCAGTGCCCACTCCTCTAGGCAGTCCAGGTACATTTATTGGTGCGATTCATAAAAGTTCAGGGTTTTTAATATATCTTGTGGTGACCCACTCCTCTACGCAGTCCAGGTACATTTATTGGTGCGATTCATAAAAGTTCAGGGTTTTTAATATATTGTGGTGACCCACTCCTCTACGCAGTCCAGGTACATTTATTGGTGCGATTCATAAAAGTTCAGGGTTTTTAATATATTGTGGTGACCCACTCCTCTACGCAGTCCAGGTACATTTATTGGTGCGAATCAAACAAGTTGATGGTTTTCTTATTATATATATTGTGGTGACCCACTCCTCTACGCAGTCCAGGTACATTTATTGGTGCGATTCATAAAAGTTCAGGGTTTTTAATATATTGTGGTGACCCACTCCTCTACGCAGTCCAGGTACAATTATTGGTGCGAATCATAAAAGTTCAGGGTTTTTAAGATATTGTGGTGACCCACTCCTCTACGCAGTCCAGGTACAATTATTGGTGCGAATCATAAAAGTTCAGGGTTTTTAATATATTGTGGTGACCCACTCCTCTACGCAGTCCAGGTACATTTATTGGTGCGAATCATAAAAGTTCAGGGTTTTTAATATATCTTGTGGTGACCCACTCCTCTACGCAGTCCAGGTACATTTATTGGTGCGATTCATAAAAGTTCAGGGTTTTTAATATATTGTGGTGACCCACTCCTCTACGCAGTCCAGGTACATTTATTGGTGCGAATCAAACAAGTTGATGGTTTTCTTATTATATATATTGTGGTGACCCACTCCTCTACGCAGTCCAGGTACATTTATTGGTGCGATTCATAAAAGTTCAGGGTTTTTAATATATTGTGGTGACCCACTCCTCTACGCAGTCCAGGTACATTTATTGGTGCGAATCAAACAAGTTGGTGGTTTTCTTATTATATATATTGTGGTGACCCACTCCTCTACGCAGTCCAGGTACATTTATTGGTGCGATTCATAAAAGTTCAGGGTTTTTAATATATTGTGGTGACCCACTCCTCTACGCAGTCCAGGTACAATTATTGGTGCGAATCATAAAAGTTCAGGGTTTTTAATATATTGTGGTGTTGTGGCCCCGGTATCAAGTTGGGTACCGGGGCCACCCCACTACGCAGTCCAGATACTTGTTTGGTGGAATTCTGACACGTGGAGGGTGTATTTATTTTATTGTGGCCCCGGTATCAAATTGGGTACCGGGGCCACCCCACTACGCAGTCCAGATACTTGTTTGGTGGAATTCTGACACGTGGAGGGTGTATTTATTTTATTGTGGCCCCGGTATCAAATTGGGTACCGGGGCCACCCCACTACGCAGTCCAGATACTTGTTTGGTGGAATTCTGACACGTGGAGGGTGTATTTATTTTATTGTGGCCCCGGTATCAAATTGGGTACCGGGGCCACCCCACTACGCAGTCCAGATACTTGTTTGGTGGAATTCTGACACGTGGAGGGTGTATTTATTTTATTGTGGCCCCGGTATCAAATTGGGTACCGTGGCCACCCCACTACGCAGTCCAGATACTTGTTTGGTGGAATTCTGACACGTGGAGGGTTTTTTAATTATATTGTGGCCTCGGTACCAAATTGTGTACCGGGGCCACCACACTACGCAGTCAAGATAGATAGATGCGTATCATAGATAAAGTACATTCAGTGGTGTGGGGCAAATTGAAAAATATTCAAAATGCACTGACATTATCAAAAACAAGAGGTTGTCACACGCTAAAACTCCAACATGTATATGATGGAGAGGATGGAGGAGCAGCCGTATGTGTAGTGTAATGCAGACCTGTTGAAGGTTTTTTATATATTTTATTGTGGTGCCCAGTGCCCACTCCTCTAGGCAGTCCAGGTACATTTATTGGTGCGATTCATAAAAGTTCAGGGTTTTTAATATATCTTGTGGTGACCCACTCCTCTACGCAGTCCAGGTACATTTATTGGTGCGATTCATAAAAGTTCAGGGTTTTTAATATATTGTGGTGACCCACTCCTCTACGCAGTCCAGGTACATTTATTGGTGCGATTCATAAAAGTTCAGGGTTTTTAATATATTGTGGTGACCCACTCCTCTACGCAGTCCAGGTACATTTATTGGTGCGAATCAAACAAGTTGATGGTTTTCTTATTATATATATTGTGGTGACCCACTCCTCTACGCAGTCCAGGTACATTTATTGGTGCGATTCATAAAAGTTCAGGGTTTTTAATATATTGTGGTGACCCACTCCTCTACGCAGTCCAGGTACAATTATTGGTGCGAATCATAAAAGTTCAGGGTTTTTAAGATATTGTGGTGACCCACTCCTCTACGCAGTCCAGGTACAATTATTGGTGCGAATCATAAAAGTTCAGGGTTTTTAATATATTGTGGTGACCCACTCCTCTACGCAGTCCAGGTACATTTATTGGTGCGAATCATAAAAGTTCAGGGTTTTTAATATATCTTGTGGTGACCCACTCCTCTACGCAGTCCAGGTACATTTATTGGTGCGATTCATAAAAGTTCAGGGTTTTTAATATATTGTGGTGACCCACTCCTCTACGCAGTCCAGGTACATTTATTGGTGCGAATCAAACAAGTTGATGATTTTCTTATTATATATATTGTGGTGACCCACTCCTCTACGCAGTCCAGGTACATTTATTGGTGCGATTCATAAAAGTTCAGGGTTTTTAATATATTGTGGTGACCCACTCCTCTACGCAGTCCAGGTACATTTATTGGTGCGAATCAAACAAGTTGGTGGTTTTCTTATTATATATATTGTGGTGACCCACTCCTCTACGCAGTCCAGGTACATTTATTGGTGCGATTCATAAAAGTTCAGGGTTTTTAATATATTGTGGTGACCCACTCCTCTACGCAGTCCAGGTACAATTATTGGTGCGAATCATAAAAGTTCAGGGTTTTTAATATATTGTGGTGACCCACTCCTCTACGCAGTCCAGGTACATTTATTGGTGCGAATCAAACTAGTTGATGGTTTTCTTATTATATATATTGTGGTGACCCACTCCTCTACGCAGTCCAGGTACATTTATTGGTGCGATTCATAAAAGTTCAGGGTTTTTAATATATTGTGGTGACCCACTCCTCTACGCAGTCCAGGTACAATTATTGGTGCGAATCATAAAAGTTCAGGGTTTTTAAGATATTGTGGTGACCCACTCCTCTACGCAGTCCAGAAAGATACCTTTTTGCAACGTTTTGGACTAATAACTATATTGTGAGGTGTTCAGAATACACTGTAAATTAGTGGAAATGCTTGTTATTGAATGTTATTGAGGTTAATAATAGCCTAGTAGTGAAAATAAGCCCAAAAACTTGATTTTTAAACTTTTTATGTTTTTTTCAAAAAAAATCCGAATCCAATACCTTAAATCCGAACCGAGACCTTTCGTCAAGTGTTTTGCGAGACAAATCCGAACCTCAAAAATAACGAAAATCCGGATCCAAAACACAAAACACGAGACCTCAAAAGTCGCCGGTGCACATCCCTAGTTTTGTCATAGTCAATTTACAGTAAGGGCATTCCAAACTCAGGAACACAGAACCACATCCGAATCAAGACAAGGGCTTATCAAAGTTACTTGCTTTTTGTGCCGTATCTCTTGCTCCAGCTACAGGGCTAGTCTAAGACCTTATCAGTAATGTTGACAGTCTCGTATGCATGCTATAACATGTGTTTGCAATCAAAAGTAAATTTAAAAATGTATTTTATGTTCAGTAGATATTACGAATATCCTAATATATTTTATGGGGGAAAAAATATTCAGCAAATTTATTATCCACATAGGTATTAGACGTATTCTGCAGTGTCTTGTGTAGTAGAGGAGAAAAGACCTACACCCAAATTCATCATCGCATGTATCTACAGAATGGTTCCTTGTTGAATTTGATAGTATGCAGAGCTCATTTACATGCGAGTTTAAACAAACTCTTGTTGTGCTCACCATGGGGGACTTGATGAATCCAGCCCTTTGTTAAAGTTGAAATTCTGTAAATAAAACTGATGTGTAACTTTAATCCAAACACTGTGACAACACTTTTGCAATTTACAGAGCACTCACTTACTGTAATTTGCTCCAAAACTTTAGGATCATAAACCCTCTAAAAAAAATCTATAAGGTGAGGAAATTATAATCATCTCTCCTGGCTTAAGTTCCCATTGCCAAAAACACTAAACAGAAGGCTGTGAAAGAGAACCTTCTGAAGCCACTAAGAAACATAGGGAGAAGTTAAAATATGCAGTCCTTCATATTCCAAAGCCATCCAAGAACATTTGGTTGAGCTGAAACTGCTGAACCACTCAATGCAATACTTGTCAACTGAATTGCTCCACAAATGAATACAGGCTGTATTCTGAGAGACAATATGGATTTATTGACAGTTGATGATGCTACACATGAGACCTTGTCTTTCACTGGGGCAGATGTGTGTTCCACTCCCTATGCAGCCCATTTTAAAATTTTCTGATATTGTGCTCCCACCACAGCTCTTTGATACCTAGAAATGTGGGATATCAAAGAGAACTGAACCATTTGAAAATGAGATTAAATATATGAATGAATTGATTTCCACATTAATTGGCAGGGTTGGAAATATTGTGGAAGATGTCTGTTAATCCAGTGATCCATCCAACAGTTTCCCCAGATGAGGTTGACTAATAAGAAATGCCAATATAGCTCATACACATTAAAAACCCTCCACTGTAACTGAGAATTACCAAAGCACCATTATAAATGACCAAGGAACACCAACTACAGCAACCTGCAACAAGAACAGGAGACCTTTAAATGGGATCCTAACATGTAACATAGCACTTTGCATCCTGGACTCTGTACAGCTTAATTTCCGTGTATAACTATGGAACACAACCGATGATGAGCGATGCTCTGCAGTGAATTGACAGGTCTTGACTGTGAGATAAGCTGAGCCAATATTTTGGTGAAGTGATGAGCTACAGAGAGCAATAGCACTGATATCCACACATGTGTTATAATGCTGGAAAAGGACCAATGATGATCGATGCTCAGCAGTGTAGCCACAGATCTTGACTGTGAGATAAGTTGAGCCAATATGGTGGGGGAAGTGATGAGTTGCAGAGAGCAATAGCACTGAGATCCACACAGGTGTTATAATGCTGGCACAGGACCAGGGTTCTCTTAACAACATTTTGGGCCCCCGGGCAAAGCAGTGCACCGGGGCCCCTATATATACATATATATATATATATATATATATAAAAAAATGATTATATATATGGGCCCGTCGGAGGCAGCAAAAAAAAAAAAAAAAACCTAAAAAAAAAAAGAAGACAATACTTACCTTGTGGTCAGCTGGCGATCCGGCTCCCTCCATGGTCTCCTCCTCCGTCGCGCTCCGCAATGGATGTCAGGCGGGCATGATGACGTCACGCCCGACATGCACTGTGAGCACCGCACGGAGGAGGAGACCATGGAGGGCCAGCTGACCGCAAGGTAAGTATTGTCTTTTTTTTTTTTCAGATTTTTTTTTTTTGCTGCCTCCGACGGGCCCCCCTGGGCTGTAGGGCCCCCGGGCACCTGCTTATTGTGCCCAATGGGAAAGACGGCCCTGCACAGGACCAATAATGAGCGATGCTTTGCAGCGATAATGCTGGGAAGCAATGAGCTGCACAGGTAACTGCTGAGAAGCGATGAGCTGCACAGGTACTACTGGTAAGCAGTAAGCAGCACAGGCATGGCTGAGAATTGGTGAGCTGTATAGGTAATGCTGAGAAGTGGTGAGCTGCACAGGTAATGCTGAGAAGTGGTGAGCTGCACAGAAATTTGCTGAGAAGCAGTAAGCAGCACAGGTATTCTGAGCTGCACAGGTATTGCTGAGAAGTGGTGAGCGTACATGTAATTGCTGAGAAGCAGTAAGCAGCACAGGTATTCTGAGCTGCACATTAATGCTGAGAAGTGGTGAGCTGCACAGGTGTTGCTGAGTAGTGATGAGCTGCATAGGTAGTTGCTGGGAAGCAGTAAGCAGCACAAGTATTCTGAGCTGTAGAGGTACTCTGAGTAGCAACAAACTGCACCATCCACGATGTAAAGAACAACAGGAGTCAGAGGAAATGCTTCCTATCATGTAGAGAGATCTGATGATCTGACACCCCTTAAAGGGAGGAGGGCTCTTATAAAGGGAACTCACTGCAGATGATCCAATCACTGCAGAGCAGAGGTTTTAAAGGTTCCCAGGGAAACGCATGCGCAGACCACTAGGCAAGATGGCGTCCAATGATAGAGGAATGCCAGTCTGAACAGCAGATAGTGGTAAACAAGGGAAACCAAAGCACACAAGGAACCACAAGGAGCGAAACTGGTAAGATGTGTGATACATTATAATGAAAACTACTGAGAAGGAAAGGATCTAGAAGTCACTATTTCAGGTGGCTTAAAGGCAGGTAAGCAATGTAACAAAGTAATCAGAAAGTCAGATGCTTGGTTGCATTGGGAGAGGAATCAGTAACAAGGGATAGGAGGTAAACACTCTTCAAAGCAAGAGAAATATTAGAACACGAGAACATGCACTAAAACTGGAGGGAAGTAGATTCAGAGGAAATTTGAGAAAAAACTACTTCACAGAAAGGGTAGTGGATTAGTGGAACAGCCTAACATCAGTGGTGGTTGAGGCTAATACAGTAGGACAATATAAATATGCTTGGTATAAAGATATCCTTACAAAGATTAAAGGATCAAATTTGAGGTTACCATAGGTTAAAAATTGGTCAGACTAGATGGGCCAAGCAGTTCTTATCTAACGTCAAATTCTATGTTTCTATGTTTTATGAGTTTTGTGTCATTATTCTTTCCAAGTTGCCTGAAATTGATTTTAAACTTCTACTCACAGACAGCTCACATAGACTCTTAAAAAAAGACATATACAGTACACATAGACCAGAACAAAAGGTGCTCCATTCTAAGCCCGCATATATGAAGTTCTTTGCTCTCGGCACGTCTTCTAATTATGTGAAGAGAACGAAGCTAGATCAGTTAAAGTTTGTACACATCTGAGTGAACCATATGAAAGATTATTGGTCCGCCATGCAAATTTCTCACCAGCACCATAACCAGGCAAAGAGCATTTAAGAAAACCTATTTAATCCTGAAACACGATGAGTTGGGCTTTATCAGGAGGGCTACGCTTTCTGAAAAATGGCTCATTTTAACCAGCAAACTTTCAACATCCAGCCCTGACCTCTTAAAAGTCTATAATTGCTTTCACCTGAGGAGAAATTGTGGAATTTTGCCAGCAAAAGATATGCAAGAGTTGGAAAGTCACATATAAATCTCCCACATACCAACTTCCAGGTTTGTGCCTACATTCTGCCACGTAAGCTGGCTGGCATGCTGTTATACCTAGTGCTTATACTCATGTAAACACCCTGATTATCCATGATCAGGGAAATTTTAAACACCACTATTTACTCACACAGAATCTCCTAGATTATTAATCGCATTCAGTATTAGTTTTTGTTTTTTTTGTTTTTTAAAGTGGTACAATTAAATGCATTATTTAAGTTTTGTGTTTACATGTCTGCATCAGTATCATTAGTCAGATAATATTGACATGGTACCTATACAATTTAATGCACTGTTTGGTACTGTTATTTTATGCATTTTAGCTGTAATTACCTGAGATCATACATGTTACTTTATGTACAATAATCCAAAATACGCACCAGTGTCCTTTCTCACACACCCTTTTTGTATATCTTATAGAATTTACACTAAATGTTATTTAGACATATGAATGGAAGGAGATAAACAATAAAGAGGGAAATAATCTCCAATAAAGTGATGTTTATAATATGTCACATTCACAAAATGAGAATGTTTTCACAGAACTTGGGGCATTTTTTACTTTGCAGGCTGCTCCAAACGACACCAGCTGCATATATCTAATCTATCAGAAACCATCTGGACTAAAACCAGAGAGTGTGTACCCAAGGTAACGCATTTCAAGAAAGCCTCCAACAGGCAGAGCAACAAATATAATGATTATATGGGGGAGCCTTCTTAAATAACATTATCATGTCTAATTATATAAAATCGTATAATAATACAAGATTCAATATATAAACAATAAACAACCTAAAGTCATAAAGCATACATATATAAGGAACAAGTTTAACAATCAAAAATGGCATTAAAATGAAATCATTAAAGTATAAATTCAAAAACTTTAAATTGAAGTATAGATTTATTATCACCTCTAGGACTTAGTTTAATTTGTTCTAACCCAAAAACAAATTAAGATTGAAGGATCTTCGTTATGCACTTTTTAAAAACATTTTTAGATAATTCATATGTGTCTTTTATTATCCTTTTTTGTCCAGCACATTCCATTATATAGTATATCTACATATCTATTCACCTCGTGACAGCTGTTTGCGGCGTTTTTTTTTCTTCAATCAAGCAAGAAGAATCGTGGATTTTACAAATATGAGGCCCTCCTGGCTGAAGCAAAGAAGACTTCTATCAACAAGGGGGCCCTCCTGGCTGAAGACTGCAAGCAACAAGGGGGGCTTTGTTCCCAAGAAGAACAGAAGAGATTTCAAGCAGGGTCTTTTCAATACAAATACTTTGGTGACATTACAAGCATGGATCTACAAATTTATTTTGGACTTTTCAAGGAGGGACTTTGGATCTACAAATTTATTTTGGACTTTTCAAACAGGGACTTTGGATACAAATTTATTTTGAACTTGGGTGAGAGCCATTTTTGGATTCAAAGCTGCTGACGACAGATGAAAACATCTGTGGTAGGTATAGGGTGTTTATTATTTTTAATAAAAATATATGGTATACATGAGGGTGTTTACTGTCTTTATTGTGGGTTTATTATTTTTTATTAAATGTTAGTAGTATTAATGAGGGTGTTGTGATTTTGTAAACATTTTGTTCTGTGAAACTGCCGGTCCCAGCCAGTCGTGGGTGTCAGGGCATGTTGGCACTTGTGGTTCTCCAAGTGCCACCATGCCCTGGCTGCCCTGAGTATGCTGGTGCTTGTAGTTATACAAGCATCAGCATGTCCACACTATTTATGGCACTCGGGCTGGCTGGGACTTGTAGTTCCACAAAACAAAATGGCGTATGTTTATTTTTTTCAACCATAATTACTTTTTATTACCCTACCCCCACCGCCTAGGGGTGTAGGAAGAGCCCTGGTGCTATCAGCACTGGGCTTGATGTCCTTAGATGGGGAACCCGCTTGTTTTTTTTGGTGGACCCCACTCCCTAGGGAATCCAGCCCAGCGCTGAACAGCCTGGGGATGGTTCTTAATATGGCAGGAGGACATCTACCGCGTGTCCCCCTGCTATAGTGCCACCAACCCCGGCTTGTTTGCCTAGTGTTGGTTCCGTGAAAATTGGGGTACCCCACGCAAATTTTTTCCCCGATTTTCACGGAACCAGCAGTAGGTTGGCAGCACTAGGGTTAATAGTGAATAGAGGGGGACCCCACGCTTTTTTTTTTTTTTCGAACTCTCATCTATTTTTTAAAATTTTGACAGCTGCCAGGACCTCTAGCAGTATGACAGGGTAGTGTAACAGTGATGTGTTTATAGAACACACTGTTACAACAAAGGAGAGTTAGCTTACATGGGAGTGTTTTACATCGCAGCAAAGTGCCAGAGATGATAAGCGATTTTGAAGATCAGGATAAGAATCGCTGCTTGATACATTTGAGAAATTTTGGACTAAAATTGCGGGTAATCACCCATGATTTGCCGCGATTTTAACACGCTGAAAAAATCGGACCTTGATACATTTACCCCTAAATCTGTCTGCACATTTTAAGTTTGCCCCTCCCTCTGCAGTTCAATATGGTTTTGCCAACATGCAAATTCACTCCTCCCCCCCCACACACACACATACACATACACACACACACACACTGATTTCCTCATGTATTTGACTAAAGTCAATGCACCACATTTGTGTTATTTAAGTGAAGTAGATATAGGTTTTATTCTATTCACTGGTTGTCCATAGGTTATTGGTTTGTCTTGAAAGTAATTTTTCTGTATAGGCTACTAGTAGATTACTGATAATTATACCAGACTCGTTACCAAAGATAAAAGAGAAAAACAACACATTTATGAACACTCTGATAACAGCAACTTAAATCTGTAATAGCCAGTTAGTAACTCTGGGTAAAACCATTACATTTGTTGTATGCATCTATCAATGTGCATGAATGGATAATATTACTAAACATTGAGAGGAACACATATACTCAGCAACTCATGTATAAACATAAAGAAACAATGCACAATGAGGTGCATAAGTAATAACCACATAGGTGCCCACTTAAAAGATTGCTCAAACATAACCATCACAGTTATCTTCCTATCAGAGGAAGTTTTACTTTAATTATGTATGAATTCTCTGACATTTCTCCTAACTGTGCATGATTATTATTATTATTATTATTATTATTATTTTTATTATTATTACTATTATTATTTTCATTTTTAAAGAGCCAACATACATTGAGGGCATTGGGCTACAAACATTTGCTTATTGACTCTAATCATATACACTTTTACAGGGAGGGATCGCCATTTAGGTCTTTTCGAAATTTGTTTGCAGATGATCACTACATTTCTCCTGCCATTATTGCTTATTATTCAAAACAATTTATCAAATTTTGTATAATATAACTTAATAAGTTAAGTGTAGACACATTGCAAGCACTAAAAATGTTTTAAAAAAGGTGGAAACATTACATATTTTGGCACACATCTCCACAAGCTCCCACAATAAGCTTTTTCTTAAAAGTTAATCCATATTTTAACCAAAATAAAAAATTGTAGACAACTGGGGGTATATTTACTAAACTGCAAGTTTGAAAAAGTGGAGATGTTGCCTATAGCAACCAATCAGATTCTAGTTATCATTTGTTTAGTACATTCCACAAAGTGACAGCTAGAACCTGATTGATTGCTATAGGCAACAGCTCCACTTTTTCAAACCCGTAGTTTAGTAAATATACCCTCTGGATCTTGTTCCTGTTCTAGTTGGGCTATATCATAATTGTCAATATAATTAGACTTACCAAAGTTTTATATACATTTAGAATTGTCTTCAACCGTTAAACATCTCAATATTTAAAAAATTATTTTTACATTTTAACCACGTAGCAATTTTATTTAAATAGGTAAAACAGTCAGGTGTCCTCTGAATTAGTTCAGTTATTATGTAGTGACAAATTTAGATCAGCTTACTTCTGGCAAACCAAAAATTACCCAAAACAATCATCATCATCATCATCATTTATTTATATAGCGCCACTAATTCCGCAGCACTGTACAGAGAACTCATTCACATCAGTCCCTGCCCCATTGGAGCTTACAGTCTAAATCCCCTAATATAGACACACACTCACACAGACAGACAAAGACAGGGAGACAGACAGCCAGAGACTAGGGTCAATTTTTGATAGCAGCCAATTAACCTAGCAGTATGTTTTTGGAATGTGGGAGGAAACCGGAGCACCCGGAGGAAACCCACGCAAATACAGGGAGAACATACAAACTCCACACAGATAAGACCATGGTTGGGAATCAAACTCATGACCCCAGTGCTGTGAGGCAGGAGTGCTAACCACTAGGCCACTGTGCTGCCCAAAACAATGGAAACATTTAGAGAAATTTCATGTAAACTCACATTAACTACAGTATTTGCTGAGCCTATCATCTGCATAGGCTCAGCTTCTCACATTATTGATTAGCAATACAAGACTCCATCCATGAACTGACACCTTTAAGTAATACCCTATATTCACATCCTCTTCATCACCCATCCTGCCAATATTAAACTTAAATCTGCTTGCGCTGAAACCACCTTAAATCTTGGAAACACTTCTGCCCTAACAACTAGCCACAATGTTTGATATAATGTACAGTTCTTAATGACTTTCAGAGCTCTTAAAATAAGTAATTATATTTTTGAAACACTTGCATTTTATAATTACTTGGTTGTGCAGTTTTGCAACTCACTGTGAGAGATTGTGAGTTACGGAATTTTTTCTGTGCCGTAGTGAAGTCCTCTAGATGTTCAGTTTGCAAAACTTGCATCCAGAGGGACTCAATGAGACAATTGATTTCAATAGTCTGTAGGGAAACTATTGCCATTTTGTCATAATTTATATATCCATTTATAACTGTGTCTGGTTATTCATTGTTTAGATCAGCGGTTCCCAAAGTGTGCGCCGCGGCTTCCAGGGGTGCTGCAGCACTGTCACAGGGGTGCCGAGGCCAAGAAGAATAAAAAAAAAACAACTCCCGGAACCCGGCATTCTCCCTCCTCGCTTCTCACTGAATGTGACAAGCGGCAAGAGAGAGGAGGATGCTGGGTCTTGGGCGTCGGTAATTGTTTTTTTTTCTTCCTGGCCCCCGGGATGCAGGGGGGGCAGAGTGAGGGGGGAATGCAGGGGGAACAGAGTGAAGGGGGATGCAGGGGGGGCAGAGTGTGTGGAGATGAAGGAGGGCACAGTGTGAGTTAGTTGTAAATTATTCTTTGACAGAAATATAATTGAAAAAAATATATAACGGTAATAGTGAGCGTGCCGCGAGATTTTTGGCCATAACGCCAAGAATTGAATATGCCCCTGACGGTGCCGCGAACTGCAAAAGTTTGGGAACCACTGGTTTAGATGATTGCAATAGGACAGATGCATTACATTTTTCTCCATTTTGTTTACTTGGACTGTAAAATCCATATTGACACTGTACAGTAGTCATAATTTTACAATAGCGATGACATGCTTATATCTTATATTTATACTGCTATTGTTTATGTTATCATAAAGAAATAGTAGCATATCTTATGGTAACTGAGGTTTATCTAGAAAACTAATATTTTTGGAGTGTAAAATTCTCCAGCTCAGGACTTGGCAACTAACATCCAGCAAATGTGTCCATATAAAGATATTTTGTGATTATAATTAGAGATGAGCGCACTCGGATTTCCTGAATCCGAGTCGACCTGAACGTTGCCGATCCGAGTCGGATCCGAGACAGATCCGGGTATTGGCGCCAAATCAAAACTTGAAACCGAGGCTCTGAGTCATAATCCCACTGTCGGATCTCGCGATACTCGGAACCTATAAATTCCCCGCTAGTCGCCGCCATCTTCACTCGGGCATTGATCAGGGTAGAGGGAGGGTGTGTTAGGTGGTCCTCTGTCCTGGTAGATCTCGTGCTGTGCTGTTTAGTTCTGTGCTGTGCTGTTTAGTTCTGTGCTGTGCTGTGCTGTGCTGTGTTCTGCAGTATCAGTCCAGTGGTGCTGTGTGCTGTGCTCTGTCAATTTTGAGTTCAGTGGTGCTGCTAGGTCCTGTGCTGTGTCCTTTTCAGTCCAGTGGTCCTGTGTCCTGTGCTCTGTCCTTCTAAGGGCATAGTTATTTCCCCATTATTCCCAAGTGTTTAAAAAATTTAAAAAAAGTTATAAAAATTTAAAAAAAATACAAAAAAATTATTTTAAAAAAAATTAATTACAACAAAATTTGCAAAACCAATCCTGCAGTATAAGCCCATTGGTACTGCAATATTACCAAGTTCACTGATTCAGCAGTATAAGTCCAGTGGTACTGCTATTACAAAGTTCACTGATTCAGCAGTATAAGTCCACTGGTACTGATATATTACAAAGTTCACTGATTCAGCAGTATAAGTCCAGTGGTACTGATATATTACAAAGTTCACTGATTCAGCAATATAAGACAAGTCCAGTGATACTGCTATTACAAATTTCACTGATTCAGCAGTATAAGTCCAGTGGTACTGCTATTACAAAGTTCACTGATTCAGCAGTATAAGTCCAGTGGTACTGCTATTACAAAGTTCACTGATTCAGCAGTGTATAAGTCCAGTGGTACTGCTATTACAAAGTTCACTGATTCAGCAGTATAAGTCCAATGGTACTGTTATTACAAAGTTCACTGATTCAGCAGTATAAGTCCAGTGATACTGATATTACAAAGTTCACTGATTCAGCAGTATAAGTCCAGTGGTACTGCTATTACAAAGTTCACTGATTCAGCAGTGTATAAGTCCAGTGGTACTGCTATTACAAAGTTCACTGATTCAGCAGTATAAGTCCAGTGGTACTGCTATTACAAAGTTCACTGATTCAGCAGTATAAGTCCAGTGGTACTCTCCTGTGGCGCATATAATTTTTAAAGGCTTTGCCGAGTGTGTGTGGCTTAGGGGTACGCTCTCTTGTGCTACATATAATGGAAAACCAAAATTTGGAGTATAAAGTAGGGAAAGATCAAGACCCACTTCCTCCTAATGCTGAAGCTGCTGCCACTAGTCATGACATAGACGATGAAATGCAATCAATGTCGTCTGGCAAGCCCGATGCCCAGTCTCCTAGTACAGGGCATGTAAAATCCAAAAAGCCCAAGTTCTCAAAAAATAGCAAAAAGAGAAACTTATAATCATCTGAGGAGAAACGTAAAGTTGGCAAAATGCCATTTACAACACGTAGTGGCAAGGAACGGCTTAGGCCCTGGCCAGTGTTCATGACTAGTGGTCCAGCTTCACCCAAGGATCTAAGCCCTCCTCCTCCCCCCCCTACAAAAAATTTAAGAGAGTAATGCTGTCAGCAACAACAACAAAACAGCAAAGAACTCTGCCTTCTAAACAGATGACATCACAAATCCCCAAGGCGAGTCCAAGGGTGTTTGTTGGTTGTGAACCCTGACCTTCTCATCACTGTACGAGAAGAGGTGACTCCATCCAGCATTTGCAGCACGCCCTCTGCATATGCTGGAAGGATTACCCACAGTCCAGTTACAGATTTGGCTAATGAAGGTGTGAATGTTGTACACCGGGAGGAGGATATTGATGTAGCTGGCGCTGAGGAGGATGTTGATGATTATGATGCAGACAGATACCAAATTGCCATTCTCAATTTCTATTTATATTCTAGATTATATAATGGCTGAATAGTTTTCTATTTTACTCCTAGTGGAGAGGGGATCTGATGCAGACAGATACCAAACTGCCTTTGTCCATTTCTTTGTATATTTAAAATTTCTAGTCCTACAGTCTATGCAGGCTGCTTTATTTATATTCAACTACAAGTGGAGGGCGGGGGGGGGGAGGGGCATAGATAGCCACCAAAGTAACGTTGTCCATTTAATTTCACTTTCTAGCTCCACAGTCTGTGCAGCCTGCTTTTTTTGTCTTTAAAGTATTTACAAGCCTTGTAATCTAAATTAACTAGAGGTAGTGACGTGGTAGAACTCCAAAAGGCAGTTTGGAAGCCCTTGTACAGACTGGCTCTATTTTAACTGAGTTGTCCCCCCTCCAGTGTGTACTTGGAAAGAGTTTTTAGTGCAGCGGGGAACCTGGTCAGTGAGCGGCGAAGGAGGTTGCTTCCTCACAACGTTGAAAAAATGATGTTTATAAAAATGAATAATCAATTTCTCAATGAAGTACAGCACTGCCCTCCAGATAGTACAGAAGGACCTGTGGTTGTGGAGTCCAGCGGGGACGAATTGATAATGTGTGAGGAGGAGGAAGTACACACTGTAGGGGGAGAGGAATCAGAGGTTGAGGATGAGGACGACATCTTTCCTCAATAGAGCCTGTTTAGTTTGTAGTTGTACAGGGAGAGATGTATTGTTATTTTGGTGTAGGGGCCCAAACAAACAAATCATTTCAGCCACAGTTGTTTGGTAGGCCCTGTCGCTGAAATGATTGGTTTGTTAAAGTGTGCATGTCCTATTTCAACAACATAAGGGTGGGTGGGAGGGCCCAAGGACAATTCCATCTTGCAACTATTTTTTTGGCATTATGTGACCATTCAACAGTCGTTTGCCATGTAAAAAAAGTAAAAGAAAATGTCAACAAATTCAAAACATTTAATCAAAAGTTAAATGCCCTGTTTTATTTTAAACAAGAGGGTTTGACGTGCTAGAATTAGTGTAGTGTTAATATGTTATAAACACTACACTTGGAACTTGGAGGAGGTTGTCAAAGTCGTATAATTGGATGAACGAAAGTATATTGGTTTAATATTGGTTTGCCGTGCGTATTGCGAAGCGTACGCCACGTGTTACGTGACGTGGTGCGTTCGCACGGTAAAATACGCACGCACACACTCGCATTACAACAGTTAGTTATTTATATAATGTCATATTGGTTCTGTTACACTGTAATTCAGGAGCAGATAGTATTCGGTTTATTATTAGCCTATATATATATATATCTATATATATATATATAGATATATATATATATATATATATATATGTTGATTATATGTACATTGTAGTGTTATTAAAGGTTTAGGTAATAGGAAAGGTGTCGTGCCTGATATCATATTGAAGCCCTAATCATCAGCAGCTGTCCGGTGCAGTCGGCGAAGAGATCGCACATTGCATACTTTAGTTATTGATATTAGAGAGTAAACCTTTGTATGATACTGGCTATGAAAAGGAGCAGACCCCCTGGACAGAAGACCCCCACCTTTGGATTCCTTAGATTGAATCAACCTATTACCTGTCTGGCCTGGACCCACCCAACGTCTGGACCTATAGAAACAATCTATGTCATCTCTATTGTTCACAATGAAACACTGACTGTATATATATTAGTTGCATCTCACTGGGGCCTCAGTCAACTCTGACACAATATTCTATACAGAATATTGTCCATCGGGTCCCGTGGGTGCGCAAGCGAGCGCAAGCGATTGCATTGGTATGTACTTATCTTTTGGTATTGGCTGTGCTGTACTGTACTTTATCATGATATAATAATGTATTGAATTATTGACTATTTACATCTGTTAAAAATAAATCACTTTGTGCTTTGGACACACATTCAATTGATTGGGCAATGCTTATTTTAAAACGATAGAATTACTTTAATAAGGTATTGTGGCCCCGGTATCCAATTTAGTACCGGGGCCACCCCACTACGCAGTCCAGATACTTGTTTGGTGGAATTCTGACCAGTTGAGGGTGTAACTATTTATTATATTGTGGCCCCGGTATCAAAGTTAGTACCGGGGCCACCCCACTACGCAGTCCAGATACTTGTCTGGTGGAATTCTGACCAGTTGAGGGTGTAACTATTTATTATATTGTGGCCCCGGTATCAAATTTAGTACCGGGGCCACCCCACTACACAGTCCAGATTTTTTTTTGGGGAAATTCAGAGCCGTGGAGGGTTTTTTATTGATTATATTGTGGTGACCAGACCACTCTTCTACGCAGTCCAGGTACATTATTCGGTGCGATTCAGACCAGTTGATGGTTTTCTTATTATATTGTGGTGACCCACTCCTCTACGCAGTCCAGATACATTTATTGGTGCGAATGATACAAGTTCAGGGTTTTTAAATTATATTGTGGTGACCCACTCCTCTACGCAGTCCAGGTACATTTTTTGGTGCGATTAAGACCAGTTGATGGTTTTCTTATTATATTGTGGTGACCCACTCCTCTACACAGTCCAGATACATTTATTGGTGCGAATCATACAAGTTCAGGGTTTTTAATTTATATTGTGGTGACCCACTCCTCTACGCAGTCCAGGTACATTTTTTGGTGCGATTAAGACCAGTTGATGGTTTTCTTATTATATTGTGGGGACCACTCCACTACGCAGTCCAGAAAAATACCTCGTTGCAACGTTTTGGACTAATAACTATATTGTGAGGTGTTCAGAATACACTGTAAATTAGTGGAAATGCTTGTTATTGAATGTTATTGAGGTTAATAATAGCGTAGGAGTGAAAATAAGCCCAAAAACTTGATTTTTTAACTTTTTATGCTTTTAAAAAAAAAAATCTGAATCAAAAACCTTAAATCCGAACAAAAACCTTTCGGCAGGTGTTTTGCGAAACAAATCCGAACCCAAAACGTCGCGAAAATCGGAATCCAAAACACAAAACACGAGACACCAAAAGTCGCTGGTGCACATCCCTAATTATAATGAATGTTATTATTAGCCAGTCTCCCTTTGGTTCTGGACCACAAGATACAATTTTATGTATTGAAAAATGGATCTTAAGACATTATCCTGATTACTGAAAATACTCCCATAATGGATAACACTGATGATCGGGACTAATTCACTATTATTATATTATTATCCTCCACTAAGCAAACTAAATTACACAACTGTCACTGGCATTTCAAACTGGTTTAAAACTGGGTGAAGACATAGGACTTCATTTGGGATGTTTTCAATCCGTCGACACTGAACCAGTCGACAGTCAGAGTTGACAGTCAGAATGACGACAGGTTCAACAAGTCCAGGTATACATTGTTACTATAGACATGTAGTAAATTTGACAATCACAATGTTGTCATTCACACAGTGGGAGCTCTTCATATGAAGAGCTAGTTTGCATCAGTGCAAAGCCTTTATTTATTTTGCTCAGCATGCAGGACTGAGGATGTATTTATTTTTTTGTTTTTTATAGAAAAGGTGTCATTTCAGGTGTCCATCTATAAGATTCAAAGCCATAATTTTATTTAATGGACATGGATTTTTTTAAGGTGTCAAGTTACAAGATCCTAGGACATAATATTTTTATGGACATGGATTTTTTTTAAGGTGTCAAGCTGCAAGATCATATTATTTGAATTTATTTTTATTATTTTATGGAACACATGAATTACAGTTGATGAAACTGGAAGTTGATGACTATTGCAGGGTTTTTCTATATTTTTCAAATAAAGTTATTTTGCAAATGAGGTATGTGTCTTATGTACATTTTTTCTTGGCACACTACAGGTCCCAGTGGACCCTTGCTGCTAGGACACACTGGAACCTATGGTTCCCTAAGTGCCAGAATGCCCTGGCAGCCATGAGTATGCTGGTGCTTGTAGTACTACAAGCATCAGCATGCACAAACTGTTAATGGCAGCCTGCGCTTGTGGGGACCTATAGTGCACCAGGGTCAAAATGTTTTTTTTTTTAACATAAAATATTTTTTATACCACCGGCTCACAACCCTGGGTTGTGGGAAGAGCTCTAGTGCTTTCAGCTTGGGTCTGGGTGCCCCTAGGGGGTTCACTTTTTTTGTGGACTTCATCTCTTTAGGAAATCTAGCCCCATGCCCAGGGGTCCCCACACTGTGGGTTCCTCTGTTATAGTGTCATCCAGCTTGGCTTGCAAATCTGGTAAAATTGGGGGGACCCTACTCTTTTTGTCCAACTTATTTTTTTAATACCAGTCTAGGCTGGCAACACTAGGGTCAAGCTGTTTGTGGGGGCGTGCACACTGTTTTTTTAATGTTCAAAAGTTTCATTTTTGTTGTTACTACATTATGTACTGTATTGTGCCAGCAGGTACAGTGGCTGTATTATATCGTCAGGTTAGGTGGCTGTATTGCGCCGGAAGATCCAGAGGCTATTTTGTCAGCTGTGACAATTGTGCAGTTTGAATAGCAACATTGTGACTGTCGACTTTACGACCTGCTATCAGTCACAATGTTGCCATTTTAACCACATAGACCAGTGGTTCCCAAACTTTTTCAGTTCGCGGCATCCTTAGAGTCTCCAAATTTTTTCAAGGCACCCCTCCAAAATAATTACTGAGCATTACCTGTTTTAGAAGTAGTTGGGTCAAAAAATTGTAATAAGTATTTAGGTCACGACAGAAATACTTATTTAGTTGTATGCAAAAATGCCCCTCTGCATCCAGGCACTCTGCCCCCTCTGCATCCAGGCACACTGCCCCCTCTGCATCCAGGCACACTGCCCCCTCTGCATCCAGGCACACTGCCCCCTCTGCATCCAGGCACACTGCTCCCTCTGCATCCATGTACACTGCCCTCTCTCACGTTGCCCCCTCTGCCCTCTGTCACACTGTCACGCTGGCCCCCTCCTCTGCCCTCTGTCACGCTGGCCCCCTCCTCTGCCCTCTGTCACGCTGTCCCCCTCCTCTGCCCTCTGTCACGCTGTCCCCCTCCTCTGCCCTCTATCACGCTGTCCCCCTCCTCTGCCCTCTGTCACGCTGTCCCCCTCCTCTGCCCTCTGTCATGCTGTCCCCCTCCTCTGCCCTCTGTCCCCCTCCTCTGCTCTCTGTCCCCCTCCTCTGCCCTCTGTCAAGCTGTCCCCCTTCTCTGCCCTCTGTCACCCTCCTCTGTCATGCTGTCCCCCTCCTCTGCCCTCTGTCCCCCTCCTCTGCCCTCTATCCCACTCCTCTGCCCTCTGTCCCCCTCCTCTGCCCTCTGTCCCCCTCCTCTGCCCTCTGTACCCCTCCTCTGCCATCTGTCCCCCTCCTCTGCCATCTGTCCCCCTCCTCTGCTCTGTCCCCCTCCTCTGCCATCTGTCCCCCTCCTCTGCTACGATCCCTCTCACTCTGCCCCGCGCCAGGCGCCAGCCATAGAAAAAAAAAAGAAAACAGGAATTTAACAATCCGCCGGGCGCCGGGACCCAGCGTCCTCCTCTCTCCCGCAGCAGCTTGTCACTGACGTCGATATTCAGTGACAGCTGTGGGAGAGAGGAGTCTGCTGGGTCCCAGCACCCGGCGGATTGGTAAATTCCTGTTTTCTTTCTTTTTTCTATGTCTGGCCCGCGGCACCCCAGTGACAGCCCCGCAGCACCCCTGGGAGCCGCGGCGCACAGTTTGGGAACCGCCGACATAGACACTCTGAACATTTCCAATATTCTGACACACTGTCCAAATGTCGACAGGTTCAGGGTCGATAGATCAAACCCAATCCCTTCATTCTAGCATCCTGTTATGATGTATTTATGATGCTGCAATTTTCCCTTTCCTTTAAATGTCTTTATATGTTGATGACGTGTGTTAGGATTATGTCTTGAAAATGTGTGGCATGCAGATTCTCTGTTCCACTAGTGGAGGTGCTATTCACGACTTTGTAGACTTTTTACCTGTAAGGGATTAATCTTTTCCCTCACCTCATTACCTACACCTGTTTCCCTGCTTTATATTCCATCCCCTTGATCTGTTTGTCATTGTTAGCTTCCTCCTATGTACAGATTGTTCTTCTTACCTCTAGCTGTATCCAGCATTTTGTTCCAATGTCTCACCAGTTTGTTCCTGTTTTACTGCATCCCTACAGACTCCTGATCCTAATTGCTTGTTATTTGACCGGATTATTTCCCCATTACAGTCTGCTATTCCATATTATGTTTTCAAGTTGAGTTTTCTTGCACTTCAGTGACTTTTGCTTCTTTGTTATTGTGGCTGTTATTATATTTATTCCAAATATAGTGAACTCTTTGCTGTACACTATGTTTTTTTTCCAGAATAAGGGCTTTGCTATACTGCTATCATGTGTGTTAATCTTAATAAAATTTACTCTTATGTCACCTAATTTTGACTCCCGCTCCAACTGCTTCAGTAAAAACACACTGTGATGCATAACAACATATTCTTAAATATTTATTTATATATTATTATCTTTTATTTATAAGGTGCCACAAAAGGCTTGTAGCGGAATATATGACATATACAGTAGTACATAATATAAAGACAACAATGATCCATAACACATTACATTATACATAATACATGAAAACATGAAATAATACAAAGATCCGATATACTGATTAAGCAAAACATAGTGAGAACAAATGTAATATCCAACATGAAGTTGGCCTGAGCTCAAGACAGCAGGGCTAGGGAAGCAGGCCAAGAGGTACAGAGGCTGATGGAATGGTAGAAGGAGAACAGATGGAAATAGTAGCCTGATCATGAGAGCTTATATTCTAAAGGGAAGGGGAAGACACAAAAAGGGTGATATCTTGTGGGGGAGTGGAGGTGATAGCTAAGGAGTTAGGAGGAGAGCTGATAGGCTTGAAAAAAGATATGAGTCTTAAGGCACAGTTGAAGCCTTGGAAAGTATAGGCAGGGAGCCACCTTGTCAAAGTCTTGTAGGTGGGAGTAGAAAGAGGTAATTAATGATGTAGTGAGGCAGCAGCCATTGACGATGTGGAGGGGATCGGCAAGAAGTGTAGGTAGAGATGCGGTAGGATTTGTAGGGGGAGGATTGGTTGAGAGCTTGGTAGGTAAGGAGTAGAAATTTATTTCTGTAAGCTTTGGGGCGCCAGTGTTGTGACAGAGAGTAGTGGCAGAGAGGGATGGCTGAGATAAAGCAGCAGGAGAGAAAAATAAAGCAGGCTGCAGCATTGAGGTTAAACTTAAGAGGGGCAAGGTGAGAGTCGGGTAGGCCACATAGAATGAAGTTACCCTAATCAAGGCAGTAGATTACAATAGATTTCATAAGAGTTTTGGAGGCTTCCATTTTGAAAATGGACTGGATCTTGGATACATTCTGGATGTAGAGGTAGCAGGATTTAAAAATGAACTGAATGAGAGGTTTGAAAGAGAACGAGGAGTCAAGGATGACCTATAGGCAGCGGACTTGAAGGTCAGAAAAGAGGGTAGTTTTATCAAGAGAATGAGAAATAGGGGAGGTGAGGGATCCATGGAGAGTGTAGGACACACAATTATTTCAGTCTTGGAAATATTGCATTTAAGAAAGTGCTGAAACATACAAGATGAGGTAGCTGAGAGACGGCAGGAGACACAAGACATAAAGGAAGGAGAGAGATCTGGTGAGGAAAGATTTGGGTGTAAACAGCTTACAGGTGGTACTGGAGGCCCTATGAACTGATTAGGTCACCAAGGAAGAACATGCAGAAGGAGAAGAGCAAAGGACAAGAATGGATCCTTGAGGAACTCTGACAGGTAAGGGAAGAAGGGTGATGTGGAGTCAGTTGTAGAGATTAGAAAAGGAGCAGTTTGTGATTTCGCAAACAGAAGGTCGTTAGTGACCTTAGTGAGGTCAGTTTCGGTGGAGTGGAGGGAGAAAAATCCAGATTGAAGTGGGTCAAAGAGAGAGTGAAGTGAGAGAAAGGGGACGGTGGTAGACAACATATTTGAGAAGTTTGGAGGCAAAAGGAAGGAGAGAGATAAGGTGTTAATTAGAGAGAGAGGCAAGGGACATTTTTTGAAATTTGGGGGAGACAAGAGCATGCTTAACGAAGGAGGGGAAGGAATCAGAGGAGAGCAATTGGTTGAGGAGTTGGAAAAGGTGGTTGTAGGCCTTGAAAGAGCTGGAACAGAGAAGGTGAGAGGGAATATGGTCAAGTAAGCAGGTATAGGGGGTGATGATGGTAAACTGGTGTGGACCTGCAGATACCAGTGTGACGGAAGAGGAAATGTGTGAGACAGGCAGTGGGGGGTGATAGTGGGGATCAGGGGATGGAGATAGCATTCACATGGGTGGGAGCTGAGAAAAGTGGGTAGGTAGGGGGAGAAGGGACTTATGTTTCATGGCAAATTCACTCAATTTTGAAGAAGGGGTTCCAAAATCGAGAGCAGAGAGTAATGGATGAGGTTGTTGAGGATGCTGGACTGCAAGGGTGCACATTATATTGAATGAGTGATAGTGGGCGAAGTTGGGTCATTCCGTTGTTTATCCTACTGCCTTTATTATGAAACTGTCAATTTCCATGAACTTACAGTTTTCTTACTGTCACTTCTAAATTTCCATATAGCTACTTCTAAATTTTCACTTTGGCCACTGATAAGGGGCAAGAGAGGGAGAGAGGGTTGAAATGGGATGAGAAAAAACTAGGAGGGCATGGACACATTGAAGAGAAATAACACTTGAGAGTGGAGTGGAAATGAGGCTGATTTGGGAGTATCAATGGGAGATAAATAGGCAGGAAAAAGAAGGAGTGATTAGAGGGAAAAGATTTCAATAGGGAAAGAAGAGGGAGGGGATAGGTAGGAGAAAAGGAAGCAGAGAGAAGAACAGTAAGGGGGTTAAAGACAGCGGGGTGAGAGGGGATAGGAGGGCAGTGGGAAAGATGAAGGAGGGGTCAGTGATTCAGAGCAGGGGCAGAGAAGCAAAAGAGAGAAGAGAGGAGAGGAATAGAAAGGACAAACTTAATAAAGAAGGTGGTGGGAAGAGAGGGGAGAACCTAGTAAGGTTAGAAAAAGAATGCAGAGGGATAGAGGAAGAGGACAGAATGGAAAAGGAGCAAATAATGATATGGACCAAATTATAATACTGATATAGTTTCTATTAGTGAGAATATCAATAAATATGTAATAAATAGATCTTGATTTTTCATTCTATACTAAATGAATGGTCACTTAGACAAAATTTTTTGTAAGTGAATGGATCTTACATATGGATTCAATCATTACAGTCTACATATAAGTTATCACACCCCTGTAAGTATAATTTGTAAATGTAAGATAATATTCTCTTTGAGAATCGTATATATCTTGGAGTTCCATTTATAGGTAACAGTAATGATGGTGACCAAATGACTAATATCATTTATTAAATATCATTTATTAAATAAATGACCCCACTGAGTAGTGGCAGAGATATCTATATAGCTTAATCCAATTGAATACTGTATATTTCCAGTGCAATTGGAAAATTTATACATTAGGTGTAGATTTTGGAGACATTGGAATGCATGTTAGCATCCTAATACAAAGTAATTATGTTGCAACAATTCTTTTTTTCTTCTGCATTTCTTTCTACTTTATAGTTTTAATAATTGGCTTGAAGAAGAATGTTTTAAATCTTCAAAAAACATTGGTATACATCTGTAAATCATGTTACAGTAAACTCTGACTTTTCAATTTGCTGTGTAGCTTGAACCAAAGATTAATTCATTATCATTGTAGATGAAAATCCATGACCAAGGTGCTAGTTAGTCCAATGAGAGAGGATACTTCCTGTGAAAGGATAGATGGCCCGGTATCAACTCACCCACCCGTTACCTACAATCTATAGACTTTGTTCATTATTTTGCCTAAAGTGGATGGATTTGGATTCACTTATTCTGATGGTATATATTACATGTAGCCTGCAAAGACATTATTGCCTGGATATAGATGAGGCAAAGTGCGGTTATGAACTAGGAGATGATGGACAGAAAGGCTTCTTAAATATAGCATGGTGCTTTATTTGGACTACAAAATTACTGCTATACTGTTTTCTGGCTAGTTATCCCCTCCCACGGTGAGAACAAGAAGTTTAGAGCAGCTGGAGCCCCTTTCCCATCATTAAGGCATGGAAGGTTGAAAACATAGTTGCTATTCATCAATTTGGATTTTGCCCTGCAGTAACCAGTTTGATCATTCATTGTTCTGCATAGGACTGTGTCAGACTTCTAGGCACCATCACAGCAGTGAATAACGCCACACAGGGCTGCTCAACCACTCCACCAACTCCAACCCCTAGACACATCCCGGCCAATGCTAAGGCAGCTGAGCTCAAAATCAATTTGCAGATGTGATTTCCTTTTGGGAATTTTGAACTAGTTAAAAGAGCCCTGCAAGGGATTATCTCATTTTTATGGAATTTACTGAGCTTGGAATTGGAGTTCAGTCTCCTACTACCTTCAATGTGCATTTGGATTGAAGCTCTGTTTCTTAGTTTCATCTTTGCCTGAACATTCTGCTTCAACTGGAACTGTTCATAAGTCTGTCCACCACATGTCCCTTTTGTTGTAAAATCCTCTGACATCCCTGTTTCCTGGCCAGCTACTGCCTCCTATTGTGAAAACAGGAAGTTGAAAGACTCTGGAGCCCCTTCCATGCTTTTATGACATGGATAAAACTGGGAGTTGCTCTTAATGAACTGTGATTATGATCTTCATAAACAGGTTTTAGCAATTATTGTTCTCCCCTTGACTCTGCTAGACTCCTAAGCACAATCCCAGCAGGGGACAACCCCTCGTGGGGGTGACCATCCTCTAAACCTGTCTCCAGCCCCTAGACATCTCCCAGCAATCCTAATATAGCTGATCTCTGGAAATCTGGTTATTTGTGGATTATCTGAGCTTGGTGATGGAGTTATGTCTTCTACCAGCTCCATTGTGGTTCCAGAAATGGTGCATTTTAGTCACTTCCTCATTTTACTATTGTTATTTAGCATTGTGTTTCCAATAACTATTTTGTTTTGTATGGTTTAATAAAATAATTTTATTTCATTTTTTCAAGCCAATTGTTCTGGTGATATCTGAAAAATTAACATTATATTTTATTATATATTGTTTTATATTAAATATGGACCTTGTAGTGCTCCATCCTAGTCGTGTCTTCTATAGGACATCTTGCATCATGGAAAACTCCACATTAGGAGCTGCTAGTGAATTTGCCCTCCTGTTGTTCCTATATAAGTAAGGTGACTGGAGTCCAGACTCCTACAACGCTTGTAGAGAACTTTTGGTCAAGCAGCTAGGATCATCAAGTCATGAGGCAGGACCTATATTCTCTACAACTTGGTGAAGATTTTACATCTATGAGAGCTACAGCTTGGGAAGGAGTTTTAATGCAAGTCACCAGGACTTCCAAATTTTTAAGTGAGTCTATAATACCAATCTAAAAGATTTTACGCTATCCATCAGTGGAGAAAAAAGCAAACGAAGGAGTTTGCAGTTACTATCTGGACTGAGAACAATATGCTTACCAATTGGTTATGATACTCTCTTTACATTTTCACTGGGTAAGCTTTTATTATAACTTGGCCCAAACTGCACACTTCTTATGGGTTGGTCGGGAGCAAGTCTTATAACTAATGAACAACATGTACTGGATTATTAACTTAAAACCGCTTTTGATGTTGGCGATTGTCCTGGTGCTTATTTAATTGGATTTTTGTTATTGAAGCTATTGTTTTTATAGCTGTATCTGTTATGACTCGTCAAGCTCTCTGGCAGAGTAACTAGATAGATAGGTAGATAGAAAGTTAGTTAGAGCTAGGTAGATAGATAGTTAGTTAGGGATAGGTAGGTAGGTAGTTTGGTAGGTATTAGATAGCCATTTGGGTGCTAGATAGGTAGTTAGTTTAGTTCTTAGATAGATTAGATAGATAGTTTAGGTAGATTAGATAGGCAGATAGATTAGCTAGATAGATTTGATAGGTTTTAGATAGGGTTAGTTAGGTCTGTTCTCTGTCAGAATCTGCCCTCATTCATGCTGTCATTTCTAGGTAATGCTTCACCTGACCAGCCTGTTTCTCTGAGCTCACTCACCTGGCTCCTCATTATCACTTGTAGCCTATTGGTTCTGCTCTCCTTAAATAGCCAGCTAATCCTCTGCAGGATTGCTGATAATACGTTTACCATAGTGTTCTGCTCCCTTGTGTTTTCCCTGTTATCTGTTCCTGTTGTTTCCTGCCGGCTTAGTGTATCCCCGTGCACCAGACCCTTTCATTTCTACTCTTCATTGGATTTTCCTGTGTACCGACTCGGCTCTGCTTTAACACTTCTTCTGTGTTGATATCCCATGTACCAGACCTGATTCTGTTCCTGACTATTCTACTACCTTCTCACCAGTTCCAGTTGACTATCTCCTGGACCCCAGTAAAGTCGTGCTCCCAGGCATGGCTCCGACATGTTCTGCAGCTCCTTTGCTCATTCTAACCTTTTACGGAGACACAGCCCCTGCAGCATCTCTGCGCTCATATTTCTGCAATCTTCCTCTGGCTCCGGACTCAACCTTGCCACAGGTACTTTTGACTGTTTACATATATCACTGTGTTCCTGTAATTGTAGTTACCCCTGGCAACCGCCTAAGAACTGTTTTCCTCAAATCTCTGGACTCTCATCGGTACTGTGGGTTGTAGCTACTCCTGGCAACTGTCTAAGAACTGTTACCCCTAAATCTCCAGACTCTCACCAGTACTGTGGGTTGCAGTTATTCCTGGCAACTGCCTATGTTCAGTTTCATAATCTTCACCTACCACTAACAAGTTCCATTCCTTTTTCCGGACAAGCACCGTTACAGAAGTTGCTGTGTAGCAGGGGACTTCTCTATCAGCTGTTCCTATATTTATTCCAGTGTCCACCAGTGATATTTCAGTCTTGACACCATCCACTCGGTGTCTCACCTGACTCCCTCCTGCACCTCCTACCCTACGGCCTCCGTAACTCTATTCCTGGGTTCTCCCCAGCTAGTGCACATCTCACGACCCTCTGTATGTCTGCATCCAAGTCTGTCCCCACCACTAGGGGCAACAGTGAACACCAGACTTTTGGAGCAGACTCCGGGTTCTGCTGTAATGGCTGGAGGGGTTCCTAACAGTATCTGTATTCTGCAATTGAAGATACTATTGTATATTCCATCTCTCCTTGCCTGTGAAATTCAAAGAACTCTAAGGTGTCAGGGAATACCTTCTCAGTTCAAGCTCTAACCCCTGGCATTTTGACAGTGGGCTACAAGATTGTTAGAAGAAAGCTGACAGACTGTTGTAATTTTCTCTTTCTGTCATAGTATATATACATTTGGACTGCATTGTTGAGTTAAGTTGAAACCCTTGGATTAGGAAATCAGAGAAGAATAAATTTGAATTTAAATTGATTCTTAAATTAAATTCTGAAAAATAAAACAGTGCATTGTGCTGCATAACCATGTTCCAGCACTTATGATGATGACCATAAAGCAGCATTCTCTTTTGTGAGCAGGTTGACACAGGCCTTCTCATTAGTTGGCCTTGGTATTAAGCTTTATTTAACGAGATGGATTTTTTTATCTGGTCTCTTGAACAAATATTCTGATTATAGATAAGTTGAAATAAGGGGAAAATAGAGTGGTAATGTAAACACATCAAAATGTATTTCATGCATATCACTCCAAGTACCCCAGTAGAAAGAAAAATAAGCTGCTGGGCTTTATTGAGGAGGTAAATCCCTATGCAATAAACTGTGTTTTCATTGCTTCTTGCACTGATATTGCATTTTAGAAAGAGACAATTACGTTTTCCCAATGATATAGTGACCAAATGTATTTTATCAAGTTATTTTAGCAGCTCTATTAAAATATAGAAACAGTGATGCAAATAGTATACCCTGTTGTATTTAGAACAAAACTTAATAAATTATTGAAATATTCTTATTTGATTGCAATAAATTCACATCTTGTTTTGCTGAAAAATCATTTAGTAAGATGGAAATACTTTCTAAGATAATTATCTCTTCATATTTTTAGAATATATGTTTTCAATTTATATCTTGTATACATTGTAATTGTTATTCAATAAGGCTAGTGCTTTTTGCTATCTATTTCAAATTGCTAACAAACCTTCAATGATATTATATGAAAAGAGATTGCAGAGATAATAGTTGTTACATTTGTGAACTTATAACTGAAATTAAAGTATGCTAAATTTGTATTATTTTAACAGTACAGTATGTATATATGAATCAAAATACATATATCTGCAAGTTTTAATGAAATGCAGGATATTTCCCACTAATATAAAAAAAATGACATTTCTGGTAAAAGCAATCTACTTCTGACAGCTGTGGATGAAAAATATTTTTTTACTGCATTCCTTGAAAAAAAGTCTTTTGAGTTCATAAAATCTATAATATTATTAAGGCAGCTCTATTCTGTTCTACTCTATTTCACATTCAGAAGCTAAGATACGGTCTAAAAAAAAGGCATGGTTGTCGGAAAAAATTACTACAGAGACTTAAAGACCCATTCAGCTGGAAACCATTAACCTTTAATATATAGATGGATGTCTGTCGTTGCAAGAAAGTATCTCTCAGCTCAAAACATTGTATGTCAGCTCTTCAAACTCATTCATTAGGAGAGTGTAATCACATGTCAGATAATTAGTCACAAAGGTCCTAAATGGTCATGTGATGGCAGAGGAAAGAGAGTGGCATGGTTTTGTTATATGAATGTGCAGAAAATGGAAGTTACAAAGCCTCTCAGCTTACTACCGAATGTCATGTGACTGTGGTTGCCAAGGTAATTGCATGACACTTAGCAAAATGTAAATCATTAACAACAGTTTGAAGAAAAATGTAAAAAAAACAAAAAACTTCATGGAGTAAATTTTTTAAACTGCAATCCTGGCAAATCACCCATATTCAATGACATGACTGGCCAAATTTAAAACTGCAGTTTGATTAAAGGCACAACTTGCCTTTATTTAAATTGCCATTTTAAATCTAGGCAGAAATCTTGTTGGATGTAGTGGTTTGCTAGAATAGCAGTTCAATACATTTATCCCCATGTATCTTCTTACACATAATCAGAGTGATAATGTATTCTATAGTAATATAGAAAAACACTATCATAATATGTTATGGGTTTGTAGCTTTACATTGGTTTTCAAACATTTTGGAACAAAATCAGAGAAGAAATAAGCCTGCGCTTGGTATATCCCATATTATAAATGGTACCAGCTGCATGGCAATATAAATATAATACATGCACACAAAACAAAAAGACAGTTGTTGTAAGCGCTTATCCTTAACACCGCATATCTGTGTGTATCCAGCAATATGAAAATATGAGGTATTAGTTCATATTTTGATCAAAACATTTAAGCCTGCATCCCAGTATCAAGGACAACTCATTATATCCAGGTCCTACACTGAACTTTATGCTTCAAACACAATTAAATGCAGGTAATTTGACAAATGAAGGTTATTAGAAGCCATATTAACTAAATGGGCTGGATAAAAGTATAATCATATGTATTTATTTCTATTTGTGAACATACGCCTTGCAAATTCTCCTTTGATTTCAATCAGATGCTGTGGTTGCCACCTTCTCAGATCACTACAGAGATGCTCCAATTGGACAATTGTGTACCTGCTGCTATACCTCCACATCAGACAACTCATGGTGCCTTGCCATTTTGTGTTCGAGGCCATATCTATGTCACAGGATGGACATTAATTCTTATGTTCCGGCGTGAGATTGCAATAATTGACAGACAACAATTGTAAAAAAGATAATACAAATGTGTATTATAAAAGATATATATAAAAGTAATAAATACTTAACTTTGGAATACAATTTTATTGTTGAGAAATATTTTGATCTGAGGAGCCCCATTCCTTTGATAGCACTCAATGAAATCAGGATGGATTTGTTGGACACAGCTTTCTTGACAACGTTCCAACTGATGCTAAACTATTTGGATATTAGCTGCTCGTTAAATTTCTGAATTCAACCCCCTTCACCCCCTCAGACTAGCTAGAACCAGTGCTGAACATATAGAAATGTCATTGTACTATCAGGGATCATGGTATAAATTATATCTTACAGAACAGGGGGGCTTGCATGAGTCACAAACAAACAATTCTGTTAACCCTTCACATCATAACATCTGCTTGGACAACATGTCTTCAAATGAAGCGATGGCTGGATAAAGCCAATCCTCCTCCACCAAGCATTGGCAACCAAACTTTGCCCAATTTTTGTGGAAATCCTTGTGCATCTGGTGGTGGACAGGCTGCACTATGTGAACCAGCATTCTGACTGTCAACATTATGGTTTCAACATTCTGAATGTCAACATATTCATTGTGGAGATTTCTACTACATCTCACAGTATCAGTGAGTGTGACATCTGATCTATTTAGTGGAGAAAAAACAAGGCATTCTTTGACTGAGCTGCACACCCCAAAAAAGGAATAGATTTCTTTGTGTTTCTAGCTGGAAGTAATGTTGTGAGGGGCAGTATCAGCGAGTGTGACATCTGAAGCATTTAGAAATGAAACAACAGGATGCTGTTGCTGTATGACTGAGAGTGGCACACCTAAAAAAAACTGATTTTTATTTCAAAATCCAAGGTGTTTTGAGAGGAAAGCTATTGTGAGTGGGGCAGTCTCAATGACATATTTTGTAAGAGAGCAAAAAATGGGAGGTTCTTTGACTGCGAACAGCACACCCCGAAAAATAAATTATTTTCATTATTTTAAAATCCAAAATGTTTTGAGCTGAAAGCAATTTTTATGTGGTGCAGAAACATTGACATCTTTAATAAGTAAGCAAAAAACAGGGTGTTTTATTATTGTGATCAGCACACCCCAAAAAACAAATATATTTGTTTTGTTCAAAATCCAAAGTGTTTTGAGCTGAAAGCAATTTTGGAAGGAGTAGAATCAGAAACATTGACATCTATAGAAAGAAAGCAAAAAGCAGGGTGTTTTTTGACTGTGAACGCACACTCCAAAAAACAAATATATTTCCTTATTTTAAAATTCAAAGTGTTTCAAGGTTAAAGCTATTTTGTAAAGGGGAGTCTCAGTGATACCTTTAGTAAGCAGCTAAAAAAATGTTAATTAATTTTTTTTAGAGAACTAATATTCTGCATTTAAATTTTATTGTGAAGAATTGTAAGGTAACATTCCCTCCTTTCCATATCTCAATGGCCATTCACTTGGTAAGGTGGCAGGTACAAGTAGCTCCAATTTTTAGTAGCATTACTCCTCTTGTCAACCAGGGATCAGTCTACAGATCAAGAGCATCCCAGTACTAGTACTAGCAGTAATAGAAATTTGTTGACATCTACCAGTTAAAAAGATCATGCAGGAAGAAAGAGTAAGAAAGCGTGCTCAAAATCCAAATACTGTAAAATTCAGTCTGGAAATGTAATGAGTAGTAATGATGATGATTTAGACATAAGTATTGAGAATGCTACTTTGGAGCTTGCAAATGTGCAAAAGGATCTGAAAATGAATGTCTTACTTGAAAAAGATAATGAAGAGAATGATGAAAATTATGTTGAAATAAGGAAGCTACCAGTGGTACCATCTAATGCCAATGGTAAGCCCATTTTAAATTTTTATATTTTCCCCAACCAGATAACTTTCATCAAGGCATCTGTAGACTTTGTGACAACACAATAAGCAGATGTAGTGACGTTGATCATCTCAGTTGTAGTCAGTTTTCCGGCCGTGGAAAACCCAACAGTACTTACCCCGGCAGGAGGAAAGCAAAGAGCTGCTCGCCGACTCACTGAAATGACTGACAGCTTCCAAGGTAGACTTTTGTCAACTTCCGCTCTTGAAGAAGCCAGCAGCGGTGGCTGACGCCACATTGAAGAGACTCAATATAATCCGACTTCAGGTAATAATTTAAGGAAGCAACACCTGTACAAGGTACATGGTATAGTAATGAACCTACAATTGCCTACAAAAATGTGGCAAGTAACATATATAAAGCTAGAGGAAAATTAATCGATCCTCTCCTCATCGTCAGATTGTATGTTTTAATTGTCGCACAGATCCTCTACTTAAGAAGATGGAAATTAAAACTGTATGTTTTATATTAGGGCAAATTGATCGTAAGTGAACCGTGGATAATCCTTGTCAGAACATCATAGTTCTACACGCTGACAAACCGTCTGGACTTATACGGTGTATCAACCTTCTCATATAACAGATGATTCAGATCCAATTTGTGGACCACAGCTGCTCTAAACACATAAGCTAGGGGTATATTATTTATGCAGTGAGAGATATTAATTGACCTTGTATATTAGGTGATTCTCACTCAATAAATTAACTTATTCCCTATATAATATGTGATATAGAGACTATTAGGGAGCATTCAGTTTTTTAATCACCAATTTTAATCACTTATCACATATACACTTGTTTTGTTTGTTATATTTCGCTGTAAATTTATAATATTTTAATCTTTTGATAATAAAAGTTAAGTTTTAATACCTGAATAACCTTATAACATTATTCAACTAATCATGAATTATGGAAGTGAGCAGTGCATCATGTTTAAAAACCCTTCTTTTCTCTCTCTCTTTATTTAAACATTTGTAAGTATGTCTAGTTTAGTTAAACATGGGTGAAAACAGGGATGTCTAAATGTGAATAAATAATCTAAAGTATTTAATGTCAATACATACCATCTAGCAAGGCCTCCGTCCTTGGCTGGCCGCCGCTACCTTGCCTTCCTCCTCTGCCTTCACCACCGCCTTCTCCTCGTCCTCTGCCTCCACCTCCTCCTCCTCCTCCTGCTGAGGCTCCCCATTCGCCTCCACCTCCACCTCCTCCGCCAGAGGCTCCCCAACCGGCTCCACCTCCACCGCCAGTGACTTCCCAACCGCCTCCACCTCTTGCTCCTCCTCCTCCTCAGGGGCCTAAGTATGTGGCATTGGAGGAGGATTCACATTTAAAATCTGGACACAGATTTCTATTTGAGGCAGGCCACCTCCTTGGCAATCTTTGGAGCTAAAGTTTGAAACTATTCAGAAAATTAAAGCAAGTATTTGTATTACAGTATTTTATGCGATTAATAAAGAACTCACATCTTACTATCTTCACCAGGAGCTGTGCCAAAAGCTGGTGCTGACAACAGCGGAGGTCGCTCCTGCACAATTGTGCGCCAGCAGTTAGAGTGCAGCCAAATGTAGCGGTGCACCCTCTGGTACGCACGCAGCTTGGCCTCATTACTTATGTACCAACCAGAGGACATAGTTTTCATGCCCTAGGTCAGCACCCTCAGCTCTGTCCTCGAGAACGTCATGGATCTCAGCATTGCCATCTTTACAATCTACTCTCCAATACTCTGCTCTCTGATTGGTTAGCAGAGCACATGAGTGCAAGCTCACATCACTCGCGAATCATTTCTACACCCGTAACTAAATGTCTGCCTGGTCATTCAACAATAGCATTCAGGCAGATACATTTTTTTGTAGGACACTTCAAAGACATTATTGTAGTGGGTACACTTTGATATGTATTACGAGAGATTACATAGCTGGTTTCAAAAAGGGAAAATACTGCTTATACATAAAGCAATTTTAGCGCAATTTGTCATTTTACATGAGACGTGTATTATTGTATATGCTGGTGGAAAGTGACACATTTCGAGCTACACTCTGCTACTGGGTTTGCCACACTAAACCCAGGAGTAAATACACTATAGCATTGGTGTCCTGAATCATTGTAATGTATTTAAGTAAAATCTTTAACGTGCCAAAATTTTAGTTTAAAAACCACTCTGATATCAATAGTCATTATGTTTTGCTTTTGACCTCTCCCTTGATTCTTTGGCGTTGTTTCTGAATTTGTAAAATTTTTGCTTGGTGGTCTGGTCCAGGATTTGGAATTGGGTGAGTAGTCTGTGCCGTAAACTAGGCTGATGAAGTAGCTAGAGGAATGGAATCTGTCCACTTTACTTTCATTTATCCAGCCCTCATAAGGGGGGGTGAGGGCCGTTACTGTGGGTTGAGAAGTGACTAGATTTGCAATAGCATACCCATTTTCTGGATAATGTTTACATAAGTTTGTTCTGATGGTGTCCCATATATATTATAAGGTTATTCATTCATTTCCATTTTGGAGTTGTTGTTTTGGCCAATATCTATGTTTTGTTTTTTTAAAACTGCGTTGGGGTGGCTTACAATGTAAGGGTATTTTTTTAGTTTATATTTGACCCTACTAAAATGGTGAGCTTATGACTTTTTGGCATCCACTTGTGTACGTGCTCTACACATATCAAATTCAAATGCACCAACATTTAGATTCTAATGTTCATGTAGTCGCAAACTATGTCAGAGCGTGAGGAATGTATGGCTCTTATTAAGCATGTAATATTTTTTTTTCGGGGGAGGGGGGGATGTTAAGAAACGTAAATGTTTTACATTTGTTTTTGGTCTTTTTTTTTTTCATCTCTTTTTAATTGTCTGATGCTTGGCCAAGCACTGAGGGAGTTAAAAGCAGGCGGTAATTACACTTTACAGGGAGAGAGGTGGAAATTTTGATGGAATTGTGTGCAGAGAAATTCCATACACGGCAGATATGTATGTCGGCCATTGGAAAAAATAGAACATACACCACATATGCTGTCTCACAATTAATAAAACTCTTTATAGGAAGGTTCAGACCTGAGGAATTAGAGGTAACATATTTAGATTTATTCACAAGACATTTGCAGATAAGACAGGTAGTTTTATTGCAACTAAAACAGCCCACAGGATTCTTGGGTAGCCAACATTCACTAGAAACATCTATATCCTTTTAAGGACACTAAAAATAGACAGTGGGAAGAGATCACACAACAAGTGAAGGGCATTGCTCTGTGTCATCAGACGATCAATGAAGTGAAAAAAAGGTACAAATAATAGGTTGAACCAATCCGTAAATTATTTGTGTAAACTGTAAACATAGTATTCTTCTGGGTGCAGTCCACCTACGACAATCCTATCAGCCAGTGCTTCCACTATGTTTCACAGGGAATATAGCATGCTTTGCATACAAAACTGTGCTGTTCATCATCCTTCTTCTCATTCTTTCAGCTTACTAGTTTCAGCAGACAATACCAGTTCATTCATATGCAAGTTACTCTTTGTATTGCTGCTTTTACTAAGAAACATACCGGTGTCAATCTGTTGGAAAAACTCAGGAATGTATTTTTCAACATTCAGCAACCACATGTAGATACTTTATGCACATTGTGCCACTATGTTGCATAGGGTTTGTATTTTTAAGTAAACTGCCATGTATTTGTGTCTAAGCTCTGTCAGTAATTTTCAGTGGTAGTCATATTTCTGACAGAAAAAATGCCAACAATTATCCTGTCTACATGAAAATGTCAACAAGCTAAATTCTGGTATTTCAATTTGCCTGACAGTGATAAAACACCAACATTGTGATTGCTGACAGTGAAAATACCATCAGCCACAATGCAGACATTAAATCAACAATGTCAGCTGGTCCAGTGGCTATACAGCTGCTGGAGCCACCGGCAGTAAACAGTCTTAAAAAGAAATAAATACATTTTTAAAAAAAAGTGTTCCCCCTCCTCCTCAGTCATACTAGCCCTAGTACTGCCAGCCTAGGAAAATTGTACAACCAATTTTCTGAGGAAAATTGGTTGGAGAAACAGAGTGGGGTCCCTCCCGATTCTCCATCAACCAGACCTAGGCTTAGCCAACCAGGGCAGGTGGCACTATAGCAGGTGAACCTACAGCAGAGGGTCCAGTGCCATGAAGCCAACCAGCCCCAGACTGTTCTGCACTGGGCTGGATTCCATAGGGTGTTGGGGTCCGCAAAAAAAGTGGGCCCCACCCTAAGGGTACCCTGCCCCGTGCTGACGGCAGTAGGGCTCCCCCACACCCCTGGGCTATGAGTGAGTGTTGGACAATTAATGGGGCCTTCCAAATGTGTGGGAACGCTGTCAGTGACGAAAGGCTCAAGTAATAAATAGACCTACCGACTGTTAGATTTAATTATGCATTGGTTTGCTTCTGAATTTAGGAGCTGTTTTTTCTTCACTGGTAGGTTTTGCTATTCTGCCAAGCATGTACCTGATCGGTTATTTTGTGGATCAAGCTACCAGGCAAGATATTTGTTTTTGGGAACAGACATGGAAATTTTTTTTGGGGGGGTTGATTTTTTTAGTTACGTAATTTGGATTAAAAACTTAGACGTTTGGATCGTACAGAAGAACAGATTTGCTAAGTATCATTTTATCTTTATTTTTTAATAAAATTTTGTGGTTTGAAGGATTTGTGTCTTTTATTTACATTTTGCATTGGTGCAGTACAGGGACCATCGACCCTGGGTGTCATGCTGGTACTTGTGGTTCCCTAAGTGCTAGCATGCCCTTCCAGCCATGGGTATGCTGGTGCTTATAGTACTACAAGTACTATAAGCACCAGCATGACCACACTGTTCATGGCAGCCCGGGCTTGCTGAGACTTGGAGTTCACCATTGTAAAGAGTGTTTCATTATTTTATTTTATTTTTTAGCCATTTATGGTTCTTGGGTCATATTGTCAGTTGATTATTTCCTCAATCACCATATCTGCATCTTTTTACTCAATGTTACATCTTTCCTACATTTTCAAGCAAGGCCATGGCTAGATGCTTGATTTGATCTGTTCTCTCAGATTTTGACAGTCCATTCCACTTCCTTGAAAAAAAGCAGCCAGTTGACTTGGCTGATGGTCCTGGGAGGATGATTCATATTTTTGCTAAAAATCTGAATTGTTGTTTGACTTTTGCTGAGCAATCTTACTCACAGGCTTCCTGAGCTGCTAACAAGCATTCCACATTGCAACTGATTATCAGCTCTTATTAGACTTATCACTGCTCATTACCTCACAGCTTAACAGCCAACACTCTCTGCTCACAAGATTTCTTCTAGCAGCTGATTAGCCAGAACCTACATAAATATACTCGATGACATGATTGCCTTGCTGGTGTTAGGTTTACATGGGCTAGATCATGTAGCTTTAGCCTATATAGTTTGCATTTATTGTCTGCTGCTTGATTCACTGTATTTGACATTGGCTTTGTTTACTGGACCCTACTGTTGGATCTCTGCCTGCCCTTGAACTCTCGGCCTGGTTATTGACTTCATGTACCTCTCTTATCCTCTAACCCGTACCACCAATTGATCATTCTCTTTTGTATCTTGTTTTGTCTGCATGTTGTTCCATTGCAGCAAGTCTCCCTGACTGTACCTCAGTCACAACTGTTAAAAAGTTCACGCTCTGTCTGACTGTCCCCTAATTTGTGCACCTTCAAAGGGACACTTAAAAACTCAACTGACCCTCAAAGCTCATCAGCCATCCACCTAATCTTATCTCCATGCTTTATCTGCTCACCTCTCTTCCCCTTTACCACTACTCGATCCTCTCTCCCCATTATGCCTCCTATCTGTTTCTTCCCTCCTGTCTCTCTACCTATTCTTCTCCTCCAAATCCACTGTGCAAGCTATGATTGGAGCTATTGAAGTACTGGTATTTTTTCTTTATTGTTTTGTACTGTTTCAGCTGTCTGTTTTATGTACAATACTGCTGAAATGTTGTGGTGCCCAATAAATAGATATTATTATTATTAATAATAATAATAATAATAATAATAATAATAATAATAATAATAATAATCAAGTACAAGGGGCATAGGATTGCCAGTAAACAGGGTAGTTCTGAGAAAGGCAACTGCTAATGGTGAAAAATATCCCACACATAGGTTCTGTATAAGGGTTATAGCGGATTGTGGGGTTTAAGGAGGGTTTTCGTACTTCAGGATGATCAGCTCCACATCAAGGAGATATAACTTGTGCTCACAGCAGAAGGTTTTGCTGGCTATTGAGACATCCAGCACCAGACTTGCAGTGGTTTTCTTCTTTTAGACTGCATTTTAACAAGTCTCCCTTGACAAATAAAACCGCAACTATAAGTTTCAGACTTAATCCACAGCTATAACTTAGTGTTGCACCTACACTGATCAGCCACAACATTAAAATCACTTACAAGTGAATTGAATAACATTGATTAGCTCATTACAATGGCACCTGTCAAGATGTGTAGCATTTTAGTCAGCAAGTGAACATTCAATTCTTGAAGTTGATGTGTTGGAAGCAGGAAAAATGGGCAAGTATAAGGATCTGTTTGATTTTCACAATGGACAAATTGTGATGGCTAGACGAGTGGGTCTGAGCATCTCCAAACTGGCAGGTGATGTGGCGTGTTCCTGCTACGCAGTGGAAATGTTACAAACATAAAGCAGAGATAAGTGATAAAGTTCTAACTTTATCAATTATCTCTGCTATATGGTTTTAATTTTTCACCAGTCATAGACAAATGAGTATGGTAGTAATACTTTCTTAAAGAATCATAAAAAAAATTGTGATTTTGCTATAATATAAGTAATAATAAAAAGATGAATTGTAGAGTGCCTTCATGATAAGAGAACTATTTTTCTTTCAGAAATTGCAAGTCCTCTTTCTCTCAGATTATTTTAATTTTTATTCCAATATGAATACTTGAGGCCAGAAAAATTACAATTGCCTGTGAAATGAGGCAACTAACAGAGACAAAAGAGGGATTTCGAGTAGTATCGTGTTTTAAATAAAATATTATATTATTAACTACTAACAATGGAGTTTGCGGTTTTCTTTTACTATTGGGAATTTTTTGAATATACATGTTCCTGTTTCTGCATGGTCTCTCAGAAACCCTGTGTTGACCAGGTTAGGACAAAGGATCACATTATGACAGGGGAACCTTAAACTGGAGGTCTTCAGGTTGTAGTGGGACCAGCCCAGCTCGGAATAGCTTAGTGCTGCTTAACATTTTTGCTAGCATACTCAATGCTAGTTGGCCCCCTGCTTGAGAAATCAATCCAGACACTCATACTGGTAGTGGGTACTTATTTCAGGGGGCACCATTATTTTATTTATATTTAGTTAAAGGATGATGGGAATGTGCCAGTGGATAGAGACAAGTTAAGGAGGTAAATTAGAAGAGGGCATGCAGTGGAGAAGAGATAACTGAACAGTTTGGAGGGAATAGGTTTGAGATAATGTTGTGTTGTGGAATATTCGTATCGTAATGAAATGAGTTCCAAGGAAAAGATAAACTTGAATACAATTAGTTTTTTTTTATTTTACAGCATAGATAATTGCATGGTAGAACATCAAAAGCAGAAGTTCTTATATATTTTACAAAACACATTTTATGCTGCATCATCATTATTGACCTAGCAGATTTAAACAGATATAAATCAATTAATTAATTCAGCCAATGCCATAGTGAAAGAATAATATAAGCATAAAATGACACAATTTCTTATAAATCTATAATTAGTGTGAGAAAGTGACTGGTAGAATCTTGTAAGGGAGGTATTCTCCAAGGACATTGTCCTATGTCTTCTACAAGCAGTTAATTATGTTAGAGATATTTTAGGGTCTGATCTCCTATAAGGGTGTGTCTGTAAAACTGTTGGGTGAGGATTTATGAACTGACCTGTTATTTTGTTTGTGGTAAGTGTTGGTAAAGTACACTGGATATAGTTAGGATTTGATTTTCTTTCAGTTAGAGCTCAGATCAGCAGGTTTTATTTCTTGTTATTATTTGACTGTGTACAGACCAGAAAGTATGGTGAACTGTTGCTTGGCTCATGCCATACTAGGTTTAAACCTTTTAATTTGGACTATCTGACTGTTTAAAGCTGCTGAATCTACCTGGAAAGAAGCTAAAACTCCACACTAGCTTTATCAAGGCATATGCCTTGATGCATTGATAAAGATTTTCAACACATGGGGCTAGATTTACTAAACCGTGGGTTTTAAAAAGTAGAGAAGTGGCCTATAGCAACCAATCAGATTCTAGTTATCATTTATATAGTGCATTCTACCAAATGACAGATTGAATCTGATTGGTTGCTATAGGCAACATCTCCATCTCCCCATGGTTTCTCACGTGAGGAGGTCCCATATGCCTTGACAAAGATTTTCAAAATTGAAACGCGTCTGCGTCTAGTACAGCTGGAAATTACTTGTGGCAGTGGGCCACTCTGATACCATCCAGGGGAGTACATTTCTATATGTGTATATCTAATGTGATTGGGGTCCACCTTTTATCTGTATAGATTCATCTCTATCTGGGGAACATTGTCATTGTTATTGTTATTGTGATTTTTTTTGTTATTGTTATTGTGATTGTTTTTATCTATTTAATAAATGTGTAAACGATAATGCACTATTTGAGGCATTTTTTTCCTATACATGGAGTGAGCTGATCTTAAGGGGATATTAAGGGGATATTGCACATATTTGGCTTTAAGTAGATGACACATCTTTTATATACAACGCGATGTTACAATCAATATTCTGAGAGTGCATTCATAACGGGGGTGTTGAGTTGTTCACGTAGTGGTATTGATTACTATTATTATTCATCCAAGAGAAGAAGATTAATTGGAGCATATATGTGTGAATTATTATTATTTACAGTATTACCCTGTGTTGTTTTTTTTTTTTTATATCTATATCACATGGGAGAAAGATTTACTTTTAATCAATTAGAAATTGGGTTACACAAACTTTAGGACGGTTGTACATTTTGGAATTTGTAGATTTGAAGTTCTGTTTTTGTAGTTTCAATTCTTTTTAAAGAGAGTTTAATTTAAGTTCAAATTCATTACACTTTTGAGTATAAGATTCTCTGATTTAGAATTTTATGAATATTGTTTGTTTTTGGACTTTACAGATCAGAAGCCAGAAAACAGGGTAACTCCTGATTGTCAGTGCTAATGCACTAATATCTTTTATTTATTTTTTTGTAGAAAAACATGAACATTTCAGACCCCCAAAGCTTGAAACGAACGTTGTTGTGTGCACTCGAGCTTACTGCCTCCTTTGTGCATATATTATACGCACATTTCCTTTCCTATTCCACCCATAGTATTTAGTAAGCATCCTTTGCCCTTGAAGCTGAATCAGACATTGCAGTGTTCACTGGCTTATGGACCTATTCTGGGCATGCGCAGAGTGATATTAGTGCACATTTTGAGACATTTGTGAATACCCATTTACCCCAACAACACTGAAGTAAAAGAAACTACTGTAGTGAAGTGACTCAATTGTAACTTGTGATGCAGCAGTCTTTGTACTGCAAGATAAGCAAACTAAATAGGAACACATACTTGCTCACAGCTATCAAACACTTGATGGCTGAAACACAATCAATGAGCATTGAGTGCACAGGAGCACAACAGGATGCTTTAACAGGTGCATAATGTAAATAAAGTGATTAATAATCATAGTGTTTGTAGACACTGTAGAACATGTTGTAGAGACAATTGGAATCTCTTATTAGCTAAAAGAGAATCATATTAAAGACACCAAGTACACACTCTGATAGTGTCAACAAAAACATACACATTTTATCATTTTAAGATACAATTGTTAGTGAGTTTTCTAGCAGAAGTATGCAAGTGAGAGTTAAATTTGTATTATTGAAAATGTTTTTTTTTCCCTTTTCTCACAACTAATGTTGTTACATTAATTATTTATATAATTATTGTGTTTGATTTTATTTATTTTATAAATGCTTTCATTCATATGTTGTTATACAGATTGCATGCTACTAACAGTCTCATTGGTCATCAGGATTAAAATGGACTAGATATGTTCATTGTGCTTTGCTGCTTGAATTGCTTTACTGCTTGAACTTGAAAGACCTGGGTATTTTTTCAAAATTGACATACACAACAAGATGATGAGGACTTTGTGAAGCCCATATAGAAAATAAAAATGGGCATACATTATTATATAATATAATTTGAAAGTGTACAGTCGGCAATACAAATGCAGTAAGAGGTTGATATTTTTTGTATGTTTGTTTTATAATACTGACTTACCTAATCAGTTTTCAGTCTCATTCTCACCTGTCTGTAATCTGTAGTAACAATCTCAAAGTGGGTGATGATTTCCTTTTATATGGAGAACAAAGAACATCACAGAATAAAGGAAAAACTCTGCCTGACCTGTCTACTTCACTGAAACTGTAATATGTTGCAAACAAATTTATTTTTTTGCGGTGAACTGCAATGAGCTTTGATGTGCATTTTTTCTAGAACAACGTATTTTTTTAATGAACTCAAATCTCCTAAGCTATTTCTTACTAATATATTTGTCACACATTCGCACAGATCTTCCAATTAATCATTGGTCATGATGTAGCATTTATTGAAATAAACTACATACAATATCTATGTTTGAATATGCAAAATGTATAGTTATGGTCTAAAAGTATATACCACCAGATAATAATATAAATATGTATATAAGTTAATAGTAAAATTATGTTTACATTTCAAAATGTAATAGTAGGTATAGCAATACTATGTAAAATTATTTAATTTGCAAAATTACCTAAAAAGAATATCTATTTTTTCAAGCAAGTCTTGTAAATGTCCTCACATGCTCACATATATAACTCTACATGCAAGAGACTTACATACAGTATGTATCTTCGGATCATAGAACTTATTACATAGTGAATAAAAATAGGTATCTTAATAATAGAAACATAATGGAGACTTTTTTAAAAGAAAATAATTGTTTTCTAGCTGATATCTCTAGATGTTTGCCTTTTTCTATAATATTTGTTAATAAGCCTATACAAGAAAAATATCTAATTATTAATATATTTGCAAATGATTATATTTAATGCATTTTTCAGAGTATATTCTAAATATGTCAACATCAGCTATTTCACCTTGCTTTAATTCAAAAGGAGATCATAACAGTAGCTGCAGATTTTGTGTAGGAAGGAAACATTCCCATGATAATATTGCTTTTAGAGATTACATTATCCTTATTTTTGTAGATCAAATTTCACCAGAGGTTCCTGCTGTTAAACTTTCAGTAGTTTCAAGTATTTGCTCCCAAGGCATGGTGACTTTGATCTAATGATATAGTACCAGCAGTTCATTATGCACTGTGGGATATCAAGTAAATACTTTGCATGTTCATGCCTCAAGCTAAAAACATCTAAGAAGACAAGTAGGTAGAACTCCTTATGCATATAAGAACTTGTTTACATTTCGATTGGGTACATTGTTTTAATATTTTTTCTAGGAATCTTTGTGATATTCAAAGAAAATATATTTGTTTGTATTAATGTATGCTATTTATCAACATTTCATTTAAAAGATGATTTTCGTAAGCCAATTTTAGCACTTTGAATAACTCATAACATCAAATTAGTATATTATTACTATTATTATTATTATTATTATTATTATTATTATTATCATTATATACAGTGCTGATATATTAATCAGCACTGCACAATGATAAAATACATACAAACAAATGATATAAATTGCATGAAACAGGTTGACGACCCTGCCCAAATTGCCATAACATTTTAGAGGTCTTGGGATCGCTTGAAACATAAAATATTGGAATAGCAATTTTAGCTTTTATTGAAGAAAGTGTGTGTGGCTACTGTAAGGCAAAATCTTTATCAGTCAATAATATTAAAGTAGCCATTAACAACTGCCATTTTGTGTGGCTTCCAGTCGTGTGGTACAGTTGGAAAGAGTAAAGTCAGTTGAAGATGGACATATGGAACTGTGAGAGTAGCTTGTCTGCTCATCTGTGGTCAGATGAGCAAAGAAGTGGATATAGTGCTAGTCCTGTGTGGATTGGCATTCTGGTGATTTAAACCCAAGGGATTTGATGGGCAGAACACCAGTCACAGTAATCTGAATCCAGGTGATATGCTAAATCACCAGCCCATTGGGTACTCATATTTAAGTAAACTCATAAATTTATCATAGTCTGATTTGAATGCACCATTGAGTATTTAACTACAGCTGGTATTTTCAAGGATACAGTTGGTGAGTAAGCTTCCATGAGATGTCAAATGATGTATAGTGAGATTGGTGCAGCTGGTTATTCAGGATCATCAGTCGATGTATACTCAGGACCAATTGTTGAGAAGACAATAGCAATGACAGTAAAGCTCAATTGTTCCATAAATTGAATAGAGAAGTTAGTACAGTAACTCATCAAAACAACCTTGCTTTGGTGTGGCACAAAGATAATCTACTGTGCAGCTATCCCTAAATGTAAGTTGCCTGCAGAGTTTACAGTGTAAACAATATCAATAATACATGGAAAACTATTTTTTTGCTGGGACAATATCCTCGACTGAGATGATGGTCCAGAAAAAAGCCTTTTCTAATTTATTTTTTGGTCAAATGTACATTTCTACTATTGTGAAATCCTTATCTCCCTAGTACTTGGCTGGAACTGTATCTATTCACTTGTAATGTTAATGTTGGGTGTGCAATGCATCACTAGGATAAACTATTGTTACCTGATGTAAGATCAGGAAGATAGGGAAAGAAATGCTCACAGTTCAATTGTACAGCAAAGATACCCTTTGAACAGACAAAGCATGAGATAACTGTGTTTGAAATATACTAGCAGGAAGAATAAGGTTGTAATCAAAGATGGATTACTGAAATCCAGTAGCAGAGAGGGAATAATGACACAAAGTCACAGCACTGAACTGGCTAAATGGTATGCAGAATAGTATGGAGTTACATGGTGTAGGAGAAAATATCTGGCAGTCGACAATCACTGGTACTGATTCACAAAATCAAACAGTCTCTAAATGATTTTCACTTGAGGTAATTATGCAGACAGGCTGATGGTAACACAGTCCTAATAGCAGACAGCTGAGCAATCAGAAGGATAGAAGAAATGCTGAACCGAGAGTAATAATCTAGCATGTAACTGCAGTAGAGCTACCTGTGAACAAACTAAGGAAGTATTTGTAAACTAAGCCAAGTCGTCTGTGCCAGATATCACTGTGACCAGATGCCAGTATCAATGTCAGCATAATTTATCAGTTTCTGCTTCTGTTTCATATAGAACTTTGCTGAAGATTTGGCCGCATACTTAGGTCAAATTGATATTGCCATTCCGGTGCCAGAAACTAAAACAACATCTGACCAAAGGAGTATGGATACAGGTCACATGTAAACCTCTTTGGGATGTCAGATGCAGAGGTGATATGCTGCTTTTGGCTAACACCTCATGTCCTCATGGACACTCTACTCATTGTGCAAACTGACCTAAAGCCCATGATCATCTTCCACATAGAAATACCACTGATAACTAAATTGTTGGCCAGGTTACATTTATGTGAAGCTGGATCATTATAGACCATAGTTGCTGTAGTGACTGGACTTTCCCAGACTGCTATTAGTCTGGTACTGAAATTGGTATCACTGAGATTCATGTCACTCATCAGCCAGTTTATTCATCTTCTGCTGTATGAGGAATCCCTTTTTCCCATACAACAGCAGTTTTATAACATTGCTTGTTTTCGGCATGTCATGGGGAAGTGGTTGATACTAGTATAGAACTGGTACCATAGGGAATAAATGAATCAGTCATATGGCAGAAATTATCAGAGAGTCAATGTGGAGACAGATGAAAATTAGGTGAGAGTGAAGAATAGTACAAGAAACTACGCAGTTATAAGTTTGTTATAATATACATTTTAGAGAATAAGAATAATTACTAGACTCTGCTTGGTGTTGTTCGGCAGGAGGATTTGCACCTTTGTCCACTTTTCTATCCCTCTTGACCTGTCTCCTTGAGTGGAGAGCATTAGGAAATCTACCCAATGCGTTCCATTCAAAAGAGGACAGGTCCAGTGAGGTGCTGAGACCAACACTGTCTCCCTGTCACAATAGTGGTGATCCTGGAGTTTTTCTTTCAGCTGCCTCTCAAAATCCTTTTCTTGCAATGCTGAATTAGTGTGAATATGTGAGATTTATCACATCTATTCATTTTTATATATATATATATATATATATATATATATATATATATGAACTGACAAAAAACAAAAAAGCCAATTAAGGCACTATGTGAAACACAATTGGGTAAATGTATCAAGCTGAGAGTTTTCCGGTGCGTTTGAAACACCAATCAGATTCCAGCTATCATTTATGTAGTACATTCTATAAAAAACAGCTAGAATCTGATTGGTTGGTATAGGCAATATCTCTACTTTTCAAACCCCCCGGAAAACTCTCAGCTTGATACATTTACCCCAATGTGATCTAGTGCTCGAAATAATCAAAATAATCAAAAACAATAATCAGTTCTTATATAAATAGAGGCGGCGCTTTCTTTCTAAAACATTTGTTTGCAAAAGTTAACCTAGAAACCAAAAACAAGAAAACAAATGTGCCAAGTATTGTGAGTATGATGATATAAAAAAATCAATAAATTCCAAATATCAGGTGAACCCATACCAGAAAGTAATGAGAAAAGGGTGTATCTGAAATAGTTGCTGATCTAGGAGATGCACTCCTTCTTGCCAAATGGATGTATAGTGATATCCCTTACAGATCCAAACAGTTGTAACTCAGAGTACCAAGGTGGAAACAAAAACTTTTATTAAGACAAAGGGAATACCAATAACTACTTGCATTACGATAGTGGTCATCTTACCAAATGGAAGAACAATATTCCCCTATATCAATTTAGTTGCATTAAAAGAAATTATTCTGAGAAAAATGCCTATAAAGAACAATTACAGATGTATTGAAATAGATTCAGCAAAAGTTGATATGATGAGGATTCAAGAACATGTGAGGGCTATAAAAAAATAGATCTGAGCTACACTCAGTTTCTAGGCGCTTTAATAAATTTCATGATGCAGAACATACAGCTTTAAGATTTAAAGCTATTGAACATGTGACCTTGGGTGAAAGAGGTAGAAATTTGATAAATAAATTAACATGTAATGAAACTTATCGGATATATTGTTTGGATACTTTGGCCTCTATAGGGCTGAATGAAGCTTTTGAAATTTCACTGTTTATCTAATGATTAACTATTAATTACTGGCTCTCTGTCTTTCGGTTTTTTTTTTTCCTTTTTTTATCTCTTTTTCTAGGCTTATCCAGTAATTAAATGTATACTGAAAGATGTTGTTGGGGTCTTATGGATTGAAAAAAATTTCATTAGCTATGTTATACTTATTTGGAGTTATAGAAAGTTATATATGGAGTTATGGTACAGAAAATGTATATTAACCATGCATCCTCTTTTATTGTATGGATCTGCTATATTGTACAGTGACTTATTGGCTAGTACTTCTGCCTCATGAGTTTGATTCCCGAACATGGACTTATCTGTGTGAAGTTTGTATGTTCTCCCAATGTTTGTGTGAGTTTCCTCTGGTTTCTCCGGTTTCCTCCCACATTTCAAAAACATACTGGTAGGTTAATTGGCTGATTCTCTCCCTAGTGTCTCTCTCAGTGTGTGTGTATTTATGTTATGGAATTTAAGCAGTAAGAGCCGATGGGGCAAGGACTCATGCAAGTGTGTTCTCTGTACAGCACTGTGGAATGAGTGGCGCTGTATAAATATCTGATGATGATAATGATATTAGTTGGTCTAATATTGCGTTACTAGATTGTTATGCTGCATTCTAATTTAGTGGTGACTCCTAATAAGTTGGTGTCATGTATATTTATTAAAAAAAGAGGTTTTGGTCTTCACCAAAATGCTGATCATCCTGTCTATAATATTGAGAAGAAAATTTGGTTTTCACCAAAATGGTGCTTTGTCTAATAATGTTTAAAACTATCCAATGTTGTTGAGTTTCATATCCTTTTATATGAGACATGAATATATCTTCATTAAAATGTTCTTTGAGGTGTAGTTTAAATGATAAAAATGGGGACATGTCAAACATCTGTAAACTGAGTTTATGTGTTGCCAATTTGATATGCGTTCAACCCACTTGGAAATGTGTTAACTAGTTATTCCCTTTACATTAATATATTCCCTGTGTGTGTGTGTGTGTGTGTGTGTGTGTGTGCATATATATATATATATATATATATATATATATATATATATGGATAGATAGACAGATAGATAGATCATCATCATCACCATTTATTTATGTAGTGCCACTAATTCCGCAGCGCTGTACAGAGAACTCACTCACATCAGTCCCTGCCCCATTGGAGCTTACAGTCTAAATTTCCTAACATACACACACACAGACTAACCTACTAGTATGTTTTTGGAGTGTGGGAGGAAACCCACACAAACACAGGGAGAATATAAAAACTCCTCACAGATAAGGCCATGGTCGGGAATTGAACTCATGACCCCAGTGATGTGAGGCAGAAGTGCTAACCACTTAGTCACAGTGCTAGGACAATATAGCTTTAATTCCTGGCAAGTCTTTGGGTCCAAAAAAAACACAAAAAACTTTCTCCATATAAAAAGGGTAAAGTTCAGGAACTACAACATTTAGTTGGGTAATACATCAAGACACAACATGGAACATAAGAGCTGCAAAAGCCTAAAATTGGAAAACGCCCTTTAGCCCTAATTTGGTCAAAATTATATCCAATGTTCAATTTCACTTTGAACTGGACACGTTGGGTTGGTCACACTCCTCCTCTGCTTCTTCCCCTGTCCGTAACGAGTATGTTACGGGCAGGGGAGGTTCGACTGCTCCAAACCCAGATTCCCCACCTATCAGAATCTTCTCAACCCTACCCTATAGAATGGTTTATTCATTCTGACAGTTTACAATGTTGTATTACATGCTACATAATGTTACGTAATTGATATACTTTTAATTGTGCATCCATACCCCCAATAGCAGTGTAATCCTCCCAACCGTTCTTATATGCTTCCCTCCCCCTTCTTTTTTTTGCTATCCCCTAATTCTTATTTGAAAAACTCAGTAAGAACTATTGACGGAAAAGGCACATCATGGAAGTAACTACGTCATTTGTCACTTTACATTAATTGACAAATACAAATAAAATAATATAATGCCAATCTTCTGTATTAACATGTAGGAGGTACATATATATATATATATATAAATATATATATATATGTACGTACGTACGTACGTACGTACGTACACACACACACACACAGACACACACACAGACACACACACAGAGTATATATATGATATTTCCAACTTTTGCTTTCTGTTGTGATGTAATGGCAATTTGAGGATAAAATGATATGTAAATGCATGTAGGGATTTCCAGAAATTGCATCAGACTCAGACCGTCAAATGAGGGTGGAAGTGGCGTATCGATGAGGCAGAAGGGATCGATCACGCCATACTAGATGATGATTTATTTATTGAAAATGGACAGTACAATTTACCCAGGCTTGCCGTTACTTTGGATATTACCCTTTGGCATAGTCTAGAAGAGATGATATGCACCAGGGACCATTTCTGATCTTATATTCTCCTCTTCAGTGTGACACCGGGAGTTCAAACCACTGGCCAGGGTGGTATCCTATGTTTGAAGATCCAAGACATTGATTGGAGTCCAAAAAAGCGCTATTGTTATGTTTTTTATGTACAGGCAAATATTTGTCTTTTTTTTTAACTACTACCCTCTTATTTTCAATTGCTATGTACAGTGAGATTACTCACTGTTCTCTATTGAGAGCGTATTACACTATTTCTGGCACTTTCTGAGTTACAGCTGTTTGGACCTGTACCTGGATATCGCTATACATATATTTGGCAAGAAGGAGTGTAGCTACTAGATCAGCAACTACTTCAGATAAGCCCTTTACTCATTACTTTCAGGTACGAGTTCACCTGATATTTGGAATCTATTGATTATTTGCATCATCATACTGCACAATATTTGGCGCTTCTGTTTTATTGTTTTTGATATAGATATATATATATATATATATATATATATATATATATATATACAGCATGTCACAAAATCTTGCATAGTGCCTCCTTTTTTACTCAAGATATGCATGACTCTGCATATGTCCCCGATTGTAAAGCGCTACGGAATATGTTGGCGCTTTATAAATAAATGATGATGATGATGATGGAGCTGAGCATATACAGAGTCATGCACATCTTGAGTAAAGTTACAGCTGAGTAGTTTGATTAATTTGCATTGCACAGTGAAGTAGTGCTCCAGTAATGCTATGTGACTAAGTGAGAAAAATCAGTAATCGATAATATGCTATCTTATGAGAAAATAAGAATTATTGCATATCAGATCTGAATTCGATAATTAAATAATATTAGCATTAATGTTATACTCCTCCCTGGAAAGGTTTGAGTATTGTTCAGAAATGTAGTCCAGTCAATCTAATATTATGGATAAAGCATATGTATGCCCATAGAAAATAACAGGATCACCAATGCTCCTATCAGAAGACACACAACTCACTGGAAGCACTATAGAGTATGCACTGCAGAAGAAATCAACCCTACCTGAAAGGTGATGTTAGCTGTTTGAGTAGTCTAGTTTGTGTTGAAATGTATGGAGTTAAACTCATTGGACTGGGTAAACTGGGTAACTCACTACTTATGAGCATTCAGCCATATATATATATATATATATATATATATATATATATATATATATATATATATATATATACTGTACATGTTTCACAAAAGGAATCCTGTTGGATCTTAAAGTTGAGCACTTTATCCCTTATGGTATTTGGATATCGATTTGGCTGCTTTTCTATGATTCCAGTTGTTATAATACAATTTCTAAATTAGATCTGTTAAGATTTTTACTATTGATATTATTAATCTTTTAAATAAGTTCAAATGTGACAAGAGAGGCCCTAAAGCCAAGCGTACATAAACTCATGCAGTTCAGGCCCACATACACATACTCTTACCTAGCAAGCCTTAAACATTTTCTGTAGGCCCCTTCTAGCCAATGGCATCCATCGTGGGTGGGTTCTGGGTTTCACAAATAAAAACCCTCTATGGTTGCTGTTCTGCCTCACTCTGCACAAAATCCCGAGCTCCCATTCCTTTTGATCCTGCATTGTAGTCTGATGTCTTTCTGTACTTTGTGTGTTATTAACTTTTCTCTCTCTCATACAGAGCAGCTACAGTTGGGCAGGAAAGCACTACGAACAATGACTGATACATATGGTCCTAACGCTGATTGCCGCAGTTAGCTGCCCACTTCAAGGTCAAGGTGGTTCTTGGTCCTTTAGTGTGGAGGACCCCTTTACCTGCTTTGTGTAATGACTCTGGGCCTGATTCATTAGTGATCGGATCTGCCGTTTTTTCCGGATCTTGTGAAAATCTTCTCTGCGCAGGCCCAGAAAAGGGAGATACGAAAGAAATTCCGTTGCACATGCTAAGAATTTCTTAAGTTAAGATGAAAATCCATTGTAAATGCACTTAAGAAGTTTTCTGACCACTTAAGAAAAAAGGGTTGGGAATGGGAGGGGAATGGGCGGAGATCCGAAAGAAGTTAATAAGAGTAGGCGTTATTTGTTCTGACTTAAGAAGAGTAGCCATTACCTCCGGACCTGTCGGATAGTTAAGAAAAAAAACAATGAGTTTTATCTTAACTCCTTGCTGAAAATTAAGGAAGCTCAGGGTCATGTTTAATTCCAAAGTAGCTACAGCAGCAGTGCTGAGTAACAACAAAAAACTGTTCTAAAAGCATCGTTCGTTTAAAACACTCACAAGTAAATATGCACAACATATATCTTAATACACTTCACCAAAAAAATATTTTAAAAAAAATAAATAAAAATAATATTTTATATTTAGCTCAAACATTAAACATTGGGTATATTTTTTTAAAAGCAGCGTCTTTTTAATTACAACCACAATTGTAATAAATCACAATGTAAAGTGGCTGATGTGTCAACAGTTCGTTGCTAGTGTTTGTAAAAAAAACAGGTAACAATAGTCTAGTAATAATATAAAAATTTAGTTCTGAAAATTTTACAGATGATTTGTGCGAACTTACACCAAGTGTACCTTTACATCAAGGATACATTGGACATCAACACAAATATAGGAAGAATATTATTAACCCCCACAGAGACAAGTGCATTTGTGAGGATTTGAACTCAGGTTTCCACTATTGAAAGGAGGATTGCTACACCAATGTGCAAGTGGTGAAAACAATATGAGAATGAAATAGACTAGAAGGAAAAGCTGAGCATCAACTTCTTTCATAGTAAGCTTTTTTCCTTTTTGTAATTTTTATTAATGTCAATAATAATACCATGAAATATTATAGACATAAATCCTAGATACATGCACAGTTTAAATATTTGAATATTGAAATTCAGTCATATATACTACTACTACTACTACTACTACTACTACTACTACTACTACTACTACTACTAATACTAATAATAATTAAAATAATCGTAATAATTTTACTTCAAACTGATTGCCTTTTTTCTTTGTTTTTTGGGCACTTAGGTTCTCTTAGCTTTCATCTGTGGATATTTCCTATGTCTTTGCAATCAAGTTATTTTGAACAGCTGCTTCTCTGCACACAATTTTCAACATGCCATTTAGCCATATTCCACAAAACATAGCAGGAATCAAACTCATGTACCCACTGATGAAAAGGAGAGTGTCTAACTACTATACCATTGTGCAGGTAAAAACTACATGTGCATGAAATAGACTAGAAGAAAAAGCTGAGCATCAACGTCTCTCATAAGCAGTTTTACTTTAATAATTTTAATTAATGCAATAATCAATCAATTATATGATTATTATCAATTCTACAATGAAATATTGGAGCCCTCAATCCTTTGTACATGCACAGTTTAAATATTTGGATATGGAAATTCCCAACACAACACATGCATTACTGCCAACATGAAGGTTTAAGGATAAACACTAAAGAATTACACACACACATTCTCTTGTTCTCCATCACGAAAAATGTATCATAGAAAATCTATAAATGTAAATAAACGTGGAGAAAAAGCATACTGTATATCAACTTAGAATGTCAGAGTAAACCCAAACATGGAAGAGAACATACAAACTCCACACAGATAAGACCATGATTGGGTATTGAACTCATGACCCTAGTGCTGTAAGGCAGAAGTGCTAACCCCTAAGCCACCATCCTGCCCATGTTAAGTATATCTAATATGACAATTGCTGTGTGCATATTCAATTTGGCTCCAACTGTATGGGACATTTCTGTGTCTGTGGTATGCACATTTAATTTTTGTTTATGCACAAGTAAGATTACTTAGATGCATTTATAGATATGAAAATACAATCAATTCAGGACATCTATCATGGCATGATGATATTTTTTTCTTATGAGGGTTTAATACAGTTTTTTCATCATCAATAGTTCAATATAGTAAAATTGCTATTTTCTGATTTCAAGAACAGATATTGATTTTTAGTATGCAATCACAGAGCAAGGTTTCTAATATTAATTATATGTCTTGGAATCGGAATCCCCAATTTCTTCACACACTTAACTATAATTTTTTTGAAAACATAACGTATAGATTATTAAAATCTTGCATGTTACTTTTATTATCAATATGTTTCTCAAACAGAAATATTCCTGTCTTGTTTAGAAATCTATTTTTTCCCCCATGTAAATTTCTTCCAGAAAATTAAATAATAATAGAAAGATCAAGGCTATAAATGAGATTTTTTTTACACATAGATTTTTTAGACTTGAATGCCTTGACTATTGTTGGTGGCAGAAAATGAATGTTTTCAGCAACAGGAGTAACAATGTTCCTAGCGCTGTTTAGTAAACAGACATATAGGGTAACCTGTTAAGAAAACATTTGCCATTGTAGCCAATATTTTTGATAATCGAACCCTGCAATTCACACTAAACTCTATGATATCCCACCAGCTGAATTTCATGTAAGTTTTCAATCACTCTACTCAGCCGTTAGGTTAATATGTGGATAGTAAATGAAATCAAAAGTAAAGAAGTACAGAAGCTTTTTATTTTTTGATGCAAATATTTTTGGTTGACAAAAGATTTTAATAACTAAAGCATAAGCTAATTATGAATGAGTCAAGCTGATCCGATGCAGTCGCTGAGTTAATTTGCGGTTAATTAATAAAATCAAAATAACACACAAAAAAATGAAACCTGCTAACATTCTCTGTATAAAGTTATTGCTTAAATAAAACTTTTTCTGTTCATAAACAATTATGATTGTTTTCTAATAGTTTACACTTGGATAAAGGTTTTCATATTTTTGTCCATTATATGTACACTTGATGTGAATTATTATGATTACCCCTGTTAAGGAACAAACTAACTGCTTATTTTATGTAAACACATTTTTTAAGAATACCATATTGGATCGTGGATTTGTAACTTGTATATATTGATTAGAAAGATTTTGGTTTTAATGTAAATTGCAAAAACACTATATGTACTTTGTACAAAAATGTTAAAATGCTGTTGAATGGGCTAAAATGCTCCCATCAAAACTGTTTTGACTCTTTAAAACTCAGACTGAAACTACTGATCACCAGTTTCCTAAGGAAGCATATAGTACTGTGCTTTGAGGGATTACTGACCTGATACATGCTGTCATTGATATACTTATAATGCAGTTTGATTTCAGCTTAAATGTGAGTAAATCTTCCTCCTATATATCTTCCTTCTTTTGGAAAGATATACTGAACTATTGAGTTTTTTTCTTTATTATTGTAGAACAAAGAAAACAGCTACTTTTTGTAAGGAAAAATTGATTATTATTATTATTATGAAAAACTGCAAGTGGATGCCATTGTTTAGTGCAACTTACATTTTATGCACTTACAAACATTTGGCTACAGCACATATTGGGCCTGAATCATTAAGGCGTGTATATGCATGGAGTCATAAACCTCCACGTAAATAGGCTCTGCTTACACCCATAGTTAACAACTAGTTGACTATGGGAGCATTTTCACACCCTCTGCTCTATTACACAGGACACATCGCCTTAATGGTTTAATTTTTTGCCAAGCCAGTTTGTCACAGTCAAGTGTATGAAAAGTATCCATGTGTTCTGCTTGAGTTGGTGCCACCCTCCAAGAGGTCTAACGGAGAGGGAGGTTTTTGCCAGGGACCCCCACAAGGGAGTTTGGCCTTTGTGGCTCCCTAACTGCAGGTTGCGGTTCTCAAGGAGGGTGACAAGTATGACCGAGAAGAGTACCTGGAGACAGAAGAAGGATTGTCTACTGATAGTAGTAGCTGGGATGTGAGGTTTGGACACCTTAAGAATAGATGGTCTGCAGGTGGATATTGCACAGGAGTCCAGGAGAGCTGGGAAGCACCAGAGTCAGGATCACAAGGAGGTGCGATGGTTTGCAGTGGGTATTAAACAGGTAGTAACGCACTGCAGCAGGATGATGGAGTGCAGCAGCGGAGAACTGGAATCAGCACAGGTAGCAACACTTTGCAAAACAGGAGATGAAATGAAGCCGGTGCTTTAAATAGATAGAGCTGACATTCAATCAGACAATAAAATGAATGAATGGAGTTTTGAAAAGACCAGGTCCGCGCATGCAAAGTTCAGTCAGGCAAGACAGCACCCGCCAGTGCGAGCTGCGGGGAACTGATGGGGAGAGCAGGACAGTGGCAAAGAGGTAGGTGGGAGCGCCAGACCCTGACTGATCAGCGGGTGTGGTACCTGACACAGTTTCTGAGGATTATTATGGGTCCAGCAAGCCCCCACCCCCATTTTTAAACTTCCAGCACTAGGCTGGCAGCACAAAGGTGCTTACTTTGCAGGGGATCTCTTAGGAGCTAATTTTGCATCATCTATCAGGGTTTTGGATTAATTTGAATCCCTCCATGTATTACAGTTGAAAGACCCTTCATGTAGGTCACCAATACATATGGTCAATGGTTGTGTGTATAATTGATGACATTAAAAATGATGTTTACACTTGTGTCTGTGTTTTGTTTACATGTTTCTTTGGAACACTACAGGTCCCAGAATGTGCTGACAGCGATGGATTATGCCTGTGCTTCTAGCACTAGTACTACTTAATGGCAGACTGGCTTTCCTGGGACCTGTAGTGCACTTTGATGCATTATACTATTAATATTGCACCACACACCACTCAGGGTTGTGGGAAGGGACATAGTGCTTTCAGCACAGGGGTGGGTACCCCTAGGGGGGAGGGGGAGGACCACATCTCCCTAGGGAATGCATCCCAGTGCTGACTACTCTGAGGTTTGTTGCCAGTATGACAGGGAAACCCCATGCTGAGGGAGGCATGGTAATAGTGATTTTTGTTACATGTTTTGCTAGTTCTTGTACTACAGTTGTTTCAGATGTTTTTTTGTTGGGGGGGGCTTCTTTTTTTTTTTACTTTGTCTGCAAATATGTAATAATTTGTGGCAATCTTTTGACTGTATCCCATATTAATGTATGGAACTTTTTTTTTTTGCTAACTAAGCAAACACAATAAAGTAAAATGAAATCAATTGAAATAATATTTTTCAATCAACTCTCAATCAATATTTTTTGGGGTCTTTTAGATTTTTTAGACTTTTTTCATAAGCAACTTAAGATGGGAGATTGGCAACTGGGTGAAGAGAGCTGGATTGCGGGTGAGGGGAATTGAAAAAGTAGGTACTGAAACTCTCAACATCTATGCTGAATCCACATCTCATTCATTTGTGCTTTTCATCTCTACAACTGTCTTTTTAGAAAAGTATGTTCATCAAGTAATAGACCTCATCTTCTGCTAATCTGGACCTCATTAATTTGTGTCTCTGAGCTGTATAACTGTGTGTTTAAAGTATGAAACAGAAATTTGTTATATGTTTTTTTAACCTAAGTCAGCTTGAGTGTTTTATTGATGCCTTATTTATGATAGGTGTCTGTTCTCCTCTAGCTTAATAGTACAAATGGTGTTGTTGTTTTTCCCCCCCTGATTAGTTGACCAATTAGCACATATGTAGTGTATCATGAAATCAGCCTCACTATATCTTACATTCCGTCTAGGAGGGGAAAATGCACAGTTAAATAACACAGTTGCTAATCATGTTTCATTTCTATTCCCAGGTATGTACTGGAACCTTCATCATCTTTTATCCTGAACTACATCTTATTAATTTGTGCTTTTAATCTCTGCACATTTAAGCTTTGTCTCCCTTTACAAGTAGGAAGAAATTATACTGTCTTTCAGCCAATCTCCTCTCTCATGAGTCTGCAAAATCTCAGCTACTCAATTACCTGCTCTTTATTACTCTCCGTTCAACACTTCCACCCACTCCCCCACATGGCTCCCCACATCATTACTTTATACTATCCAGACATCCAGGAATACACTACATTTGCTGCAGCCTAGCTCTGCACTACTTATCTGATTACACTGGACATTGCAATTAGGCAATTCCTTTAATTCCTCATTTTTGCTATTTGACTACTAGTCCCAATGCTTGCCAAAATATTTTTCTTTCTCTCTTTTCATGGCATTATCTTTAGGACTATATCATCCCTCACCCATCCTGCAACACACACCTCTGTCCACATTGCCCCTTCATTACTACACTCACCTCTAGTGAACACTCATAAACTCTTTTGCAATTTAAATTCAATAACTTTAACAGCCTCACTCTGCCGCCAGAAACTAAAAGGACACACATCTAACAATCATTTTTCCTACCTTTCTTCCTCCCTGCTTCTATTAGCTGGTGACACATCATCTAATCCAGGTCCCCCTCACTTCTCCCACACACATATATCTGAACACTACAGAAATCTGGCAAACCTCAAACACATAACCTGTCTCCCCTCTCTTCCAAAGTCCTTTAGATGTGCAATTTTTAGGAATGCACACTCTGTTTGTAACAAACTTACCTCCGTACATGATCTCTTGCTCTCATACAACCTCAACCTCCTAGCAATAACAGAAACATGGCTCACGCATTCAGACACTGCCTCATCTGCAGCCCTTTCACATGGTGGTCTCCATTTCACCCACAACCCCAGACCAGGAGGCAGACAAGGAGGGGGGGTTGGACTACTTCTCTCCCCACAGTGCACATTCACAGTTCTACCAAGTGTCCCATCACTCACATTCACATCTGTTGAAGTACATGCTGTTAGGATTTTTAACCCATTCTCTATGCGTGTTGCTGTCATCTATCGCCCTCCTGGTCCACACCAACAATTTCTTGAACACTTCTCTACATGGCTCCTTCACTTCTTATCTACTGATATCCCCACCATCATCATGGGTGATTTCAACATCCCTATTTCTAATCCACGTTCCAATGCTGCTTCCAAACTACTCTCTCTAACCTCCTCACTTGACCTCTCCCAGTTGATTGAATCTGCTACTCATCAGGATGGCCACTGTCTTGATCTTGTTGTCTCTAGACTATGCTCAGTTTCTAATTTCCTTAACACTCCTTTCCCCCTCTCGGATCAACACCTTATTAGCTACGCGCTCACCCCCAAAAACTTTACAAAAACTACAAAAACTACAAAAACTTTCTCGTCAAGCAGAACGTCACTGGCGTAAGTCTTGTGCCTCTAATGATTTCATCACATATACTGATATCTACCACTCCTACAGAAATGCTCTGGACACTGCTAAACAAGCATACTACCGATCTCTCATCTATGCTCAGGCTTCTAACCCCAAACGCCTCTTTAACACATTTAACTCTCTTCTAAATCCTCCTGCCCCAAATCCTCCAACTAGCATCAGTGCACAGGATCTTGCTTCCTATTTCAAGGACAAAATTGATAAGATCATGTTTGAAATGGTATCTCCCTTGACAAGCAATCTGCTCAATTCCTTTGTAGCACCCTCTGACACTCTCTCTTCATTTGATCCCACAAATGAAGAGGAAGTTTCTACTCTCTTCTCATCTTCCTACTCTACCTCCTGTCCTCTTGATCCCATTTCCTCACAAATGGGTATGTCCTTGTCTCCTGTGCTCATTCCCCCTCTAATTAAAATCTGTAATCTATCTCTTTCTACTGGTATTTTTCCATCTATATTCAAGCATACAGTGATCACTCCCATTTTAAAAAACAGAATTCTGACCCTAACTCTCTCATAAATTACCGCCCCATCTCCCAGCTCCCATGCCCCTCTAAGCTTCTTGAGAGAATTGCCTACACACGCCTCACACACTTTCTTACAGCAAACAACCTATTTTATCCTCTTCAGTCAGGCTTTCGCTCTCAACACTCCACAGAGACTTCTCTGACCAAAGTTGTCAATGATTTGATCACAGCAAAAAATAATAACCAATACTCTCTTCTAATTCTCCTGGATCTCTCTGCTGCATTTGACACTGTTGACCACTCTCTCCTCATACAAACGCTGCAATCCCTAGGTCTTGAAGGCACTGTCCTATCCTGGTTCTCATCCTACCTATCTAATCGCTCTTTCAGTGTTAATTTCTCTGGATCCACCTCTGCTCCGCTTCCTTTATCAGTTGGAGTTCCACAAGGCTCAGTCCTAGGTCCTCTGCTATTCTCTATCTACACCACTTCTCTTTGAAAACTAATAAGCTCCTTTGGATTTCAGTATCATCTCTATGCGGATGATACACAAATTTATCTATCCTCTCCTGATCTTTCACCATCTGTGTTGTCTCGCGTTACTGACTGTCTTTCTGCCATTTCATCTTGGCTGTCTTCTCGCCAACTCAAACTCAATCTTTCAAAAACTGAATTAATAATATTCCCACCCAAGAACAGAAGCTTCCTGCCTGACATTTCTATTTCTGTTGATAACATGACCATAAATCCCACCCAGCAAGCTCGTTGCCTAGGTGTAATCCTTGATTCACAACTGTCGTTTATTCCCCACATCAACTCTATATCTAAATCATGTTACATACACCTAAAGAACATTTCCAGAATACGCACATATCTGACACAGGACACCGCAAAAACATTAATTCAAGCACTCATCATCTCCCGCATCGACTATTGTAATTCCCTCCTTACTGGTCTTCCCAAAGTCAGACTTGAACCCCTACAATCTATTTTGCACGCAGCGGCTAGACTGATTTTCCTTACAAACCGTTATTCCTCTGCTGAGCCACTCTGTCAGTCTCTTCATTGGCTGCCTGTATTTCAACGAATCCAATATAAAATTCTTCTACTAAAATACAAGGCCATAAACAAAATTGCACCGACATACATTTCCTCACTTGTCTCGAAATATCTCCCTACTCGACACCTCCGTTCTGCACAAGATCTACGTCTCTCCTCCACTCTCATCACATCCTCCCATTCTCGGTTACAGGATTTTTTCCGGGCTGCACCTACTTTGTGGAATTCCCTCCCTCGCACAGTAAGACTTTCCTCTAGTCTTCAAACCTTCAAGTGTTCACTAAAAACCCACATCTTCAGACAAGGTTATGATATTCCTCAACCATCATCTTAATTTCCCTAGATTACCCTATTGCCATCCTCTACACTGTTAACGCAAGACAACAACCTTCTGACCAACATTGCAACACACACAGCCCACTCAGTACTTTTACCTTTGCAGTCTGGCTGGTCCATTGTGCAATATGATGTAGCACATGCCCTTGTGTTTCTAACTCCCATTGTCCTATAGATTGTAAGCTTTCGAGCAGGGTTTTCTTACCTCTCTGTCTGTATGTATTACCCAGTATTGTATTATTAATGTTTGTTCCCAATTGTAAAGCACTACGGAATTTGCTGGCGCTATATAAATAAATGCTGCTGATGATGATGATGATCTGTCTTTTTTAAAAAAGTATATACTGGAACCCTCATCATCTTCTACCCTGTACTACAACTACATCTCATTAATTTCTGCTTTTCATCCCTGAAACTGTCTTTTTTAAAAAATTAAACAACATAGTTGGACAAACTTTGAACAACATCTGAATACTTCTAGGAATAAGCTGCATCTCCTGTAGCCTAACTCTCCTCTACTTCTCTAACTACATGGAATACTGCAAATAAGTATTTCTTTAAACTTCCTTAACTCTGTGGCTTTTAATCTTCAATCACAATGTTTAACACATTTATTTTGCAACTCTCTTTTCATGACAATATCTTTAGGACCGTATCGCCTTTCACCCTTCTTGCAACACATACATTTGTCCACATTGCTCCTTCATTAATCCACTCATCCCAAGTCAACACTTATGAACTTTTGTCCTATTCACTTTCTTTAACTAGACCAGCCTCCTCCTCTCACTAGAAAATGAAAGGTCTCACATTTTACAATCCTCTTTCCTATCTTTCTCTCTCTCTCTCTGCTTCTATTAGCTGGTAATATATCTCCCAATCCAGGTCCCCACACTCCTCCAATAGACATATATCTGAACACTACTGAAATCCAGAAAAATTCAAATGCATAACTTGAATTCCTTCTCTTCCAAAGTCCTTTAAATGCGCCCTTTGTAATGCATGCTCTATTTGCAAAAAACTTACCTCCATACTTGACCTCTTCCACTCAAACAACCTCAACCTCAACCTTCTGACAATAACTAAAACCTGGCTTACACAATCAGACACTGCTTTACCTGCAGCTCTTTCATATGATGGCTTCCATTTCACCCACACCCCCAGACCTAGAGGCAGACAAGGAGGTTGGACTACTTCTCTCCCCACAGTGCACAGTCACAGTTCTACATTCACATCTTTTGAAGTACATGCTGTTCGGATATTTAATCCATTCTCTATACATTTTGCTGTGTTAACCGCCCCCCTGGAGTGCACCAACAATTTCTTGAGGATTTTTGGCATGGCTCCCTCACTTCTTATCTTCTGACATCCCCATTCATCATGGGTTATTTCAACATGCCATTAACTAATGCTGCTTCCTAACTATTGTCTCTAACCTCCTCCTTCGACCTCTCCCAGTGGGTTGAATCCTCTACTCATTGAGATGGCCAATGCCTCAATTTTGTTTTCTGTAGACTATACTCAGTTTCAAATTTCTTTAACACGCCCTACCCCCTCTTGGATCACAGAGTAATCAGCTACACGCTCACACCCAGTACTTTAACTTCTCTGTTGTTAAACTTTATCAAACCTCCTCATACCCGCAGAAATCTTAATTCTTTTAATCTTCAACAGTTTTCCACCTCTCTCCAACATCTCTCCCCAATCTCTACAGTCTCCTCCTCTGATATGGCACTACCTCTTTTTCACCATAACCTAGCAACAGCTCTTGATCAAGTGGCATCCAATGAATATTCATACTTAACGTTGAATTCAATGTCAACCGTGGCACAATAAAGTACCACAAAACCTTCAAAAACTTTCCCATAAAGCAGAACGTCATTGGCATAAATCTCGTATCTTTAATGATTTCTTCACATATACTGCTATCTACCACTCCTATTGAAACGTTCTGGACACTGCTAAACAAACATACAACCTGTCTCTCTTCTATCCTTAGACTTCAAACCCCAAATGCCTGTTTAAAACATTCAAATTTCTTCTTAACCCTTCCACCTCAAACCCTGTGACTACTATCCAGGGCCGGATTAACCAGAGGTCTAACTGGGCTATAGCCCAGGGGCCTCGGGCATCCAGGGGGCACTTCAAAGTCCGCAGCAGCATTATTGATCGGTCCGGGGGCAGGGCGCCCCAGCCCGATCAATGCTGCTGAGCACTGTCAGTCCAGTCCTCCGTCCCCGGCGCTCAGTACTCTGCTTACTGAGGATATCTCACGAGTGAACTCTCGCAAGATCTCCTCAGTAAGGAGCTTACAGCGCGCCGGGGACGGAGGACTGGACTGACAGGTAAGCGCTTTGGGGGGGCCCTCACGGGGGACGGGGGCGGCGGGCGGCTCACAATGGGGGCCTCACGGGGGAATGGAGGCGCCCTTAGCCCAGGGGCCTCGATTCCCTTAATCCGGCCCTGCTACTATCAGTGCACGGGATCTTACTTCCTACTTCAAAGACAATGTTGATAAGATCAGACTAGAAATGGTGTCATCTTCCTTGACAAGCAATCATCTCAATTATTTCCCAGCTCCCTCTGACACTCATTCAATCTCTCAAATGAAGGTGAACTATTTACTCTTCTATTATCTTTCTACTCTACCTCCTGTCTTTTTGATCCTATACCCTCACAAATTGATAGATCCCTGACTTCCGTGCTCATTCCACCACTATATAAAATCTGCAATCTCTCTCTCTCTGTCATTATACAAGCATGCAGTGATTGCTGTTATTCTGAAAAAACTAAATTTTGACCCAAGCCCTCTCTCAAAATTCTATCCCATCTCTCAGCTCCATTACCCTGCAAGCTTCTAGAGAGACTTGCCTACACTAGCCACACACGCTTCCTTTCTGCACACAACCTATTGGATCTGTTTCAGTCAGGATTTTGCTTTCAACACTCCACAGTGCCTGCGCTGACTAAGGTTGTCAATTATTTGTTCACTGCTAAAAACAAAGACCATTACTTTCTTCCAATTCCCCTGGATCTTTCTCATGAAGTATTTATATGGTAGGCGCTCATTGATTAACTTTGGATCTTCTTATTAGTAATGTCTTGCTATGAGACTGAGGGAATTTGCTTGGATAGGCAAGATACCTGGTGTGAATTCCTCAATTATTTGCAGGCTAAATAATTCCACTTTTTAAGGGGATTATTATTGCAGTTTTACCATATAGTACAAATTCCATATACTCCTAGTACTAAAACTATAGATGAGCGGGCTCGGATTCCGCTAATCCGAGCCCACCCAAACAGTGCGGATCCGAACGGGATCCGAGCACTGTTCGGATATTTCCGGCGGGCAAAAAATTGAAAACGAAGCTCTGTCGCCCAAGTCTCGCGTCGAATCTCGCGAGGGGTGGGAGGGAGGGCCCAGAACAATTCCATCTTGTACCTCTTTTTTTGGCATTATGTGCTCAAGCTACCTTGGTGCAACCTTTTGGCCTAAAAACAATATTGTGAGGTGTTCAGAATAGACTGGAAATTAGTGGAAATGATTGTTATTGAATGTTATTGAGGTTAATAATAGCGTAGGAGTGAAAAAAAACCCCACAAAACTGGTTTTTAGCACTTTTTATGCTTTTTTAAAAATAAATCAGAACCAAAACCTTTCGTCGGATGTTTTGGCAAAACAAATCAGAACCCAAAACCTCAAGCTAATCAGAACCTAAAACCCAAAACCCAAAACACTAAAAGTGGCCATTGCACACCCTTAACTAAAACAGATCCTAAATGAGGATCCCTATAAATTGATAATAATTAATTTGGTTTAAACATAATTCATTTTGACATTCCATATACAGTTAAATAAATATAACATAAAATCATTACAAACATCTACTAAAATATTCAGATGTTTCCACAGCAAATAAAAAATAAAAAATTTATGTAAAAGGACCTTTTCTATATTCTAAAACATCCAAAACAGTTACATTATGTGGCTATCAATGCTTCAAATGGTAATTGAGGATGATAATCAGCTAATAGTTGATTGTCCAATGTAAACGGAGTTGAAATTGTATTGTGTACTGGCAATATTATTATTGATGAATAAATGTCAGATTCAGCACATGCCCAGCCTAATTGGACATTAGATAGATCGACTCCTTTGATGAGTTTAAAATAGTGATGCTCGGTAAGTAACTTCAATAGAGAAATCATATACTTGCTGTTAGATGTATTGCTCGTTTTCCGGCTGGGTACCCAGATGTCAGACTTCTGCAGTTGGTGGTGGACAGGATTCGCCATGTGCATTCCACTGTGGAATGCACGGGCTGAACCTGATATCCTGTATGTGGCAGTACGTCACTGTCGTTTGCAGCCTTTTTCAAGAGGGTATATATATGCTTCGTCTTTAGTGTTATATTCCTAGCTGAAGTTTGATTAGTCTTTTGATTGGTCTGTTCTTAATTGGCCCATAAAAAATCTTTAAGTATGAAAATACCGGCGATTATTAATAAGATATTTAATTCACCATCAAGGGACACAATTGTATTTATTGATGAATGAACTCCTTTGAACTTAGAGACTTTTTATTGGCTGATAAGACTTTCCTCTGGTCTACAAACTTTCAAGCATTCTTGTAAACACACCTCTTCAGGCAAGCTTATAATATTCCTCAACCACCCTTTTAACTTCACTAGGTTAACCTATTACCACCCTTTACAACAATTCACACAAGACAGCAACCCTCTGACCCCAGATCAACATTGCTGTGTAACTGGATCACATAGCATACAAATAATTATTTTTAACCTTTCCAATCTGGCTGGTCCAATATGCATTATGTAGATTTAACCTCATGTGTCTAATTCTCATTGACTTATAGATTGTAAGCTTGCGAGCAAGGCCATCAGCATTATGGAATTTGTTGGCATTTTATAAATAAATGTTGATAATGATGATGATGATGGATTGAGGGTGCAGGGATCTGGAAGGAATGTGGGTGGGGGGTCTGGATTCTGGGTGAAGGGGCTGCCAATATGGCTGTCTGACTGAGCTGTAAAATAAAGTGAAAAAATTAGATTACCAAGCTTAAGTCATTTAGACAACATATATTACTTCTATGGGTATACACATTACTTCCACTTTGTACACACATTTGCTGGGCTCTGCAGAGGTCTGAATTGTTACATAACTTGCACCTCTCTGCAAAGGTTCATGTTATACTAAACACAGTAGTAGCCAGAAGACGTATACTTAGGCCATCATGTCAGACACCTTTGAAATGCCAGAAGTTTCCTAGGTCTAGATTAAATTACATGTGTGAAAGCAAGACTTTCGGATGACTCCACTTTAATGCTGGCTCCCCAACCCCACAACATATCCAACATTATTATATCATGATACTTACATTCTCCAACAGCCTCCATCTCCTGACCCTTCAGGCCCTCATCAAGATCAATGGCCTTCCTCATCCTCCTGCTTCTCCTCAACCTCATGGTCTTCCTCTGCCTACTGCTCTTCCCTTGGCACCTCCCTCTTTTCAGTTCCTCGCAGCTGAAGGTTTCAGCACGGAGCATGGTCAGATGGTCTGTTGGAATTAATATAATACATCAGATGATTCTAAAGGTTGTCTCTGTGTCACACTTACATAGAGACAGCCAGATAATGTTAGGTTTCATTGTGAAATATCCAATTCTACACATAGACAATTGAGTGGCAAAAAAGAACAAACCTCTACACCACATACAGATGGACTTGACCTGTGCAGTTTATATCAATCACATAATGAATCTGAGACCTTGTATTTTGCCAAATGAAGGCTATTACCAGCTATATTGCCTTGTAATGGGCCATTTAGCTAATTTGCTAAATATAAACAATTGTGATTAATAGAGAAGTCACATCTCTGAATTTCATATCTCCAATCCTCCAGGAGCCGTGACTGCCTGAGGTTACTCCAGCAGCACTGTAATTGGACAAGAGTCAGCCTGTGGTTCAATTGGAGCTGCAGGCATCTGCAGTCTTGTATGCCTGTATATTGTTCTCATTTGATATGTATTGGCTTGTGGGCTTGTACAGGCTGTCTATAGCAGCAGTGAGAACTCTCAGCTCTACACAAGTGAAGATTGCTGCATGCATGTTTGCAAGTGAATAAGACCTTTTAACATGCAGTCCAATGATTGGTTTTAAAAGCACTTATTGGTGAAGGCACGTTAGTCATGAATCCCTTCAATACCGTATGTAAGATGTCTGCATAACCTGTCAATTATTCTATCATAAACTGTATCCTGGCAATTAGGGGCATGCCAATCCCCTGTCTAGTTAAACACAAACATTGGCAGGAGAATGCACCTGCATAAAATCACAGGAGAATGCACCCAAATGCCCTATACAAGATCTGGTGAGACAATATTTCAACCCTGTCATTTTATGATTTCCAGTAGTAGGAGCTCAGAAAATGTTTGGATTCATATATAGGATATCTTCCTGTATATTAATATTGAGTACAATGGCCTACTTTAAACACTTACAGGGCATTTAAGTATTGTCTCTAATGACTTTTTTTTCTTCTCTTCAGAATAATAAAAAAAAACAACTTTAGCAGTAACCCTCCTTCCAACCTACACTTTTCTGCAACTCCATTATTAATCTTGGTGAGTACCTGTCCCTATGTGAGCTATTTTACAGTACAGGACATTGTAGTGTAGTGGCCAATCTTCATGCCCACAGAGGTGCAAGGTAATAGTGCAGCTGGTGGCAGAGAAGCTGCACTTTACCACCCAGCAGCTCTCTGCCCCCACCAAAATCTCAACATGGGATGAGATAACAAGAGAGGTCAAAGCTGTGGCTCCAATTTGTTGCACTGTGACCAGGGTTAAAAAAAAGGTAAGGTATTTTGGAGCCAAATAATTTATATATTGTGCTCTGCATGCCTAAGATGTCCTGCTATTTTTATTTATAATGATTCAAGTAGATGCTTTGATTATTTTTTAACATTTTCTTAACAAATTAGGGCAAAAAGGATATTTTTTTCATTAGATATTTACCACCTGGTTTAAATTTGCTATAAAATCCATTAACACTAGCTACCTTTGTGTGTTTTGCCTTCAGCACTACAGAAAACAATTTTTAGACAGATCAATATATCTATAGACATGTATTTCTCTTCCAGTTTTTTCAAACCATTGAGTAAAGTGTACATTGTACATTTTCTGCTTTGACATTTCACACCGGTGGCAAGACAATAAACAGCATCTAAAGGACAAGTTGAGGGAACACTGAGTCCATGCTAGGGTCTCAGGCGGTGGTCCGCTTGCCTAACTCAACCTTGATCCCCTTGTGACCATGGTATTGGCATGCATTGATGACAAGATGATGCAAGGGCTGGTGTGCATAGACAGGATCTACCAATCCACCCCTATTAGAACCATTTCCCAGCATAAGTAAAATGTACTGAATAATACATTGATTCAGACAATTACATTTTTTTGGTTTAGATAACTACACTCAAGCCACCCAACATTAATGTGCTTATTTGCATTTTCTAAGTCTTTTTAGCTATTGTCAATTGCAATACCCAAAAACAATCCTTAACACTCATCCTGCGATATAGTCATCCTAGTGTGCAATAAGACAAGTTTGTTTAAGATGAAGGCTTATGTGCTAAATAACACACATACAGTTCCCTAGGGAACAGCCTCGGCGCTTGTAGTCGGCAGATAACCCTTGTTAGGGGAAGGTTCTCTGGTTAACCCTGCAGCTTAGACCACGGTTCATCGAGCAGTGTAATATACAGAAAAAAACACACCAAAATGTCCAGCGCTGGGAATAAACCTTCTGCCCATGTACAATTAATCTCTATAAAATACACACTTGAATAAAATGCACAAATTTATTGGAATATATATTCCTGCAGTAAATAACACAACTCCCAACTGGGGAGCTTAATATACAAATTGCAGACCACAATCTATGGTAATTATATTTGGGCTGAACGTATTTGTATGATGCAGCCTTTAGGTGTCTCACAAATAGTCAAACGGAAACTAATATAGACAGCTGATAAAAACATTCTATGTCCCCTCTTTCATCTGATGAGACTGGTATCTGTCATAAACCTTAAAAATGTGAATACATGCATGATTCAAAAAATCTATATATATATATATAGAGAGATCTCAATTCCTAAAAATTCTTATCTTAAAAATAAATTATGATAATAACAAATGGCATACATTGACATCAACATAAGGTAAAGATGGCCCTGCCCAAATTAACTTAAAATCTAAGTGGTGTGAGGTACACTTGATAGATAATGTGGCAGAAGAGCAACTGATGCTTCTGGTAGGCATACATTTTCATGGATGCTGTGTTTGTTCTTGGCTCCGGAGAGTGTATAATTAATTAGAGGTGTAATGATCCTGGACAGTTGGAGAGTGCTGGAACTTTGATAATTTCTCAATCCAGGCAGTTAATAATTGTAGGTACAGTGCAATTTTGTGGCTCTGGGCAGCTGTGTCAATTCAGCATTGATGCTGAAGAGAATTGTATAAAAGTATGTACAAATATAAAACAAAAGCCTAGTGGTGGTCAATCTATTACAGTGTACAGTAAGTTAGCATGAAGAAATACCTATGCAATGCCCCGGTGGTGAGTGGAGCATCAGCATTGGCAGTACTATTTACTTTCAGTGAAGTGCAGTGGTGTCTCTGACTGCTCTACCTTGTGCCATAGAGGAGATGTAATAATTTGGCAAACGTAATTAAGTTTGGGTTCTGGTCATAATAAATCACTTTGTACCTGCGGTGTTGTTGACATCCAGGTCCTCATTTACTTTGTGGGATTGGGATAGTAATGCCTACCTACCCTTTTTAACACACTGAAATTAGAAATGAGTAAATTGTGTTTATTTATCCTGTGATACACTGGTGAGCCACTGATTTATGTTCATCGCATTACAGCTATATAAGCAGCCCCACTTCAACTGATTATTATTATTATTATTATTATTATTATTATTATTATTATTATTATTATTATTATCAGTTTCCAACATAGATCAGTGCAGATTACACCATTTTGTAATGAGCTAGTCACATTTACGAGATTATATTGTCTTCTTAGAGTGTTCAGTGGAAAATGCTATGGATATTCACCATTTGCTTAATTTATTGTTATATTGTTTTATTTACTTCCTCATGTCTGTTTTATCAAGAATGCATTTTACATAAGTTAGACTTCCAAAGCATCTGGGTTTTTTTTAGGATGGAAGAGATATCTTTCTTTTTTAAGTGTATTATGCAGGGAAAAGGAAACAAGGCAAAGAAAATATACCTGCAATTGTAATTTTTATGCAATCGCATAATTGTTTTTATAGTTTATGGATAAGATTGTGAAGAACTGAATTGGACATAAGAGAGTGATGCACAATAAAATGGTGAGAAAATTGTTTCTGCAAATTTCAACATTCTACATATTTCAATATTTTCTGGCCAGTGAATCAGTTTGGAAAAATAACAAGCTGATTAATTTAAACAGCTTTGCAATTATGTAATTTCTTTTATTTTAATCTAAAGCATAATAAATTTATGCAGGGAACCTCTTAGCAGTGTGTGCTAATGTTTCTTAATGATACTTAAACTGATGTTTATCAAAATTTTGCATATTTACCTAACCTTGTTTTCGCAAACATTTTGCACTAAAATGGTTAACAAAATATTTATTAAAAAGAATGCAAACAAAGATAAATGCAGTGGCATAGCTTTGTGCTGACTGTTTAGATTATAATTCATTTAATGGAATCAACTTTGACATACGTTTGTGTGACTCCATCACAAGTATAGGTATAATAAGGCTAAATAAATAAATAATAAATATTATCGTTTCTTAGTGTGTCTATGAATGTGGTGCATTTGATTGCATTATTCTGTATTTTATTAATTCTTTCTGGAATTAACTACTTTAATCCCACACCAAAGAGAAGAGAGAATTTACACCCCTTTCACCTGAGCTCTATTTTCAGACAATAAATTCCATAAAATGTATAATTTAGAATGCAGAATTTACAAATAGAATGCCAAATTTGATGATTGCATCACTAAAAAAATACATGTCTGTGAAATTGTCTTTTCCACAAAAGTCACAACTATTCTAATCTCTAGTTGTGGGAATCGGTCCAAGGTCTTTTGAGAACTTAGCAACTAACAGAATCATAATGGTCATCAAACATAGTACAATCATGTTGAACAAGGTGCCACCATGAAGTTTTCTCTGGGGTAAATAACATTCAATTGTGTTGATCTGTAACTAATCTGTGGGGTCATTTCACTGGAAACATATTTTTTTAATGAAGGATCATAAATACTACAATAGGCTTTCCCTATTTCCTGCACCAATAAGTGTAGTATAAACTGGATTCAAATACATCTTACAAGCAAGCGACTATAATATATAATTTGCATAAATTGATTAGTTTTACCTCGCAGGAAAGAATTACATGTTAACAACTTTACAATGATGTTTACATATGTTGCTTGGTGTATATTATCATAAAACATGATGTTTATGAATGTCATTTTGCATGAATGTGTTAAGGAATCGGTAATAATGGATCATACAAATGATAAAGACCTTTGTAACACAGAAGCTACAGATTATAGAATGCCTTGGGTAGTTGTTTACAGTTTAATGGATTTCAGGAAACGGTATTGAAGTAACATTCTTTGGTTTGTACCATGCCGTTAATATTTATGTGTTTATTATTGCCTGTTTATGCTTTGACAAATTTGCTGCCTAGCTAAATATATTAAGGCAAAAATAATAGTATATTCATTTTCAATAAATGATTGAACTGTGCCTCATCTCCTTATACTGCTATTCAATGATTCTTTGGACATGGCCAGTAGTATAATATTTTTGTGTCAATTTCAAGCAATAATACTATTTAAACAAATTATACTTGAATATGTGCATCCTTGCTCTGTTCTGCAGTTTATCAGCTGACAGGAGAATATCAGTGGTGCATCTACTGGAAACATCACTTAATTATATGTCACTGCATTAAAAAGTAAACCAAAAAGTACTTCAATTTTAAAATGTTAAGAGACTCTGCTACTACAGTAACTTGCCAAATAATTCTCTATCTGCAACACAAGTTAATCCTTACTTCAGTTACTGCCAACAACTCATCACAGTAAAATATTTGTAGCTGAAATAGAATTTACAGTGGCAACATAATAATTCATGTCAAGGAGAAATGAAAATTTGAATTATATGTATCCATCATAGCCAAACAGTGCCATGCACAATTTTCTCAGTAATAAATAAGAAGACTTTCTAAAAATGCTAAATATGTTTTACACTACTTCAGATGTGGCACAAGGATGCATACATTTCACTGAGGCAAACCTAATTAAATTGCATATTGCTTTACATTGCCAGGATTTTCATGCTTCATCAGAAAGTTGATATTGGTCTCAAATGCTTGTCACTCTTTTATTCATTTGATCATTTCTTTTCCACTGCAATAAAAAATGGCTCAGTAATTAAGAGTTTATTTAATTTTAAAACACATTTAGAGGGAAGAAACTACCATTTGTATGTGATTTGCAAACACATCACATGTGGTTTTTAGACCCAAACAACTGGATTTACTATCCGGCAGTTTGAAGGCTTAAAACTCAAATGGCATGCAATTTGTAGCTGTTTTCAAAGTCCCAAATAATCTTTTGCATATGGACTTAATGCCGATTCACATTATACAAGAGTCTGTTGAACCTGGTATTTAATTTTGAGAAAGAGTTACCTCATGCCATGCTAAATTATTGTTATATAATTAGTGGTTCAGCATAAATCTATTTGTATAGCCAGATTCATAGGTTTTATAGGATTATATGATTAGTTTTGTTATGTATGTACACATATTTTCTTCATTTGTATTATAAATAATATATATATGTCATTTAATTATTTGTTTGGGTTAGTTACCACTTGAGATTTTTCCCTCTCATTCCTCTGATTATTGTCATTTGACAATATTAACCTTAAGACTTTACATTGATTGATGTGGGGTGTTGAGGTCTTTTTTGGGCTGTTTTTTACTTCTTGACTTTAAAGGTAGTGTGTGTGGGATTTTTGACGGCATTGAATAATATAAGGTTTGCAAATTACTGAGCTGTAGAATAGAGCTTTGATCACATATGAAAATATGAAAATTCAACATACAAAATTTATAACATTTAGACTCTACACTTTACATATATAACTATGATATTTAAGTAAGTGTGTCATCAAAATATAATAATAAACTTATTTAAAAAGAACAAATCAATAATATTTGAGCAATCTTACCAGTAATAGTGATCATATAATAATGTAAGTACTGGAATTTATCGCTGATGGGTAATGAACTAGTGATATCAATGCAATAGAGATTATTTCAACTTTGATTTTAGAACTCTAAACATTATAACTGGTATCAAAACCAGATATCTACTATTAAAATAAACTAAAAAAAACTTGCAATAGATTAGTTTACTTATATTGAGTTTAATCTTGAAGTAGTAGATATTTAAATGATCAATCATAGATTTTGTTAATTTTCAGAAAATATTTATGAGTTTATATATGGCTTGCTTACCATCTGTAAATGAATTGCCAAGAAAAACTGTTAACTTGAAAAACTTAAAGGAGAAACAATTGGTTTTTATAATTTGGAAGGAGAAAATAATTATTTTAGACTTTTGTCAACAACAAAAATAAGTATCATGATTAGAAACTGTTATACGTGGGTTAATTCATATGGGTAATGATATCACATTTAAAACTATTCAATATTTTGACATGTGGTTGGCACTTAGAGATGGCTGCACTTTAAATCAGTAGTGGGAAAAAATCAGAACAAGGGAAAGGAATATACAGACCTAAAAATGTAAAAATAATAGAAAAGAAAATGGATATATCACCTGCAACAATACAGAGGAAATTGAAACCTAAACAACTGCAAAATATTGCATCCTTTTTTTTGTTTCAAAAGTCAATTTTAATAATCTGGGACCTTGTAATCTGTCTGGACTCACATGCCTGTTCTGGACTTGCCTGCTCTGAATTTACCTGCTCTGGACTCAGCCGCTCTGGACTAACCTGCTTTGGACTTACCTGTTCCAGTGTTCTCCTTCCTCTACGACTGGTACCGGCTCTCTGCAGCCCTTCATTACTTCTATTACCATGTGTTTTCATTTCAATTTACCATAAGTTTATCTTAACCTTAATTTACTTCAATTTAATTTTTTCTTATTGTATTTTATTTTAATTTTATTTGCATTTTTTTTTATCTGCATTTTATTTTATCTTTACTGCACTATATCATCATCATCATCACCATTTATTTATATAGCGCCACTGATTCCGCAGTGCTGTACAGAGAACTCATTCATATCAGTCCCTGCCCCATTGGAGCTACAGTCTAAATTCCCTAACATACACACACAGACAGAGAGAGAGAGAGAGAGAGAGAAAGAGAGACTAGGGTCAATTTTTATAGCAGCCAATTAACCTACTAGTATGTTTTTTTGAGTGTGGGAGGAAATCGGAGCACCCCGCGGAGGCCCACGCAAACACATGGAGGATATACAAACTTCATATAGTGGCAAAACTATATATTGTTTTGCCACTGCCTTTTGTTCTTGCTCCGTTCTATAGTCCTTTACAGTCCTATTTACTGTTTTACTCTGTTCCGTGATCCTTATTTAACTATACCTCTAATACTCTCTCGTCCACTACGGTCTCCCTTACCCCTCCTCCTGCCTTCTCTTGCCCTTTCTCTCATTCCCCATCTCCCTGACTCTCAACATGCCACCCCACTCCTTTGCTATACCCATCCTCTCCCCTAGCCCCCTCCACTGGCCCAACTCTCACTGCCCCATCTCTCACCCTCCCCCTTGCTCCATCAACCCTGACAATCTCAACCGCATCTCACTTCTTCCCTCCCTCCCTTTCTCATGTGCCCTCTGAAACTCCAGGTCCATCTGTAACAAACTGTCCTCCATCCATGACCTCTTGATCTCAAACTCTCTAAATCTTCTGGCCATCACTGAAACCTGGCTTACTTCTTCTGACACTGCCTCAACTGCCACTCTCTCCTATGGAGGCCTCTCCTTCACCCACTCCACAAGGCCGGATGAGAGACCAGGAGGTGGGCCTCCTCCTATCCCCTAACTGCACTTTCCGGTCATTTCTATTTTACCTTCCCTCTCCTTCTCCTCTTTTGAAGTAAACTCCATCCGTCTCTTCTTCCCCATCCACCTCCGTGTCTCCATCATCTACCTTCCCCCTGGACCCACCTCCCTTTTCCTCGAAAACTTTGCTGCCTGGCTCCCCCACTACCTTTCCTCTGACCTTCCCTCCAGTATACTTGGCGACTTTAACATCCCTATTGACAACTTCTCTGACCCTACCACCATCAAACTTCACGCCCTTTCCTCCTCCCTAGGCCTCAGAGGACCTTTTCCCCCACCCACTCTCTTGGTCACTCCCTCGATCTTGCCTTCTCTCATCTCTGTGATCTCTCTGATTTCTCCAATTCTCCCTTCCCACTTTCTGACCACCATCTCCTCTCCTTCACCCTGTCCTCCTTCCCTGCTCTCTTACCTCGCCTAAAGCCACCTTCACTAGGTGCAACCTTGTTGCTGTTGACCCTACCTCTTTCTCCTCCTCTCTTGAAACTCTCCAATCCCCCTTCCCTCCCTGGCCCGCCCTGACCAGGCATCCTCTCTCTACAACCACTCCCTCACTACTGCCCTGGACGCTGTTGCCTCTTCTATCCGCAGCCGCCGCCGCCTTATTCCCCAACCCTGGCACTCCAAACTCACCTGCTTCCTCCAAAAGTGCTCTTGCACTGCTGAACGGCTCTGGAGGAAATTTCGTTCCCTGGCTGACTTCCTTCACTTTAAATTTATCCTCTCCTCTTTCTGCTCTGCCCTCTCCCTTGCTAAATAATCCTTTTTGAAGTCCCTCATTTCTTCTCAGTCCTCCAATCCCCGCTGCCTCTTTGCCACCTTCAACTCCCTCCTCTCCTTACCTTCTGTCCCGCCTTTCCTCTCCGCTTCTGACTTCGCCACATTTTTATCTTCCAAAATTGAGGCCATCAGACTGAACATCTCCTCCCATTCTTCTCCCACTACCCTCATCGCTCAACCTCCCTCCAACAACCAACTCTGGTGCTCCTTCTGCCCAACATCAGGCAAAAAAGTTTTCTCCCTTATTCTTTCCTTTCCATCCTCTACCTGTCCTCTCGATCCCATCCCCTCTAACCTCCTTCACTCTATCTCTCCCACTGCCTGCTCTTACCTCGCACACCTTTTCAACATATCACTCTCTTCTGTTGTAGTCCCCTCCCCTTTTAAACACGCTCTTATCTCTCCCATCCTCAAAAAACCCAATCTCGAACCAACCTCTCTTGCTAATCATCGCCCTATCTCACTTTTCCCCTATGCCTCCAAATTACTTGAGCGGATTGTCTGCAGCCGCCTCACCAGTCACCTCTTGCACAATTCCCTCCTTGACCCTCTCCAATCCGGCTACCACCCCCTCCCCTCCACCGAAACCGCCCTGTCCAAAGTTACTAATGATTTCCTATCAGCCAAATCCAAGGGTCACTTCTCCCTACTCATCCTCCTTGACCTCTCCACGGCCTTCGACACCGTGGACCACCCCCTCCTCCTGCTGCAAACTCTTCTCTCTCTCGGCCTCTCGGGATCTGTCCATGCCTGGTTCACCTCATACCTCGCTAACTGCTCCTTCTCTGTATCCACATCTGGTTTTTCCTCCTCCCCCTACCCTCTTCCTGTAGGAGTCCCTCAGGGCTCTGTTCTTGGCCCTCCACTCTTTTCGCTCTATACTTTCTCTCTTGGTGCTCTTATCTCCTCCTTCGGTCTTTAGTATCACCTTTATGCTGACAACATTCAACTCTACATCTCTTCTCCTGATCTTTCTTCCACCCTCCTCTCTTGAGTATCCGACTGTCTCTCTGCCATCTTCTCCTGGATGTCCTCGCGCTTTCTCAAAATCAACATTTCTAAAACTGAACTCATTGTCCTTCCTCCACCCAGACTCCTATCCCACCGTGACCTCTCTATCATCGTTAACAACACCACCACCTCCTCTGTCACCCAACTCCGCTGCCTGGGTGTCACATTTGACTCCTCTCTCTCTTTTGCCCCCCACATTCATTCCCTTGCCCAAGCCTGGCGCTTCCAACTACACGACATCTCCTGCATCCGTCCCTTTCTCTCTCAGGACGCCACCAAAATTATCATTCATGAACTCATCATCTCCCGCCTTGATTATTGCAACCTCCTCCTTACTGGCCTCCTCCACTCCCATCTCTCCCCCCTCCCCTCTATACTCAATGTGGCCGCAAGACTTATCTTCATCTTCCTCTCACGTCTCTCCTTTTCTGCCTCCCCCTCTGCCTTGCCTTGCACTGGCTCCCCTTTCCCTACAGAATCCTTTTTAATCTCCTTACCACCACTTACAAGGCTCTCTCAGTCTATTGCTCCTTATATCTCTAACCTCCTCTCCATTCACACTCCTGCCCGCTCTCTGCGCTCAGCCAAAGACCGCCACCTCTCCTCCACTCTTAGTACCTCTTCCCACTTCAGTAACCAAGACTTTTCCCATGCTGCCCCCCTTCACTGGAATGACCTCCCTTGGTCCATCCATCTCTCTCCTAATCTGTGCTCCTCCAAACATACACTTAAAACTCACCTGTTCCTCAAAGCCTACCAAACATCCACTTAACCCCCTTATCTCTTCCACTCGTTCTTCCCTCATCTCCTCCGCTCGTTCTCCCCTCTTGCCCTCCTCTTCTCCCCCACATGCTTTAACTGGCTCCCCTTGTGCCTGTTCTGTTTACCCTCCCTTAGGATGTAAGCTCGCATGAGCAGGGCCCTCTTCCCTCCGGTCTCCATACCTGTTCTTCTCCTCCATCTTTATAGCATTAGCCTGCCTGGAGTTTCTGAAGTATTGGCATTTTTTGTTTATTGTTCTGTACTGTTTCACTCTGTATAGTCTACTGTTTGTACGGTGTATGGTGCTGCGGAAATCTTGTGGCGTCTAACAAATTAATGATAATAATAATAATAATAATCTACACTTCGTTCTATTGCCCGAACTATCTGTGATATCAGATATCAGATCTGATCATGATCTGAGACTGAGACTGTTTGTGGTATGAAACTATATATTGTTTATTTATGAAGGCATATATTAGGAGGTCCCTAGCAACAGTGCTCTCAGCCACCCCAACTCTCATTTCGCCTGTGCTTTATCAAGGGATCAAGCCGATTCCTTTTCCTATCAGGTATTTAAATGCACTTTAATCAATCAGATTCCAAATTTTATGATTGACATCTAGGTTCTTCTTCCCAACTCCTACATCTCTTTCCATACTTATACTGGCAGTCAATAAATCCTCCTAATTAGCTACAATAATAGTAATATTCTGTTATTCAGAATGCACTATTTATTTAATACTAAACCATAACCTATTTTTATCTTTTATCCTAAGCAATATATTTATACATGCATTTGAAACTATTAATTTATCATCAAAGATAAATGTTTTTTATTTTTTATTTTTTGCTGCTATTAAAAGGAAAGAATATGACCAAAAATAATAATTATATTTTAATTATGTGTTTAATAATTTATTAGTTTAATCAATGTGATAAATCAATTGTGATAAATTAGTGAAATTTTAAATAGTAAATCTTTTCTAAACAGAATGGGTCACTACACAAATTAATTATGCATAGTGAGGTGTGTATTAAATAAAAGTGAGTAATATATGTAAATTGAAGTGTATCAAATCTATAAGTAAAATAATTTTAGTGAGTAAAATATGAAATTTACAAATAAAAGTGAATTAATATTGTAAGTAGAAAATTTAATGAAAAAACAAAAAACTATTAACTCTAAAACATGTGAAAAAATGTGAAATTGTGAAAATAAAGTGTACAAATATTATCTATTTATTTAGTATTTATTTAATATCAATAAAATCTTTAATCAATAATTTTATATCTTCCATCATTGATGACTATGTAAAGTTTTTGTATAAATTATCCACAATATCAAGTATATACATATTGGTTTGTTATTAATTATTTTCTTATTCTTAATTAATAATTTTATATTTATTGTGTGAATATATATCTTCTATTTATATTTCTAATCAAATAGGTTGGCTTCCAGACCCCAGTACACATCTCACCCCATCAAAAAGACCCTCCGATCTTAAGGTGAGTGTAATTTTAATTTCATTGCTATCAGTAAACTTTAAATTAATGTTTATTATTTGTCACCTCTTTTTCCAGTGTATAATTATATCCTTTGATTGTGACTGTCAATAAAATATCCAAACCTTGATGTTTATTATGGTATGATTAATTAGGTTATCTGTAATAAGATATTCAGAAATGTTTAGAAGAATGTGGGAGCCCTTCTCTTCTCTTAAGCCTCCTATAGCAACCAATCAGATTCTAGCTGTCATTTTATACTAAATAACTGATAACTGGATCTGACTGTTTGCTATAGTCAACATCTCCACTTGTCCAAACTCAGAGTTTAGTAAATATATCCCTTTGTTTGAACTATGTTCAATCCTAATGCTAGGATGCCGTTTTTGGACTGCACGGTGAATTGTGGTACAGTGCTGCAGGGGCTGTCGACAAAATGAATAAGGATATCCTAGTGAGATTAGATATCTAAGATCATGACCTAATCAACCAATAAGCAGATCAGGCTGCAGCCTGGTGGCGCTGGGACCTGGGGGGGCGCAAATGCGGCAGCATTTAAATTTTCTTTTTTACATTTTTGTTTACTATTGATTATGTGCACATAGAGGCGCCACTCCCCGTGTTCCACACTGTTGCTCCCTCCACCACTCTCTTTCTACTCACTCCTACCCACGCCTTCCCACGCCTCCCCACGCCTCCCCTCTCCTCACCTCTCATCCCCCCTGTATGTTTGGAAGGGAAACATAGTGTGTGTGTGTTATGCAGGGGGACAGAATGTGTGTGTGTTATGCAGGGGGACAGAGTGTGTGTGTGTTATTCAGGGGGACAGAGTGTGTGTGTTTTGTTGGGGGACTAAGTGTGTTAATGACGAGGACTGTGTGTGTGTGTGTGTGTGTTTGCAGGGGTCAGATTGTGTGTGTGTTTTGCAGGGGTCAGATTGTGTGTGTGTTTTTCAGGGGGACTTAGTATGTGTGTGTGTGTGTTTTGCAGGGGGATAGAGTGTATGTGTATTATGCAAGGGGACTGATTTTGTGTGTGTGTGTTATGCACGGGGACAGAGTGTGTGTGTGTGCTATGCACGGGAACAGAGTGTGTGTGTGTGTGTTATGCAGGAGGACTGTGTGTGTGTGTGTTTTGCAGGGGGACTGTGTGTGTGTGTGTGTGTGTTTTGCAGGGGGATAGAGTGTATGTATATTACATACTTACTAACTTTAGAAAGTTGGTTTCCGGGAGCCTGCCAGGGGAGGTGGGCGTGATGAGGGGCGGGGCTCCAAAATTTGCGTCATTTTGAACTCACCCCTGTGACGTAGTGATGCAAACGCGTCATTTGACAGCGGGGGGTGGGACCAGAGCCATAACTTAGAATTTTAGTGCCCTGTGCGAGTAAGACAAATGCCGCCCCCCTAGCCCTCAATTTTAACCAAATTAGCCTAAAATATTCCTAAATTGCGCCCCCCCCTTCAGCGTTGCGCCCTGGGCAGTCACCCCTGTCGCACAGCCCTAGTTACGGCCCTGGGTGGGGCCAAACGCCGCAATTCACAGAGAATCGCGACGTTTGGGACCTAATTCCTAGTGAAGTGGGCAGAATTAGGCACTAGGAAGTGGGAACTTCCTAGTGAAGTTGGGAGATCCGGGAAATTGCCACACTGTCTCGGGAGTCTGTGAGACTCTCACAAAATGTGTGAGTCTCCCAGACATTCCGGGAGAGTTGCCAAGTATGGTGTATTATGCAAGGGGACTGATTGTGTGTGTGTATGTGTGTGTGTGTGTGTGTGTGTGTTATGCACAGGGACAGAGTCTGTGTGTGTTATGCAGGAGGACTGTGTGTGTGTGTGTTTTGCAGGGGGATAAAGTGTGTGTGTGTGTATTATGCAGGGGGACATAGTGTGTATGTGTTATTCAGGGGACAGAGTGTGTCTGTGTGTGTTTTGCAGGGGGACCGAGTTTGTGTATGTGTTTTGCAGGGGGGTAGAGTGTGTGTGTGTGTGTTTTGCAGGGGGACCGAGTGTGTGTTTGTGTTTTGCAGGTGGATAGAGTGTGTGTGTGTGTGTATTATGCAGGGGACAGTGTGTGTGTGTGTGTGTGTGTGTTACGCAGAACGACAGTGTGCGTGTGTTTTGCAGGGTGACCGAGTGTGTGTGGGTGTTTTGCAGGGGGACCGAGTGTGTGTTTGTGTTTTGCAGGGGGACCGAGTGTGTGTATGTGTTTTGCAGGGGGATAGAGTGTGTGTGCATTATGCAGGGGGACAGTGTTTGTGTGTGTGTGTTACGCAGAGGGACAGTGTGTGTGTGTATTTTGAAGGCGGAAAGAGTGTGCATGTGTGTTTTTTGAAGGGGGACAGAGTATGTGTGTTTGTTTTGAAGGTGGACAGAGTGTGAGTGTGTGTGTATTAGCATTCATATGTTTGTGGGGACATTGACCTGTTTGCACACAAACACTGTGGGGACCTAAGTCGTTGTGGGGACAAAATTTGAGGTGCCCACAAAGCTTCTCTAAGCTAATCACTGCATGGGACCTTGCTGATATGCTCAGCGTAAAGATCTGGTATGTCCCCAAGAGTCACATTAATCTGAACAAAAATGTGCGTGTGTCCGATGGGCAGGGGAGAAAGTGTGTGTACCGCCCCATCAAACTTTCTGCACGTAGTAGACGCTGTGAAGCTGGTAGATGGCTATGACGAGAAAACAGGTACATTTAAGAAGCCCTCACTGGCACTAAAGATCGGGCACGGCCTGCAAAAGATAGCGAGCATTGTGGAGTGGCGAGCCATGATGTAAGGCTGCACTGCAACGCTTGAAAACACACGAAATATTGCTGACTACCTTCTCCTCAAGAGATACCTCGGATCTCTACGAAGATGTATCCCTAGTGCTTTCCGAGGTTGAGAGGAAGATCTGCCGGCACTTCACTCGCATTGAAATCGGAGGAAAACGAGGTAGAAATATTCCCATCCTGCTGACACCAGCCATGCAAGCTGCAATAAAACTTCTCGCAGAAAAGTATGACAAATGGGAAGTGGATAGCCAAAATGTCTACATGTTCGCCAGACCAGCTGCCTTGTACCACTTCAGATGCTCCGATTGCATACAACTGTTTGCCCAAGAGTTTGGGGCAAGCATCCCCACACGCTGTCTTCCACGAAGCTTCGAAAACACATTGCCACTATCTTGAAGGTACTCAACCTAAACGACACAGAACTGGATCAGTTGTCAGACTTCTTTGGGCATGACATCAGGGTGCCCCGGCAGTCCACTCTCTTGAAGGTCCTCAACCCAAATGACCCAGAACTGGATCAGTTGGCAGACTTCCTTGGGCATGACATCAGAGTGCCCCGGCAGTTTTACCGCCTCCTAGAAGGTACCCTCCAACTCGCCAAGATCAGCAAACTGTTAAGGGCTCTCGAGAGTGACAGACTGGCCGAATTCAAAGGCAAGTATTTGCACAAGAGGCACATTGATCCTCGGGGTAAGTGGAAAATCTGGTGTCTGATGTATGCTTTTTACTATTACCTCGTTATTTACATATCTGTTTCTTTTCTGAACGGTCCAGCTACAGAGCAACATGTCAGATGATAAGCAATCCCCTGTGACAGAGAGGCAAGTGGCCAAGCCTCTAGTCGACACTTCCACGTCAGAAGAGAGGCAGTGTATGGACCTGGCAACATGGGACCAGTGCACAGCCATGGCTTCCACAGGTAGGTGTAGCACAGTTTTGCTAGGCAGAAGGACTTTGCCTTCTCTGTATTTTGCGGAGCCATAATGGACCACTCTACTTCCTTTCAGGTTACAAAGAAGTGCTGAAGAAATCCTGGGACAGAGAGGAGGTCCAGGCTGTGGAGAAACACCTGATGAGGTTTAAACAGACATCCCGGGAGCCCAGAAATCAAGACAGTGTTGTGTGCCTCATGGCTTAACCATCCATACTCAAAGATCAGAACTGGTCGGGGGTGAAATTCTACATAAAGAACCGTATAACAGCTTTAAAGAGGGATCAAACTTGCTGAAATAATGCAAAGTGATTGAACAGGACTGTATCCTCCATGGCTAAGTGTAAGTGTAACTGGGCATGCGGTTGTCCTCAGACGGCCAGGAGACACAAAACCTTTCCTACCATTGTTATTATTTATTCATTTATGTATGCAGGAATCATCATCATCATTTATTTATAGAGCGCCAACATATTCCGTAGCGCTATACATGACACTTTCCCCATCTTTCAGTCTGTGTCAGCACTTTATGCAAATCTAATGTGGTAACTCTGGTGACAAAGTGCTCCTACACATACCCCTTTGATTGTTCTGTCGACAGGGCATTAGGAAAGGGGTGTCCCTATAGGCCATGTTCCAGACATGGGTCCTCATGATGCAATAAAAACAAGTATGTGTGAGTGTGTGTGTGTGTATTTTGAAGGGGGACAGAGTGAATGTGTGTTGAAAGGGGGACAGAATGTTTGTTTTGAAGGTGGACAGAGTGTGTGTGTATGTTTTGAAGGGGGACAGTGTGTGTGTGTGTGTGTATTTTGAAGGGGGGCAGAGTGTGTGAGTGTGTGTGTTTGTTTTGAATGGGGACAGAGTGTGTTTGTGTGTGTGTGTTTGTTTTGAAGGGGACAGAGTGTGTTTGTGTTATGCAGGGGGATAGAGTGTGTGTGTGTTTTGAAGGGGGACAGAGTGTGTGTGTGTGTGTGTTTTGAAGTGGGACAGAGTGTGTGTGTGTGTTTAAAGGGGGACAGAGTGTGTGTTTTGAAGGGGGACAGAGTGCATAAGGGGGCAGAGTGTGTTCTGAGGGAGAGAGTGTGCAGGGTCATAAATTGGCTGCTGCATTGTGATGAAATGGCTATGGGGTCATGAATTGGCCACTTGTGGGGTGGTATGATCTCTGTATTGTGTGGTGTACATGAAGAGGCTCTCTATAGAACCTAATCATTAAGGGTTTGTAATGTTTGCACATTACAAACCAGGACCCCAACTTTCAGAAGACAGATAAATGACAACAAAGCTGCAAGAACAAGCAAGAAAGAACAGCAAGAAAAGGTAAGAGAATCAGTCTAAATTTGCTTTCTTGAAAATATTCCTGAATTTTCCTTTAGTAATTTTGGTTGGCGGGGCGCTACAGGTGTTTTAGCCTAGGGCGGCCAGAACCCTTAATCATGCCCTGGATAAGGGTATGATACATGAGAAATTTAGCCCAGAATGTAACTAGCATGTTACAGAGGCAGAACAAGGGTAACAGTTTGCCTAGGTAGATAATAGGACAGACCTTTATAACTAATTTTGTACCTGTCTTTTGAATATGGTTAAATGATGAGATAGATATATAGTGAAAGATACTTGATATTTGTTTGAATAGAGGCAAATGACTTATGGAATGTTGTGAGGTATTTAAGTTGATACAAGATTACAAGCATTCTAACACTGTTGTGGAGTCTAGTACGATGGTATGCTACCATCAAATAATCAATTTGATTTGATAGGAAACTATGGCTTACTCATGGAATAGATGGAGGTTATTGTAATCGTGGTAACAATAATTGGGTTATCTGTAGTATATTGATGTTTGGACATAATATTAATTATGAAGAGGTCCCCTGTTGCATAATTGCTACATTTTAGACACTTTCTGTGTTTTCATCTTTCTTAGTGTCATTTTAACTTTATATTTTCCATACACAGCTAAGGAGAGAGATGGTAATGTAATAATGGTTTTAATAATAATGTTTGATTTTATAGGAACAATAAGAGAGTTTAAGTGTGCCACCGTTAAGATAATTGTTTTCTTTCTTTTTTTGAACAAGTTGTGTACATTTGTGTCAGTCTTTGTCTCTGAACTTTTGGTTTGTTAAACTATGTCCATGTCCTTTTTAACATATGGGTGTGTAGGTAGGAGGGCTCATGGACAATTCTATAATGCACTATTTATCATTATGGCCTTGGTTTATCATCACACGTTTAAATGACTACTGATGCTGCTGTCTATCTAATAACCTCTTATTCTTACTGCCTCTTCTCTTTCCATGATAAATTCTGTCTACCATTTAAAATATAGTGTGTGTGGCATTTCTCGATCCAATTTTCTTCTGGGTGCAGCCTACCTTGGTCTTGTTTTACTTGTTTACTTGTTTTAATGTCTTCTGATGCCGCTGCTGTCTAAATAATGACATCTGATTCTTACTGCCTCTGCAGTTTCCATGATGCATGCTAACATTAAAAATATAGAGCCTGATTCATTTAGTAAAGTAAGGCAAAAGAATGAGTAAGTTGTCTCTCAGACAAAAACATGTTACAATGCAAGGGGTGCAAATTAGTTTTTTATTTTGTACACTGAAATGAAAATACTTTATGTTTTTTCGTTTAGCATGCAAATTCTTGATTGCTTCATTTGTACACTGAAATTTAAAGTACATCTAAATCATGCCCATGCCCAAATATAAATCTGCCATCACATTTTAAATTTACATCCCATAAATGCAACATGGTTTTGTGAAAGTGCAAAGTTACTCATGTTTTTTGCTTTATTTTCCTTAATGAATCATGCCCATAGTGTGCATTGTCTTTCATTATTTTTAGTCTGGGCACAGGGCACATTTGTCTATCTACTTGTCTAAATGTCTACTGATGCCGCTGTCCATATAATCATCTCTGATTCTTACTGCATTTTCACTTTCCATAATGCATTCTGTCTAACACTGAAAATATATTGTGCGTGGTCTTTTTTTCACCATTTTTCTTCTCAGTGTAGGCCGCCCTAGTCTATCTACTTATCCATGTGTAGCTGAGCCTGCCCCTGCTTTGACTAGAAACACTTTGGATTGTAAAATAAATAAATATGTTTGTTTTTTGGAAGGTGATTCTCACACTCAAACAGTACCCTGTGTTTTGCACACTTACTAAAGATGTCACTAAGACTGTGCTTCAATTACTTTAAGGTATTGTTCACACTCAAACAATATCATTTTTTACCTGCTTAAAAAATTATCACTGAATTCACAAAATTTCTTTCATTTGAAACACTTTGAATTTAAAAGTATTAAAACTAATTGTTTTTTGAGGTGTGCTGCTCAGAATAGTACAGCATATACCTGTACCCACTGTACCCATACCTGTAGCCACTACTCTAAACTCTCTGACAGACTGACACCCAATTGAACAGAAAACTATTCTAGCAGACTTATCTCTTCATACATAAACTGCAGTAAAACAATCTCAGCAATTGTTTTCTATGTAAATTGCCTCTTTCACCCTGCCTCACCTTCTACACTCGTTTTTCAGAGCACAGCCTTGCAGCTACCTTCCTCCCCACATGCTCTCTCTTCTAAAATTACATATGTGAACAGGAGGGAGGACTATATTTAAAAGAAATTGGTTAAAAATTCACAAGATTTGTCATTTTCCAGTTAAAAACATTTTTGCCTCATTTTAAGATCCGAAACTCGGAACTGTCAAATTTCACTTAATTGCAACTGCTAATTTCTAGTACAACTTATCCAGGAAAAAATTACACTTAGTAAAAAAAAAAAAAAATCTAATAACAAAAATAAAGCATTACATATAAATGTAAACAATGTGTTATCAATTTGTATATGTCCTGAATATCTATATAAATATCCAAGCCAATGGGAATATATCACAAAATTAAATATGATCAATTGAGTTCAATGTCTCAAAGTTTATTAATCACTTAGAATAATAGCTGTTTCCATCACAGTCTTAGAATAATAATAATAATAATAATAATAATAATACTAATACTAATAATAATAATAATAATAATAATAATAATAATAATAATTATAATGTATGCTGCTAATGACTCCAGCTAAGAACTGTTACTCCACCCATATTGGTGGCAAAGCATTTTATTGAGTGAGTTCCAGTCACATAGGTTAATTCATATGCTAAGAGATGATGCAGAGTGTGGAAACAATTTTTTTTATTTTATTGTTCAAAATTCCATTCGCAGCCTTGGCAATGTTTTAAGAGTGCTTTCAAATTTACCAATTTTTCTTCAATTAAATTGTGATGTGCTAAATGTGGGTGGATTACTTTTACTACTGTTAGGCTTGTATTAAAATATTTTAGTCACAGTGACATAATGTTTTGTTGTTATATTTGATCCCTGTTTAAGTCTGTAGGAGTATATTTGGCTACATATATAAGCAATACATGAAGACCTTAAGACCAATTTTATCTGATATACTCAAAAGAGGGTCAACTCATAGGGTCTGATTCATTAGTTATCTTATCTGCCATTGTTTGCGGATAATACGATAATCCACTCTGCACATGCCCAGAAAAGGTAAATAAGAAGGAAACCTGCTACACAGTTAAGAATTTCTTAAGTTAAAATGAAAATCCTTCATAACTTCACTTAAGAAGCTCTTCGACCTCTTAAGAAAAAAGGGTTGGGAAAGGGCGGGAAATGGGCGGAGATCTTACTGACTTAAGAAGGGTAGGCTTTTACTTCCTTATTCGTCAGATAGATAAGAAGTACTTAGCGTTTTTCTTAAATTCATGCTTAACACTTAAAAAAAGCTCCGGGCCATGTTTAAGTCCTAAAAAGCTATAGCAGCAGCATTGAATAACAACACTAGACTGTTGAAAAAGCATAGTTTGTTTAAAATACCCCTACTCACTCCTAAATATGCACAACATACATCTTAATACACTTCACTCAGAATATTTTTTTCTATTTTAATGTCAAACATTAAACAATGTACTATTTTTTTTTTTAAAAAACCATGGTGGATGCACAGTTGTAATAAATTGCAATGTGACGTGGTTGATGTGTAATATCTAAGCCTATACCTTGTTTGTTTTTTTAAAAAAATGGCTAATAATACGCTTGTATAAATAAAAGCCATTACAGTTTAATTTGTTTAAACTATGTAAATAAAATGTGAGTACATAAACCATGCGTACTCTTCCATTAGGAGGAAATCCACACAAACATGGGAAGGATATTTAAACCACACAGAGATAAGGCCGTGACTCAGGCTTTAAACTCATGTCTCCACAGTTGGAAGGTGGATTGTCGAACCACTAAGGCAATGTGCAGATGGAAAAGCACGTGCAAGACAAGTGCTAGTGGCAAGCTAAAGTGTTAATGAAAAAATTAACAATTGCACACACCAACAGCGTCGAATAAGCCACAACACTAAACTGTTGTAAAACTAAGGTTTGCTTTAAATGAACATAATCACAACTATGCACAACATACACCAATAATTTGCAATCATAAATATACATACAAAATATAATACTCAGTATAAACAAAGCCGGCACCAAAACATATACTTGCGTACTCTTCTATAAGTGACACATTGTATTAAACCCACAGAAACATGGCGATATACAAGTCCACACAGATACAGGCATGACTCAGGATTCAAACTCAAGATCCTACTGCTGGCAGGTGAAATGTCTAACCACTAAGGCATAGTCCAGACATACAACACAGCCACTAGTGGCACTATAATGTGTTAATGAACATAATTAAATGAACAATTGCACACACCTTCTTAATAACCGACATGAAGGATCATATTTCCTTTTTTAGAATTTAAAATAAGAATGTCTATGCAAATGCATCTCAGAATAAATTGCAATCAGAAATAAACGCAAACATACTTTAACCAGTATAAAATTAAACAACATACACAGCGTTGCATAGACCCAGCATCAGATCTCATCATCTGATAGCACAGTGGGCCATACACCTGTATATACACATCAGTCAGTTATACACATCAGTCAGTTACACATATCAGGCAGTTACACACATCAGGCAATTACACACATCAGTCAGTTATACACATCAGGCAGTTATACATATCAGGCATTTACACCCATCAGGCAGTTATACACATTTGTGGGCAGCACTGTGGCTTACTGGTTAGCACTTCTGCTTCACAGCACTGGGGTGTTGTGATGCTTTTCAATCTAAAATCTATTAAGATGATTCCTATGTGTTTTGGCACTTCCCCACATTACATGTTTATCTAACAGATCCCCAGCCCTCCTGAAACTATGGCAGGCCACTTCAGCTTCCAGGCTGATTTGCAAGGTAAAATCTTTGGTTTATATCACACTTTTTAAATACTCTAACATCCTAAAAATGCAATTGTTGTTTCGTGATGAAAGTAAAGGCATGTTTCATTTTTCTAAACATATACAAATACATGCACCAGACAGTTTTGACTGAAAAAAAATGTACCTTTGAAATCTGCAATTATTTTCCAATCGGGCTGTCAGGGCTGCCTCTGCCCCTGCTGAGATTATCAGATGTGAGTTTTCTAGTCATAACACTTATAAAAATAATGTTGAAGCTTGACTGTTAGAGCTTTGCTGAAAAAAGACCAAAATAAAGGCTTTCATTGATGAACTACCAGGACTTAGCTGGGACATGTCTGCCTCATCTGAAAAATATTCAGCAATTAACCATAGTCTGTGTTAATCATATATCTGACTCACAATGTGAATTTTCTTTCCTGACCAGGTCAAGTACATAAAGTAAGTGTTGTGTCTGTTTATTGATTTTAAGGCACTGATTTGTCAATGTGTTTTAATGGAGATACCTTACATTATCTTTCATTTTCAGGATAAGTGAGTAACAGACACCATTTTAGTAAATAGCTAAATGTGTGTAATTTATTCCCACAGATCTTATGACCCAGCTGTCAGCTGGAGCATAAAGGAGCTGTGCAAAGGATCATTTAATGGAGGAGGTGGATCAGGGCATGAAGGATTTTCCTTTGTAGCATGTAAGTATCTATAGTGAACAATGTTAGTCCGTTTAGGTTATTGGGGGACCTGCGTTACAGTTAAGGCATCAGAAATTGTTGATTTTACAGCTAGAAAGTACAGGTGTGCACAAAGTACACACAGTCAAGTAATATTTTATTTCAAAATGGCCTATTATTATTATTAATTTTTATTTAGAGGGCGCCACTAGGTGTCTGTAGCGCCGTACAAGGACAGACAGAAACATGGTACAGGGTGAAGCAGCACGGTACAGTTAACAAAAAGCACAGTAACTCGGAAGCTCAAAGTACAGCTAGATGAAAGGTGAGAGCCCCCTGCGGAGTAGAGAGAGGGGTAGAAGGGCATAAGGGCCTCACGGAAGAGACAAGGAGCTGGAGAGCAGAGTTAAGGTGGTGGAGAACAGGAGGAGAGGAGGTCCTACTCAAAGGAGCGTACAATCTAAGGGGAGGGTAGGACGAACAGAGACACAAGGATAGGAGGAGGAAAGGGGGAGAACAGAGGCAGAGACGGAGAGGGGGGGAGGAGAATGAAGAGGTAGGAGGGGGACAGGAAGGAGGGCAGGAGTGGGAGGGGGGTAGGTGGGAGACTGGAAGGATGGCAGTTAAGTGGGGGACTGGAAGGCTTTAAGGAAGAGGTGGGTTTTTAAGGCCCGTTTGATGCTGGACAAGTTGGGGGATGTTCTAATGGAGCAGTGGAGCTGGTTCCAGTGGAGGGGGGCAACGAGGGAGAAGTCTTGGATGCAAGCGTGGGAGGAGGTAACCAGGGGGCGACGGTCATTGGCCGAACACAGAGGGCGGGGTTGATCTCTTTTTCTATAATATATTAAACAGATAAAGAAGACAGCAATTATGGGTTCCAGCATGACTTGCCTTGCAACACCTCTAAAAACCAACATCCATGTGTTTGTATTTGATGTTTTGTTTTTGTTTTTGTATTAAAGGAATTTGTATGTACAGTTTGTTTTTAATTAGTGTTTTCTTTGATTACTGGAAATAGGTTTATAAATAAATTGTAATATTTTAATTTCTCAATACTCATTTTCCTGTAACTCTCTGCTGCTTTGGACACTGTTGCACACTCTTTCCCCCTACACATCCTTCACTCCATTGTCCATCTAGAGACACAGTTCTTTCCTGGTTTACTTCCTACCTCTCAAACGGCTCCTGTAGTGTATCCACCTCTGGCACATTCTTCCCTCCAATCCCACTGTCTATTGTGACTTCATAAGGCTCTTTATTTATTTATTTTTTCTAAATGTTGTACTTTAATATTGTACATTTCTTGTCTTGGGGTACTAACTTGCTCATTTGGACTCCAATACCACCTCTACGCTGAGGACACCCAAATGTACATTGCTTTCCCTGACCTATTTCTTTCAGTACTATCTGTTGTAAACCACTGTCTTTCTGCATTAGCCCCATCACTGTCAATAATACCACTATACCTTCTGTGTTGCATAAAATTTAATTCATTAGTTCGTTTCTGATGAGGATAGCAAGACCATATTCCTGAAGCAAATTATGGCCCAATAAATGTGTCGCTTTGAACCTTAGCAAAACCATATCAGAAAGTAATGCTTTAAAATATGTGTCTGTAATTTTAAACATAAGTAAATTACTGTCTGCTTTTTCTGGCAGTGGCACCAAAATTTTACATTTTATTTCTACACTTACATATAAAACTCAGGTAGGTGTAGAACTGACACACTTATAAATTTAGTGCCTGTTATCAGGTGCCTGCAATTACAGGTTCCTGTTATCAAGTGCCTGTAATTGCGAATAGCAGAGTACATTTCCCACTGATCCGCACCCCCTTTGCTTGGATACAATATATGACATGCTGACATTTTGCACCACGCAGGTATAAAAGAGATCCGTGAGTGCCGTGAGCTTGCCCACACGTGCTCTGAGAACCAATCACAGTGCAGAGTATTGGAGAGTATTCATTTCCATGATGAGGACGAGCACTTTCGCAAGGTGAGAGCTGCACATTCAGGCCGAGAGCATGGACAGCAGGGCCACCAGCCAGTACATTTCAAACGAGATGAAGCTACGGACGTACCGGAGGGTGCACTGGTATACAATGCGCCAGTTTCACCATCTACGCTCGGTTGTTCAGCTCCAGCGCTGCTGGAGCGACTTATGGTGGCGCCCGCCCCAGCTTTTGGCAGAGCTGAGGCAGGAGATTGCTAGGTGTGAGTTCTCTATTATTCGGATAAAATACTGTAATACACATTATTGCTTTACTTTTAGGAATAGTTACTAATTTTTCCCAGGACATACCGTTCCCCAAATATAAATCTGTCTCCAGATTAGAAAAGTAACTTCCCCTCCAATGCAACAAGTTTTGGCCTATGTGACTTTTTTCTTCTTTTTTAAATGTACTTTCCTTACTGATTGATGCCCAAGCTCCAGACCGATAAGGTATGTTTGGGAGTCAAACTCATGACCCCAGTGCTGTGAGGCAGAAGTGCTAACCACTAAGGCAACATGCTGACATAATCTTCTAGACAGTTATAATATCACAGTGGCAGATGTTGTATCTTGCAAATATAGTTGCACGCAATTTTTGGGCACAACACTCACAATTGACCTAAGCAGTTTTTCACATATTACAAGGCCTTCCCCAAATACCTCCTGTAATTTGTCTCCCTAATCTGTCACTAATTAGAAGTTTATTCCAACAGACCGTATGAATCGTGACCGCCAAAGACAGGCGATGGAGGAGGTGACAGATGCGGGAGCAGAGGAGGATGAGAAGGTGGCGGCGGAGGAGGAGGTGGACCAAAGACAGCCAGGAGGTGTAGGCGATGGTAGAATGTAGGTATTGACATTAAACCCATTACATTATTTGTTTCATTTTTAGTTGCAATGTAGTTGTCCAAAATCCCTGATTTACCTCATGCCATTTACCTGATACTTAGTTAGTCATTGCACCATTGCACAGAATTTTGCAAAAAAATGCTTGCACATTTACCACATACATCAAGATTTCTTTAACATGGGCCACAACATGGTTTGGGCAAGGGGTCAAGGTTCAAAGTTGCTCTTTTGTTAATTTCATTTTCCATATTCAGGGCCACAAAAATATGGGCATGGTTGGGAATCAAAATCATGAGCCCAGTGCTGTAAGGCAGAAGTACTAGCCACTAAGCCTCTGTTGTGCACAACTGTTGTCTGCATTCATTTTTAGGGAAGTTAACATAGATAACATAAAAACGGTAGATGAAGAAAATGTTTTGCAAAAGCTAGTTGCAATTACCTCAAAATAGCCTGTCCCCTCCAAATCAACTGCCCTCCCTCCAAATGTGAGGTCATTCATAGTAATAGATGGCAGCATGCACATAACGTGAAGGAATGTGTCCTGTGGACCAGATTCATTTTTGCAAGAACACCTTGTAAGAAATAAAACGTTTGAGGGGTAGAGCATGACACAGATCCATTTTGAATGTCAGAGTAAAAATCAAGCTATCAAGTGTTTGTGTGTTATATGAAAAAAAAACAACAATATTTACCTTATGTGCTAAATACTATCCTAATCCTTTGCTAATTTTAACAATCTGGTTTGGACAAAGTACATCATTTGGTCCTTTCCTTAATTAATTAGGACCACAAACTGCATACAAATGCTAAGGTTATGTTTAGTATTCAACCTCATGATGCCAATGCTGTGAGACTGAAGTACAAACCACTAAGGTAACCATGCAGATCTTACCTGGCATATATTTTTTCATAATAAAGAAGAATACCTGTATTGTGTTTTTTTTTTTGTTTGAATCACTATTATCTAGCTCCTACATCTGTTGCATGCATGTTGTATTGTTGTGCTTCTCGTTCTAGTCTATAGAATTGTATTTATCATTCCAACTTAACCAATCTGCCTTCCAACAATGAAGTCATGAGTTCGATTCCTGACTCGTGCCCTTTATCTGAGTGGAGGTTGTATGTACTCAACTATGTATCGATTATGAAGAGTACACTACACATTTTGTAACGTTAATGATATATATTTTTATAATACACTAATGTTTATTTTAATTTGCATGTTTATTTATGCTAGCAAATTATTATAAGAAGCATTTACATACACATTCGCAGTTCAAATCAAAGACATTACATGATCTTTCATGTAGGTGGATAAGATGGTGTGTTCATTTAGCTCATTAACAAGTCATTTGTTTCAGGTTATTAAAAACATGCTAGTGTTAAATTGAAAAAAATAGGTAATAACTGTTCTGCACAATACACTCTGATTGTGCTTTGAAATTTTTAAACAAACCCTTTGCACCTCCCACATTTGCCGTTACGTAACAACGTCTTATCTTGAAATAAGGAGGAAATCATCTTAAGATGAACTGACTGCTTAAGATCCGTTGCATCCTATTTTCCATTGCGTAAATGGCTTAATATGGGCGTGTCTCTTATATTACATCTGTCATTGAATCGCTACTTTCTTATCTCCCCGTTTGTTCTTAAAATATGTATTGCAACTTCCGCACAAGATAAGATCACTAATGAATCATATTGATTTAAGGATTATTGATGACAAGGTCACTATACACTGTACAGATGGTAAATATGTGAAAAGCACTTAAAAACATAACTAATACAATGTGAGACAGTGCTAGTCATTCTTTCAATTTGACCTGAATATTTACCAAAATATAAATTAACTAAATTGAATTTGGTGTAATTGTTATTTGATGGAAAACGAGAACACTCACTGTGTTATTGTTATTTCCCATCATCACATTAAGTTATATATTTCTATATCTATCTATCTATTTCTCTCTCTCCCCCTCTCTCTCTCCTCTCTCTCTCTCTCTCTCTCTCTCTCTCTCTCTCTCTCTCTCTCTCTCTCTTTCTATATATATATATATATATATATGTATGTATGTATATATATATATATATATATATATATATATATATATATATATATATATATATAAAACAAAACCATAAAATCAGCTATAAAAAATAATGACCCTCAGTCTTCTTCAGTAATACAGTGTCTTACTGGAACTAAGTGTATCATTTTGCTCACAAATTGAATGATTTGAATGAGTTAAGGATCATTGATTTACTAAATAGTTCTGGGAAATAATCTTATAAAATGGTATAAGAAATGTGTTGGTCTCTAAGGAGTTTGAAACAGTCTGTGTGTGGGAAACAAAAGCTATAAATAAACAATTACAACTGGATTAGACAGCAACAGGAAATACTGGTCTCTTAGTATTATAACTAATTACCTACAATGAAATAGCAAGATTCCTAGACTCAAATTTTATATTTTGCCCTCCCAATCACTTGCACTGTAGACATTTACTAATGAACATTATTAGCAATTTTTAGAATTAATTTGGAATGCACAGTAAGCTATTTTCATCAAAATAGGTTAAATGTATTTGAGGAAAATATCCAGGGTGGTCTTTATCTGTCATATAAACTGATTTCACCCCACTATACAAATGTGTTAACAATTAGGAACAGTGGTAGTGCTGACTAATTTCAGTTGTTGGAATTATGTAAAGGGCTATTAAAAAATATTAAAAACATTGGAACTGAATCATACTGGACCTGAATCATTAAGACACGTTTATTGACCACAGCCTGTGTTTACTGTAAAACATACGTAAATACCTTTGCATACTCAAAAAATGTAAACAAGGTACAGCTCTTTATATATGTTGTTTGATGACTTCTGTAATAACTGCATTTTTGTAATTCATGCTTCCGCTCTTGGAGCTATTTAGGATACTGTATACTATGCATGTGAATAGGAAGCCTATTGGGAATAGAAACATTTCAGTGGAGCACTTAGAAGCTAGTTTATCATTGCCTTGTTTGTTATTCAGCAAATAATACAGGGATGTTAGATAAAATAATCTTGATGATGTAGGTGTGCAAATAAAATTAAGCTTATATAGTGGTGTTTGTAATTTATTACTATATCTCTTTAACCCTGTGGTTTTTTTTCAAGTTGCTATGATGATCTATAGGCACCAGCCTGGCCATTCTGGTGCCAGACCATGCCGGGACTTGTGATTTCCAAAGTGCCAACATGCTCTGCAGGCATTGGATTTCTGGTGCACCAGGGACAAAATGCTTTTTCTACAATAATTAAATTGCTATTACCTCACACCCACCACCCTGGGGTGTGTCTGAGGACTGGGTACACCTGAGGGGGTGGGGGACACATATTATATGGACTAAAAAACTTTAATACATATAAAATGCATAGCATGGATGCTTCCTGACAGTCCACAGCCCATTCTAGTTTATGTCTACCATTAACTTTAACCAATTAAAGACACTGACACTGAGTTAAGTTTTGGAAGAGGAACACAGCTTTATTAACATAAATGGTTATGTGGCGGCAAGAGCAGGGCAGTCAGCTAAATGTATGCAAACCAATAAAGGTGTAAAGGTCAGACCATTATATCACCAACCCAGGATAAACATTATCTATTGGCCGCTGCTAAATGCTGACACAACGAATTAACTACACCCCCTCTGGACTCGACATTGGTGTCCCCTCATAAACCGACCAAGGGGTCCCCCTCATGTGAGCATCAAGAGTCTGGTGACTTCAAAGGGAGTAGTTACCTGTGACAAAATGTTTACCAGCACCATATGCTAACTGACTGCTAACTGCAATCCTCTCACACCAACCGCCGAGATCCTTTAAAGGATACACGGCCCGCCACTAATAGACCTGACCACAGGCCTGAGTTCCCTGAAAATCTGATCAATGAAAAACCGTGTACCTTCTTACGATAAATGCACACCGCCTGGTGTTGTGACTCAATTGTTAACAAGAGGTGAGCTATAACTATGCCCCCTAAGAATCTGGTGACTTTAACCGATACCTAACTAATTTTCACGTAAATGGCCACCATAATGGTGGGTAGAATGTCTGGTCTCCAGGACAAGCGGGAAACTATATTGGACCAACTTAATTGTTGGCCAGCATTGTATGGTACTATACAAGTCTGTCCTTATCTGAATATTTAGCTGCAGCGATTTCTCTGACCCTACATTGTTTCCAGCTACATGAATAACCATAAATCTGGGGTGCCATTAGACTCTATCTCTGGTGTTAGTAATGGTATGAGGGCAGGCCATCTGAAACCCCTCTTATCCACCCAACTAACGTGAATGAGGAGAGGAAAACAAGAACAATTGTGGGCCGAAATGGGCTTGACTACTCAGAAGATGTAGGAATGTCCAAAAATCCATATCTGAGTCCTCTTGCTGATTATACCTAGGTCAGAAATGAAAGACCAAGCCATATTTTTATCAGTGAACTTCAACCTTCTGTTGTGTAGCCAGCCTATACACAGTAACTCTTGTAAGGCATAGTGTTTATCCTCATTTGTAGCTTGGCCAATATCAAGCCGCCTGTGCTTGGCCAATATCAAGCATGGAGGAGACATATACAGGGTGATAACAACAGAGCAATACAACATGTAATTGTCAACTTGCACTATGCATCATGTAACAAATCAATGCAATGCCAAGTATAATTTGAAAAAAAAAAGGTAAAGGAAAAAGAGACAGTAACCTAGGTGACGGTAAACAATAGAGATGATCAGGCTCGATTTTCTGAAAACCAAGCCCATCCGAACTTAGGAGATGCGAGTAGGCTCGCGAGACGGCTCTTTACTTTCGCGTGTCCTCGGATCTGAATCGAGGCAAAACGTCATTGTTGTGTTGTCGAATGTCGCAGGTTTTGGATTCCATGAGTACCTCCCTCCCCAGAAGATACAGTGCCATTGCTCACACAGAAACAGGGGTAGCAGTGTTCTTGTCACTCTCCAGTCTCCAGTGCCATTGCTCAGTGTCATTGCTCATACAGAAACAGGAGGGGTAGCAGTGTTCTTGTCACTTGACAGAAAAGAATGGAAATGATTGAAAATTAATGTTATTCAGGCTAATAATAATGTAGGGGGAAAGTTATGTGATTGTAGCAAAAAAAAATAGAGATTTTAGAAAATATCGGGATCCATAACCAAAGCCAAAACCAAAACACCTGAGAGTGGTTTTGCCAAAACCAAAACAGAAAGTTAATCCAGATCCAAAACCAAAACAGGGGGGTTAGAGAACATTTCACGCCCCTGTTATAAGCAGCAAGCAGTAGAGCTCTGGGTCCACCGCCAAATGGGGAGGGGGCAAGGGGAGGAGAGAAACTGGGGTGAAATTTAAGCATTAGAAAAAAGGAGAGAAAACACTTAAGACTCAAGCATGAGTTAATTCTTATAAATCATCATCATCATCATCATCGCCATTTATTTATATAGCGCTACTGATTCCGCAGCGCTGTACAAAGAACTTATTTACATAAGTCCCTGCCCCACTGGAGCTTACAGTGTAAATTCCCTAACACACACACACAGATAGAAAGAGAGAGACTAGAGTCAATTTTTGATAGCAGCCAATTAACCTACAAGTATGTTTTTGGAGTGTGGGAGGAAACCGGAGCACCCGGAGAAAACCCATGCAAACATGGGGAGAACATACAACTCCACATAGATAAGGCAGAGGTCGAGAATTGAACTCATGAACCCAGCGCTGTGAGGCAGAAGTGCTAACCACTTAGCCACCGTGCTGACCAATTTCCATCTTCCCAGGGTTGTATTTGCAGGATGGAGGTGCCTCTGGTGGCTGCAGCAGTAGCTGCCCCGATCCTAAATGAATGAGTGTCGTATAATGTAGAGTCTAGACCCACATGCGTCAGGGAGCACTTGAGGGTCTAGACCCTACATTAAGAAACTTCGTCAATGGGGTATCATTTACGTGTATAAGTCAAATATCAGTGTCTTTGAGGCATATCTTATTGAATTTATGACAAATCTTCACCGTGCAAATAGACTCATCAGATTGGAAGGGGGGGGGGGGGGGTAGGGACAACCCATACCCTTTACCTGTTTGATCTGTCTTTATATAGGCTATTTTGCATTGTATTAGGTTGGAATGGTATGTTTAACCAGGAGGGCAGAGTCTTTGGACTTTTTGGAATGTGCTACTAGTTTGCTAACTCTGAAATCACCATGATATGCCAATGTTTCGTAGTAATCTGTGGCAACTACTGCCAGGCCTGTAAAGAGTCGGGCAATAAAGTTTGATCTATGGGTCTTCTGTTATCTGTTATTGTGGGGTACATCTTTTCCCAACCATTGAGAACTTTTGTTATGAGGAAAGATTTAGTGAGGTCTGGGAGGCCCTTTAATTTGGCCATAAAAGAGATGCCTGCCAGCATTGCGGGCATTGTTGTTTTTGTGACCCATTCCTGATAATATTCCCAGATAAAGTCTGTCTTACCGGAAGCATAGTCTGATGTGCTGATGAGGTGTGCGCCTGAAAAAGTATGCAAAGCTGTCATGCTTCCTAGTGGATGTGGAGTCACCAATGTTTCTGCCAGGTCCATTGTGTCGGCTCGACCATCCGCTAAACATAAAATGGGCATGTTATACGTTATACCGGTGGGCTATGTCGTATTCCAGGCAACAAAGTATCAGCACCCGCAGCAAGTTAACCACTGGGCGAGATGAGGCGCTCTTACGGTTGATTGCCTGGACTATCCTAGGCTGTCGCACTAAAAAACTAAGTTTTGTCCATGGACGCAGAAGCCCATATTTCCATGGCCACAATGAAAAGAAATAGTTCTAAAGTCAAGAGGTTGCGTAGCAGTCGTTGACGCTACATGCTTGTGTCCATGGCAATGCACACCACTTGCCTTGGAAGAAAGCACCAAATCCTTTGGACGCTGATGCACCAGTATGTAAATCTAGGGCCCTGGTGTAAATTTGGGGAGTGGGCAAGATCCTAGTCCCGTTAAAATATTGGAGAAAACGCAACCAAACCTTCAAATCTCCTCTAAACTCATTTAACTGAATATGTGCATGGAGTGATCGAAACCTACTATTACTAGCTAAAGTTTCCTGTGGAAAATTCTGCCCCTGGGTAAATCTCTACAAGAGAAATTGAAGGAACCCAGAAGTGATGTGAATCCGAAGTGCTAGAGGGGGATGATAATGTCTCATTTATTAAAGATTACAATTTTTTTATCTTGTCTGAAGGTAAGCGACAACATCCCTCTGTCATATCAATTTCTATCCCCAGAAAGGAGAGATGGGTCAATGGCCCCTCCGTCTTATCCAGGGCTATTGGAACACCCATCATTAAGAACAAAACCTACGCATCGAACAATGTCTCAGAACACATTTCTGAATTGGCTGGTCCTACAAACAGAAATTCATCAAGATAGTGTGCTATGTCATGGTGACCCTTCACTGCTTGTGGACACCAATGCAGGAATGAGATGAAAGCCTTGAAGAATGCACATTAGACTGAACGTCCCATGGGAAGGCACCTATCTATGTAATATCCTTTGTGTATTCTGAAACCCATAAATTTAAATGAGTCAGGGAATAGTGGAAGTAACCGGAAGGCAAATGCTATATCTAATTTGGCCATAAGGGCTCCTGCTCCGAATTCTCTAATGAGAAACAGTGCGTTTATAATAGATTGATATACTGGAGCGATAATGTTCGGGTCTATGGCATCATTTTCTGAGCTACCTGAAGGGGGGTATAGATACGGTATAAGGAGGAATTTACTCAGGATTTTCTTAGGAACTATTTCTACCAGAGAGATGACCAGAGTTTTAATGAGGGTGAAGGGAAAGGACAGTATGGGGGAGTATAAATAAGCTGAATGGAGATTATTAGTGGCTTCTGCAACCAATACCGCATGGATGGGAAGGCGGAAACCTGTGTGGTAACCTTCACGAAGGACGGAAGCCTGGGAAACATATGGGATAAAACTGAGCCATTTATTTAGGGCTGACAAATTAATGAGGGAGTGGGCTTTATGGTATTGCCTTGACCCGTACTGAAACCAAAAGCACTCCTGGGACACTCTTTGGCTGGGTGTTGTCCATGGCAATTAGAGCAAGTGTGATGGTATCTGCAGACTTTTCCCCTAGAGCAGGACAAAAATATTGTATGCAAAACATCTGTTTTGAGGAATTGGGGAGCGTCACCTCTTCCCGTTTGTTGAAACCTCATTGATTAATCCCCTGGCCTGTGGGCAGTATAGGGTGGTTAAACGCCATCCATATCTCTACATCCTTATATCCCAGGAGGAAGAATGCATGGCCACTGACTTTTTCCCTAAACCTCTCATTGTATGTGTGTCATGTACCTGGGCGATCATGGATGTGTATTTCATTGATGAGATAAAGATAATTCCAGACATCTATTATTGCCTTGGCCCTGGTCTCTAGATAGCAGGCTGTGAAAACACAGTACCCAGTAATCCAATTTGCAAAGTTTGTGTGGGCTTCCTTCCCGATGCCCCCTTTTGAGCAAGCTGCATCTAGTTCCTTTTTTTCTGAGACTGTTATCTTGAATATATTAACATAGAATCCTTTATTAATTTTATCCCTAATGCTAGCTCGGATGCCAGACAGCAGTACTGTGTTCTTGCAACGAATAATGGGACCCACTACTGGCATGGTATTATGCTTCTTTACAAACTTTATACCTTTGCTTTATCAAAAGTGATTGTTTAGATTTTTTATGAGTTTATGGAGACCCTGTCCTGATGCCAGGAGGGTTAAGAGTGTGTGTATGTAGCATGCTAGCATCATCCCACTCAACCTGGGCTGTCTGCGTCTGACTGCCCTTCTGGCCCTGGTTCTGAATTCGTAGCCAAAGGCCAAGAAGACTCCTGATGCATATCCCCGATTTGCTGAGGGGTCCCCTCCTCGTGAGCCACCTGGTAGTTAGGACTTTGTAACGATACCTGACGTGCTAAACATAATGACAAGTTAGCTTCGGGATGAGAATTAGGCGCAGGAGGGAAGCTGTGTATGTCATTGGAGGTACTATAGAAGCCATCGGGAGAGAGAGAAGCTGTGAAAAGCCAGGCAGGGTTAGAGGTATGGCTTTGTCAGCCGGGCTCAGGCTGTGCAACTGCGCTAGACTATATTCTCTCAGTGAGCTTGTCCCAGGGTAAGGACGAGGTGCTGCAGGGTACTCATGGGTGTAGCAAATAATGGAAGAAGGTTATGGTTCTATCCAGAAAGAATTAGCGCAAGGTATCTAGCATCCTGTTGAGGATAGGGGAGAACCCAGGCGGGGGGGAGCATTTCTTTTATAGTTTGGAAAACCTGTGGTGGGAAAATGCCAGGATGGGGATAGGTGAAATGAGTGTGAAGGAGCAGCGGTAAGGGGGACTTTAGCTGTATTAAGATCAAGTGTTGGCATCCCGGACCTAAGGAAGTGGAGGGCGGAAAGAACAATTGAGACCTTCACAGTGGCTTGGTGGAAGTAAGGGAATGGAGCTGTGTGTTGTACCATGTGGTAAGGGCAAAGTAGAGGGCTGAATATTTGAGGGTTCCTGCGCAATAGGGAGGATGACTTCATTAGTGAAGCAAGAGTTATCGGGAGCTTGTGAAGGGGGATAGGGTGTCCCAAGTAATGGGACCTAAGCCCCTGTAAGGTGATGAGTTAATGTTACTGGGAGAGGCTGCTGTATCTGTGCCCCTTCTGGGTGTGACTGTATGCATTTCCCAGCCACTGAAAATCACTTGGCTGCTCCCAGCGTCTGCCCTATGCATGGGTGCAAGGGGGGTGAACTCCTTTCCCTTGTCCTATTTCATCCTGAGGGGTTAATCTGTTCTAAGGAGGTGAGAGGCGTGGCTCCCCGTTCTGCCACGGAAAGGTTGCCCTCGGCCACACGGCCTGTATCACATGACCGGCACTCGATCTAGGTTCCTGCTTGTGGGTGCCGGCCTGCTGCTGAGAGGCTGACAGGTGTTTCTAGATGCTGCTCCCCTGCTTACGGACCTGCCAGCTCACAGAGCGACTAACGGCATGAGGGGGGAATGGGAGTGGAGGTCGTGGGCAGGTCTGAAAAATGGTCTGGGTCTGCTCTATTCCTCTTAGGACAGGACATGGCACTGGACAGTGTTGGGAGGGTAAGGTATAAAAATGGGAATACTGAGATATAATTGCTTTTGGGAAATGAAAGGTGTGGAGAATAAAAAAGGTGGGGTAAGCTGCGGGTTATGTATGCAGTGATGAGGGGCAAGAAAAAAGGAAGAAAAGGAAAACTGACAGGTTAAAAGGGAAACAAAATAAAAATGAAAGGTGACAGGAAATAAATTAAGAACAGGAGGGGTAGAGAAAGAAAAGTTGGGTATGAAAGAAACAGAATGACAAGGAATATAATATTTTAACAGATACTGAGCATGCACGATTCCTCCAACAGTCTATCTGGATATAGGAAACCAGAAAGTGAAACTGCTGCTTCTGGAACGCTATGAAGAGGAAGCCTTAGGAATGCGCCTCGCATCTTATTGTCTGCTGTCTCCAGGGCCGCCGAGAGGGGGGGAGCGGGTACATTTTACCCAAGCCTGGGCTTGCCAGGGGTCCCGGGCCGGGCCCTCGCGTCCTAATTTGTAACTTTTTTTTTTTTTCTATTTGGTGATTTTTTATAAAAAAAAATTATTTTATTTTTCTGCGGGGGGAGGGGCTTTTGGGGAGGCAGGGAGGGGGGTCCGTCGTTGGTGGGGGGAGCTGGTGAGAAAAAAAAAGAAAATGATTCATACTCACGTGATCGGCGCTGCGTCCCTCCTTCCTCTCTTCTTCATTCACACTGACTGCTGGGCATGACGTCATCAAGTTACGGCCGGCAGTCAGTGAGGAGCGCCAGACAAGACCAGAAGAAAGAAGAGAAGACAGAGGAAAGAAGAGAAGAGAAGAAAAGAAAGAAGGTAAGTAAAGAAGCGGAGAGGCAAGGGGAGGGAAACAGAAAGGGACAGTGCTATAAAGAAGATGGAGTAAAAAAAACAGGGGAGAGAGGCAGAGAGTAAAAAAAAAAAAAAAAAAGGGAGAGAAACACTAAAAAAAAAAGGGGAGAGAAACACTAATTAAAAAAAATGGGAGAGAAACACTAAAAAAAAAGTGGAGAGAAACACTAATTAAAATAAAAAGGGGAGAGAAACACTAATTAAAATAAAAAGGGGAGAGAAGCACTAATTTAAAAAAAAGGGGAGAGAAGCACTAATTAAAAAAAAGAGGTGAGAGAAGCACTAATTAAAAAAAAGGGGGATAGAAGCACTATTTTTTTTTAAAAAAAGGGAGAGAAGCACTAATTAAAAAAAAAAGGGGGATAGAAGCACTATTTTTTTTAAAAAAAGGGGAGAGAAGCACTAATTAATGGGCGCTATTTTGTTTGTAAGGTGATATTGGGGCAATTTAATAGTGGGGACTATTAATTTAAGATGGGGTGGTTTGGGGGCTATTGAATATGGGGGTGAGTTTAGGGAGAATGAGGTCTATTTATTAAATGTGACTATGAGTTATTTAATGGCAGTAATAATGATTGCGGGAAATAGGTATTGCTGTTTGCAGGAAGGGAATAGGTTTATTTATTAAATGTGAATACTATTATTTTAATGTTGGGGCTGGAGGAAGGCTTAATTATTAATCGTGGGTGCTATTGATTTAACGCCGGGGCTGGCTGTAATTTTCTAAATGTAGCCATTTTTTCCCCCAAATAGGTCCTTCAACATTTCAGGATCCGGACAAGCCGCAACTAAAGAAAGCAGCAGTCACAGGTGGTGAAAGTGAGAAGAACAGGTAGGAGAGAGCAGCAGAGTGTGTGAAATGTTGTGATTCTAGTAGGCACAATGTCACTTTTTGGTGAGTGTTGTGCCCAATGTAAGGTGCAGGCAAAGACTAAACTCTTTGTGTACACACTGCATTGTTTGTATACTACACTGTGGTGCTAGATGTCTTAAAAGTCAGGAGTGCTGGGACATATGTGACACTCTGGTGAATTCAGGAACTAGTGATTTTGATGTGCTAGCCACGCCCCAACGGCGCATTGCCATGCCCCCAAATGTATGACCACACCCCCGAAAAAAATGTCACCGCCGTTAGGCTAGCTACGCCCCAATGGCACATTGCCATGCCCCTGAATGTATGACCACATCCCCGAAAATTTTGGGGGCTTACTCGACTATGAGGGGGGGGCCCATGAATTTGTTGTACCCGGGCCCTGAATTCCTCTTGGCAGCCCTGGCTGTCTCCACATACTTCAAACTGACTGGGTGAGTAATTCTGTCAAAGGAAGCTGCATGAGGCCTTGTGCTTGGTAGCTGATTGCACCATTGCCTTCGATGACACGTCATCATTTTTTCGTTAGCTGGAAAAATCGTTAAAATTGCACTCTTACTACATAGATTAACCATATGTTAGCTCTATGGATGTACTTTGTTCACACATTGTGTAAGCTCAGAATAGTTCACAAATGTTAGGAACCCCTCCAGCCGGTACAGCACAACCCAGAGTCTTCTCCGCCAGTCAGGTGTTCACGGAGCCCCTAGTGGCGGGGACAGACTTGGCCGCAGACTGACAGAGGGTCGTGAAGTGTGTACCGGCTGGGGAGAACCCAGGTAAACAAAGTGAAGTCCAGGCAAGGGTCAAGGGCCGGCAGCAGACAGCAAATCCAATAAACAGGCCGAGGTCAATGGTCACAAGCAAACAGGAAGGTCGGTAAACACGCCAGAGGTGGGGGTCACAAGAAACACAGGTAGGGTCCAAATCCAGGCAAGGGGTCATACACGGGCAATCCAACAGAATATCCAAAGGACAGGAGCTAGGAGCAGAGCAGGTGAGCAGACTGGTAACAGAAGCTATAACCGGCAGTGAGGCTGCAGACCTCCCTGCCTTAAATACTGGTAGCCACCAATCAGAGCCTAGCTCTGCAAATGCCCACAGGAGGCACCAATCAAAGGGCCAAGCCCCCTTAGTTGATTAGCCCACAGGCTGTCATTTGCGCGCATGCGCTTGGCTTGCAGCACTGCCGGGACGCAGCGCCACACAGGAGGCGGCTGGGCAGGAAGAGGAAATGTCGTCTGTGGGAGCCAGAAGCGAGCGGCGGCGGCTGTGAGTACCGCCGCGGCTCGTGACAACAAGTGGTATATTAAGTGAAATTCAGGCCAAAGCTTCATATTATACTGTACACAGCAGTATTCCAGTATGGCAGCACAGTGGCCTAGTGGTTAGCACTTCTGCCTCACAGCACTGGGGTCATGAGTTCGATTCCCGACCATGGCCTTACCTGTGTGGAGTTTGTATGTTCTCCCTGTGTTTGCGTGGGTTTCCTCCGGGTGCTCTGGTTTCCTCCCACACGCCAAAATCATACTGGTAGGTTAATTGGCTGCTATCAAAATTGACCCTAGTCTCTCCCTCTCTGTCTGTCTGTGTGTAAGTGTGTGCCTATATTAGGGAATTTAGACTGTAAGCTCCAATGGGGCAGGGACTGATGTGAATGAGTTCTCTGTACAGCGCTGCGGTATTAGTGGCGCTATATAAATAAATGATGATGATGATATTCCAAAGTATATTATTTTTTGCAGGCACATGTAGATATATTTTGTGTGAGTGGGAGTTGGTTTTCCTCCATGATTTTTACGGCCCATGTTTTCACAGCCCTCTGGAATTGTAAACTGTGGCTAAACAAAAAATTAAAAGATGACTATATTACAAAATCACAATACTTACTCTCTGCAACTAACACCTGTGACTCCTTCTTTGCCTGTTGGATTTGCAATATGCAAAAAGTATTGGGGACCCCGCAAACATTTGGGCCACCTGATCATCTTCTTCCAGGGCCTCCTCCTGGGCTTCCTCCTCTTGGCCCTTCTCATGGGCCACCTCCTCCTCCTGGCGGCGGTTGTGTCGGTGGATGTGGAGGCATTCTGTTGGAATCAATATGACCTATTAGTCTAATTTTAATGTTATTTCTGTCTCAAACCTACATCAAGACATCCAAATAATGTTAGCTTGCATTGTGAAATATCCTATGGCACACATGGACCATCATTGGACTAATGAACACACCTCTACAACACTTTCATATAGACTAGACCTGGGAGGTTTATATGACTCACATACATTATTATGACCTAGCAGGTGTTGGACTTTGACCAATGAATTTTATTAGAAGCCATATTGATTTTTTAATGGGTCAGATATAACTGTTATTAATTTGTAAATATGATAGATTGCGATTAATTGAACTGAACTAATGCCTATCAATCTCAGCCCAAAGTTCTGCAAGGAACTCAAGCTGTTTTCTCCTCAAATCGCTTCATCACCTCCCCAGTTGCACGATGGAGTGGTGTATTCCCAGTTCTCAAAGCAGCAGCCCTTATATTGCCAGATAAGCATTGAGTTTTTGCTTGTTATTGACATACCAAGCTCCAGGTCGAAAGGACCCGCAGCTCGGAACAAACCATTGTGGCAGATCGCATAGTTGCAAGTGAATAAGATTTTTCAATGTCCTGCACACTTATTGGTTCTTACTGCACATAGGTGCATCTGCACATCAATCACAGAACACTTCAATACCATTTGTAAGATGGCTAACTCACCTGTCAAATAAATTAGCTACTTTAGAATATCCAGGCAATTAGAGATGTGACCTAGCTTAACCAGCCCTACCTCAGCTTGCGCAGGAGAATGCACCTGGATCTGCTATAAAACAGTTGGAGAATCAATTATCCAACCCTGCCATTTTGCAAAATCAAATTGTTGTAGCTGCTTTGAAAATCCACATTGGAATTATTGATAAGTACCAGTCCATAAGTTTGACACTTTACATGGGATGTAAGGAGAGTGATTAAAGAATGCTTTATGGTTAATTTTTCTGGTTAATGTCTGAGCCCAAACAAGAAGGACTCACTCAGTAAGACCTCTGACTTCATTGCTGTGGGGACTAAGGAGAGGCAGACAAATTTTACCCAGGAAGAGATAGAAATCCTTGTTCAGGTGGTGTAACTCCACTCCACCAGTCGCCAGCTCTCTGCACCATTCAAACATAACATTTTGGCGCAAATAACAATGCATGTCAATATTGTGTCTCCTATGAAATGCACTGTGACTGAGGTTAAAAAAAAGGGTTTTTTTGCATCATGGCTTACTAATTAATAGTTATTGTTAATTGATTTTAAACATTGTGGGAAGGTAATGTTTTTTTTTTTAATATTGTTTTCCTTGATCTTTTCTCTCAGGTGTCAAGTCTTTAAGCGTGACTTAAAATTCAAGTTGATGGACCACCGCAGACAGGCTAATGCAATAGGCGGTGGTCCCCAGTTTCTTCTGGCCTCAAACCCCTTGAGATCACCTCATTGGCCTGTATCAATGACGAGATTGTGCAAAGGGTGGGCTGCATTTACAGCGGATGAAGTCCACCACACTTGGCATCTTAAGCACTACCAGGTACATTTCAATGGATTATAGCTTTTAAATCTAAGAAAAATAACATTATTTAGTCCAAACAAGCAAAACCAAAAATCATAACCAGCATTGTGGATACAGTAAGATGTAATTAATCTAGATTTTTCAATTCACACACACAATTATCTGTGTAATTTTTTGCTACACATTGACTCATAATTTAAAATGATGCAAATAGTTTTCTGTTGGTTACTCTTTTTTTTCACAGTGGTCCAGCAAATACTTTAGAGGATGAACAGGTGGAGGAGGCCAGTGATGTTGAAGAGCATCACATGGAATTGGAAGCAGAAGTCAGTGGCTATGACTCACTGCATGCGTGCTATAAAAATCTTGTTGAATCCAACCTCACATTTCAGCACAACACCAAGGTGTCACAAACTCAGTCAGGTGGAAACCTTAAGGTCTGCTTGGCTGGACACTACCCACAAAGAGGCACAGAGTGTAAAGAAGGAGATTTTTGCAGATATCCTCACAAAGGAATATGGACTTTGCAGCTTCCAAACTGCAGGTCGCGGCCCTCTAGTGGGTGTCAAGTGAGAGTGGATGGAGAGCCCAGAAGCTAAGATCAGAGGAAAGGAAGCTGACTTCAGCAAGCGTATACAGCAGATGAGAGGAGCGATGACAACCAGGTAAGTGGGATAGGCAACCAGAGGTGCACAGTGGTGCAACAATCTGCAGAGAAGCAAAGCACTAAGGTCCTGAAGAGCTAAGTAGCCCAGGGGCAGGATCTGTGAGAAGCGTGATGGTCTGCAGGAGTTTACTGGGATCCAGGTAGTGGCATGTTGACCAGAAGTCCAAATGAGTGTGAGGAATTGCAGAAGTGGTGTAGTGCTTAGGTCCTGAAGAGCTTGGAAGCCCTGGTGCAGGATTTGTAGGAGGTGCAATGGTCTACAGAGGAACACAGGAACTCAGGTAATTGGAGAGGTGAATCAGGAGTGCACAGGAGTGCGATGGCCAGCAGAGGTGGTGTAGCGCTGAGGTCCTGCTGAGCAGGAAAGCCCTGTAGCAGGAACTTTAGAGGGTACAATGGTCTGGAGGACAGCACAGCAGCAAACAATGAGAAACCAAACAGGAGCCAGAGATAGGTGCATCCTAACAGGTAGGGAGACCTGAAGAATTGGCACTCAGGGAAGGTAGGAAGAGCTTTTTATAGAGGAAGCTAGCCGACGATCAAACAATGATTATATTGAAGGAAAGTTATAAAAGATGGGTCCATGCATGCGCAGAACCACCAGCAAGAGGGCGCCCGCCAGTGGCTGCACAGTGCTGTTTACGGAGAGCAGGGCGGCTGCAGGAGTAGATAGGTAGGAGTGCCAGATCCCAACTGCAGGGAAAATAGGTCTGGTGCATGACACAAGGAAATAAGCAATACTCTCATCCATATGGAGCACAATTTACAGCGTAACTTGATCAAAATTAACACTACCCTCACCAGTATGGAGCACAATTTAGAAAGTAATTTGACCAAAATAAATATTACCCTCACCCGTCTAATTGACCTTATTGCTCGATATATCACTATAAACCTGCAAGCACCAATTTCTCATGTATTCTTTCTTCCCATTTCTCTCCGCGTTTCAGTACAATCCATTGTCCCTATTCACCAAACCAGAATCTCTGCCATAAATTACTATCTAAATGCAAAATCCTTACCCTCACCAGTTATACAATCCAGCATCACTCTCCACTCCAGGGTGTAAATGTATCAAGCTGAAAGTTTTTCGATTTGAAAAAGTGGAGTTTTTGCCTATAGCAACTAATAAGATTCTAGCTATCATTTTGTAGAATGTACTAAAAAAAATGATAGCTAGAATCTGATTGGTTTTTCAAACCCACTGGAAAACTCTTAGCTTGGTTTCCAAGAAATCTATTTCCCTAGAAAAATTTAATATGACCCCTGTCTTTTGGAAATCAGCCCACATATTGCAAAAACTACACTTACCAATCTTACCCTGCCCCCTCTGCCATCTCTGTCCCCATGCCAACTCTACCTCTTCTGCCATCTCTGCCCCCCTGCCATCTCTGCCCCTCCAGTCACTGAATTGATGTCTGCTGCACTTCCACTCTCTGCTTCTCCTTCACTCTCTGCTGGTCCAATGGCCTCTGCTTCTTCCACACTGTTGCCTTCAACATCATGGGTAACCAGAAGTTAGATACTATCACGCATCTCAGCAGCTTAGTTCCGTGCTGTTCATTGTGTTCATTGGTTTCCCTTGGTTACCGCTATCTGCTGTTCAATCTGGTGTTCCTCTATCACCGGACACTATCTTGCCTACTGGTCTACGCATGCGTTGCCCCAGGAACCTTTAAAACCTCTGCTCTGCAGTGATTGGATGTCAGATCATCAGGTCTCCCTACCTGATAGGAAGCATCTCCTCTGACTCCTGTTCATATACTTCCATTGTTCCTGACTTTGTGGATTGTGCAGACCACTGCTTCTCAGCATTACCTGTGCAGCTCATAGGTTCTCAGCATTACCTTTGCAGCTCATTGCTTCTCAGCATTATCAGTGCAGCTCACCACTTCTCAGCATTACCTGTGCAGCTCATTGCTTCCCTGCATTACCTGTTCAGCATATCTCACAGTCAAGACTTGTGGCTTCACTGCAGAGCATCGCTCATCATCGGTCCTGTTCCAGAGTTACAAACACCTGTGTGGATCTCAGTGCTTCTGCTCTCTGCAGTTCATCTCCTCACTGCTACATTTATTCTGGCTTACAGCTACTTGATGGTTCAGCGCAAATCTGTTCTGCGCCCCCTAGAGGATTGCAATCTGTGGTCGAGAGCAGCTAAGACCAAATTCCTTTGCGGAAATCCCTGATAAATACCTCTCCTCCGTTAGACTTTGCACCTCTCTGCGGTTAAGCTATCACTCTAGCAGCGATCAAGACCATTTCCATTATCTGAATCTCATGACAGATACATTCCAAACCATCCCCAAAATTGCCAAACATTTTTTATTGAATTTTACAAAGGCAGACACAGCATAACTGGACACAAATTGGTTAGTTGATACAGGCCTACATCACAATAGGCAATTGCACTTGAGGAGCATGAGTTGGGAAATATACATGCATGGAAGTATGGAGAGGTACAAAGAAAGCTATGATTAATTAATACTAAATGGAATAGAATATTCCATACAGGAATATACGTTATGGAAATAGAGGCAAAAGAGGGAAATAAGGTAGGGAAGTCACTACTCACTATGTGGTGTATTGGTAGAAGCAGGCGGTGCAAACAGAGTACCAACCCTGTAGAAGCGAAACTTGAGTAACATTGGAGATGAAGCAATGAATAGATGCCGAGAAGGGGAGCAGTTTCGGACAGTGTCACCAAAGATTGGACAGGGTACCTACTTGACAACACAGGCGTCAACACAATGGGGAGGCACCTGGGTAGATAGTATAAAGACTATGGGTGACTAGGTGTCATCGATAATATATTTTTCCAGCATTTTGGCTAACTTTGACACAAATCGATATATTTAGCTATTTAGTCCTTGTCCTCCAGAGCGAATGTCTCCCCCATGTCCTCCTCAAATTTGAGTTCATAAGGATCCTTAAGGTGGCATTTATGTTATAAAATGAAATAGAAGGTAGAGATAAGGAGGAAGAGCAGAGAAAGCAGAAGGATATTAGAGGGGAAGTCTGGTGGATATCAGTCACTGTACATCTAATGGCATCATAAAAGTGGCAAAACTGTAAGTATTGAAAGAAGCATGATAAGGGGATACGATAGTGGGTTTCTAGGTCAGCAAATGTAAAGAACAGTTGAAAGGGAGCTATGTCCTTAAGAAATTTGATGTCACATCATTTCCAAAAAGGGAATTGAGTCTGGTGAGTGCCTAGAGAGAAGTAAGGGATATTCCATAGGGAAGTCATGCGCCAGGCATTATGGGCCAGTTCATATGATTTCACAGTGTGGGACCAGCTTGTGAGTGAGAATGCTAGAGAGGGGGAAGTTGCGAGGGGGAGAGGGCAGTGGTGAGGCATCAACCACAGGAGTGAGGCTGGAGAATAGGTTTTGGAGAGAGCAGCTTCAACGTTAACCCAGACTCTAAGGCCGAGAGGCAAATGAAGAAGGACACACTGGGTGAGGTGAGTGGCATGGTAGCTTTTAAGATAATGGGGAACTCCAAAGCCTCCATCCTGTGAGAGTTTATGAAGAATGTTCGTGCACTTCCTCGGCTTTCTCGCTGACCGAGTAAATTCAGTGGCCAGCTGTTGGAGAAGTTTAAAGGAGTTTGCGGGGACTTTGAGGGGGGAGGGTTTGGAATAAGTACAGGAGACGTGTAAGGACATTCATTTTAAGGGAGTTTATGTGACCTGTCCAGGAAATTGTAAGTTTGTCCTTTTGAGAAGGTCAGCTTTAATGGTCATAAAGAGAGGGGGAAGTTAACAGCGTATAATTGCTCATACGTGCAAGTTATATAGACTCCGATGTTTTTCAATTTAGAGGATTGCTAGTGAAAGTCAAAACTGGACTTATGGCCTTGTAATTACATTTGGGTAATCTTAAGGTCTAAGTTTTTGGATTTAGAGGGGTTGATCTTCTAGTTGGAAATGTTCCCAAAAAGGGTAAGGTCATTAAGTAGGTTAGGTAGTGAAATGTGGGGATTAGTAAGAGTCAAAAGAATGTTGTCTGCATATATGGATAGTTTATATTCGTGGGAGTTGAGACGGATGCCTGATATGTCAGGGTTGAGACGAATCTTGCGGTCAAGGGGTTTGATCATGAGAGCAAATATAAGAGGGGAAAATGGGCATCCCTGTCGGGTGCCATTTCGGATAGTGAAGGAGGAGATGTGAAAGCCATTGGCCAAAACAAATGGGGTGGGATTGAAATACAGGGATGCTACAGCCTGCAGGAAGGGACCTCCCATGCCCATAGCCACCAGGGTCCATCGCATATAGGTCCACCCCACCCTGTCAAATGCCTTTTCTGCACCCAAAGCTAGGAGCAGGGTTGGAGTACCACGCAAGTTGTAAATGTAGGTTTGGTCAATCACACGCCGCGTATTGTCCGAAACCTGGCGCCAAGGAAAACCCCACTTGGTCCGGATGGACCAGCGAGGTGATAACGGAGTTTAAGCGGCAGGCAAGATTTTTTGCAAACAGATTAAAGTCCACATTTAGAAGTGATATGGGTCTATAATTGCTTCAATGAGGGTCTCGGCTAGGCTTTGGGATCACAACAATGTTTACGCGTGTCAAATTTGGAGTCTAGAAGTATAAAATTAAAGAGCTCTAGAAGAATGGGAGTGAGAGGTGTCGCAAAGGTTCAATAGCAAATTGCTGTAAAGCCATTGGGGTCAGGGGCTGAGGCATTTTCTCAGTTCTTTGATAGTTTTACCAATTTCTTCCGTGGTTATGGGTGCATTCAGAGAGTCGGATTGAGCCGAAGTGAGTTTAGGTAAATGGAGGGAAGAGAGGAATTCAGAGATCTTAGAATGAAGGGCTTCGGATTTGGTAATACTGGAAAAAATATTATAGAGTTCCAAGTATAATTCCTTGACTTTGCAGCAATGACTTTAGTTTTGTATGTGAGGTCACCTGAGGGGTCCTTAATAGAGGATATATGATTACGTGTATGCTTGTCCCTCAATTATAAGGCTAATATTCTGTCTGCTTGATCTCCCTTTTCATAAAATTTTGTGTATCCATTGATGGGTTTTAGTGGCCTTTTTAGAAAGGAGTTGGTGTAGTTGATTGCGCAGAGAAATTAATTTGAGTCAGGTTTTGCTATTTGGTAACCGTTGTAAGCAAATAAAATTGGGTATTCAATTTAGCAATGTGAGCCAGTTTGGCCTTGCTTCTAGCAGCTGATAGGCCAATAAACGTGCCGCGTATGGTGGCATTATGGGCTTCTTAGAGGAGGGTAGGGAAGATATCCGGGTAGAGATTATAGAGATAAAATCTTTAATGGACTTTTGAATTGAGGACACCTGGTTGGGTTTCAACAGGAGTGTGTTGTCCAGACGTGTGCTACATGAAAAAAACAGTCATTATTTAACTTATGTGCAAAACAGAATACTAATTTTCACCCCTTGCATTGTAACATGGTTTTGTCCAGGAGACTGAAATAAGAAGTTTCTTAAGTTAATATCCTTAATGAATCAGGTCCTAGGTCTGCAGATGGTGTTTGAAATGTTGGCTGGCCATAGTGAATTTGTTGGGGGAGCTCAAGCCATTGGCGTTCAAAGATAGGATTCTAAGAGTCATGGGGGTCCAACTGAGAGGATGTGAAGGGAAACAGTGGCTTCACAGTGGACAAGGAGAGGGAGGAAAAAGGGGGAGGCCAGTCTCCTGGAGGGGAAACAAGTCCAGTCTCGAAATGAAAGGTATAACATGGGTACTGAAAATTAGGGGGGGAGGCTTGAGCAGCCAATAGAAAATTAGGAAAGGCCAAGTGGGATAGCAGGATAGAAACTATGGATTTGAAGGTATTTGAGAAAGGATCTCGTAAGGGATTTGAGAGTGAGAAGGCAGGGAATGCATATGGAAATAAAGAGGTCAAAAAGCAATATGGTAATCAAACATTCAATCAACAGTAAATTAAAGAAATTCACCTGTTGCTAACCCAATATCGGGGAAGGGAAATACCCGCGAACGCAGACGCAGGGGAGGAAGGGGAAACAGTGGTTTGTGAGTGTGATAATCATACTAAGAGAAAATCCCAAGTGTCTCGCGTTGCGGGGAGACCCTAAAAGACATGCATGTTATAAGAACTTGTGAAAAAATAAGGTAACATGTGGAATGAGAAAAAAAGTGGAAAATAGCCCCAAGCAACAATCTGGAAACAGTGAGCAATAAAGGAATCTAGGTAGTAACCCTAACATTATAGCCTATAGGTAGAATTATCTGTTAGAGGGTTTTGTTAAACACTGCTGTGATGGTGGTCAGAAAACAAGATGCTTTAAAGGGGTCCTAGCAAGCACATGATGAGGAAGACCATTCTATTTGCGGAGGATGCTTACTAGCAGCAGTCTGATGAAGGGCGGGTTCCCAAAGAATTCATGAATTTCAGTGAATGCAAAAGTTCCCGGCCTTGCAAGAGGGATTTGAGTGTATAGTTATGATTATCGTGAGTGAAGGAAAGCTGTAATGGAATACCCCAGTGATACCTTATACCAGCAGATTGTAGGCACTGGGTGATTTCACTGAGGTCACAACATTTCTTCATTGTAATAGGTGAAAGTTCCTGAAATAAAAGTGGAGTGGTCCCGGAGTAGGATACAGTTTGCAGTTCATGGACTGCATGCAGAATAATTTCCTTCACTGAATAATAGTGTAGACGTACTATAATGTCTCGAGGAGAAAGGGATAGCTGAGGCTTGGGCTGGAGGACCCCATGTGCACGATCCAATCAAAGAACAGAGCCTTGCAAATCGGGTACCAGGGTACCACGGTATTGAAAAGGCCTTGTAGGTAGGAAGGAATATCATCTGCCGTGAAAGAGGATGTTTTTGAGTCTAATATTATTACGGCGGGAACAATTTCCTTGATCCTCAAATTATTCCTTGAGAAGGTCCAGTTCACTGTGAAGAGTTGTTATATCTTAGTCAGTTTGAGTTTGGAATGTGCAAAGTTCACCAGTTGTATGTTCAAAGGAGTCTGTGTGTGTTCCTAACAAGGCAATTTCTTAGCGCAATTCTGAGACCATGGCTTGGAGTTCGGTTTGAATGATGGCTTTAACTTGTTTCATAAGTTCAGCCAAAGTTGGTCGTGGAGAATCAGAGTCACGACCTGGGGACTCTGGGGCTGAAGTAGGAGGGGAACACACCTTGCTGCTTCTAGATAACATGCTCGGTGTCTGCGGTTGCGATTGTCTCTTCTGCTTATGTGCCATGAGAGATTAGGCCAGCAACAATGTTCAAAGATAATCAAAGAAAAGTCAGCAGGGGTGCCCGTATGTGGGAGTACCTACAGGATAGCAGAAAGTGAGTGAACCAGCTCCCGCGAGTCAGTGAGGTTTAAAATAATATAGGCAGACCAGAGTATAAAACGGAGGTGTCGTCAGAATGTGAGGGCCCAATGACACATGGGGTAGGAGGTTGTGTCAAACAGAGAATCAGTCAATGACTTCCATGATACAGTACATTGCAGCAATAGGTGTAACAGACTTTTGTACTGGCCCCACAGGGCTGGACCCAGATTCCTGGCTAGGGACGTTGTGGAGAGTATGCTGGACCCTCAGTTCGGTGTCAGGCTTTTATGGGGTAATAGAGTCCTGAGAAGGTGCCAAGACTATCCAGATATTATTTTGTGGTATGAGCACCGTTGAGGAGCTGCAGTGTGTCCCTCAAGTGAATGACCCAGGAGCTAGGAGGGGTAGAGGAGAGGCCCAATGTGGTGAGCAGTCAATATTAGTGGTATCCAGGGTCTCCCCTCCCCTTGTGAGCAGGTATTGATGTATTGGTTGGGATGCATGGGTCCATTCAATTTGTGCAGCAAAGGAAGCAGTGAGGGAGAGCTAGGCAGGTTGGGGAGAGCAGTTGTCTCTCTGGCTTACCTTCACGCAGGGTCTCACAGGTGCCGAGAATCCTGCCAACCGGAAGTGCAATGCTGAAAACCGGTAGTGCAAAACTGAAAGACGGAAGTGCAGTGGAAAGGGCGTAGACGGCAGTGGAGGTCAAGGATGGGAAACTGGATGTAGGTCACGAATGGCAGAGGTGTTAAGACAAGTGCCAGATACCTCAGTGCTAAGGTAAGTAAACGGTGCCACTAGAGATGAGGGTCCTTTGAGGGTGGGGATGTGCCACATGAACGATGAGACCCAGAAATAGTGCTGGGGACGTGGCAAGGGGTATTGGTGCACGTTGTGGAGTTAGAAGAGGGGAGAATTGTGTCTCAGCCACAGATCTCCAGAGGAGGATCTGGAGGGGCTTTGCACACAAGCGGAAGGGATCAATTACTGGGATAGGCCGCTCTCGCTGTTAAGTATTCAGAAGGCGATCTGTGCTGGGTCTACGCAATCCACAGATGGTTCCACAGGTGCTTAGAAGGTTCCGCCACCGATAGAAGTGGATGGCAGAAAAAGGGGGTCTATTATGATGGTGATAAATGGAATGGACACAAAAGAGATCTTTACTGCAGTAACAATCCGAGATGTCGCCGAAATCACCCCCCCAATCTTTTTAGTTTTTTTTGCCCAAATTAGAGCATGTGGCCCTTTGTTTTAGTTCATTTTGTTAAATTTTGTAAATAAAAATTGGTTTGCTGATATACTTTACATTTATGGTTGTAATTTATTCTTTACAAAAAACAATGATGACTTGCAGTCACAGTAGGTTGCAAGGACGTATTCTGTAAATGTAGCCGGATCACCAGAATCAAGAGGACTTGTGTCTATATCTTCCACTTCCCGGCCAGCATCCTCAGCCACTTTTACTCAAGGAAGCCCACTCTTATTAGCGATGCCATGGAACACCACACTCAGAGCTCTGTTATCACATACGGTCTTCGGTGGTACATAGATAAGAGTACCACCAGACCATTCAAGACAGAGGAGTCTGGCCTTTAAAAACCAAATGCCCACTCTACAATCAATCTAGTGACTGTTTGTGCCAAGTTGTAGGATGTTTTCTTCTCCGTGTGTGGGTTCAAAATAGGAGAGGATTGTCCATAAAAATGACCATTATTGCAAGCAAAATATTGCCAATGGTGAACAGATTAAGAAATTTTGGTCTGGCTTCCAGTTCAAAGTAAAGAATATAGCAAAGCTGGAAATAGCCATGCGTAGTATTGTGTCCTAGCATCCACTTGCCTCTGTTGTAATAATTGCTCCTTGCAGCCCATTGCCTCTGTTGAAATCTTTGTCACTTCCCTGATTGCTGGAAGGCAAGCATGTGTACTCCCTGGCCACACAGCTATAAGGTCTAGAATGAGGAGAGAGGAATCAGATATCGTCTGAACATTTATCGAGTGGAAATGCTTCCAATTTAAATAAATCAAAGCATTCCTACCCAACAGAAACAGGGCTACATGTGTTCTGTCTACTGCCAATATGAAGAATAGAAAGCTAGCTATGGAGGCAAACTGCTGCTTTATTGGCACAAGGGACTCCTCATCGAGTGACATATGAATAAATTGCTTGAGCCATGGTCATCTGCAGAACAGCCTTCAGCACTTGACTGATGGACTTCTAGAACATTTCTGTCACGACCCTCACTGTCGTCTGGAGAGAACCAGTGGCACAAAAATTGCGATACTGCCAACAGTTTGGTCAATGGTGGCATTGCTTTCGGGATGCTATGCATTGGCTCTAGGTCACTTTGCACAATGCGCAGGTTGTCTATGATGATATGTGGTTTAAGTCGATAGCAACGGACCACCTCAGCATCAGACATTCCAAAGAGGCTAACAGGTGGCCTGAAGACACACTTCCTGGACTGGCGATGATGGACCAGTTGCTGGTTTTGGAGAGGTTGACTGTTGTCCAGTGGCGCACGCTAAAAAGTGCCCTACAAGTGCCCTACTGTAGTATACAGCAGCCGCTGCGCTGTCTAAGAAGCGTCCGCGGCGGTGCTGTATTGTATACAATCCTCCGTGCGCCCCTGTTGTCGTCAACCTGGTCTACCAACTGGGCCATGACTATTCCAAAGAAACGCAGTATGTGAGAGAGAAAGATGAAGGGGTCAAAAAACTACATTATCTCATGGCTTTTCAGCTGTTTGGACAAGAAAGTTTGCAAATATACTTACACCTGCAAGTTGGCCTGGCTTTACTCATTTTGTAATTCAAAAACAATATCAAAGCAAAGTTTTTTAAAAAAATAACTCAAAAATATACATGCATTGGGGACACTTGCAGAAATATACATATATACAAATGTATATAAATATATGTATACACACATATATATATATATATATATATATATATATATATATATAATATATAAATGCTTAGTGGCGTCTGTCTGTCTGTGTGTGTGTGAAAAAAAAACAACCAAGTTGCAGCGCCACCTGCTGGGCAGAGTTATACACTAACCTACTAAATTCTTAGTGTGTGTGGGAAAAAAAATTCAAAAAGGGCTGAAATTTGGTAGGGCTCAAACTCATTTTCGTGAGGTAATTTTACCTCATGAACACACATGTGTAGAGGCGTGCGTTAGTGTGTGTGTGTGTGAAAAAACTATTTTCTCTGAAAGGGCTCATCCAATTGACCTGAACTTTGGTATACTGACATTATTTGACAAAAAAAATTAGAATAGTCAAGTCAGTTAACTTCCATCATCCCCCCTTCCCCCCGTGGGAGGGGTAGTAAAGGCTAAATTTACGAGTTGAGGGGTCAAACTCATTTTCGTGAGGTAATTTTACCTCATGAACACACATTAAAAAGGCCGCTTGCGTCGGGAACTAACGCTCTTCCCCTGAGGAGGCCTGGGCTAGGTCCAAATGCATGACAAGAACCTTTTTAAGACCTTAAGTAGCTTGATTTGACTAGAATGCATGAGTATCATGCACGGGTTAACTTGTATATATACATATATATATATATATATATATATATATATATATAATAAATGAGATGCACTGAAAATTTTTTTAATTTTTGTCGCCTAGTAATAATATTGTGTTTCACCACAAAACATTTATTTTTATCCATAAAACACTTCTGTTAGGATGTTATCAACTACTATAAAAAAAAATGCATTTTTAAAGTTACTGCTGTTTACAAAAACATGCCCTAGCATGCATAACTGATCATTATAACAATCACTTGGCACTTATTACTGCCCCTTAGCTGGGGCAAGTAATATAACAGAAAAACATGTTCCTTTGAGGTGCCCAAAGATTGCTGTGTGAACTGGAGCTTAGCACAGCCCTACTGTACATTGACTACATGCATACGCCTATTCCCCTCCCCATTCCACCCATGAAATTGTAGGCTGTTGAAAGGGCCCATTGTCATCAAAGATGAATTGGATGTTCTTGTGTTCACTGACGTATGTTGTTATGCAAATTATGGTATATATCGGCATTTACATTACTCTATGGGGCATATTCAATTGTTAGCGAGTTTCAAAGTTCGAGCGCGTTAAGTAATTTTTTTGCTATTTTTCCTTATTTTTAGAGCGCGGAAACTTCTCCCGCAATTCTAATCTTTTTTTTTTTTACCGAAACGGTGTTATCGCGCTCCAACCGTTTGTCAATGTTAAAGTATAGGCTGGATGCGAACCCTCAGCGGAAAAAGCTATTCAATTGTTTTTTAACGCTGAGTGTGAAACAGGCAAATCTGCTGTTTCATCTCGCACCTCCTTGGTCTGCTCAAAGAAACTTTTTTTTTATTAAGTTAAGAAAAATATACATTAAACTGAAAAAATAGGTGTAAAAGTTCATAAAAATACTTAAAAAAGTGTAATGATAATTAATAATTTTTGGAAAGTTCCGCCTTTAGAAAAAAACATTAGTGGTGCATGCATTTAAACTTTTTTATATCATTTTTTTTAAGGTGGGGGGGTGGTTGTGCCTGACCTCAGTCAGCTCTCGGTGAAAAGTAGCAGGTTATTTTTTTTTTTTTTAAAAACAAAATCGTTTGCTCCCCACTCTATTTAGTCTTAGCCCTAGTGCTGGCAGGCTATTGATGTGTGAGTTAAAATCTTTGTAAAATTTGGCATAGGGTTCCCCCTATTTTAATTGAACCAGCACTAGGCAAACCAGCCGGGGTGATAGGCACTATAGCAGGGGGGGGGGGGGGGACGCACGGTCATAATGACTAAACACCCACAGACTGTTCAGCGCTGGCCTGGATTCCCTAGGGAGTGTGGTCCGCTAAAAAATGTAAGCGGGCCACCCCCCTGGGGACACCCAGCCCAGTGCCGATAGCACTAGGGCTCTTCCTACTACCCCTGGGCTGTGGGTAGTAGGGTAATAAATGGGGATTTTGTATGAAAAAAAAATTAATAATTTTGATTTGTCGAACTACATGTCCCAGCCAGCCATGTTGGCCTAAATAGTGTGGGCATGCTGCTACTTGTCTAACTACAAGCACCAGCGTACCCATGGTACCCAGGGCATGTTTGCACTTGTAGAACCACAAGTGCCAACATGCTCTTACACCCACGGCTGGCTGTGATCTGTAGTTCCACAAAGTAAAATATGAAATAAAAGCACAACACCCTCATTCCAACCACAAATCTTTATTAAAAATAATAAAACCCCAAGAAATGCAGTAAACACCCTCATGTACACCATAGATTTTTATTAAAAACAAAAAAAACAAAATACTCACCATGGTCGAAATCCTCAGTTTTATGATGCTTTACCTACACACACTCATTTACGCAAAGTCTCAAAAATTATTTGTACCTTCGAAGAAATGTCCGGCTTGCCCACTGTGCCACAAATATTTGTACCTTACAAATGTCCATGCTTGGCCAGTGTTCAAGAAATGTTTATAAATGGCAAAAAATGTACCTTCTTGTAAAATCTTTTAATCTGCTGTCCAGAGGGGGGGGGGGGGCATTGTTGCTTGCAGTGTGGGGGCCCATTCTCTTGTGCAGTGCTGGGGCCATTCTTGATTGCAGTGTGGGGGCCCATTCTCTTGTGCAGTGCTGGGGCCCTTCTTGATTGCAGTGTGGGGGCCCATTCTCTTGTGCAGTGCTGGGGCCCTTCTTGATTGCAGTGTGGGGGCCCATTCTCTTGTGCAGTGCTGGGGCCCTTCTTGATTGCAGTGTGGGGGCCCATTCTCTTGTGCAGTGCTGGGGCCCTTCTTGATTGCAGTGTGGGGGCCCATTCTCTTGTGCAGTGCTGGGGCCATTCTTGATTGAATTAATTTGCATATTTTTTTTTATACTAAAATGACTGCCTTAACCACTCCTCATTTCAAACTCGCTAGGACCAATAATAGAGCGCGAGGGGGTGGATGCAATATTAACAATTGAATTGAGCGGGGTTTTTTTAAAAACGAGCGCTCGAACAGGAAAAAACGAGCTCAGGTTTTTTTTTTTTTTCGAGCGCGGGATTTTCACCCGTCTTGCTAACAATTGAATATGCCCCTATAAATCAGGGCCAAAGAGTTTCAAATGATGATGTGATTGTACACTATAAATATATAGTGCTAATGTAACTTTTATGTATTCATGTAGAATATAATGTAAGGGTTCTTTGTTAGATGTGAGTAGTCTTTATTGAGAAAGGTGGCACACGTACTTTACATTCACTAATCATCACCATCAACGCTTATTTATATAGTATCAGCAAATTACTTAGCTCTTTACAATTGTGGACAAACACAGTAATAAACAATACTGGAAAAATCAGACAAAGAGTTGAGAAGGCGCGAAGGAGCTTATATCAAAATATAGAATGTAAACATGGCACAGGTGCTACTCATACAAAACCTTACATATTTTTTGAGCTCTGTGTATGGATCTAATTAAGCTATTTTTGTAATAGGCATAATCATGGCACATATGCTGCTGATGCAGAACTGGACACAAACTGTACGTCTGAGCATTAGGACAAAAATACACCATTTTTGTATGTGCCTTTTTTTAACATGATTTACGCCCGATTTGCAGAGAAGTCTGCATCAGCCCTAGGTTTGGTTACAGATCCATTGTGTACTGTAATGAGTATGGAAGATATGTTTGCAATAGAGACAGGAGTTCTTTCTGTGTCCATGATGTGGCCGACGCTGCTTATCGCACTGCATGTAAAGCATTTTTGTTTTTTTTAACAATTTTATAGTTTCCTTATGTATTTGTACACTTAAGGCAAATAATGTAAACATGCAGTAACCCAAGCAAATTAAATTGCAATTAAAGTAACAGCATCAAGGTAATATAATCTTCTCATACCCCCAAGCTACGCTTATATATTTCCAATTACAGTCCATATTAGTTACGAATACAAATCTCAAATAGTTGACATAACTTAAAAAAATACTTAAATACCCATATGTGGGGGTGAACTGACACTCTGATTGAAAACATCAACATCGTTTGTGCAGGGGGCTATTGACAGGACTGGGAAGCAGACTCACAAAGAGCAATGGGAGACACTCCAACACTACTTCTCCTCTTTTCCTTGTGGATCACAGACCTACAGATTTTCCTCCTCCCTTGTGTGCTGAATGCTTCCAGGTGATATAAAAATGACATGATTGATTTGTTCTGCTGCTGCCTGAACCTTCCACCCATTCCTTTCGGCACACAGCACAGTATAATGTCCAGAGCAACTGTAAAGCTTATTTTTGATAGAAAAACTCTACATTCATTTTTGGTACCCAATAAACAAAGGTAATCCCCACCTAAATGCTCTCCTGTGCTTTTTTTCCCTTGAAAGTACATTACCCTAGAAGGACAAGGCATGTCAGAGGGCAGTTGACACTTTTAGGTAAGTTTAAGCTTGTCTTTTCTATTACCCAATCTACACTATATTTCAGGAGGTCCCTCTTTTTTTATTAAAGTAGTGTTTGCTCAGCCATTGGGGGCATTATGCTGCTAAAGAAACCAAGGAATTAAATTACATATTTGTTAATTGAAATCATCTAACATTACTAATACTAAAACTTTCACTGCTGCAGGATTGCGAAACATTGGGCCTCATTTAGAGTTGGGTGTACTTCCATGTTTGCAGTGTTAATTTCTACACTGGACATGCATAACATTTGGACTACAGAAGCAGAACTGAAGAGTGCAATCATACCTTCAGTACAATAAGGATGTATTTACATAAGTGTAACACATCACTCAGAGATGCATCCTAATAATTGTTGGAAATATCCCCAGATACACTTCTTCAGATGCATATCTTTTGCAGGTACTGGAAGTCTTGTGAAAAGATATGTTATGATGAATGCACCAGCAAAAACATTTAGCCACTTTTGACTGTTTGCATACTGACCCCTCCATCATTCATTATAATATATTAAGTCACTACCATCTATTCGGACTTTTAATTTGACATTTCCATTTAGACTACTGCAGGAAAGATTTGATTTTTTGTGCTTATGTTCAATTACATCTTATATGGAAAATACGACTTTTGCATCTATAATTAGTACTGACACTATTCTTTCTTGTGTATATGACACTTAATTGTAATATATTTTGTAAGAATGGGGTAATGTGACTTTGCCAAGCCACATCTTGCTGTTATTGTGGGGCACAAATTTCTTGAGATGCACACGTAAGTATGTCACGATCAGACGCAGAAATATAGGATCTCCAGATCTGCCTATTTTGGCACTACTCTACCTGAGGCGCGTAGTCTAAACAGGACAGATTGTCTGCACCATAAACCCCCACAAGTAGGTAAGCCTTTGCAGCCACTTCCCCGCATGTTGCAGCCCTCAGAGAGAGCGTTAAATAAGACCTGTATGGAGAATACAGGAATGGGAGAAAACTCTGTAGAGGGATGCTGCAGAGTGGCACTGAACAGCAACCAGAGATTCACTGGAACAGCTAGCTGAAACAGGAGGAGCAAAGGGAGCCACGTCTGTGCACTGTCAGGGCTTGACGCACTAAGAACAGTTACCTGGCTGCAGGTTCAGTTGCCTTAAATGCATTGCTAATAAGAAAGGCAGCAATAGTATAGAAATTTTAAAACAAGATTGGGTCTGCACACACGCAGACACAAATCCAAGATGACCACCACCATCGGACGGAAGCTGCTCTCAGAGCCGAGAGGTACCCCTGCGTGGAGAAGGGAAGTGTGCTGGGACCTGAATACGGGCTCAGCATGTGATAAATGCTTTTTCGCTACAATTTTAAGCATACTTTTATGCATATGTAACACTAAATGGGGCTGTTGTGATTCTATCCTACAGTGGGAGTTGGGAGTTTTTGCTGCAAGTATGATCTTAGAAAACATCTAATCGTCATTTATTTGAGTAATCTATTACGTTGGAACATTAATTCCTTAACTGCTGGAATAATGTATAATTTTGTCTCGTGGTTCATTTTTACAGCTGCACTTTATATGATACATAGCTAGGCTTATGTTTATTTGTTCTCCTTTCAGGACCAATTTTTGCAACTAAACTATTTGTATTATATTTGAAGTCATACAATCTTTTTTAATGAATAATTTACAATTGTTATGAATTTGATATACTTAGGGAATCTATTGATATAAACATAATTTAATTATTATGAATACACAGTGGGATTTGCTTATAGTATTTCCATTTAGGGAACTTATGCATTTTACAGCACATGTATTTTGGAACTAGAATATTGTGTTAATATGGATGCCATATTAGTGGGATTTTAAAAATTTATTGTGGATTTATTGATTTATATGCTTTTTATTTTTTGCTTTTACTATGTTGGTGGCGAGAATAATTTTCTTAAAGTATTATTCTTACTTTTGTTCCTTTTCCCAGAGGTAGCTGGGAGGTTTCCATAGCAGCCTTTAAACCACTTTTGTCTGCTTTTTACTTGTGGTTTGTCGCATCTTTGATTCTCTAGATTCAATTATTTGTAATACATCAATGAACATAGCTAACTCTTTTCTTGCCTCTCAAATTAGAAAACTCAACAGTAACTCCAAAATATCATGTATCAACTCAAAAAAAGAGAAAATCATAAACCCAACACTGATTATTTTTACTCTAGTCTATATAACTTGAATGAAAGCACTGACATTATTCCTCCTGATCTGGCAAAGGTTAAAGTTTTTTTAAGCTGATTAAATCTTGATTCATTTAATAAGGCCCACATAGAGGAGTAGAGCATGACTTTAAACATGGAGGAGGTCAATTTAGCCATTATTTCCCAAACATAAAAGCATTGAAAGCCTGTCTAGTTTATATTATAAAAAATAAGTCAACTCCACTCTACTAGCTGATCTTTTCACTGTTGCAGCTAGTTTCTATTTTGATCAACTGATATATTGGTGGCAGTGGTTGTATCCCTGCCTAAAAAAAGATCATCATCATCATCTATTTATATAGTGCCACTAATTCCGCAGCATCATACAGAGAACTCACTCACATCAGTCCCTGCCCCAATTGTAGCTTACAGTCTAAATTCCCTAACATATACACACATAGACTGAGAGAGACTAGACTATAAGTCACCAGTCATACCAACTCTCAAATTAGGCACTTTGTCTCCCATCAAGCTGTAACAATTGTCAGTCTTTTAACTGCCAACTTATTTCTCCATATACTATCCTCCAGTGGTCTCTGGACCTCAGGCTTGATTCTATTCATTATACAATTATTTAACTATTTCTTTTAGAGACTGTGCCCAGCTGACAACTCATCTTCAAATGCTGTAGACTTTGACAAACAAAAATTTTTTTGGCCAGTTTCTGGGAAGCAATAAGCACAGGCTGTTTCCGTAAACCCTTCAACTTGTTTCATAGACTAGGCTTCACCTCACTGGCTAGCTCACTTCCATCCTCAAAGGTGAGAAAGTCCCACAATTCCTCATACAGATGCTTGTTGAGTCTTTCTGTTTTAGCATTAATCTCCAATGGTCTTTCAGGAAGCAATCCAATGCCAGGGCTTTGACCTCTTTATCACAATCTACTACTTCTGCTCATCGTCGTAATTGACAGACAAAGTTTCCTCCTCGCAAAGTAATTGTTCTAACTGTTGCTTCCACTCATGCAGTTTTTCCCTGAAACTTAAAAGCACGAGGACCGCTTCTTGTCCTTATCGTACCATTTAGATGGTCTCTTTCAACATTTTTATCTCAGCATCTCTGACTTTTACCCACTCAGTGTGAGTGAGTAAATTAACTCAGTATCTCAGTTAATATTACAACATTTTGTTCACATGTTTTATATTTTTTTTCGATGAGATGATCTTTCTCTAACTCCCACTCCACAAGTATCACCTGTAAGGCTTCAATTAAAGAGCCTCTTTCTTTTAACATTAGAGTTTGGTGGGCCACTTTCTCCCGAGTACACTCTGTTTCATTCTGATGTTGATTATGCAGTCTCTTAATGAATATATTTCTGGCTGAACTATCATAAGCTTTTAGATTCAAATCAACAATTTGTTGTTCTTGCTATGTTCTGGCCAATTTTGTGCTCTTATTTCAATGTAGTCTCATTCAATATTTAACACTGCTCAAAACATGTGACTGACAGTTTTATGCCTGTCTCCTTACAAGCAGCGACAACTGTCTCTTTCTTTTTTTCTGTCTGGAAATCACTTTCTTTAAGAGCCGTAATCCCACTCTCTCTTTGTCCCAAACACTATGTTTTAAAGTTTTTCAATCTCTCACATTTTTTCTTTATGTCCATATGACATTTCAATCTGTAGCAGTTTGTTTATGATTTTGTTTAGCTTTCACACATTTTTGATTTAAACCAAACATTTATTTTTCCTCCAAACGCCACAAATCTCTTTCATGCAATACTTGCTTCATATGAACAAACTTTTCCATGTTCACATAATCCACTCAAAGTTGACCCAAAACCATACTTTTGCACTGACCACATATCATATTAGATTTGTTTTACTTTTGTGCTTTAAAAGCAAACATCACAACATATTGCAAAGATTCTTACTCCATCACAATGAACAGGTACCTTGTCATTAGTAATGCTGTGAAAGTTAGAGCCCCTAAATGGAGTTTGTGCCATTATATGGAATCAAGGTTCTTTGGTGCACAACTGCATCACAGGAAAAGCAACTTAAGGAGGAGACTTCTAGCTGGCACGTGCAAGGAGTAAGTTAGCATTTAATTTTCATGAGAACATTTCTTATCTTTAAAATATGCCAAGTAGGCCTAAATCCTAGATGGCTTTGGAATGTAACATTGAAAACAATGTGTTATTGTTATAAGTAACCACCACCATAAAAGGAAAAAAGTGCTATGTAATTGTTTTTGATATTTTTAAGACTATAAGCTTTAAGCAATCAAAATAATTAAAAAAGTTATACAAATATGAGGAATATTATTTTTTATGACTAGTACCTTACAATGTTTCAAGTTGTAAGCTATGTAATAAAAAATATATGCACAATGAGAAGAGTTGTTCTAAAATAGTAAATTATTTAATAATTTATTTATTTTTAACAAAAAATCTCCAAATTATTAACTTGGATATATGTAGTCTGCACAAGTGGCACAGGCTCCAGAGGAAGAGGTATCAGAGCAGGAGAGGCAGGAGTTGGTGCCACAGTAGCAAGAGTTGTTGTCAGAAGAGGAGGTGCAAGAAGAAGTGGGCATGGAAATACAGAGACCAGAGGAGGAGGCAATGGCTGTGGAGTTGGCTGGCCCATCAAACACGAGCACAGTGGAAGGTAAATAAATATACCATCTTATCCTAGCTTAAAAATATGTTTGTTTAAGTAGGCATGAAACTGTAAGTCTCAGATGAGTCAATACTGGCCAAGCCAAATGATTTTGTAGATTTAACTTCAGAGAGTGTCTAGATGTCTGCATTACCTTTATGTTTTCACCTTTTTGCCAAACAAAATATAATATACTGTATATTTGCTTACAGAAACAATTTTGGGGAAAAATGTAAATTTTTGCAAATTGCACTACAATGGCATTCCATAAGAGACATTTACAACAAATGCATTAAAGTAGTGCCGGCGCCGCAATCATATGAGTATACAAATACCCACATGACCGCGGTGCCGGTGTCTTCCCTCCTCTGTTTGCACAGAATGTTGGGCGTGACATCATCACATCAGAGACAAAAGAGGAAAAGAGAACAGGGAACAGAAGACAGAAGAGGAGAAAAGAAAAATGAAAGAAGGCAATACAAAGGAAGGTAATGGAACGGAAGAAAGGCACAGCGTGATGAGAGGGGAGGGAGGGAGAGAGAAAGGCACAGTTTGGTGATGAAGAAGAGGGGGGAGAGAAAAAGGCACAGTTTGGTGATGAAGCAGAGGGGGAGAGAAAAAGGCACAGTGTGGTGATGAAGAAGAGGGGGGGGATAAAAATGCACAGTTTGGTGATGAATAAGAGGGATGGAGAGAGAAAAAGGCAGTTTGGTAATGAAGAAGAGAGGGGGAGAGAGAAAAAGGCACAGTTTGGTGATGAAGTAGAGAGGGGGAGAGAGAAAAAGGCACAGTTTGGTGATGAAGAAGAGGGGGGGAGAGGGAGAAAGGCACAGTTTGGAGATGAAGAAGGGGGGAGAGAAAGGGACAGTTTGGTGATGAAGAAGAGGGGGGATTGGAATGGCACAGTGTGGTGATAAAGAAGAGGGGGGGTAGCAAAATTTCACAGAGTGATGAAGGGGGGAAGCATGGCAGAGTGTGAAGAGGGTCAAAAGCAGCATGACAGAGTGTGAAGGGGTGCAAAAGCAGCATGTCAGAGTGTGAAGAGGGTCAAAAGCAGCATGGCAGAGTGTGAAGAGGGTCAAAAGCAGAATGGCAGAGTGTGAAGGGGCGCAAAAGCAGCATGGCAGAGTGGGAATGGAGCAAAAGCAGCATGGCACAGGGTTATAAAGGGGTGCCAGGAGAAGGGGGTAGCAAAAGCAGCATGGCACAGTGTGATTAAGGGGGCCAGGTGAAGAGGGAAAAACAGCATGAAGGGTACAGTGTGATCATAAGGAGGCACAGCGTGGTGATGATGAAGGAGCACAATAATGTGTGTGTGATGACACAGGGAGCTTTTGGCAATGTAGTGTGTGTGAGGTAGGTGGTGGCTAATTAATGCGTGCTATTTTGCTTGTGGAGTGATGGTGGGGCAATGTAATAGTTTTTAGGAGCTGCGGCGGCCACGGGCACCGACGCGACTCATCTCTTAATCCGCTGAGCGTCCCGGCAGTCTCCTTAGTAACTTTAGTGACCGTTGCCAAGACACACAGCATGCACCGGCAAATAGGACAGCCGGGCGCAGGCGCTGAAATCTCTCCAGCCTGGAGCTAAGTCCTGGGGGCATCTGAGTACTGTTGAGCGCAACTAGCTCTAAAGGAAAGGCGGCTGCTATAGGTGAAAACCTCCGCTATCTAGTTCTGTGGGTTGGTGATCAGATCAGCAGCCTAACAATAGTGGGGACTATTAATTTAAGATGGCCTGTAGACCCATTCAGGGTACCTAAGCCCCAAAAGGCAATGGATCCCCAGGGACCTGGAAACTCTCTTATAAACCTCTATGTTAATGGGACACTGAAGCAAGAAGTGGTCCATAGTCTCCTCAACCCCTAGACACTCCTCCCGTGGGTATCTACGATCATCAGCATTTCTATACTTGAGGTTCCCTCTCACGTAGAGTCTTCTGTGAAAGGAGAGCCAGGCAATGTCCCAAAGCTTCAATGGGATTCTCCCTGAATTAATCAGGGAAAGCCCCACCGAAATCACATCAACCGGGCAGTCATTCAGTGACAGCGGAAACCAGAAGTGAGAGTGCAGGAAGGTCTTAACAAGGTCCACCCTTTCCCTGAGTGTTTCCATCTTTTCCAGCTGTCTACCTTCTGGGAAGCTTCCTCCAGCCCAAGTTCTCAGCTTTGCTTGGCGTAATCGCCAGGGTCGAATTGAATACCTAAGATCTTGATCTTGTTGCTGGCAAAGGGAAGACTGTGGAAGGCTGAATTCACAACCCTCCTCCCCCATCCAGAAAACTTCACTCTTTTCCTGGTTTACCAACAAGCCACTGGCCTCTGAATACCTGCAGACCAGAGTTGCTACCTTCTATTACTTACATCAGCGTAGGCCACGACCTTCAGAGGATACTCCGGACCCAACAGCACCCCTCCTATTGAGCCGCCTTCAATCTTTCGAATGAAAGGATCTATTGCAAACACATACAAGAGGGGGCTCAGGGGGCAACCCTGCCTTACTCCAGAGCTAACCACAAAGGACGGACCCACCCAACCATTCACGAGAGGGAAGCTCTCGGCCTGCTTATAAATGGTACAAAGCCAATTCACCACCCGGACTGGAAGACCATACCTCAAAAGCAGAGCCCGAAGGTACTCGTGGTTTACCCTATCGAAGGCCTTTGACTGGTCTAATGCTAAAAGGTACTTCCCCCACTTCTCCGCACGACACAGCTCAATGGCTTCCCGCACCCCCAGGACAGCGCTGAAGGTACTTCGGCCCTTCACAGTGCCATGCTGAGAGGGAGAAAGTAACTGGCTGGAAACCTGCATCAGTCAATTAAAAAATACCTTTGCCAAAATCTTCCTGTCGGTATTGAGAAGAGCGATGGGGCGCCATTTCTCAATACACAACTGATCCTTCCACTTAGACAACAAAATAAGGCAGAAACCCTCATGGATAGAGGTATTAACCCTATAGCCAGGCTCTCATTAAAGAACTCCACAAGGCACTGGGCCAGGATGTCACCAAAGATCTTATAAAATTCAGATGTAAAACCATCTGGGCCCGGGTCCTTCTTGATAGATAAACCATCTATCGCCATCCTGACCTCGTTCACCGTTACCTCACTGCCCAAGGACTCAAGCGAGTCGCTAGGATCCCCAAGGCCAGGAGTTTCCCTCAGGAACTGGTCCATATTTTCTCTGTCTAGTGACTTCTCCGACAAGAGATCAGAGTAGAAGGACCGCAAGACACCAAGGATGCCCTACTTATACTCCCTGAGCACACCCCCAGCATCGCACAAGCCCCTGACTTCCTTAATATCTACCGAGTTCCTACAGCTCTGGAAAGGATCGGGCAAGTGGTACTTCCCATAGTCCCTCTCCAGAATCAAAGAAGTGTACCGTTCATACTATATCTCTCTCATCTGAGCCTTCACTCGGGAGATCTCCCCACCATCTCCCCGGGCAGAGATCAGGAACCCAAGTTTCTTTCTCAGCGCCAGGTAGGTACTTTCTTTTAACAAGTTATTTCTAGCTACCAGGCCACGGAAAAAGCCCTGGGTCCTCTTCTTTAGTATCTCCCACCACTCAGACCTACTCCAACCAGCCTCCAAAAGTGTTTCCTGGGATTCAAAGAAGTCCCTAAAGGACTGTCTTACAATCTCCTCCTCTAGGAGCTTGGAGTCCAGGCGCCAGAGGCCCCTACCCTTCCCAAGAGTCTCAGAGGCATTCAAGGACATAGAGAGGCAAACGTGATCGGAAAACTCTACTGGCCTTAGCTCGGGAGCCATGATTTTCGAGCTCTTCTTAACGAAAAACCTATGTATCCTAGACCTACAGCTGCCTCTAAAAAAAGTGAACCCCCGTGAGGTCCAAAAAATGGCGAACATGCACATCCACCAGACCAGCCTGTCTAACCATACTAGCTAAAAAAAAGCCCAGAGAAGTCCTTGAACCTCCCCTGTCTTTAGTCCTAATGACAGTGTTAAAATCACCACCAAAGACTAAATGCCGGGCTGAAAAAAGGTATAGCTTTATCGCACCGAAAAGACACTTCCTTTCCCACTTGGTTTGGGGTCCATAGACATTAATTAACCTTAGGTCGTGTCTTCTCAGATTGACATCCAAGACCATGCATCTATCTACCTCTAATTCTATAACTCGCTGGACGGTTATCATGCCGATAAAAAGCACCACCCCCCACCGTACAGCTTGGCCGCAAGAGACCAGTAGGAGGTCCCACACCTCCACTCCCTTTTAGCTTTATGAAGGTCAGCCAGCTGATCCAATCTTGTCTCCTGCAAAAATAAAAAATCAGCCTCAACCGTGCTGAAAAACTCAAAGGTCATATAACAAGCACGTTCGGATTTTATAGATGCCCCATTAATTGTGGCGAATCTATTGGGCTAGGAAGCCATCCTTCAGAGTTGTAGAGCAGACACAGTTCACTTCTTCTTCACCACCTGTTTAGCAGAATCCTCATACCTCTTAAAACTGTCCCCTGCCGGCAATGCCTCCCCCTCCCGCAGGACCACTTCTTCCCTGGAAGGAGGGACCTCACTTAGCCCAACAGCAGCCAATTTACCATCACCACACACCACTTCCCCAGAAGTAATTGCAACACTACCCAGGATGGAAGGACCACCCGAGGGCTGAACACCCAGATCAGGAGCTAGGACAGGAGGGGGGGGGGGGGCAGGAGGAGGAAGTGGGAACCAGGGATGGGACGGAGCAATGAGGAGAAACAGGGGCGAAAGGAGGAACAGGGTTGGAAATAGCAACCGGGTCCATGGCAACCAAGGGAGGTTCCTTCATGGCTAATCCAGGGGGAACAAGAACACCAGAAGAAAGGGTGGGGGAAGGGATGGGGGCAGGGACAGGGGGAGAGGCCAAGTCCTCCCCAAAGAGAGACCATGAAGGATTCACTACAGGAGTCTGAAGAAAGGACTTGGCTACCTTGGATTTATCTTTAGGCTTCCTATACACAGCTCCTCACTCAAGGCTAGATCTCTAGATTTTTTGCGTTTTCTCTCCACCCTTGCCCTAAGAGCCAAGTCCCCGCTCTCCATTCTCACCACATAACCCTCCTCCACCCCCCCTCCTCACTAGAGAGAAATTGAAAGTTATTTGACAGCACTATACCCTCACTACCGTCTTTCCTGGCCTGACTCTTCTTACCCCTCCTTTTCTGCTCTACCCACGGATTCACTGAAGCAACTACAACTGACTCTGACACTGAAACCGGAGGCTATTCAATAACAGGCAAAAGAGGGATGGACTCCCGATGAACATAACTTGTGGAGGCCCTCACCTCCTCCCCCGTCTCAATGCTTTCTGCCACACAAACTAATTCATCATCAGGGATCTCCATATTATGAGAGGCGTGTGGGCATTTGCTGAAAGGGTGACCAATAACACCACATAGATTACAATGAATCCTATTACAAGAGCGAGACTCTTTTGAAGTGGACAATTGGCACTGAGGTGTCGGAAGTCGCCACAATGGTGGCACATCCTAATCTGGCCTGGGTAGAAGCACTGGATTCTATCACGCCCTAAGAACGCAGCAGATGGTAAATGCACCAGGCCAGCCTCCATGCACCGTAGAACTACCGGGGCAGACCATACGCCACCCCAGACACCATAGTTTGGGTCAGGCACCCTAACAAACAGGGGCCACCAAGTTTAAAAATCTCTTCACCCAAAACGTTAAATCAGCTGCTGGGATGGATTCATTGCGCACTAGGATGGTAATTTTTACACGCTTTTGTCTTGTAACTGGAATGACCCTAAAGTTTATCCATGGGTCTCTACTCTTGCACCCAGCCCACCTGCTCCAAAAAACCTGCAGGCCCTGGTAAGATAGAAAACTCACATCATATTCTGATGTGCCAACCGGGTGGATGCAAGTGAAGATAATAAATTTAAATGAATCGAGAAACATCTTAAGAAATTCAAATCTGCTCGGGGGGTCTTTCCCCATGAATTTCAACTGGACCACATTATGTCATTTAAAGGGCTGCCCCACAGGAGGAGCCACCGTAGCCCTCCAAGCCCCAGCTCCAGCCCCGAAACAGCCCCCACATACGAGACCAGACCAGGGACAGGAACAGGCCCTTCAGTTACATGCAGAGCACCAGAGCTTATAGGGTTAACTCTCTCTTCACCATCCCTGCAAGGACCAGCCTTAGATGGCCCACTAGGGCTAGCTACCTGTTGTTTACAGGGACCCCCAGCACAAAATTCCAGTTGTCTAACTGAAACCCCCATTAAGGGTAGCATATTTGGTATTTTTTTGGCAACATCCGCAATTAAACCTGCTGCCCTCTTAACCCTTTCTGTTAATTTTAGCGGGCCATAAATGGTATTGATAATTTGTAACTGAACCTAGGTAACCGATATCCCCTCATCACCAGGGCTTTTACTAGCAATCAACATAGATTGGACATTCTCAACCACAGAAGATACAGGGTTATTCATAGCAATATTCACATACCTAGCAGGCTCACAAACTGCAGAGATTACACCCACGGAACTTGAGGAGGCTGGTTGGCTGGAAACCTCAGCGACAGAGACAGGCACCATACTTTCATTACCTACTAATGCCTGACAACCCGCCCCACCAGAAACAGCCTCCGCGTACATCGGGGAGATCAGGGCATCAGACCTAGACACAGCATGTTCAGTGACCACAATATCATTAGAAACAAACATCCAGCCTCACCGGAGATAACCTCCGTATTCAACGAGGGGGTCAGTGCACCAGACGCAGCAGCATAATTACCGGACTGACAACTCTCGGGCTTCAGGCACCTAAGGGTGGGACTCTCAGCAACAACACCAGACACTGCCAATCTCCATACGCCAGATACAGGACTAGCGGCTTCCACCGGGAGCGCCGCAGAGAGCAGGAACGCTGGACCAGCCACAGAAACTGCAGCCGAGACAGCACTCCCTTCCGCAGCACCTTCAGCCCCCTCCGATTCCTTCACTGATGGCTCACCCTCCAGAGCTCTGTTCTTGTCATACAAATAGTCAGTTGTTGTATCATCCGGCTCACACGCCTGCAGATTAGCAGGCAAGCATTCAGAGTTATCCACTGGTGTTGCTGCTTGCAACCTGGCACACAGCTGCTGCAGGGACAGCGCTTTCTCTTCCAAGGCAGACATTAACTCCTCAATCTCCAGTGTGATAACCCCACGAACACCACTGTAAGCTTTATTCCACTTTCTCTTTGTCAGCACGATCCGCTTCTTGAGACCGGCGATTGCAGACTCCAGCTGCTAAACTTTGGATTTGATTGTTGATACATCCAGCTCACTCTCCTCCGTGTCAGGAAGGCTAATAGACGCAGGGTCCACTACCTCATTGGGCGCATTCTCATTCTCTATAGCGATGCCCAGCTCCTTGACAGGCCCCAGTTGTAGCATCACCGGGCCAGGCACGGGGTTCACTGGGGTTGGGGTATATTCATGGGATTCCCTGTTATCCCTCACAGGGATCCCTGTGTCTTCAGCCACACCCTGTTGTGTCATCACAAGGGGGGACAGGATATCCACAGCACTCTCTTGGACCACCTTGTTAAGTTTTACAGGCGAGCCCATACTTTCCCCAGCACCCAGTTGTTGCACCACTGGGAATGGGATACCGCTTGTACACTGTATGCTCCCTCCATATTAATCTTCATATGAGGATGCTGCTTCTCACATGTCTCAGAAGGCACTGGAAATCTCTCCGCGGTTTGTCTGGAGATAAGCCTCCTGCTAAGGCAGGATAGTCCATCACAGTAGCAGCACTGGCATCAAATTCACTGGTCGAGATGTTTATAGTCCGGCTGAAAACAAAGGAAGCCAGGCTTGGCTCCAAAGCAAGATGTGATTTACTATGCCCGGAAGCCTGGGGACTTTTCTCCTTGCCTCCCCCAGGATCCTCCATCCTTTCTGGGCTTAGACCCAAAGGCCGCACCGGTTCTCAGGAGCTTTACAGGACACGTCTTTACAGCATGGCTGCCAGAGCATACATACGTACCCCACCACTGCCTGTCAGAGCATGCATACATACATACTGCACCACTCAGTATGGCACATACAGGGTAGCATGTGAGAGAAAATGTTGTGGGCATTTGGGGTGGCACATGACAAAAAAAATAGTTGAACATATTTGATGGGATGTGTGAGAAATGTTGGTGGGCATATAGAGTGGCGTGTGACAAAAACTGGTGCGCAGGGGGTGACATTAGAAAGAAACGTTGGTGCAAAGGGGGTGAGAAGTCAAAATAAAGCTTGTGCACAGGGATGTTAGAAGTAAAGCTGGTAAGAATGGGGTGTCATGTGGGAGAGACTGGTTCATAGGAGGTGACAAGAGATAAACGCTGGTGCACTTGGCGGTGACATGCGTGCATGTGATCACACAGCTGGTGGGCAGTGGGGTATGTGATAGAAAAAGACATGCACTGGAAATGGAGGGTGCTAGGTTTAGAGGAAATCTGAGAAAAAATTACTTGACCAAAACGGTAGTGGATAGGTGGGATAGACATCCAACAGAGGTGGGAGAGATTAATATAATAGAGCAATTTAAACACGCTTGTTTTTTATGGATTAAAAAAATGGTGGAAACTAGATTGGCCAAGTGATTCTTATATGTCGTCAAATTTTTCTGTTCATGTTTGAAAATTTGATATCCTAAATAATTTTACTTCACAAAAAGCAATGAAATTCCATAGACAAAAAACCTTACGGTTTAACATGTCCGATTAAGGTTCCTTAAACTTATACACAATTTAAGAAAACTATTGAAACTCTTTCACTCAAACTCCAAAAAGCAATGAATTACAACAATTGAGGCAGAAGCCTTAATGGACGTGTTTCATGCGCAATACAGACATGATATGCCATCACATCCTGAGGTTAGCTGCAGATTCAGCACTATCATGGAGTGAGATTGCTGTCACTCACAAAATGGTGGAGCTGCTAATTCACAGATTTGTGTGTTCACTGGAATACACACATACAGTACTATTACATTTTTTTTTACTTTAGCTTTATCGTAGTTTAGGGCCTGGGTGTCTTAGAAAAAGACCGTAAAGCAACTTCATAAAAAAGTTAGAATTATTGGACAGATACTTGTGAGAATGTACACAGTTCCAAATTCGCTAAAACATCATTCCATTGTTGGATGTGATTTTTATAAAGTTTAGAAAACCAAATCAAACAATGCAATGTGCTTTGGTAAAGCTGGGTACACACTACAGGGTTTTTGTCCAACAATTGGCTCAACCAGCCGACATACGACTGCTCGTTCGAAAGTCAGGTCAGTGTGTGTAGTGACACGATGGTCGAAATTCTGCCCAAATGGACGATTGTTGCCTCATTTGGTTGGTCGTACCATTCAATATTTAATGATCAATCACCTAACGATCATGTAGTGTGAATGCACTCATGCTGACGATCTCCATAGAGTTTACAGAGTTGGGCTCTTTTCAGCCGATGTTAGCACTGAATGTCAGAGTGAATTAATGTAGAGAGTGCTGTAGAAGGAATAATTCATTTGTTTGTTCTGAGACAGAATATTTTGCTTCAGAGTCACAGAAGCTAACGAAATTCGCTAGGATATGTGGATAGCTATAACAAGGCGGTTTTAATCAGTGTAACAATGTAACAAGAATGAATGAATATTGTGCTGTCGTTGTCAGGACTAGATAACCAAATAAAGGACCAGATGAAGAGGACAGATCTGAA